>NC_062548.1:22682684-23282684 GCF_016906955.1 Phacochoerus africanus
CGACCTGCCGTGGGCCGCAGTGCTGGGCCCCTCCTTTTGGGCTCCCGCTCGCCTCCCGCGCCCGGCCCTGGCCCTCGCCCTTTGGCCTCGCCTGGGCCTTGCTCGCCCGCCTTCCGGGCCTGCCTCTCCCAAGCACACCTCCCGTGCCCCGCACCCCCACTCACACCCTGGCTCCTCCTCACCACCCGCGACACTCACCCACACTCTCGGACCTTGCAAGGCTCCCTCTGGCCTCAGAGCCACAGACCAGCAGCTGCCTCCACCTTCCCCAAGCCCCGCCACCGCAGCGGAGGGGAGCCGAGCCCGGGAGGCCCATGGTGCAGAGAGGGCTTCACTGACGCAGCATTGCCCCAGAACTGCACACCAACACGTGTGCACGCACACCACGGCCAACCGCACACCCACCCAAGCACCGCTCTCTGTGAGAAGCCTTCAGGCCACGTCCCTTGAGGCCTAAGCCTGAGAAGGTCTGTCTTGGCCAAGCCACTCACCCCAGGAGACCACCCGGCTCGTGCTCTGCCACCGCCGGGTCCAGGGCGGCCGTCGGTGTTGGGGACAGAGCCGGCCGGTTCTTGCCTCTCCTGCGGTGGCGTGCCTGGGGCTCAGGCCTGTCACCCTCTGGCCGCTGCCCGGGGACCCCTGCCAGGGCCGGTGCCAGGGAGGAATTCCGAAGCCCAGCCGCCGCCCGTGCGCTGAAGCCTGGGGCCGAGGGGCAAGGCAGCAGCCTCCCGGGCTCAGCTCCGCAGGCGTCCGTGGACACTGGTCTTCCCATGCCAGACGGAGGCAGGGAGGGCCAGCCGGCAGGGCCTGCCGCTCCCACGGACCCCCCCGCCCTGGACCCAGGGCCGTTGCCCGGCGCCCCCATTGGCAAGGTCCTTCTCCGCGGGGTGTGGTATGCTGCTCTCCCTGCTTCACGGCCTCCGTGCCCCCCATGGATCGGAGGGCCCAAGGCAGTGCCTCTGGGGCCGAGGGGCAAGGCAGCAGCCTCCTGGGCTCAGCTCCGCATGCGTCCGTGGACACTGGTCTTCCCATGCCAGACGGAGGCATGTTGGGCCAGCCGGCAGGGCCTGCCGCTCTCACAGTCCCCCCGCCCTGGACCCAGGGCCGTTGCCCGGCGCCCCCATTGGCAAGGTCCTTCTCCGCGGGGTGTGGTATGCTGCTCTCCCTGCTTCACGGCCTCCGTGCCCCCCATGGATCGGAGGGCCCAAGGCAGTGCCCCTGCCTGGGTCTGCGAGGGCCAGTGCGGGTCGGGGGGGGGTGTGTGGTGGGAGCCGTGCCCTGCCATGCTCTGCACCCTGCCCTCGGCGGCCCCTTGGCTTCCGGGGCCCAGCCAAGCCCTCGCACTTCCCCCAAGGCCTTGGGTGGGTTTTCGCCCAGGAGCCCGTGCCAGCACTTCATGGAACTGAGGGCTCCCCTCCCTCCCTGGCCTCGGGCCGCCACCTGCCGCCTCCTGCTTGCAGCACCTCGGCTTCCCCGGGGCCCTCCTTCTCTCGCAAGCCTGGGGCGCTCCTCCAAGAGGGCGGAATCCTCGGCCCTCTGGGGCTGCTGGGATGACACAGCCCGCAGCGTGGACCATCCCGGGCAACCCCTGTGCACCAAGCAGCATCTTGCATGCTTCCGGCCAGGTCGGACCCAACCTGGAGAGCCCGGCCGGGGGCGGGGTGGGGCTGGGGTGGGGGTGGGGTGGGGGCGGGGGGCGGGAGGGGCCCAGGTCCGTTGGGCTCTCGGTGGGGCTCCTTGCTGTGCTCGGGGGCCCCGTCTCTGCTGCACCAGACACCAACGCACCAAGGCCGGATGCCCTGCCGCCCTTCCCCACCCCACCCCACCCCCCTCCAACCCCACCCCCGTGATTCTGGTCGCCAGCCTCTGCCCCATGCTCCTGCAGCTCGGACCCAGGGCTTGCCAGGAGCCCGCCGTGGGCTGAGCATGACCGAGGCCTAGGCAGGCAGGACGGCGTAGGATCGCCGTCCCCCGAGGACAGGAGCACGCGTGCACAGGGGAGGAAGGGCAGGCCCGGGAGCCGGGGAGCCGCGGGGGCCAGGGCCCGCCAGGACGGCCGGGCCCCAGGGCCGGGGGGGAGAACCCCAGCGTGGGGCCCTTAGGCCCTGGCCCCACACCGCGCCACCCTTTCCCCAGCCCCGTGCCCGCGCGCCGCGCTCCCATGCCCTGGCAGCCCACCAGGTGGCGCTCGCAGCAGATGGTCTGTGCTGTCAGCCGCCGGACTCCGTTTGAGGGCCTCTGGGCAGCCGCGGCCGCGGCCTGCCCGTCGGGCTCCCCACCTACCTCCGCAGCGTTGCTTCTCCAGCGACCGGGGCTCGACCCCGAGCCTGCGACCTGCCGTGGGCCGCAGGGCTGGGCCCCTCCTTTTGGGCTCCCGCTCGCCTCCCGCGCCCGGCCCTGGCCCTCGCCCTTTGGCCTCGCCTGGGCCTTGCTCGCCCGCCTTCTGGGCCTGCCTCTCCCAAGCACACCTCCCGTGCCCCGCACCCCCACTCACACCCTGGCTCCTCCTCGCCACCCGCGACACTCACCCACACTCTCGGACCTTGCAAGGCTCCCTCTGGCCTCAGAGCCACAGACCAGCAGCTGCCTCCACCTTCCCCAAGCCCCGCCACCGCAGCGGAGGGGAGCCGAGCCCGGGAGGCCCATGGTGCAGAGAGGGCTTCACTGACGCAGCATTGCCCCAGAACTGCACACCAACACGTGTGCACGCACACCACGGCCAACCGCACACCCACCCAAGCACCGCTCTCTGTGAGAAGCCTTCAGGCCACGTCCCTTGAGGCCTAAGCCTGAGAAGGTCTGTCTTGGCCAAGCCACTCACCCCAGGAGACCACCCCGCTCGTGCTCTGCCACCGCCGGGTCCAGGGCGGCCGTCGGTGTTGGGGACAGAGCCGGCCGGTTCTTGCCTCTCCTGCGGTGGCGTGCCTGGGGCTCAGGCCTGTCACCCTCTGGCCGCTGCCCGGGGACCCCTGCCAGGGCCGGTGCCAGGGAGGAATTCCGAAGCCCAGCCGCCGCCCGTGCGCTGAAGCCTGGGGCCGAGGGGCAAGGCAGCAGCCTCCCGGGCTCAGCTCCGCAGGCGTCCGTGGACACTGGTCTTCCCATGCCAGACGGAGGCAGGGAGGGCCAGCCGGCAGGGCCTGCCGCTCCCACGGTCCCCCCGCCCTGGACCCAGGGCCGTTGCCCGGCGCCCCCATTGGCAAGGTCCTTCTCCGCGGGGTGTGGTATGCTGCTCTCCCTGCTTCACGGCCTCCGTGCCCCCCATGGATCAGAGGGCCCAAGGCAGTGCCCCTGGGGCCGAGGGGCAAGGCAGCAGCCTCCTGGGCTCAGCTCCGCAGGCGTCCGTGGACACTGGTCTTCCCATGCCAGACGGAGGCAGGGAGGGCCAGCCGGCAGGGCCTGCCGCTCTCACAGTCCCCCCGCCCTGGACCCAGGGCCGTTGCCCGGCGCCCCCATTGGCAAGGTCCTTCTCCGCGGGGTGTGGTATGCTGCTCTCCCTGCTTCACGGCCTCCGTGCCCCCCATGGATCGGAGGGCCCAAGGCAGTGCCCCTGCCTGGGCCTGCGAGGGCCAGTGCGGGTCGGGGTGGGGGTGTGTGGTGGGAGCCGTGCCCTGCCATGCTCTGCACCCTGCCCTCGGCGGCCCCTTGGCTTCCGGGGCCCAGCCAAGCCCTCGCACTTCCCCCAAGGCCTTGGGTGGGTTTTCGCCCAGGAGCCCGTGCCAGCACTTCATGGAACTGAGGGCTCCCCTCCCTCCCTGGCCTGGGGCCGCCACCTGCCGCCTCCTGCTTGCAGCACCTCGGCTTCCCCGGGGCCCTCCTTCTCTCGCAAGCCTGGGGCGCTCCTCCAAGGGGGCGGAATCCTCGGCCCTCTGGGGCTGCTGGGATGACACAGCCCGCAGCGTGGACCATCCCGGGCAACCCCTGTGCACCAAGCAGCATCTTGCATGCTTCCGGCCAGGTCGGACCCAACCTGGAGAGCCAGGCCGGGTGGAGGGGTGGGGCTGGGGTGGGGCTGGGGTGGGGGCGGGGGGCCGCAGTGGCCCAGGTCCGTTGGGCTCTCGGTGGGGCTCCTTGCTGTGCTCGGGGGCCCCGTCTCTGCTGCACCAGACACCAACGCACCATGGCCGGATGCCCTGCCGCCCGTCCCCACCCCACCCCACCCCCTCCAACCCCACCCCCGTGATTCTGGTCGCCAGCCTCTGCCCCATGCTCCTGCAGCTCGGACCCAGGGCTTGCCAGGAGCCCGCCGTGGGCTGAGCATGACCGAGGCCTAGGCAGGCAGGACGGCGTAGGATCGCCGTCCCCCGAGGACAGGAGCACGCGTGCACAGGGGAGGAAGGGCAGGCCCGGGAGCCGGGGAGCCACGGGGGCCAGGGCCCGCCAGGGCGGCCGGGCCCCAGGGCCGGGCGGGAGAACCCCAGCGTGGGGCCCTTAGGCCCTGGCCCCACACCGCGCCACCCTTTCCCCAGCCCCGTGCCAGCGCGCCGCGCTCCCATGCCCTGGCAGCCCACCAGGTGGCGCTCGCAGCAGATGGTCTGTGCTGTCAGCCGCCGGACTCCGTTTGAGGGCCTCTGGGCAGCCGCGGCCGCGGCCTGCCCGTCGGGCTCCCCACCTACCTCCGCAGCGTTGCTTCTCCAGCGACCGGGGCTCGACCCCGAGCCTGCGACCTGCCGTGGGCCGCAGGGCTGGGCCCCTCCTTTTGGGCTCCCGCTCGCCTCCCGCGCCCGGCCCTGGCCCTCGCCCTTTGGCCTCGCCTGGGCCTTGCTCGCCCGCCTTCTGGGCCTGCCTCTCCCAAGCACACCTCCCGTGCCCCGCACCCCCACTCACACCCTGGCTCCTCCTCGCCACCCGCGACACTCACCCACACTCTCGGACCTTGCAAGGCTCCCTCTGGCCTCAGAGCCACAGACCAGCAGCTGCCTCCACCTTCCCCAAGCCCCGCCACCGCAGCGGAGGGGAGCCGAGCCCGGGAGGCCCATGGTGCAGAGAGGGCTTGACTGACGCAGCATTGCCCCAGAACTGCACACCAACACGTGTGCACGCACACCACGGCCAACCGCACACCCACCCAAGCACCGCTCTCTGTGAGAAGCCTTCAGGCCACGTCCCTTGAGGCCTAAGCCTGAGAAGGTCTGTCTTGGCCAAGCCACTCACCCCAGGAGACCACCCGGCTCGTGCTCTGCCACCGCCGGGTCCAGGGCGGCCGTCGGTGTTGGGGACAGAGCCGGCCGGTTCTTGCCTCTCCTGCGGTGGCGTGCCTGGGGCTCAGGCCTGTCACCCTCTGGCCGCTGCCCGGGGACCCCTGCCAGGGCCGGTGCCAGGGAGGAATTCCGAAGCCCAGCCGCCGCCCGTGTGCTGAAGCCTGGGGCCGAGGGGCAAGGCAGCAGCCTCCCGGGCTCAGCTCCGCAGGCGTCCGTGGACACTGGTCTTCCCATGCCAGACGGAGGCAGGGAGGGCCAGCCGGCAGGGCCTGCCGCTCCCACGGTCCCCCCGCCCTGGACCCAGGGCCGTTGCCCGGCGCCCCCATTGGCAAGGTCCTTCTCCGCGGGGTGTGGTATGCTGCTCTCCCTGCTTCACGGCCTCCGTGCCCCCCATGGATCGGAGGGCCCAAGGCAGTGCCCCTGGGGCCCAGGGGCAAGGCAGCAGCCTCCTGGGCTCAGCTCCGCAGGCGTCCGTGGACACTGGTCTTCCCATGCCAGACGGAGGCAGGTTGGGCCAGCCGGTAGGGCCTGCCGCTCTCACAGTCCCCCCGCCCTGGACCCAGGGCCGTTGCCCGGCGCCCCCATTGGCAAGGTCCTTCTCCGCGGGGTGTGGTATGCTGCTCTCCCTGCTTCACGGCCTCCGTGCCCCCCATGGATCGGAGGGCCCAAGGCAGTGCCCCTGCCTGGGCCTGCGAGGGCCCGTGCGGGTCGGGGTGGGGCTGTTTGGTGGGAGCCGTGCCCTGCCATGCTCTGCACCCTGCCCTCGGCGGCCCCTTGGCTTCCGGGGCCCAGCCAAGCCCTCGCACTTCCCCCAAGGCCTTGGGTGGGTTTTCGCCCAGGAGCCCGTGCCAGCACTTCATGGAACTGAGGGCTCCCCTCCCTCCCTGGCCTGGGGCCGCCACCTGCCGCCTCCTGCTTGCAGCACCTCGGCTTCCCCGGGGCCCTCCTTCTCTCGCAAGCCTGGGGCGCTCCTCCAAGGGGGCGGAATCCTCGGCCCTCTGGGGCTGCTGGGATGACACAGCCCGCAGCGTGGACCATCCCGGGCAACCCCTGTGCACCAAGCAGCATCTTGCATGCTTCCGGCCAGGTCGGACCCAACCTGGAGAGCCCGGCCGGAGGGCGGGGTGGGGCTGGGGTGGGGGTGGGGTGGGGGCGGGGGGCCGCAGTGGCCCAGGTCCGTTGGGCTCTCGGTGGGGCTGCTTGCTGTGCTCGGGGGCCCCGTCTCTGCTGCACCAGACACCAACACACCAAGGCCGGATGCCCTGCCGCCCGTCCCCACCCCACCCCACCCCCTGCAACCCCACCCCACCCCCTCCAACCCCACCCCCGTGGTTCTGGTCGCCAGCCTCTGCCCCATGCTCCTGCAGCTCGGACCCAGGGCTTGCCAGGAGCCCGCCGTGGGCTGAGCATGACCGAGGCCTAGGCAGGAAGGCGTGAGGATCGCCGTCCCCGGAGGACAGGAGCGCGCGTGCACAGGGGAAGAAGGGCAGGCCCGGGAGCCGGGGAGCCGCGGGGGCCAGGGCCCGCCAGGACGGCCGGGCCCCAGGGCCGGGGGGGAGAATCCCAGCGTGGGGCCCTTAGGCCCTGGCCCCACACCGCGCCACCCTTTCCCCAGCCCCGTGCCCGCGCGCCGCGCTCCCATGCCCTGGCAGCCCACCAGGTGGCGCTCGCAGCACATGGCCTGTGCTGTCAGCCGCCGGACTCCGTTTGAGGGCCTCTGGGCAGCCGCGGCCGCGGCCTGCCCGTCGGGCTCCCCACCTACCTCCGCAGCGTTGCTTCTCCAGCGACCGGGGCTCGACCCCGAGCCTGCGACCTGCCGTGGGCCGCAGGGCTGGGCCCCTCCTTTTGGGCTCCCGCTCGCCTCCCGCGCCCGGCCCTGGCCCTCGCCCTTTGGCCTCGCCTGGGCCTTGCTCGCCCGCCTTCTGGGCCTTCCTATCCCAATCACAGGTGTGGAAAAGTCCCACCTTTCCTCCCTGCCATCCCGAGGAGGCCCAGACGCAGGGCTGAGCACCAGCGAGGACGAGGCAGGCTGGCAGGCAGGTAGGCAGGCAGGCTGGGCAGCTGGGGGTCGCCGTCCCTCTCGGGCAGGAGTGCCCCTGCACAGGAGGGGCAGGGCAGTCAGCGGAGGCCCTGGAGCTGGGGGAGCCGCGGGGGCCAAGCGCCAGGACGACCAGGCCCCAGGGCAGGGCAGGGGCATCCCTGCGGCCGGCGCGCCCATTCTCTGGCAGCCCACCAGGGGTGCTCGCGCCCCCTCTCGCCGCAGGCCCCAGTGACGTCGGCCGCCGGGCTCCATTTGAGGGCCTCTGGACAGGCGGGCGTACACGCTGCCCCTGTGGCTCACCCCCTCCCTCCGCGCTCTTGCTTTGGGCACCGCCGGGGGCGGCGGCGCCTCGAAACCCGGCCTCGGAACTTCCACCGGCCACAGGGGCGGCCGCTTGGAGGGCGCTCCCGGGCACGGCCCTTGCCCTTCTGCCTCGCCTTGGCCTTGCTCGCCCGCTGTCGTGGCCTGCCTCCCTCTCCCCAACACACCTCCCGCACCCCGCACCCTCGCTCCTCCTCACCGCCCGCAACCCTCACCCCTCCCCCACAACCCTCTCCCACACCCTCGGGCCTCGCCATGCTCCCTCTGGCCTCAAAGCCTCCACCTCCCCTTAGCGCCGCCGCCGCAGCGCGCCTCGCGGCCCCACGCCGCCGCCGCCGCCACCGCCGCGAGCCTCCTGCCCTCCCCGCCAGGCCCGCTCCCCCTGCAGGGCCTGCTGCGCACCTGGGCTCTCCCACCACACCACGCCTGCACGAGACCCCACCCCCCCTTTACAACAGCAGCCAAGATCCCCAAGACGACCTCGGGGTCCCCTCTACCAGATCTTGGACAAACCCCGCGCAGAGGATGGCTTTGGTGGTCGTGGTTTGCAAAGGCTGGCGGGGTGGGGAGCGGACTGTGGCACCCCACGCCCGAGCCGCTCCGCTCAGGTCTGGGAGGGGAGAGCCTCTTTCTCCACAGGGTTGGGAGCCCACAGGGGAGGCGCTGGGCCTTCCCCCCCTCATCCTCCTGTGGTCACAAAGGAAGTGGCTTCGTTGGCTTTGCGTTTGAGGTGGAGTCTTGTCTTTTTCTTTTCCCCCCCTCCTTACCCATTTTTAATGTCTCTAAGTCTGATGGCAGTATAGGTGATTTCCAAGGTGCTGATCATTTCTGCGGGGCTGCAAATGGGTTGTTACACATAGATACACATCCATTTTTCTTCACGTTCTCTTCCCATATATTTAATCACAGTATATTGATTACCATTTCCTATTCTATACACTTGGACCCTCTTTTGTATCATTCCATTCTCTTCATTTGTATATACCAATTTTTATATATTTTCCTTCCACTGAATCAGATTTTTGTGCAATGTTTCTTTCAATTGTCATGGTGGTCATATTGACCCTCTCGTGTGTTGTTCTTGCTGTCTCGTGACCTATCCATTCCCCACCAAACAGTTTTCTTCCGCAAAGTAGCCCAAGGTCCATCCCCATTCATCCCATGGCGGACCCTTTCCCCTCCCCCGTCTCCCACCCTCAATCCCAGGTCTTGGCTCCTTGTCCACCATCTGTGTCTGGTTCTGTGGTGTTCTTGGTTCATTGGTGGATGGGTTTGTAGACAGCACCATCCGATCTGTCATTTAGAGTTCACCATTAGATTATCTCCTACGTTATTTGTCTTTTTCTTTCCCCTGAGTATTTCTGCGTTGCCCAAGCCACTCGCTCCAGTAGACCACCTGGCTCATGTTCTGCCGCCGCCATGTCCATGGCAGCCTTCTGTGGCGGGGACAGAGCCGGCCGATTCCTGCCTCTCGTGCTTTTGCGTGCTTGGGTCTCAGGCCTGTCATGCTCTGGCCACTGCCTATGCCCCCCGCTTGTGGTGCTGGGTGCCGCTGCTGGTGCTGAATTCCGAAGCCCAGCCACCGCCCCTGTGGTGAAGCCTGGGGCCAAGGGGCATGGCACCAGCTTCCCAGGCTCAGCTCTGCGGGATTCCATGGACACTGGTCTTTTGACTCCAGATGGAGGCCGGGAGGGCCAGCTGGTGGGGCCTGTTGCTCACCCAGCCCCCCTTGCCTTGGACCTGGGGCCCTGGCCACTGGCCCCCATAGGCAAGGTCCTTCTCCGTGGGGTTGGGTATGTTGCTCTCCCTGCTTCATGGCCTCCATGGTCCCCCATGGTTCTGAGGACCCAAGGCAGTCCCCCTCTCTGGTCGTTGGAAGGCCACCTGGTTGGCCACCTGGGACGCAGTGGGGAACTGTGGAAGCAGTTGGTAGGCACGCTGCCAAGCCTGCAGTTTGCACTGTTTCTAGAACCTGTGTTCAGAGGCAGCAGAGGCTGCAGCGGCAAAGATCCTTTGAGTGTGCTTTTTGGTTGTAGCAGCCCCCAGAGCTCCTCGTCCCATTCTCCTCATTGCTCTGTCTGCCTCTAACCTGGCCGCTCAGCATGCCTGAGCATCTTAGAGACCCAGAGGCATGCAGCTGGCACCTTCCTGTTAGGGCTCGCGCTGGAGGTGGCCTTGGGGACAGCCTCCCCAACACTGGCTGTCGCTGCCAAGCCTGTCTCAGGCCAGGGTGCAGGCATACTGAGCGGTCGGGTCTGGCATGGTGTTGGAGGCAATGCCCGCCCCAGGGCCAGAGGCTCAGTGACCCTGGAAGTCCCAGCCTGATAAGGATCCAGCCAGGTGCATGGGTCCTGCAGCTGTGGACACACCACATGAATGAGGGTGAGCGGGGGTACACCACCTACCTGCCTGCGGGAGGTGATTTTTTTTTTTTAATCTTCACTGTAGTTTTTTAAATAGATGTTCTTATTAGGTTAGGGAAATTTCCTTCTACTCTCAGTTGATGTTGCATTTCGTCAGAGGCATTGCCTACATTTATTGAGATAATCTTTCGGCTTTTCTTACTTGGTGTGTTAATTTTCTTTTCATTTTTTAAAAATTTCCGAATGAATATATCACATCTGTAGTTGTATAATGATCATCACAAGCTAATGTCACAGGATTTCCATCCCACAACCCAAGCACATCCCGCCACCCCCCCAAACTGTCTCCTCCACAGACCATACGTTTTTCAAAGTCTGTGAGTCAGCGTCTGCTTCTGCAAAGAAGTTCAGCCTGTCCTTTTTTGGATTCCACATGTCAGTGAATCCATTTGATGATGTCTCATTGCATGTTTGACTTCACTTAGCATGATCATTTCTAGGTCTGGAGGGGGTGGGGGTGCTTTGGCAATGTCCAGCAACCATGGAGTGGCATGTGCCATCGCCCCCCACCCTACTTGTTCCTGCCAGGCTCCCTCACAGCTTGGCCCCACAGGGAATGTGGCCAGTGATATCGCCGAGGGGTCCTCTGGGACCCAGAATCCCTGCTCGAGAGCGCCCACCCCCTCACCCTTTCAGTCTCCTTGGTGATGGTGCTGGCAGGCCCCTCCACGGAGCCAACCACCATCGCCCTGGAAAAGACACTGTGCCACAATGCCAGGGCCCATCTGGCTAGGAACGTGGTGCTCTAGCGCTCAGTGCCCTGCCCAAGCACCCCTCCCAAAGATCAGATGGCAGCCTGAGTCCAGTCAGCGTGGTGCCGCACTGCCCTCTAGTGGCAGCGGGTTTGCATGGCCAAACTGGCCCAGCTTGCACAGGCCCCACAGGGAGGTGGCCAGAGCCCCCGCCACCCATCGCAGGGGGATGCGAATGCTTGGGAGCAGCCCCTGCCTCTGCAGGGGGAATGTTTGGCCAAGCGTGGTGCTGGATGGTGCAAGGCCAGGCTGCAGGCCTGGGATCCACAGGAAACCCCTTTCCTTACCTCCAGCACTGCGTAAGCGGCCCCACCATCCCTTTTCAGGAAAAGGAAAGGACTTTTTCCCCGGAAGTTATGTACAGCCAGAAATATCCTAGTCCATTCATAAAAGGTGTTGTAAAGCACACATGGTTATTTATGTCTCAAATAAAAATCTCAGAACATTTTGGATGTGATAATGATGGGGCACCAATGATTCATCCATTTAAACACATTAGGTTTACCATGTGCCTCTTTATCCAATAATGTTTGCTGGGAAAGAGGGCCACACTCAGTAAATGTTAGTTAACACGCATTAAATGAGTTTGTGATTAAAAGAAATCTGTAAATGTCCTATTGTTGATTTAGCAGTGGAGAATTAACTGGGTTTTGATATAGATTCAAATGCCAACCTGATTGGTATTTCTTTGACCCGGTCATACTTTTTTCTTTTGAAAATCCTCCTATCTTTGATCCAACAACTGTTTTTATAGTTGGTGACTATTTATCATAATGAGTCAAGGTAAATACATAAAAGTGATGAAATAAGACCAACTTGGAGACTATCACTCTTACACGCAGAGTATCATGAAGAGTCTAACCAAATCCCACTGACTATAAATAGCGTAAGCTACTATGCTTGTGGACTGCATCTTTGTGATGCCCCATACTGTATCCTATATTGGAACACCAACCTCCAGAGGGATGGTACTGGGAGCTGGGGCCTATGGGGGGCAATTAGTTTATGAGGGTGGAGTCCCTCTAGGAAGAAAAGAGCTCTACCCTTTTCCTCTTCTGTTGTCATGTGAGGATGCTTGAGAAAAATGACCCACCCTGTGTAAATCAGAAACATGGCATTCCTCAGAACCTGACTTTGTTCCACCTGATCCTGAATGTTTAACTGTTAGAAATATGAGAAACGAATAATTATTGTGTAAGCCACCCCATGCAGTGTATTCTGTTGTAGCAGCCCAAACTCACTAAGGCAGCCATCACTACGGATTTTGAGAGTAAGATTTCTTTTTTTATTTATTTCATAGAAAAGAGTCACAGATATTTCAAAAAAGTATTGCACTAGATAGAATTAACTGGGCAAGGAAAACTTTATCCAAAACTTTGTGATAGGAGTTCCTGTAGCAGCTCAGTGGAAACCAATCTGACTACTATCCATCAGGATGCAGGTTCAATCTCTGGCCTCCCTCAGTGGCTTAAGGATTCAACGTTGCTGTGAGAGGTGGGGTAGGTCACAGAGGAGGCTTGGCTCCTCATTGCTATAGCTGTGGCTGTGGCCTGCAGCTGTGCCCAATTCAACCCCTAGCCTTAGAACTTCCATAGGCCTAGGGTACAGCCTTAAAAAGACAAAACAAACAAACAAAATGTGAGCAAATTTTGCTGAAGGTCAAGATTATTAAAGATGACTGCAAGAGATTGAACTCAGCTCCTCTGAAACAAAGATGGGGGTGGATTTGCAAACACAGAGTGAACTAATTAAAAAGTACTCCCGGTCCTTAGCCTGAAGGGTGGTCTTCTAAGCAGTAGTAATGGGAGTTAGTGCCTACCTCTGCACAGAGACTGGGATAAAGGGGCCTTATCATTCTCAATTATTACTTTGAGAAAGGAAGTCTCCCAGGTTCTTGAGCAAGACATTCCTGGGTTGTAAAACTTTCACATATCCTAGGGAAGGAGAAGGAGTTAAAATTTTTTTTCTCATATAAATGCTCCAAGAATAAGGTAATGAAGAAAGAAAAAAAAACTTACCTGAAGTTTAGTTAAGCTGTGGATGGTATGGATAGATCTATAATTTTAACAACAATCTACAGATACAGAGGGCAGTGTGAGCAGGGAAAATTGCAAGAAAATTCTTAGAAAGATTCAAGTTGAACCTGGAATAATAGGTATGTTTAAAATAAATACAGAATGTCAACAACATTTTTATGGGGTCAAATAATAAACAGTCTTGGCTTTGTGGAACATACAGTCTCTGTGACAACTACTAACCTCTGGATTTGTAGCACCAAAGCAGCCAGATATGAAACAGAGACATGCAAACAAAGGTGCAAGTGAGAGTTACCATACAGCTTCAACAAAAAACAGGTGACAGACCAGATGTGGCCCTCAGGTCACAGTTTTCAAAATCCTAAAAGAGATATACTATGAGACTCAGATTCCGAGTTTTTCGACTCTGAGAAGAAAGACTAGGTTTTTTTGATAAATTCCTAGTTCATCCCCAAACTCTTTTGAATCTCTGAACTGAATGAAGTAAGGAATTTTCATTTCAATAAGCTTTTCCTAATTTTTAGGGCTTTTTTCCACCAGTGTACTAAACGGATACCTCAAGAGTCTATGGCTCAATCACCACTTATGGAACTTTTCGCTTCCAGCTAGTCAGGAGAAGGAAGGAAAGAAAATCAGCTTTGTGCCATTTTGTATATACACCACTGATATTCACTAAATGGAGAATAATAATTACATACACACACGTCTTTCGGCAAAAACAAAAATGAGAAATTTAAAAATGAATACTTTTGTGTGTTTTGCCCTGCGTGAAGTATCCCTTAATTGTCCTTTTTTCCCATCACACTGGTAAAGTTGTACAGTTGTTTTCCCTTCCACTCCCCTTTCTTATAATCTGCCCACTGTCCTTTTCCTTACCTTTTGCAATGTCTTTGTGGCTTTTCTTCATCTACCTTCTCCTGCTGATAATTTTGCAATTCACTGAATATGATCTTTAACAGTGCTTATCACAGAGCAATCCAGGCAGCGAAGTATCTTTTTCATCGGGAAACATCTTCAGATTATCCTGTCAAAACAGCCGAACCTACACGGAAGGAGGTGTGGTGAAGATGAGTGGATGGTCTGTAGGCATTTATGCCAACACTGAGAGACTGTGAAAGAAACCAAGGCATCAACAGTTTCTTTTCCTTCTTGCTTCTAATCACATATGATCCATGATACATCACCATGCTCCTCAAAGTCCATTAAGAGTTCTCAGTGTGTTTCTATTGGAAAAGGGCCATGTTCCTGGCTGAAGAATATTAATCAATTTTCAGAGAAAGTCACCCAAAAAGTTCAGTTTTCTGCTTAGAAAGTGGTGTTGATTATAAAAATGCATTTTGTAGACATGGATAATAGTAATATATTGCTACAAACCTTTGACAAGACCACAGAAATAATCTGTAAGGCAAAACAAAGTAAATTATTTTGAAAGGTGACCTGTGGAACAGGATCAACTCAGCATCAATAAATTCCTCTAGGAATTCCCATCGTGGTGCAGTGGTTAACAAATCCATCTAGTAACCACAAGGTTGTGGGTTCGATCCCTGGCCTTGCTCAGTGGGTTGGGGATCCAGCGTTGCCATGAGCTGTGATGTAGGTTGCAGATGCAGCTCAGATCCCATGTTGCTATGGCTTTGGTGCACACTGGTGTCTACAGCTCCAATTCAACCCCTAGCCTGGGAACCATTATATTCCAAGGGAAGCAGCCCTAGAAAAGACAAAATAAAATTAAATAAAACAAACTTTTCTAATGAAAGCATGAAAACCTGATAAGCTATGAGGAATTTCCTTCCAAAAATATGATTTAGTGATATTCCAGATTTGATGAAATGACAGTAATCATAAAAATATATTTCTATTGTAACATTTAACCTTGAGAAAGAAGAGCTTTATTTTCTTTAATATCTGTTTTTTAGTCCTTGGAAAGTTTCATGATAGAAAGCAAAAATGGAGCTAGTGATGACTGTCATCGTATTTACTAGGACTCAGGAGAAAGCAAGAGAAAACCCTTGTGGACCAAGTGCTCCTTGTTTTCTCTCAATATAGTCCTTCAGGACAGATGTTAAAACTCAGTCCTGAGGACAAGCAGCCCATGACCTAATGCCTTTTTGCCAGAAGAGTAGAGGGAAAGGTTAAAAGTCATATGCCAAGCACCTCAGTAGTGAAGACATTGAGGACTGTGGGAATCACAGGGCAGAGTGAAGTATTACCAACCATGAGAGACAGAAATGAGGCCCTGCCACAACTGATGAGAGCAAGATCCAGGCAAAGCAGGCTGCTCACCCCTGATGTCCAAGATGGAGAAGTGCCTCCAAGATGCCAAACATTGGTGGCAAAGACATACATCAACAGATCTATGACTTTTAATATACCTATGGATGCCTTTCTCAAAAAGGCATTAGATCACAGGCCAAACAAACAACACCCTTAAAGAATGTCTCTGCATTCGTGGTTATAACCCACTTCCAGATAGGTAGAGCATCTTTACACTCACACAGACACACCCCCCCTGCAAACGAACTTACTGTGACCTCACATTAATGAGGTAGTCATCTCAGATAGTACTAAAATCATATACAGCTTTAACAGTAGTTTTAGTCAATCACTGAGAGTAAAGTTTGAAGGCTTTACTATACACAGTCCAAAAATTACACATAATTTTTTACCTATGGATATTTTGTGTATATTGTGTATTTCTTCTTTGAAAACATAGTGTCCATATCAGCTTGGATAACAAGACGACAATACAGCTCATTGTCAAGAAGTCTGCAAATCTGGGAGTTCCCGTCAAGGCTCAGTGGTTAACAAATCTGACTAGGAGCCAAAAGGTTGCGGGTTTGATCCCTGGCCTCCCTGAGTGTGTTAAGGATCTGGCCTTTCCATGAACTGTGGTGTAGGTTGCAGACTCTGCTCAGATTCCACATTGCTGTGGCTATGGCATAGGCCAGTGGCTACAGCTCTGATTGGACCCCTACCCTGGGAACCTCCATGCCATGGGTGAGGCCCAGCAAGGCAAAAGAAAAAAAAAAGAGAGAAAAAAAGTCTGCAAATCACTTGGTTATAGATGAGCAAATACAATTTCCTTGGCATCAACCATACAAATTAAATATTTCTTCTTCAAAGAAGAAGAAACCGAGTCAGAATGAACACATAATTATAGGTTTATTTTCCTTGGGATTAAATCTCAGATATTCTACTGGGGAAAATCCTTTCCCCACCACACTCTAGAGCAATCTCTTTTTCTTCCTGGGACAAATAAGCATTTCTTTTCTTCCACTGCAAAAAAGTTGTAACCGAGAAGAACAAACCTAACTCTCTGTTAAATCTATTCCTTTAGCTCTCCCCTTTTAGTAGAAACTCTTTGGGACCCTGGTCCACTGGCTTCTTGGTCTGCTAGCTTTCTGAGTAAAGCTGCTATTTCTTTAGCCTACATTTCTGTATCACCTCTCACTTTATTGTCCTGTTGTGTGATGAGCCATTTGAGCCTGGACTTGGTAATAAAATCTGCCCTTTTATGCATTCCCACAGGTCTTGTCTCTTTTCTCTGTATTCCAGCCTTTGTCATCCCAATTGAGCCCATAACATGGAATAAGTTTGCTTTGTAATCCAAATGATTTTATTAAAATTGCTTTTATACTCTTTATATATGTTCCATTCAGTGTCACACAAAATGATTCACCCTTATAGAAAATACTACTCTAGGGATAGCAATTATAAATAATCACCAAAAGTTAACAAAAAGGAATTTTAAGAACTTTTTTCTAGATACTGCAAATGGATCAGGAGAAAATAGGCATCCTAAAATTTTTTCTGCCTTTAACAAACCTAGTATCACTAAAGAAAAAAAAAAAGCCCTCATATCTGCAGCATGCGGTGAAATGCAGTAGGATGCATTATTAATTAATAATTATCTTAAGTAATATACTTTAAATATGGAGTTTCCTAAACAAATTGAAAATAGAAATTTCAGAAAATCCAACAATTCCACCTCTGGGTAGTTTTCCAAAGCATCTATGAATAAATGAATGCATGAGAAGATGTGATTGATACACACACACACACACACACACACACACACACATATATATATCACAGATGGACAATTAGTCATAAAAAAGAATGCAATCTTACCATTTGTGACAAGATGGATGGACCTACTGGGTATTATGCTCAGTTAAATAAATCAGAGACAAAGACAAACACAGTGTGATGTCACCTATATGTGGAAACAAACAAAACAAGTGAACAGGGGGGTTCCCATCGTGGCACAGTGGTTAACGAATCCGACTGGGAGCCATGAGGTTGCGGGTTCGATCCCTGCCCTTGCTCAGTGGGTTAACGATCCCCAAGATATGGCAAAAAAAAAAAAAGACAAAAAAAAAGCAAACAAAAAACAAGTGAACAAACCTCACAAAAACAGATAATGCAGTCATAGATACAGAAAACCAAGAGGTGGTTTCCAGAGGGGATATGGGTGCACTGATGAGAGAAATAGGCCAGGGAAATTAATAAGACTTACAAAATTCTAGGTAAAACATAAATGAATTATGAGGATGAAATGTATAGCATAGATAACCTAGTGACCTTGTAATAACATTGGCTTGTGACAGATGGTTACTATATTAATTGTGATGATCATTTTGGAATGCACAGCAATATCAAAAAAGTATATTCTTGCATCTGGAATTCTTAGTGTTATAGGTCAATTATACTTCAGTTAAAAAAAAGGATTTTCCTTGAGGCTCAGCAGGTTAAGGATGTGGCGTTGTCATTGCAGCTGCTTGGGTCACTATTATAGTGCTAGCTTGATACTTGGCCCAGGAAACTCCACATGCCATAGGCATGGCCAAATAAAATTCAATAAAAAATAACAAAACAACCCAAAACACTCTGGGATAAGTAAGCCCAGTCCAAATGCTTATCAACTTCTCCATGGATATGATGATCCTCTTGTCATGCATGATGATGTGATTAATAATAAAGATCAAACACTGTAAAAAAAAGAAATGCAGAAGAAAAAGTGAAAATAATCCAAGTGCCTCAGAGATCAGAATTTTAAAAACTCAGCAATTAGGGTATAGGACTCAAAAAAGAATTAAGAACATACTGAAAAATCATTCGGTAAATGAAGTTAAAACTAGGAGAAACAGGGAGAGAAATAAGACCTTATCAGAAATGGTGGATGAAAAGGAAGAAATTCTTAACAACTATTAAAACAAAACCAAAAACAACTCCTGGAAAATAAATCAAGCCAGACATTGTAAAATATCTGACGAATGTATTGAAATAAAAGACAGTCATAAGAGATCTGAAAGATGAATGATTGATGGACCTGAAAGAGAAAAACCAATGATACAAAGCAAATTTTAAACAGTATCATGCAGATTTTTTGGAAAATTAAAAAGGTCGGTCTTGAAATTGTTTTCAAAAGAACACTGATCATTTACTTGCAATGACTAATAAGAGATGATACTGCAGTGTAAGGCTTAAAAAAATTCCTCTGGGCATCTAGAATAAAAAGGAGAACTATAAGGGAATAAAAATTAGAATTTAAGAAACACTGCTGCAGATAAATTCTCTGTGCCAGAAGGAAATAGAGAAACATATGTAAGATTCACAAGGGGATAGATGATGAGTCATGAATTTTTTACCAGCCAGGCTGGGTGGGTATCAAGAGTCCTGATATTCAAGCCACCATGAAAGATCTTGGGTTTATTACCCCCTGGACCACTGGATTGAACAGGCTTCAGACAACAGACTCCCTAGGAAGACTCGGACATGGGGAGTTCCCATCGTGGCTCAGCAGAAACAAATCTGACTAGCATCCATGAGGATGCACATTCAATCCCTGGCCTCGCTCAGTGGGTTTGAGGATCTGGCACCACGGCGAGCTGTGGTGTAGGTCCCACAAGTGGCTTGGATCCAGCATTGCTGTGGCTGTGGCATAGGCCAACAGCTATAGTTCCGATTCTATCCCTAGCTTGGGAACCACCAAACGTTGCTGGTGCAGCCCTCAAAAGAACAACAACAACAACAACAACCACTGACATGGGACCGGTGTAAAGTATGAACTTTGGAGTTCCTTACTTAACTGAGACTTGGTGAGGGATAAGTGAGGGAGGGAGTGATCCTGGTGGACACTAGGGCACCTCCCTTGCAACAATTCATGAAGCACTGCCTCTGCTGAGGTTGCTTTTCTATCTCTCTGTGTATTTTATTTTATTTTATAAAGCAGGATTCTAAAAGCAGCTGTATAGATAAATACAGTGTAATAGTAAATTAAATTTAATAAGAAACATTTTATTTCATAAAACACAGAACATAGAGATAAATATTGAACATGTAGAACATATAGAGAAAACTAAAAGATAAAACTAGGGATATAACTAATACACTAAATCTATGCAGTTAAACAATGGAGATTATACTAAGTGAGGTGCCCTAGGAGGTGAGCATTGAGTGAGGCTGCTTCTGGACTTATTTAGGTGGAGGTCCTGATGGTATGGATGTGCTGAGGCGTAGGCTGGGGGTGTTCACATCCAGGTTGTCATTGATGTCAAACCGACAATCTGTAACACAAAGAGAGGTGATCATTTAGGGAAAAAAACTGATTTCTATTTATTTTTTTATTTATAAAAAAATTTTGGCTATACCCTCAGCATGCACAATTTCCTGGGCCAGGGATGGAACCCATGCCATACCTGTGACCAGAGACAGCAGGGACAAGCCAAAACCTTACCCCGCTGAGCCACAAGGCAACTCCACAACACTGCTTTTTAAAAATGTAGTAAAACAAGTTGTGTTTATGTTATTTAATGACAAAATTGGAGAAAAAAACAAAAGGAACAGAAGTAACATAAATCCTGCCTGGCAACCCATCTCAAATGAGCACTGCAATGAAGTGCCACCTCATGCTTCTTTAGTGTGACTTGGACACACATAATATAGTATCTACAGAAGCTCCAGCGCAGGTTGTGAAATGGGGCCATAAGGTGACCGAGACTTTACAAGGGGGCTGCAGAGGCTGAGGGACCCCCAGGGTTCAGGCACCTCCTAGGCAAGCAGGGATCCTGCAGCTTCCCAACATGATACCAGGACCATGAAGCGTCCATAGGGATGCAGAGCAGGGACAGGTGAGTTCCCTGCTCACAGAGCAGCGGGTGTCAGGGTCTTCTTCACCCTTTTCCCAGAAGTCCTGAGACTGGGCAGGTCAGGGCCACTCCTCCATTGCCTCACATCACCTGGTGATTCTCTGGGGGGGAGACCCCCTGGTAACTTCAGGGGGTGGGGATTGGCACTGCAGGGATGGGTCCTGTAGAGGATGTTGGACCACTCCAGTGGGGATCTTCAAAAAGAACACACTCGGAAGAGCCCCTAGTGAGTCATGAACTTGATGGCCCTACAGCGCTCCAGCGGACTAGCAACCTCGGGGGCTCCCGGGATGGGGATGTGTTGCTTGGGAGGTGTGCTCATGGCATCCTCTGGATGGATTAAAACCCTCCTCTTTTCTCCACTTCTGTGGTCACACTCAAGATTGGTCACACAGAGTTTTGTCTGGCTTTCTGAAAAACCAGAAGGAACTTGGGCATGCTGCAGAGAACAGGTGCATGTGTCTCCTCACCTTTGCACCCCCGGTCTGCCACATTGACACTGCCTCTTCCTAGGAGTGCTCATCATCAGCATCGGAGGCTGTCCCCCCAAATGTTTTTCTTAAACACATGAACAGGGAGCGTTTTGGTGTCTGGAAGGAAAAGTACAGTCTCTGAGACCAAATCCATCATGGTAAGTATCATAAAATGATAGAGAGAGGAGGTGGTAAAGACTTACAAGGAAGAGTCTGTGGGTGACAAAAAGAGAGGAAAACAAAAAGATGTGAAAGAGGAAACAGATTACCTTATGACCCTGACAGTTGTGGTCAGAATTCTCATTATCTGCCACGTAGTGCTCTGTGTCCAGGGACAGCCACCAGGTTGGGGAGGCCATGGGAAAGGAAAGGGGTGATTTAGAATCAAGATGGAACCTCAGGACCAGGGTGCTGCAGGGAGCTCAGTCTCGGGCCCCTTTCTTTCCTTGCCTCCATGGACCTCCCAGGGCCTCAGCTGGTTCACATCTACAGTGGAGAAGGTCTCTGATCCCCAAGATCCTGCTGCAGCCCTCTGCTTCCCTCAATGTGACTTGGAATAAGACCTGTGTCTTCCTGCTCCACACACAGGCTGCCTCTGTCCCCATGCACCTCAGGGCACACCCTGGCCTTCCTCCAGCACCCCAGCTTCCGACTCCCTCCTTCCTCATTTCTCTCCTCTAATTACTGCTCATTTCCTTCCTCCAATGAGGGCAGGGTGGAAGAAGGGCCATGGCTATGTTGCCTCTCTCCAGGCAGTTAGCCAAACCATGCCACCCAGGGAGTTCCTGGCATGGATGGGCCAGATCCTGTGCTGGCACCTGGGGGAGGGAAGGACAAAAACCTCCACACAACCAGGACTCCCTTATTACCTGGGGTGACCTTAGGTATCTGGCAGAAGCTTATTGCTCACACCACCACCCTGACCTTCCCAGCTCCTCAGAGAGGATAAAAGCACAATCAGAGGTGAAGGAATGTATCCAGATTCCTTGCCCCAAAATGAGGCAACCGGCATCTACATAACACAGGGTGCCTGCCAGGATTTTGCCCTGAGACTTGGAAAGACAAGGAGGGATGAGAGCTGGGCAGGCCTGAGGAGAGGACACGGTGTGCACATGACTGGGGTGTGGGGAGCAGGGCCAGGGCTGCCTGGATGAGCGGTGGATTCTCAGGCAACCAGGGGTCCCAGGCCCTGCTGCCCTGAGCCTCTGTCCTGGACCTGGTCAAGCCCAGGAGACCAGGTGGGTGGGTCTGTGAGAGCAAGTGGGCAGAGAAGTCCAGCCTCCCCTTCACACATTCCTCTAGACTTCCTTCTGGTGGGGAGGGTCCCCAGGCAGGTGGACGTGGAGCCCTCTCTCAAACATGATGTGCGCATCAGCACATCAGCCTTGGGTGAGCTGTCCAGGCTGAGATGAGCTGAAGGAGGCTGGAGCACATCCGTGATCCCAGAGGATGTGCTCCACAAGCCATCCTGCCCTGGGAGTGCCTTCACATGAGGAAGAAAGAGCAATGGGATCCTGAAAGTGCAGACAGAGTATACTTCTCATCCACCACCAGACACTCACTCCAAGAACTTGGGTCTCCAGTGTCAAGTGACTCTCAGAGTTTTGTGCCCCACCAGCTTATGGCTGTCATAGGTGAATTTAAAAACAAAGCCGAAATCTGCTGCAAGAGATCCCCTTGAGCTGGGAACCTGAATCCGAGCTTTCACCTTTGGCAGTGTTGTTCCTACCTGCATTTTCATGTGTGTTGCTACCAACGCTCTTCACAATCAATTCTGCAGAAACATAAACATGAGCTATAACATTATAAGAAAAGTTGCCCCACCCATTTCTCCCCTTCCCCTTCACCTAATGCTGCCTTCCAAGGCACCCCACTAGCCCTCTCCAGATTCTCACATCTCCCCTGGGCTCTGTGGAGCAACAGTCCTTCAGTAAGACATTGATCATGGTTTTAAACCTTCAAGAAAGCAAGATGCTGAGAGAAGCACCTGTCAATCTCTCACTTCCACAGGTCCATTACAGCTCTCCCCTTCAAGTTGACTAACTAGAAACTCCAACACTTACAGGCACACTTGAAATATGGCTAGTCTGATCAAGCCATTGGGTGTTGTGTGTGTGTGTGTGTGTGTGTGTGTGTGTGTGTGCTTCTTTTTAATTGCTTGAGTTAACCACAATTTGAACTAAGTTAAAAATAGGAGTTCCCGTCGTGGTGCAGTGGTTAATGAAGCCAACTAGGAACCATGAGGTTGCGGGTTCGGTCCCTGCCCTTGCTCAGTGGGTTAATGATCCGGCGTTGCCGTGAGCTGGGGTGTAGGTTGCAGACGCGGCTCGGATCTTGCATTGCTGTGGCTCTGGTGTAGGCCGGTGGCTACAGCTCCGATTCAACCCCTAGCCTGGGAACCTCCATATGCCACAGGAGCGGCCCAAGAAATAGCAACAACAACAACAACAAAGAAAAAATAATAACCTGGCACTTCTGGCTAGTGGGTACCACAGTGGACGGAGCAGCTCTAAGAGCTTGCAAGATGAAGAAGAGGCAAACAACCACCCTCACCTCACTGTTCCTTCATTCAGAGAACTTGGACATCCAGAGGGGATCTTTCATTTGCAGGTTATCTTGGGCACTTGGACCCATGCCAGGCATTGAAAGAGTCCTTGGGGACACTCAAACAACAGTGTCAACACTCTGACCTGGGAGGAACTCCCAGCAGGGCACCCCACTTTTTGCTAGTAGAGAGGAGCATGGCCCAGGGCACCGGTGCTGGACATAATTGGAGAGAACAGGCAGAGGGGAGAGAGGGATGTGTCACTCTTTTCATGAGCCCATCCTTCTCACCCCTGAGCCTGGAAGACCCAAGGAAGGCAGTGGCACCCCTTTACGGGATGAACAATTTGTACACTGAAAACTACAGATCATGGCTGAAAGAGATTAAAGAAGGTGCAAGTGCTTGGAATGACACACCATGTTCATAGACGGGATGGTTTAATGTTGTTGACATTTCTCTGCTACTGACAATGAAGTACACATATACTGCAACCACTCACAAAACCTCATGCCATTTGTTGAGACTTGGAAAAGAAAATCCTAAAACACAAGTAGAACCCCAAAGAACCCAAAATAAAAAAATGATCTTGACAGCAAAGAACAAAAATGGAGATATCCCAATCCCCAGATTCAAAACACACTGCAAAGCCATGGCAGCAAAAAAGTCTACCCCTGGCATCTAAACAGGAAGACAGACCAATGATCCATAAGAGAAGGACCTAAAAATAAACTCACACATGTATGGCCAAGTGATCACTGCCCAGGTTCTAAGATTCCCCAGTCAGAAAAGTATAGTCTCTTTAACAATCAACAGAATGAAAAGGCAATCTATAGGGTGGGAGGAAATACTTGCAGATATTGCTTCTGAATAAGGGACTCAAATCCCAAAAATATAAGAAACTAACACTCAATTAAAGCAAAACAACACACATACACACACACACACACACAAACAAAAAACAAAAAACAGAAGACTGTGGGATAATAGCTGAGTTTAAAAATTGGTAAACACCTTGAGAAGATTATAACCCCATAGAAGCTATGACAGTGATTAAATATATGTGAAAATATATGTTGCGCTCAACTTGGACTCTGTGGTTAAGAGACACAAGCAATTGCTTTGGGAGCAGATAAGCAATGAGATCCCACTGGATAGGACAGGGCAAAATAACTAGTCACTTATGAAGGAAAAAATAAAAAGCACTAAAAAAAAACACTATGGAAAGGCTGATTTCCATGAAAAGTATGCTAATAAATGGATTCAAAAAACACTGCTCTTAAAGAAAATCCAATATAGAAGAATGGACAATACTGAAAGCCTACCATTAAAAACAGCCACTATCATTCACATCATGGTTGTTCTCCAGGCTTCATTTTCTACACGGTGTGTGCAGCATGTGCCTGGATTAAATGTATAACCACACTAACAAGAATCTTACAATAAGAGGGACTTACTTCATGGAGAGAAACACAGGGCGCACCGAGTCCTTCTCACCCAGATGGGCAGCATGTTTGTACAATGGTGCTGGACACCAGGCTAAGGATGAGGGTGCACTCTGAGCTCTCACTTGCAACATCGCCTGGGTGTGTGCTACCTAGGGTGGCCAAATGTAAGAATGACAGGGACACCGTCCAATACAAGTCGACGCCTCTCCGATTCCCGCCTGCTCTGGCCATGTTGAAGCAATGACAGCAGCACTGGCAGGGACCTTTTAAAATGCACAGCGTCAACAGGACCTCTGGAGACCCTGGTATTCCCAGGCATAGACACAGAGCAGGGGCCCTCCCCACTCCGTGCTCCCCATGAATGATCAAATCCTGTCTGAGGGAGAGGTGCAGGTCAGGGGTCCAGAGCAGCCCCATGGATAACCCAGACTGGGTCCCACTTTGGCTTTTCCATGTAGGGGGTCAAGAGATAAGGACATGTGGCTCTGCACCATCTCCACCTGAGCAACAGGAAAATTAAGCCAACTTGGGAACAGCGCTGGTGATGGGAGAATGCGTGAATGTAGACAAGCTTGCAGAAGGGATGGAATTTGTGTTAGGGAAATTTGATGATTGTCTTGTCTGTGTAAATATGAAATATCTCATGAGGAAACATACCACATGTGCTCACACATGGACCTCGCTCTTTGTCCCTCATAAAATGTAACAACCCAAGGCATCAACATGATAGGCTTGTGTCGAGGGCATGGACATCTTGGGCATCACTATGAGTGGCAAAGAGCTGCATGCTCTACACCCCCAACTCTCTTTCCAAAAGGACCCAAGGAACTGGACGCTCTGCAACCAAAGCCAGCAAGGAAGCCCCACATTCTACTACACCCAGATTGTTCGTCACTGGAGTGATGATCTCTGAATACACACCGCTGCTGGTAGTCTTCTCCTTCGTCGACTAGAGAAAAGAAAACAGTGTGAGAATCTAATCTTTGTGGGATATATGGACAAAGGACATTTCACTGTATTTCCTTTCTCAGAAAACCAAAAGGAAACTTTCCTTGAGTCCATGGTCCCAAAGAAAACAGAGAGGTCATCCATCTGTGAGAAAAGCTTCACAATATCCTGAAAGACCTCTCAAGAATATTTTGACCAAAAATTACAAAATTCTGTTTCAAGGAGGATAATACTCTGTGGAGAAAATGATCTGAACCACACATGCAGTTTGTAACTGATGCTATCATATTGAAAAATGAACTTTTCAATCAGTCATTCATTGGGAAAGTCATTCAGTCAAAAATCATCCAACCCAGGAAAAAACTAAGTCTCCACACTTTGAACAGTATAGACTTTCATGCTTGAATTTGCTTGAAAAAAAGGAGGAAATGAAGCTAAGATTTTATCTCAGATGAAAAAGGCACTTACTGTGGAGAAAGATGACGTGTCTTCTCCCGTAATGCTGGACTCTTCCAAAATTACTGAGAGTTTTCCTAGGAATACATGGAGTGAGGGTCACGATACTGGTGATGCTGCTCAGGAATTATTCAGGCAGCATTGTTGGGGAGTGGTGTGTGAACACAGGGAGGGGGGGGAAGGATGGGAGATTCTTAAGTATGGGCCCTCGTGCTGTTGGCCGACCACTCCAGTGGGACGAGGCTGGCCAAGGGGAGGTTCCTTGACATAATGAGAAGGGGAGCTTTAAGCTTCCTAGCTAAAGCCGACATAATCAACTCAATGTAGGCCATTTGAAAAAAGGTAAATTCCAAATTCATGTTCTGCGGACCTCCCACTGTGGCTCAGTGTGTTAAGGACACAAAGCTGTCCCCGTGAGGATGCAGGTTCACTCCCTAGCTTCCCTCAGGGGCTTAAGGATCCAGGGTTGCTGCATGCTGCAGTGTAGTGTGCACATGTGGCCTGGATCCGGTGTTGCCATGTCTGCGTACAGCTCTGAGTCGATCCCTACCCTGGGAACTTCCGTATGCCACAGGTGTGGCCGTAAACACATAGCATAACAAAACAGAAATAATTCATGCTATGTTTCAAGGACAGAGTCCAATGACTCCTCCAGCCTATTTTACATCCCAGGGCGATTCCCACTACTTCTTGAAAGGTTACAAGACCATTTCATCTCCACACATTCACATGCCCTGCTTCTGTTCAGCATCTCTTCTCCTTGATTATATTTTTTTACTTCCTTTAGCGTGATGACACAGATATAATATTTGTCCTTCGCACAATTGTTAACCATACAGTCCCGTAGCCTTTTTGACTTCCACATGCTTTAGTACCCATCAACCCTACCTACACGCACACCTTTGTCATCATGCCCAACATGACCCATCATAACTCACCTTCCCCTTGCCGCCAGGCCCTGGTAATTTCTACTTCTGTTAATAGGAATTTGCCTACACAAGCAGCATTACATGATATTTGTCTTGCTGTGCCTGCCTTACTTCACTCACCACAATAGATTTTTGTATTATCTGGTCCACCCCTACGCTAACATATTTCGAGCTTTAATGCCACTCTGTGGCTGAAGAGTAGCTCATTCAGAGTATCTTTTGCACTTCATTTTGCCAGTCATCTCATTCGTCATCACATTCATCAAAGCCTTTTGTGTACTGCCCATCTTTGGACTCCTGGGAGAAACAGGCCAGGGAGCATTCGGGTATGGATTTCTCTGTGCCATAATGGTGAGAAATCACATTGTGCATCTGTCAAAGGGCAGAGCTTATAAGAACACCCAGTATGACTCCTAAGGCAAACTATAGATGTTTCATTAATAAAAAGGTATCCACAGAGTTCCACTAATTGTAATAAAGGTACCACCAATGGCTGGACCTGGAGTGGTGGGATTTAGGAACCGTCTGTGTCATTTGACTTCTTTGCCCACACAATCCAGGTCTAAACAATGTCTAATAATTGAAAGACATCTGGAAACATGGTCTCCCTGAGGGAGACATATCAGCTAATGTCCAGAAGCCAGTTATCATCTACACCCTAGCTAGAGATCATCTTCCCTCTTAACCATCAACCAGCTATTGAGATTTCAAAGTCGTTTTATTTCCACAGGTATTACACCACCACCTGACTAAGTATGTTTCAACTTGGACACACACACACACACACACACACACACAGGATATCACATAATACTTCCTCGTTCATTCGTATACAGGGGACATGAAGGAAAACTTATCCTTGCATGCACTTAATGAGAAAATCTCCATGTACATGGCCCACCTGCTGGGTGTACCCGCCTGTGGCGCCGGGACCATAACTTTCTGATGCGGCCAGAGGTTGATCTTTGTGACTTCTGTCCATTGTTTCTTTGAATCTGGAAGCAGCAAGCTAGGCAATGTATCAGAACAGGGAGGACAGTTGACATCTTGCTGTCAGAAGACCATAGGGAAATTCGTACTCATTTATTCCATTTTATCTTTTGGTCCCCTGGCTCACCAGCTGCCCAGGAGTGCTGCCTGGATCAAAGTCAGACTTAGAAGGATCATGCAGTTTAAAACAACCGAAAGACGGGAGTTTGGAACAAATGCCTTTGTTTAACTGAGACCTTCTAGAAACACAGGAAAGTAGAGTGATCGTGCCTAATGGTCTGGTTCAAACACATTTAGAAGAATCATGAACCTGGGGAGAGGGTTGTAGATCCCTAAGTGCCTCGATGCCCTGTTCTACGAGGTGGAAATGGTCTTCTGGCTGACTTTTAGTACGATGTTATGAGGACGGGTAACATTTTAGAAAAAGGAAGGACGGGTGCCTCGTCAATGCTCCGTATGTGTTCATCCTTGAGTGATGGCAAGAGTAAGCTAGACACTCAGTGGTGGTTGAAGCCGGAGAGGGTAAATGGATGCCTCAAGTCAGGAAGGGTGGAAGCTTATGCCCCAGCATCTCATGGGAACGATGCTGTGCAGCTGATGGACAGTATCTATTTTCATCTCCTCTGATACTCAGTCCTGTTGCAGGTGAGGAAGTGCAAACAGGACCGACATGAGGAGTAACGAAGTGACAGTCCAAGGGTCACAACGATGACGAGTGATGAATCTGAGGCAGGTGGACCAGACATATGAATTAACACAACAATGGTGGAAGTTGTAACTCTATGGATAGCTCAGAGTGGTAGAAATGACAAGAAATATCTAAGAAGAAAAAGGCATGTGAAAAAGCGAGTGAGCCCATTTGAAGGAACAGCCACCAGGGGATCAATGTAAACTCACTTTTGGAACAGCAATTGAGATTGCCCATTCCTAAAGCATGAGCCGTGAAGTGAGAGCTTCGCACTGGCCACCACGTACGAACCTCTCAGGCCACAGAGTGACAGTCTGACCATGAGGCAAGAAGTGCATAAGCACATTACCATGGTGATGTGTCATCATACAACTCTCAGGGGGAAGTCAACCCTGCACAGGATGGGTCCAACTGCTTCTGGCAGAAAGCGTGTTTCCATGGACAAACTTGGCTTCTCAGAGGAACCCTTTCATTTCCAAAATCGAACCCCAGGCTCCCACATAACTCTCTGATTAAGAAAATAATTTTCTATGAGAGAGAATGACCTGCCCCCCAGGAGGAGTTGAGAGCAAACCCTGCAGGGGGGAGAGCCAAAAAGCCAGCAGGTGGGGAATTTAAAGAAGCCCCATTACTGTTTCAATGATCATACCCCTCCATTTCTACTCTTCCTGAGTCACTAGACATTTGCACATCAAACCATTTCAAAATGTGAGATTCGTGCTTATTATAACCAGGGTGAGTATTTTCATCTTTCGTGTCGACTGCTATTCTGCAGTGCCCTATTCAGTTTTTCTCCTCACAAAAACTAATATTTTTGATGCATAATAAAAGTAATTTTCAACTTGTCACACGCTTGTATCTTGCTACAGTTACTTGTACATACAACCTGAGGAGAGTTTTTTCATTTGCCAAAGGAAAAAAAAAAAGAAAGAGAGAAAATCAGTAATTATTTTTGTAATTTCTGGCTTTGAGAAAGAAAAGGAGGAAGAATATTACAACCTTTATTCATACTAAGGATTAAAGACACCCTGAAGAAAAGCTTTTACTACTTAGGAACATAAGTACGGGGCTTTTGAGACAAATTTTTCTGTTCAACACTTGTGACTATGTCTACACATGCATGTCAAAGGGCCAATCAGTTTTTTAGGAAGCGGATACAACTTTTCCCCTAGAAGTTATGGACAGCCAGAAATATCCCAGTCCATTCCCCAAATGAGCAGAATGTTTTGTAAAGCACGCACGGTAATGTGTGTCTCAAATAAAACTCCCAGAACATATTGGGTGTGAGAGTGATGGTGCACCAATGATTCATCCATTTAACCAGCTTAGATGTACGGTACAAAGTGCCTACTTATCCCAAAAGGAACTGGTAGGTGTTTGCTGGCAAAGAGGGGCACATTCAGTTTGTGATTAAAAGAAACTTGTAAATGTCCAACTCTTGATTTCGGTAGTGGAGAATTCACTGAGTTTGGATATAGAGTCAATTTGCCAGGTACATTAGGCATTCCTTTGACCAAGCCACATAGTGGATTATGTGTGTGTGTGTGGGGGGGGGGTGGGTGGAGGGAATCTTCCTCTAGTTGATTCCACAAAGGTTTTTAAAAGTTGGTGACTAATAGTAATGATGCATCAAGATAAATGATGTAAAAATGATGGAACAGGGCCAACTTGGAGACTATCACTGTGCTACATGCATCGTATCACGAACAGCCTAACCAAATCCCACTGCCTATAAGTAGCATAAGCTACTGTGCTTATGGAGTGCATCTTTGTGTTCCCTCCTAAGTGGAGGCTATGTTGGAATGCCAACACCCAGTGGGATGGCACCGGGAGGTGGGGCCTTTGGGGGGCAATTAGTTTATGAGGGTGCAGTCCCTCTAGGAAGAAGAGAGCTCTCCCCTTTTCCTCTTTGTTCTTCTTTAGTTTTTGTCATGTGAGGATGCATGAGAAAAAGGACCCTGTGTAAATCAGAAACAAAGAAGACAAAACAAGGAGAGGCGGCAGACAAGGCGATGGAGAAGGGGCCTGGAGTGCACACGGGTAGCTGCAGAGGACCAAGGAACAGGAGGAAGGCTGCCCTCCTCAGGCTTGCAAGGAGACACCTCCCCCAGTGTTCACTCCAGGGGAGGGGATGGCCTTCCTCTTAGCCACTCAAGCAGGGGTCCAAGGAAGAACCCAAAGCGTTAACTATCTAGGGACCAACCTGAGCCAGGAGCTGCAAGACCTCTACACCGAGAGCAATAAAACATGACTCAAGGAAGTTGAAGAGGAGTCAAAGAAGGGGAGAGATAGTCCATGCTCCTGGCTTGGAAAAAACGAATATCCTAAAAATGGCCATTCTACGCAAAGCAATCCACAGATTCAAGGCCATCCCCATCTGTGATAGTTTTCACAGAAGTAGAACAAAACCATCCAAACATTTACACGGAACCAAAACAGGCCCGGAATGGCCAAGGCAATCCTGAGGAACAAAAACCAGGCAGGAGGCACACCTCTCCCAGGCTTCGGTCAATATTACAAAGCTACAGTAAGCAAGACAGTGTGGTAAACGTACCAAAACTGACACACTGACCTTTGGAACACAATACAGAACCCAGAAATAACCCCCAAACCGACGGCCAATTATTCTTCAACTGAGGGGGCAAGAATGTAAAATGGGGAAAAGACAGTCTGTTCAGCGAGTGGTGCTGGGAAGCTGGACAGCCACATGAAAATCCATGAAACTGGAAAACACCCTCAAACCGTGCACAAAGAGAAACTCAAAACGGCTTAAAGACTGAAACGTAAGACAAGACACCATCAAACTCCTGGAGGAGAATGTCGGCAAAACATTCTCTGACATCAAAGCCTTTCTGTAGGTCACACTGAGTGCAAGGAAAAAGAAACCAAAGCAAAACTAAACAAATGGGTCCTAACCAAGCCCATAAGCCCTTACACAGCAAAGGAACTCGTAAAAACTAACACAGCCTATGGAATGGGAGAAAATAGTTTCAAGTGATGCAACTGACAGCAGCCTAACATCTAACACACACACACACAAACACAAACACACACGCACACGCACACACACAAATGAAAATCAAGACACTTCCAACACAACAGCAAAAACAAACAACTACCCATTTGAAAAATGGGCAAGAGAACTGAACAGACAGTTACCCAAGGAAGATAGACAGACAGCCAACAGGCACATCAAAACATGCTCAACATCATGAATGATTAGAACAAGGCATATCAAGGCTACGAGGAAGGACCACCTCACACCTGTCAGAATGGCCATCATTAGTAAGTCTAGAAATAACAAATGCTGGAGAGGGTGTGGAGAAGAGGGAACCCTCCCTCCTACACTGTTGGTAGGAATGTAGCTTGGTACAACCGCTATGGAAAACACCGTGCAGGTACCTTGGAAAACTAAATGTAGAACTAGCATGTGACCCAGCAATCCCACTCTTGGGCGTATGTGGGGACAAGACTTGCCTTGAACAAGATACATGCACCCATGGATGTTTACATACAGTGCTGAATGTCCATTGCAGCACTCCTCACACTAGCCAAGACATGGAAACAACCTAAATGTCCATCGACAGGTGAATGGGTTAGGAGGAGGTGGGATAGATACACAATGGGACACTCCTCAGCCATCAAAGGAAGGAATAGTGCCATTTGCACCAAAGTGGGTGGAACTAGAGACGCTCACACTAAGCAAAGTCCCTCAGAAAGAGAAACACCAGTCCCATACGATAGCACTTATACCTGGACTCTAATACACAGCACGAACGATCCTCTCCACGGAACAGAAACTCAAGGACTTGGAGAAGAGACTTGTGCTTGCCAACAGGGACAGGGAGGGAGTGGGATGGACTGGGCCTCTGGGCTTAAGGGATGCAAACCATTGCATCTGGACTGGATAAGCAATGAGAGCCCACTGGATCGCACAGGGAACAATATCCAGTCACTCACGAAGGAACGTGATAGAGGATAATGGGAGAAAGTGTATGCATGCCTGTGTGTATGTGCACGCGCACACGCACGTGTGTGCACCTTTGCGTGACAGGATCACTTTCCTGCACAGTAGAAATTAACAGAAAAATGTGAACCTAGTATAATGGAAAAAAATAAAAAATCATTTAAAAAGTTAAAACTTTACTGGAGGGATAATTTCTAGGAAAAGTATGCCAAGGAAAGGATTCACAATACATTGATCCTAAAATCAAAAATAGAAGACATGACAATGCTCTAATCCAACCATTAATAGCAGCCACTATCCATCCCATGACAGTTTCTCTGCAGGCTTCATTTTGTGCCTGGGCCCTGAACAAAAGGATGTCCACACCCACAAGTGCCTTACAACAAGAGGGGCTTGCTTCATGGAGAGAAACACAGAGGGAGCACAGAGTCCTTCTCACCCAGATGGGCAGCACGTTTGTACAATGGTGCCGGACACCAGGCTAAGGATGAGGGTGCACTCTGAGCTCTCACTTGCAACATCGCCTGGGTGTGTGCTACCTAGGGTGGCCAAACGTAAGAATGACAGGGACACCGTCCAATACAAGTCGACGCCTCTCCGATTCCCGCCTGCTCTGGCCATGTTGAAGCAATGACAGCAGCACTGGCAGGGACCTTTTAAAATGCACAGCGTCAACAGGACCTCTGGAGACCCTGGTATTCCCGGGCATAGACACAGAGCAGGGGCCCTCCCCGCTCCGTGCTCCCCATGAATGATCAAATCCTGGCACAAGGGAGAGGTGCAAGGCGGGGGTCCAGAGCATCCCCATAGGGAACCCGGCCTGGGTCCCACTTTGGCTTTTCCACGTAGGAGGTCAAGAGCTTGGGCCAACGGTCTCTGCCCCATTGGGAACAGCGGCGGTGAGGGATGAATGCATGCCTGTAGAGGTGGTATGCGGAGGTGATGGGATGTGTCTTAAGGAAAGTTGAGAGGTGTATTTTCTGTATAAATAGGAGAGAGCTCATGAGGAAACAGATGCTTACACCACATGTGCACACACATGGACCTCACTCCCTGTCCCTCCTAATGTGTCACAACCCAAGGAATCAACACAAGAGACTTGTGTCCAGGGCATGTACCACCAGGGCATCACTATGACTGGGAAAGAGCTGCCTGCTCAACATCCCAGATGACCCCCTTTCCAAAAGCATCCCAGGATCTGGCCACTCTCCAACCAATGCCAGCAAGGAAGACCCACCTTCTTTTTCTTCTTCAACCCGATTGTTCGTCACTGGAGTCGTGATCTCCGAAGTCACACCATTATCATTAGTCGTTTCACTGGTCATCGTCTAGTGCAAGAAAACAGTGTGAGAATCTCAGCTTCCTGGTCTCTATGGACACAAGAATTGTCATGGTCTTTCTGTCCATCAAAACCCAAAAGGGAAACACGCCTCAGGTCCATGGTCCCAAAGAAAACACAGAGGTCACCCTGGACAGAGGCTTCAAGTCTCCGTGGAGGAATTCTTACGTGTACTTTGACCAAAAATCACCAAAATCTCTTGCGAGGAGGGCAATTGTCTGCTGATGACATTGCTCTCAGCCATACTTCCAGTTTCTAAAGGCTACTGTCATTTTTTCAATCAGTCACACGTTGGGAGAGACATTCAGTCAACACGCATCCAACCCAGGAAAAATGTAGGTCTCCACTGATTTGAACAGTGTAGACTTTCATAGTTGAAATTGGTAGACAAAAGGAGGAAATTGGAGTTCCCATCGTGGCACAGTGGAACCAAAACTGACTAGAAAGCATGAGGTTGCGGGTTTGATCCCTGGACTCGCTCAGTGGGTTAAGGATCTGGTGTTGCCATGCTCTGTGGTATAGGTCACCGACTCGGCTCACATCTCGATTTGCTGTGGCTGTGGTGTACGTTGGCAGCCGTAGTTCTGATTAGACCCCTAGCCTGAGACACTCCATATGCTGAGGGTGTGGTCCTAAAAGAGGGAGACACAGAGAGACAGAGAGAGAGAGAGAGAGAGAGAGAGAGAGAGGGACAGAGGGACAGAGAGAGAGAGAGACAGAGAAGCAACAAGAAAAAAGAAAAATTGAGGAAATGAAGTTATGCTTTGATCTCAGATAATAAAAGGCACTTACCATGGAGCCAGTTGGAGCCTCTATTTCTCCTGTGATGCTGGGCAGCTTTGCCTGGAATTCCTCCATTTTTTCTAGGAGGACACAGATGAAGGGTCATGATATTGGTGATGCTGCTCAGGAATTATTCAGGCAGCATTGTTGGGGAGTGGTGTGTGAACACAGGGAGGGGGGGGAAGGATGGGAGATTCTTAAGTATGGGCCCTCGTGCTGTTGGCCGACCACTCCAGTGGGACGAGGCTGGCCAAGGGGAGGTTCCTTGACATAATGAGAAGGGGAGCTTTAAGCTTCCTAGCTAAAGCCGACATAATCAACTCAATGTAGGCCATTTGAAAAAAGGTAAATTCCAAATTCATGTTCTGCGGACCTCCCACTGTGGCTCAGTGTGTTAAGGACACAAAGCTGTCCCCGTGAGGATGCAGGTTCACTCCCTAGCTTCCCTCAGGGGCTTAAGGATCCAGGGTTGCTGCATGCTGCAGTGTAGTGTGCACATGTGGCCTGGATCCGGTGTTGCCATGTCTGCGTACAGCTCTGAGTCGATCCCTACCCTGGGAACTTCCGTATGCCACAGGTGTGGCCGTAAACACATAGCATAACAAAACAGAAATAATTCATGCTATGTTTCAAGGACAGAGTCCAATGACTCCTCCAGCCTATTTTACATCCCAGGGCGATTCCCACTACTTCTTGAAAGGTTACAAGACCATTTCATCTCCACACATTCACATGCCCTGCTTCTGTTCAGCATCTCTTCTCCTTGATTATATTTTTTTACTTCCTTTAGCGTGATGACACAGATATAATATTTGTCCTTCGCACAATTGTTAACCATACAGTCCCGTAGCCTTTTTGACTTCCACATGCTTTAGTACCCATCAACCCTACCTACACGCACACCTTTGTCATCATGCCCAACATGACCCATCATAACTCACCTTCCCCTTGCCGCCAGGCCCTGGTAATTTCTACTTCTGTTAATAGGAATTTGCCTACACAAGCAGCATTACATGATATTTGTCTTGCTGTGCCTGCCTTACTTCACTCACCACAATAGATTTTTGTATTATCTGGTCCACCCCTACGCTAACATATTTCGAGCTTTAATGCCACTCTGTGGCTGAAGAGTAGCTCATTCGGAGTATCTTTTGCATTTCATTTTGCCAGTCATCTCATTCGTCATCACATTCATCAAAGCCTTTTGTGTACTGCCCATCTTTGGACTCCTGGGAGAAACAGGCCAGGGAGCATTCGGGTATGGATTTCTCTGTGCCATAATGGTGAGAAATCACATTGTGCATCTGTCAAAGGGCAGAGCTTATAAGAACACCCAGTATGACTCCTAAGGCAAACTATAGATGTTTCATTAATAAAAAGGTATCCACAGAGTTCCACTAATTGTAATAAAGGTACCACCAATGGCTGGACCTGGAGTGGTGGGATTTAGGAACCGTCTGTGTCATTTGACTTCTTTGCCCACACAATCCAGGTCTAAACAATGTCTAATAATTGAAAGACATCTGGAAACATGGTCTCCCTGAGGGAGACATATCAGCTAATGTCCAGAAGCCAGTTATCATCTACACCCTAGCTAGAGATCATCGTCCCTCTTAACCATCAACCAGCTATTGAGATTTCAAAGTCGTTTTATTTCCACAGGTATTACACCACCACCTGACTAAGTATGTTTCAATTTGGACACACACACACACACACACACACACAGGATATCACATAATACTTCCTCGTTCATTCGTATACAGGGGACATGAAAGAAAACTTATCCTTGCATGCACTTAATGAGAAAATCTCCATGTACATGGCCCACCTGCTGGGTGTACCCGCCTGTGGCGCCGGGACCATAACTTTCTGATGCGGCCAGAGGTTGATCTTTGTGACTTCTGTCCATTGTTTCTTTGAATCTGGAAGCAGCAAGCTAGGCAATGTATCAGAACAGGGAGGACAGTTGACATCTTGCTGTCAGAAGACCATAGGGAAATTCGTACTCATTTATTCCATTTTATCTTTTGGTCCCCTGGCTCACCAGCTGCCCAGGAGTGCTGCCTGGATCAAAGTCAGACTTAGAAGGATCATGCAGTTTAAAACAACCGAAAGACGGGAGTTTGGAACAAATGCCTTTGTTTGACTGAGACCTTCTAGAAACACAGGAAAGTAGAGTGATCGTGCCTAATGGTCTGGTTCAAACACATTTAGAAGAATCATGAACCTGGGGAAAGGGTTGTGGATCCCTAAGTGCCTCGATGCCCTGTTCTACGAGGTGGAAATGGTCTTCTGGCTGACTTTTAGTACGATGTTATGAGGACGACTTCATGAAGTACGGGTAACATTTTAGAAAAAGGAAGGACGGGTGCCTCGTCAATGCTCCGTATGTGTTCATCCTTGAGTGATGGCAAGAGTAAGCTAGACACTCAGTGGTGGTTGAAGCCGGAGAGGGTAAATGGATGCCTCAAGTCAGGAAGGGGGGAAGCTTATGCCCCAGCATCTCATGGGAACGATGCTGTGCAGCTGATGGACAGTATCTATTTTCATCTCCTCTGATACTCAGTCCTGTTGCAGGTGAGGAAGTGCAAACAGGACCGACATGAGGAGTAACGAAGTGACAGTCCAAGGGTCACAACGATGACGAGTGATGAATCTGAGGCAGGTGGACCAGACATATGAATTAACACAACAATGGTGGAAGTTGTAACTCTATGGATAGCTCAGAGTGGTAGAAATGACAAGAAAATATCTAAGAAGAAAAAGGCATGTGAAAAAGCGAGTGAGCCCATTTGAAGGAACAGCCACCAGGGGATCAATGTAAACTCACTTTTGGAACAGCAATTGAGATTGCCCATTCCTAAAGCATGAGCCGTGAAGTGAGAGCTTCGCACTGGCCACCACGTACGAACCTCTCAGGCCACAGAGTGACAGTCTGACCATGAGGCAAGAAGTGCATAAGCACATTACCATGGTGATGTGTCATCATACAACTCTCAGGGGGAAGTCAACCCTGCACAGGATGGGTCCAACTGCTTCTGGCAGAAAGCGTGTTTCCATGGACAAACTTGGCTTCTCAGAGGAACCCTTTCATTTCCAAAATCGAACCCCAGGCTCCCACATAACTCTCTGATTAAGAAAATAATTTTCTATGAGAGAGAATGACCTGCCCCCCAGGAGGAGTTGAGAGCAAACCCTGCAGGGGGGAGAGCCAAAAAGCCAGCAGGTGGGGAATTTAAAGAAGCCCCATTACTGTTTCAATGATCATACCCCTCCATTTCTACTCTTCCTGAGTCACTAGACATTTGCACATCAAACCATTTCAAAATGTGAGATTCGTGCTTATTATAACCAGGGTGAGTATTTTCATCTTTCGTGTCGACTGCTATTCTGCAGTGCCCTATTCAGTTTTTCTCCTCACAAAAACTAATATTTTTGATGCATAATAAAAGTAATTTTCAACTTGTCACACGCTTGTATCTTGCTACAGTTACTTGTACATACAACCTGAGGAGAGTTTTTTCATTTGCCAAAGGAAAAAAAAAAAGAAAGAGAGAAAATCAGTAATTATTTTTGTAATTTCTGGCTTTGAGAAAGAAAGGAGGAAAGAATATTACAACCTTTATTCATACTAAGGATTAAAGACACCCTGAAGAAAAGCTTTTACTACTTAGGAACATAAGTACGGGGCTTTTGAGACAAATTTTTCTGTTCAACACTTGTGACTATGTCTACACATGCATGTCAAAGGGCCAATCAGTTTTTTAGGAAGCGGATACAACTTTTCCCCTAGAAGTTATGGACAGCCAGAAATATCCCAGTCCATTCCCCAAATGAGCAGAATGTTTTGTAAAGCACGCACGGTAATGTGTGTCTCAAATAAAACTCCCAGAACATATTGGGTGTGAGAGTGATGGTGCACCAATGATTCATCCATTTAACCAGCTTAGATGTACGGTACAAAGTGCCTACTTATCCCAAAAGGAACTGGTAGGTGTTTGCTGGCAAAGAGGGGCACATTCAGTTTGTGATTAAAAGAAACTTGTAAATGTCCAACTCTTGATTTCGGTAGTGGAGAATTCACTGAGTTTGGATATAGAGTCAATTTGCCAGGTACATTAGGCATTCCTTTGACCAAGCCACATAGTGGATTATGTGTGTGTGTGGGGGGGGGGGTGGGTGGAGGGAATCTTCCTCTAGTTGATTCCACAAAGGTTTTTAAAAGTTGGTGACTAATAGTAATGATGCATCAAGATAAATGATGTAAAAATGATGGAACAGGGCCAACTTGGAGACTATCACTGTGCTACATGCATCGTATCACGAACAGCCTAACCAAATCCCACTGCCTATAAGTAGCATAAGCTACTGTGCTTATGGAGTGCATCTTTGTGTTCCCTCCTAAGTGGAGGCTATGTTGGAATGCCAACACCCAGTGGGATGGCACCGGGAGGTGGGGCCTTTGGGGGGCAATTAGTTTATGAGGGTGCAGTCCCTCTAGGAAGAAGAGAGCTCTCCCCTTTTCCTCTTTGTTCTTCTTTAGTTTTTGTCATGTGAGGATGCATGAGAAAAAGGACCCTGTGTAAATCAGAAACAAAGAAGACAAAACAAGGAGAGGCGGCAGACAAGGCGATGGAGAAGGGGCCTGGAGTGCACACGGGTAGCTGCAGAGGACCAAGGAACAGGAGGAAGGCTGCCCTCCTCAGGCTTGCAAGGAGACACCTCCCCCAGTGTTCACTCCAGGGGAGGGGATGGCCTTCCTCTTAGCCACTCAAGCAGGGGTCCAAGGAAGAACCCAAAGCGTTAACTATCTAGGGACCAACCTGAGCCAGGAGCTGCAAGACCTCTACACCGAGAGCAATAAAACATGACTCAAGGAAGTTGAAGAGGAGTCAAAGGGGAGAGATAGTCCATGCTCCTGGCTTGGAAAAAACGAATATCCTAAAAATGGCCATTCTACGCAAAGCAATCCACAGATTCAAGGCCATCCCCATCTGTGATAGTTTTCACAGAAGTAGAACAAAACCATCCAAACATTTACACGGAACCAAAACAGGCCCGGAATGGCCAAGGCAATCCTGAGGAACAAAAACCAGGCAGGAGGCACACCTCTCCCAGGCTTCGGTCAATATTACAAAGCTACAGTAAGCAAGACAGTGTGGTAAACGTACCAAAACTGACACACTGACCTTTGGAACACAATACAGAACCCAGAAATAACCCCCAAACCGACGGCCAATTATTCTTCAACTGAGGGGGCAAGAATGTAAAATGGGGAAAAGACAGTCTGTTCAGCGAGTGGTGCTGGGAAGCTGGACAGCCACATGAAAATCCATGAAACTGGAAAACACCCTCAAACCGTGCACAAAGAGAAACTCAAAACGGCTTAAAGACTGAAACGTAAGACAAGACACCATCAAACTCCTGGAGGAGAATGTCGGCAAAACATTCTCTGACATCAAAGCCTTTCTGTAGGTCACACTGAGTGCAAGGAAAAAGAAACCAAAGCAAAACTAAACAAATGGGTCCTAACCAAGCCCATAAGCCCTTACACAGCAAAGGAACTCGTAAAAACTAACACAGCCTATGGAATGGGAGAAAATAGTTTCAAGTGATGCAACTGACAGCAGCCTAACATCTAACACACACACACACACACACGCACACACACACAAATGAAAATCAAGACACTTCCAACACAACAGCATAAACAAACAACCACCCATTTGAAAAATGGGCAAGAGAACTGAACAGACAGTTACCCAAGGAAGATAGACAGACAGCCAACAGGCACATCAAAACATGCTCAACATCATGAATGATTAGAACAAGGCATATCAAGGCTACGAGGAAGGACCACCTCACACCTGTCAGAATGGCCATCATTAGTAAGTCTAGAAATAACAAATGCTGGAGAGGGTGTGGAGAAGAGGGAACCCTCCCTCCTACACTGTTGGTAGGAATGTAGCTTGGTACAACCGCTATGGAAAACACCATGCAGGTACCTTGGAAAACTAAATGTAGAACTAGCATGTGACCCAGCAATCCCACTCTTGGGCCTATGTGGGGACAAGACTTGCCTTGAACAAGATACATGCACCCATGGATGTTTACATACAGTGCTGAATGTCCATTGCAGCACTCCTCACACTAGCCAAGACATGGAAACAACCTAAATGTCCATCGACAGGTGAATGGGTTAGGAGGAGGTGGGATAGATACACAATGGGACACTCCTCAGCCATCAAAGGAAGGAATAGTGCCATTTGCACCAAAGTGGGTGGAACTAGAGACGCTCACACTAAGCAAAGTCCCTCAGAAAGAGAAACACCAGTCCCATACGATAGCACTTATACCTGGACTCTAATACACAGCACGAACGATCCTCTCCACGGAACAGAAACTCAAGGACTTGGAGAAGAGACTTGTGCTTGCCAACAGGGACAGGGAGGGAGTGGGATGGACTGGGCCTCTGGGCTTAAGGGATGCAAACCATTGCATCTGGACTGGATAAGCAATGAGAGCCCACTGGATCGCACAGGGAACAATATCCAGTCACTCACGAAGGAACGTGATAGAGGATAATGGGAGAAAGTGTATGCATGCCTGTGTGTATGTGCACACGCACGTGTGTGCACCTTTGCGTGACAGGATCACTTTCCTGCACAGTAGAAATTAACAGAAAAATGTGAACCTAGTATAATGGAAAAAAATAAAAAATCATTTAAAAAGTTAAAACTTTACTGGAGGGATAATTTCTAGGAAAAGTATGCCAAGGAAAGGATTCACAATACATTGATCCTAAAATCAAAAATAGAAGACATGACAATGCTCTAATCCAACCATTAATAGCAGCCACTATCCATCCCATGACAGTTTCTCTGCAGGCTTCATTTTGTGCCTGGGCCCTGAACAAAAGGATGTCCACACCCACAAGTGCCTTACAACAAGAGGGGCTTGCTTCATGGAGAGAAACACAGAGGGAGCACAGAGTCCTTCTCACCCAGATGGGCAGCACGTTTGTACAATGGTGCCGGACACCAGGCTAAGGATGAGGGTGCACTCTGAGCTCTCACTTGCAACATCGCCTGGGTGTGTGCTACCTAGGGTGGCCAAACGTAAGAATGACAGGGACACCGTCCAATACAAGTCGACGCCTCTCCGATTCCCGCCTGCTTTGGCCATGTTGAAGCAATGACAGCAGCACTGGCAGGGACCTTTTAAAATGCACAGCGTCAACAGGACCTCTGGAGACCCTGGTATTCCCGGGCATAGACACAGAGCAGGGGCCCTCCCCGCTCCGTGCTCCCCATGAATGATCAAATCCTGGCACAAGGGAGAGGTGCAAGGCGGGGGTCCAGAGCATCCCCATAGGGAACCCGGCCTGGGTCCCACTTTGGCTTTTCCACGTAGGAGGTCAAGAGCTTGGGCCAACGGTCTCTGCCCCATTGGGAACAGCGGCGGTGAGGGATGAATGCATGCCTGTAGAGGTGGTATGCGGAGGTGATGGGATGTGTCTTAAGGAAAGTTGAGAGGTGTATTTTCTGTATAAATAGGAGAGAGCTCATGAGGAAACAGATGCTTACACCACATGTGCACACACATGGACCTCACTCCCTGTCCCTCCTAATGTGTCACAACCCAAGGAATCAACACAAGAGACTTGTGTCCAGGGCATGTACCACCAGGGCATCACTATGACTGGGAAAGAGCTGCCTGCTCAACATCCCAGATGACCCCATTTCCAAAAGCATCCCAGGATCTGGCCACTCTCCAACCAAATGCCAGCAAGGGAGACCCACCTTCTTCCTCTTCTTCAACCTGATTGTTCGTCACTGGAGTCGTGATCTCCGAAGTCACACCATTATCATTAGTCGTTTCACTGGTCATCGTCTAGTGCAAGAAAACAGTGTGAGAATCTCAGCTTCCTGGTCTCTATGGACACAAGAATTGTCATGGTCTTTCTGTCCATCAAAACCCAAAAGGGAAACACGCCTCAGGTCCATGGTCCCAAAGAAAACACAGAGGTCACCCTGGACAGAGGCTTCAAATCTCCGTGGAGGAATTCTTACGTGTACTTTGACCCCAAATCACCAAAATCTCTTGCAAGGAGGGCAGTTCTCTGCTGATAATATTGCTCTCAGCCAGCTTCTTAAGGCTGCTTTCCTTTTGTTTAATGACATCTAGAAACATTCATGCCTTGAGATAGATAGTCATTCACTATGCATCTAACCAAGGATAATTCCGAGTATGCCCTCTGTTGAACTTTGTAGATGTTCATATTTGAATTCTTTCAAAAAGTAGGAAATGAAAATATACTTTTCTCAAATAAGTGAAAAGTAATTACCTGATCAGTGTAGAGAGGTGCTTTTTGAGCATTGATGCTGGGCCGTTTCTCCATAGGGTCCTTGGTGTCATCTATGAGGTAGGTCAGATAAAGGCTCAGGACTTTGACACACTCACAATACTAACAGCCATTTGACATATAGACATCCCAGGTCCCTTGCAAACAAATCTCCATCAACTCATGGTAATATGGTTTATTACTGGGACTGCAGTACCTGGTCTCATGACTATACCTGTAAGTCACTTTCCGGCAATAAATTTTCTACGCTACTTCCAAGGACAAAACTGGAAACCATCTGGCACTCCATACTAAATCAGCAAGAAAGTGCCACCTTCCTCATGTTCTAAGGTGCCCCTCCCCCCAGATGAGTGCTTCTAGCATACATACGTGTTTTGTTCACCATGAAGGCCACCTGCAATGACAAGAGGAGAAAGTGCCATGAGGATCAGACCACAAGGTCATGTATTTGCACAGGTCTTTCCTTCACTTGGTGACAGCAGAAACCCCAATGCACAACAGCGGTGGAGTCCAGAGAACCCAGCAAAGGCAGAGCAAGCCCTCCTCAGGGAGAAAGGCAAGAACTTGTCCTAGAGGACGGGATGTCCAAGGCCATGTCAGTTGGAAATGACAGAACTCTTTCCCTCGAGGAAAAAATGCTTCGGGAGAAAGAGCTCTGTCCTCTGCAGGTTGGGACAGGTGTTGTTATTGCACTGTCCTGCGGAATCAGGCATCGGGAGCTGGCAACAAACACGCTTGACAGGGAGTCCCACCCCTCAGAATCGTCCATATTGTCTGGAACGTGCATGCTCAGGTTTTCATAACTGAATGTCCATGAAGGGGAAATAAAGCAACACTGCAAGCTCAGACTAAAAACCCAACTTACCCGCGGAGCGAATGGAGGCCGTCCCACCATTGTCACCGAAGGCACATCATCCAGCGCTATCTCGGAGATATCTGGAGGCACACAGAGGAACTGTCAGGACACTGGGCGTGATGCTCAGGAATCCCGCTGGGAGTTTTTCTTGATGAGGAGGACGTGGGGAGTGAGTGAATGGATGTGCATGGCTCGTAAGTGTGGGCTGAGCTGCTGCTGGGCCGGCCCCTTTGGTGCAGGAAGGAACGCAAAGGAGAAGGGCAGGCAAGACAGGAAACCAGAGCTGTGGCTTTCTAGCAAAGGGGACCCTCATCGATGGGCAAAGACATGCAAAGGCAAGCTCTCTTGAGAGCGTAGGGACCCAGACAATCTCCTGCCCATCTGAAATGGCTGCTAAATGGCCAGGGTCTGCTGGACTTCTTCCCAGATCATCTGTGCCACAAGAGTCACTGTTGTTTTTACTGCACTCACTGCATCTTCTGTAAGACATTGTTGTTGATTAAAACTTTAAACTGTCCTGGAGGGCTCATTTCAATTCCAGGAAAGTATGCTGGTAATTGTATTTACCAACCACTTGTCGTAAAGAAAATCAAATATAGATGACGTGACTCTACGGAAACCCTACCATCAATAGCAGCCACTTTCAGTCACATCCTGCTTGTTCTCCCAGTCTCCCTTTTCTACATGAGGTGTGCATGTCCCCTGAGTGAAAGGCTACCCGCACTCATAGGAGTCTTATGATGAGTGGGACAGTTTGTCACAGAGAGACACAAAGACTGAGCACTGACTCCTTCTCACCCAGCACTGCAGAAGTTTTTGTACCATGGTGCCGGACACCAGGCTGACAATGGGGTTTCACCCTGAGCTCTTATGTGTAATAGCCCCTGGGTGTGTGCCACCTCGGGTGGGCAGTTGGAAGCCTTAACGTGACACCATCCAACACGAGAAAACATACCCCTGATTCTGATCTGTTTTGGCCAAGTTGAAGCAAAGACACCAGCACCGACCACCCACCTTCTCGAGATGGGCAGGTGTTATAGGACCTCTGGAGTCCCTGCTATGCCCACACATGGATGGGGGACAGGGACCCTCGCCCCTCAGGGCTCCATGACTGAGGATTCCCTGCTGAGGGAGAGGCACAGGTCAGGGTTCCAGAGCAACCCCATGGGGAACCCGGCCAGGGTCCCCCTTTGGCTTTTCCACATAGGAGGTCAAGGGCTTGGGCCACCTGGCTCGGCACCCTCCCCACCTGAGCAATGGGAACATTAAGCCAACTTGGGAGCAGCGGTGGTCAAGGGAGAATGCATGAATGCAGAGAAGCTCTTCAGAGGGGGTGGGATTTGTCCTCCATGAAGCTGACATGTCTCTTTGTGGTGGAAATAGGCAAGAGGTTCTGGGGAACTACATGCTCACACCACACATGCTCACATGTGGACCTCACTTCCCAGGCCTCGTATCTTACCACAAAGCACCATCTACAGGATAGACTTGTGTCCAGGGTGAGTATGACTTGCGCATCACTATGACTGGGAAAGAGCTGCCTGCTCAACATCCCAGATGACCCCATTTCCAAAAGCATCCCAGGATCTGGCCACTCTCCAACCAAATGCCAGCAAGGGAGACCCACCTTCTTCCTCTTCTTCAACCTGATTGTTCGTCACTGGAGTCGTGATCTCCGAAGTCACACCATTATCATTAGTCGTTTCACTGGTCATCGTCTAGTGCAAGAAAACAGTGTGAGAATCTCAGCTTCCTGGTCTCTATGGACACAAGAATTGTCATGGTCTTTCTGTCCATCAAAACCCAAAAGGGAAACACGCCTCAGGTCCATGGTCCCAAAGAAAACACAGAGGTCACCCTGGACAGAGGCTTCAAATCTCCGTGGAGGAATTCTTACGTGTACTTTGACCCCAAATCACCAAAATCTCTTGCAAGGAGGGCAGTTCTCTGCTGATAATATTGCTCTCAGCCAGCTTCTTAAGGCTGCTTTCCTTTTGTTTAATGACATCTAGAAACATTCATGCCTTGAGATAGATAGTCATTCACTATGCATCTAACCAAGGATAATTCCGAGTATGCCCTCTGTTGAACTTTGTAGATGTTCATATTTGAATTCTTTCAAAAAGTAGGAAATGAAAATATACTTTTCTCAAATAAGTGAAAAGTAATTACCTGATCAGTGTAGAGAGGTGCTTTTTGAGCATTGATGCTGGGCCGTTTCTCCATAGGGTCCTTGGTGTCATCTATGAGGTAGGTCAGATAAAGGCTCAGGACTTTGACACACTCACAATACTAACAGCCATTTGACATATAGACATCCCAGGTCCCTTGCAAACAAATCTCCATCAACTCATGGTAATATGGTTTATTACTGGGACTGCAGTACCTGGTCTCATGACTATACCTGTAAGTCACTTTCCGGCAATAAATTTTCTACGCTACTTCCAAGGACAAAACTGGAAACCATCTGGCACTCCATACTAAATCAGCAAGAAAGTGCCACCTTCCTCATGTTCTAAGGTGCCCCTCCCCCCAGATGAGTGCTTCTAGCATACATACGTGTTTTGTTCACCATGAAGGCCACCTGCAATGACAAGAGGAGAAAGTGCCATGAGGATCAGACCACAAGGTCATGTATTTGCACAGGTCTTTCCTTCACTTGGTGACAGCAGAAACCCCAATGCACAACAGCGGTGGAGTCCAGAGAACCCAGCAAAGGCAGAGCAAGCCCTCCTCAGGGAGAAAGGCAAGAACTTGTCCTAGAGGACGGGATGTCCAAGGCCATGTCAGTTGGAAATGACAGAACTCTTTCCCTCGAGGAAAAAATGCTTCGGGAGAAAGAGCTCTGTCCTCTGCAGGTTGGGACAGGTGTTGTTATTGCACTGTCCTGCGGAATCAGGCATCGGGAGCTGGCAACAAACACGCTTGACAGGGAGTCCCACCCCTCAGAATCGTCCATATTGTCTGGAACGTGCATGCTCAGGTTTTCATAACTGAATGTCCATGAAGGGGAAATAAAGCAACACTGCAAGCTCAGACTAAAAACCCAACTTACCCGCGGAGCGAATGGAGGCCGTCCCACCATTGTCACCGAAGGCACATCATCCAGCGCTATCTCGGAGATATCTGGAGGCACACAGAGGAACTGTCAGGACACTGGGCGTGATGCTCAGGAATCCCGCTGGGAGTTTTTCTTGATGAGGAGGACGTGGGGAGTGAGTGAATGGATGTGCATGGCTCGTAAGTGTGGGCTGAGCTGCTGCTGGGCCGGCCCCTTTGGTGCAGGAAGGAACGCAAAGGAGAAGGGCAGGCAAGACAGGAAACCAGAGCTGTGGCTTTCTAGCAAAGGGGACCCTCATCGATGGGCAAAGACATGCAAAGGCAAGCTCTCTTGAGAGCGTAGGGACCCAGACATCTCCTGCCCATCTGAAATGGCTGCTAAATGGCCAGGGTCTGCTGGACTTCTTCCCAGATCATCTGTGCCACAAGAGTCACTGTTGTTTTTACTGCACTCACTGCATCTTCTGTAAGACATTGTTGTTGATTAAAACTTTAAACTGTCCTGGAGGGCTCATTTCAATTCCAGGAAAGTATGCTGGTAATTGTATTTACCAACCACTTGTCGTAAAGAAAATCAAATATAGATGACGTGACTCTACGGAAACCCTACCATCAATAGCAGCCACTTTCAGTCACATCCTGCTTGTTCTCCCAGTCTCCCTTTTCTACATGAGGTGTGCATGTCCCCTGAGTGAAAGGCTACCCGCACTCATAGGAGTCTTATGATGAGTGGGACAGTTTGTCACAGAGAGACACAAAGACTGAGCACTGACTCCTTCTCACCCAGCACTGCAGAAGTTTTTGTACCATGGTGCCGGACACCAGGCTGACAATGGGGTTTCACCCTGAGCTCTTATGTGTAATAGCCCCTGGGTGTGTGCCACCTCGGGTGGGCAGTTGGAAGCCTTAACGTGACACCATCCAACACGAGAAAACATACCCCTGATTCTGATCTGTTTTGGCCAAGTTGAAGCAAAGACACCAGCACCGACCACCCACCTTCTCGAGATGGGCAGGTGTTATAGGACCTCTGGAGTCCCTGCTATGCCCACACATGGATGGGGGACAGGGACCCTCGCCCCTCAGGGCTCCATGACTGAGGATTCCCTGCTGAGGGAGAGGCACAGGTCAGGGTTCCAGAGCAACCCCATGGGGAACCCGGCCAGGGTCCCCCTTTGGCTTTTCCACATAGGAGGTCAAGGGCTTGGGCCACCTGGCTCGGCACCCTCCCCACCTGAGCAATGGGAACATTAAGCCAACTTGGGAGCAGCGGTGGTCAAGGGAGAATGCATGAATGCAGAGAAGCTCTTCAGAGGGGGTGGGATTTGTCCTCCATGAAGCTGACATGTCTCTTTGTGGTGGAAACAGGCAAGAGGTTCTGGGGAACCACACACTCACACTACACATACTTATGTTTTGACCTCACTTCCCAGGCCTCGTATCTTACCACAAAGCACCATCTACAGGATAGACTTGTGCCCAGGGCGAGTATGACTTGCATATCACTATGACTGGGAACTAGCTGTGATTCCTACACCTACAACCCTCTTTCCAGAAACAAACCCCTGATCTTGTGGATCCCGAATCAATGCCAGCAAGGGAGACCCACCATCTTCTTCTTCACCCCAAATGTTCGTCACTGGAGTGTTGACCTCTGAATCCACCCCATCTTTGTTGTTGTCCTCCTCATTCAGCATCTAGAGAAAAGTAGACCGTGAGAGCATCTAAGCCTCCTGCACTCTATAGACTCAAGGTTTGTCATTGTCTGTCTGTCGAAAACCCATGTGAAAAATTCCTTTAGTCCCAGGTCCCAAAGGTAAAACACAGGCGTCTTCTTGGAGAAAGGCTTCGATTTATCCTGAAAAAACTCTTATGTGCACTTTGATACAAATTTACCAAATTCTCTTTCAAGGAGAGCCATTCTCTGCTACTAACCATGCTCCCAACCACACCTGCACATTCTATCTGCTCTTGTCACTTTTTATATGTCCTTTTGAATCAGTCATCCATTGGGAGAGACATTCAGTTAACATTTATAAAACCAAGGAAATTTTACTTATCCACTGATTTGACCTTTGTAGACTTTCAGAGTTGAATTTGATTAAAAATGTTGGAAGTGAGGCTATGTTGTTTCTCAGATAAATAAATCACACTAACGTTTGAGGAGCTGTTGGATTCTTCTTTTGGTTCAATTGTGGGCAGATTGTCCATGGCTTCCTCAGGGTCATCTACGTGGACAAAGATTAAGGGTCAGGATTTTGACACACTAAGAATCCTACCAGCCATTTCACATACAGACACACCTAGTGTCTTTCTGACAAACCTCCATCAACTCAGGGTAATATGGATTTTTCTTGGGACTAGAGTACCTGGCCTCACAACTTTACCTGGAAGTCACTTTCCATCAGCAAACCTGTCATTCTACTTCCAAGAACAAACTGGAATCCATCTGGCCCTCCACACTAAAACCAGCAAGAATGTGCCACCTTTCCCATCTTCTAAGGATTCCCTCCCCAAATAACTGATTCTAGAAGACATATATTTTTCTTTCAAGAGCAGATAGAAAAAGGAAAGCAGATTACATTAGAAAGGAACTAGAAAATATCAGGAGGAGCTCAAGAACAATTACAAAATTCACTTGCAGAGGTGCAAACTGAGTTAAAAACACTAAAGACCAGCATGAATAATACAGGGGAATGAATTAGGGACTTGGAAGATAGAATAATGGAAATGACCCAATCAGGACAGCATATGGAAAACCAAATGAAACAACAGGAAAACAATATAAGAGATCTATGGGGTAAAACACAGGGTGCCAATCTACACATAAGAGGAATTCCAGAAGAAGAGAAAGAAAAGGGGATTGAAACTATATTTGAAGAAATCATGTCTGAAAACTTTCCAAATCTAAAGGCAACAGATATCAAGAAACAGGATGCACCAAGGGCCCCAATCAAGGTGAACCCAAACAGGCCCACACCAAGAAACATTACAATAAAGATGGCAAAATTAAAAGAAAAAGAGAGAATTCTAAAGGCAGCAAGAGAAACACAAAACTCGAATTATAAGGGAAAGACCATAAGGTGATCAGATGATTTCAATTCAGAAACTCTACAGGCCAGAAGAGAGTGGCAAGATATAGTCAAAGTTCTATAAGGGAAAAATCTTCAGGCTTGATACTGTGCCCAGCAAAAATATCCTTTAAAAGAGAAGGAGAAGTAAGGAATTTCTCCAACAAGCAAAAGGTAGAAGAGTACAGCAATACTAAACCCATTCTAAAAGACACACTGAAAGGGCTTCTTCAGATAAACACGAAGAAAAACAAGATGCTGGAAATCACAATTGGAATGCAATCACTTCAATAAGCCAGTACACAGATGTAAAAAGAAGAAAAAAACTATTGAAAAAGAGATGATCCACACAAGGACAAGCAAAAGGACAAACACGAAGATGTTAAAAAGGAATTCAAAATTACAAAATGGAAGCAAGGAAAGTAAGAATATCTAGGCTCTTTTTTTATTATAATGTGTGGGAGCCTATCTGACTATCAGGCTCATGCTAGCAGATAAAGGAATGGGCTAACAGACCTGAAAATAGGGCAACTGCAATGCAAAACCAAACATTACATTCACAAAAACTAAAAAGAAAGGGACACAAGCATAAATAGAAATCATACAACCAAAAAAAGGAACAAAGGACAAACACAGACTCAACTGGAAAATGAGGTTTAAAGTGGCAATAAATGCATATGTATCAATAATTGCCTTAAATGTCCATGGACCGAATGCCCCAATCAAAAGGCAGAGAGTGCTTGACTGAATACACAAGCAAGAGCCTACAATGTGCTAGCTACAAGAGACTCACCTTAGGGCAAAGGACACATAGATGGAAAGTGAGGGGATGGGAAAAGCTATTTCATGCCAATGAACAAGACAGGAAAGCAGGAGTTGCAATACTCCTATCGGACAAAGCAGACTTTAAAAAGGTGGCCATGTAGAAAGACAAAGGAGGACAGTGTTTAATGATAAAATAGTGTCATTCAAGAAGGGGATATTATCACCATCAATATATATGCCCCTCATAGAGGAGCACCCATGCACACCCAAATACTAAGAGCCATAAAAGGAGAAATCAATGGGGATACACTAATAGTAGGAGACATTAACACACCACTCACATCAATGGACAGATCCTCTAGACAGAAAATCGATAAGGCAACAGAGATCCTAAACAACACAATAAAAAAGTTAGACGTCACTGACATTTTCAGTATATTACATCCAAAAAAAAAAAGCAGAATTAGATACATTCTTTTCAAGGGTACACAGAACATTCTCAAGGACTGACACATTCAGGGGCACAAAACTAACTTAAACATATTTAAGAGGATAGAAATCATTTCAAATATCTTCTCTGACCACAATGGCATGAAACTAGCAATCAACCACAGAGAAAGAAATCAGAAAAAAACTGACTCCATGGAGACTCAACAACATGCTACTAAAAACTCTACATGTCAATGAGGAAATCCAAAAGGTAATTAGAAAAATACCTCAGGACAACTGATACTGAAGACACAACCACTCCAATCTATGGGATGCTGCAAAAGCAGTGCTTAGAGGGAAAGGCATAGTGATAGAGGCCTTCCTCAAAAAAGAAGAAAAACCTCACATCAACAACTTTACCCACCACCTAAATGAACTAGAAAAAGAAGAACAAAACCTAAAGCCAAAAGAAGGAAGGAAATCATAAAGACCTGAGAGGAAATCCATAAAGGAGAGATTGAAAAAATTTCAATAGAAAACTACCACTAAAAGCAAGAGCTGGTTCTTTGACAAGGTAACAAAATTGAAAAACCTCTGGCCAGACTCACCAAGGTGAGGAGAACAAAAACCCAAATAAACAAAATAATAAAAGTAAAAGGAGAAATCTTAATGGATATTGCAGAAATACAAAAAATAAAAAGAGCAAGAGGAGACTGAATATTTAGATGACAACAAATTTGAAAACCTAGAAGAAATGGACACCCTTCTAGAGACTTACATCCCACCAAAAACTGAATCAAGAAGAAACAGAGCAACTGACCAGACCAATCACTTCAAATGAAACTGAATATGTCATAAAAACACTCCCTACAAACAAAAGTCCAGGACCAGATGGCTTCACAGCTGAATTCTGCCAAACATACAAAGAAGAATTTATACCTATCCTTTGTTAAATTTTCCAAAATGGTGAAAAAGAAACAACACTCCCAAAGACATTCTGTGAAGCCACCCTCACCCTAATACCTAAACCAAAGATATTACCAAAACAGAAAATGATAGGCCAGTATCTGTGATGAACATAGATGCAAGCATCCTCAACAAAATTTTAGCCAACCGAATCCAACAACCTATAAAACAGATCATACACCACGACCAAGTGGGATTCATCCCAGGTGCACAAGGATGGTTCACCAGACACAAATCAATCAATAGCATACACCACATTAACAAAAGAAAAGTCAAAGACCACATGATCATCTCAATAGATGTAGAAAAAGCCTTTGAAAAAGTGCAGCATCCATTCAGGATAAAACCTCTTACCCAAGTGGGTACAGAGGGAACTTACCTTAACATAATCAAAGCCATTTATGACATGCCCACAGCAAATATCATACTCCATGGAGAAAAGCTGAAAGCCAGCCTACTAAAATCTGGACCAAGACAAGGATGCCCACTCTCCTGACTTTTATTCAACATACTTATTGGAAGTCCTAGACACATCAATCAGACAAACAAAACGAATATACAGTGTCCAGATTGGAAGAGAAGAGGTAAAATTGTCACGCTATGCAGATGACATGATACTAAATATCAAAAACCCTAAGGACTCCACACAAAATTTCCTTGACCTGATCAACAAATTCTGCAATGTAGCAGGGCACAAAACTAACACTCAGCAATCATTTGCCTTTCTGTACACTAAAAATGAAGTCTCAGAAAAGGACTACAAAAATACAATACCTTTTCAAATCACCTCCGTGAAAATTAAATACCTGGGAGTAAACCTGAGCAAGGAGGCAAAAGACTCGTATGGTGAGAACGATAAAACATTAATCAAGGAAAATAGAGAGGATTCAAAGAAATGGAAAGATAGTCCATGCTACAGTGTTGGATAAATGGATATGGTAAAAATGGCCATCCTACCCAAAGAAATCTACAGAGTCAATGCAATCACTATCAAATTACCCATGACATTTTTCACCACACTAGAACAAATGATCCAAACATTTATATGGACCCATAAAAGAGCCAGAATTGCCAAAGCAATCCTGAGGAACAGAAACCAAGCAGGAGACTTTGGGCAATAGTCCAAAGCTATGGTAATCAAGACAGTGTGGTCCTGGTACCAAAACAGACACACAGCCCCATGGACCAGAATACACAACCTAGAAATAAACCCAGACACCTACAGTCAATTAATCTTCAACAAAGGAGGCAAGAATGTAAAAGTTCAGGTAAAAGATGGTCTTTTCAGCAAGTGGTGCTGGGAAAATGGGACAGCTGCATGAATATCAATGAAACCCTGACACCATGCAGAAAAATAAACTCCAAAGGGCTTAAAGACTTAAATGTAAGACAAGACACCATCAAAATCCTAGAAGAGAATGCAGGCAAATCAGTCTCTGACATCAACCTCACAAATGTTTTCTTACATCAGACTGTAAGGGAAAAGAATTAAAAGCAAAAATAAACCAATGGGTCCCAATGGGTCTTAATCAAACTGACAAGCTTTGGCACAGCAATGGAAACCATAAAAAAAAAAAAGACAACCTATGGAATGGGAGAAAATCGTTTTGAATGACGCAGCTGGCAAGGGCTTAACCTCTAAATTATACAAAAACACATGGACAACTCGACAGCCAAAAAACCAAGAGCCCATTTGAAATGGGTAAAGGAACTAGGAATAGACATTTACCCAAGGAAGATATACAGATGGCCAACAGGCACATGGAAAAATGCTCAACATCACTAATTATTAGAGAAAGGCAAATCAAAGGTACTATGAAGTAGCACCTCACACCGGTCAGAATGGCCATCATTTACAAGTCAACCAATAACAAGTGCTGGAGAGGGTGTGGAGAAGAGAGGGCCCTCCTCTACTGTTGGTGGGAATGTAAATTGGTACAACCGCCATGGAAAACACTCTGCAGGTACCTCAGAAAACTATATACAGAACTAGCATGTGATCCAGCAATCACACTCTTGGGCATATATCCAGACAAGACTTTCCTTGAAGTAGACACATGCACCTGTTATGTTCACCACAGCCCTCTTCACACTAGCCAAGACATGGAAACAACCTGAACATCCACCAACTAATGGATGGATTCAGAAGAGGTGGCATATATACACAAAAGAATATTACTCAACCATAGAAAAACAAAATAATGCCATTTTCAGCAACATGGATGGAACTAGAGACCCTCCTACTAAATGAACTAAGAAAGAGAGACAAATACCAGATGATATCACTTATAGCTGGAATCTAATATACGGCACAAATGAACCTTTCCACAGAAAAGAATCCCATGGACTTGGAGAAAAGACATGTGGTAGCGGAGGGGAAGGGGGAGGGAGTAGGATGGCCTGGGAATCTGGGGTTAAGCGATGCAAACTATTCCATGGAGTGGAAAAGCAGTGAGATCCTGCTGTATAGCAGAGGAACACCATATAGTCACTAACAGTGGCACATGGTGGAGGATATTGTGAGAAAAAGGATGTGTTTATGTGTGTGCCTGGGTCACTTTGCCCTACAGTAGAAATTGACAGAACACTGCAAATCAACTCTAATGGAAAAAAGAAAAATCATTAAAAAAAAGTTTAAACTTTACTGGAGGGCTGATTTCCATTTTAGGGAAAAGTATGCTAATAAATGGATTCACAAACCACCGGCCTTATAGAAAATCAAATGTAGAAGACTTGGCTCTACTGAAATCCTACATTAAAACCCAGCTGCTATCAATCACATCATAGTTTTTTTCTCAAAGGGTTCCTTTTCTACACAAAGTGTGCATGACCTACATTGTCTCATGGGGGCCTCAGCCCTCTCAGAATCTGTGACCTGAGGAGGAGCCATTCCCACCAAGGTCCTGTGCCAATGTGACTGTAAAGTCCACCCAGAGCTGCCTGGGTTCTGTGACCACTTAGGCTACCTTATAACAATGGGCAGGTCTGTGACCTCTGGAGACCCTGGTACTGCCAGACATGGACAGGGAGCAGAGACACCCTCCCCCACTTCTTTCCCCATGACTGATGTTTCCCTGGCTGAGGGACAGGTGAGTGTCTTGGGTCCAGAGCACCATATGGGGGCCCTCACCTGGTTCCCATTTTGGCTTATCCACTCAGGGGGTCGAGAGCTTGGGCCAGCTGTCTCAGCACCATCTCTGCTGAGCATTGGGAATGGTAAGCCAACTGGGAACAGCTGTGGTGAAGGATGCAGGTGTGACAAGAGAGATGATGTGCAAAGGTGATGGGATTTTTCCTAAAGAGAGGTGGTGGGTGTACTCTAAGTAGGAAATACATCCTGAAGAACTACATATCACACATGTGCAGATCCATAATCACACCTCCTAGGCTCACATTGAGACACCCACATGCCCAGAGACCCAGTGATGTAGTGTCTTCCAGAACCATAGTACCTGGCACTGCTCCTCACTGGGCAACAGGCACTTGCTCTACAGACCCAGCCCTCATTCCCACCAGGAACCCGGAATCTGGTGGCTCTCCCATCAAAGCCAGCAAGAAAGCCCCACCTTTTTCTCCTTCACCCTGATTGTTCATCGGTGGAGTGTCCTCATTATACATGTGAATATCTGTAACAATATTCAATCTCTGTAACAAGAGAAAAAACACAAACAAGGACAGTGTGAGGATATAAGCTTCCCGTGCTCTGGGCTCACAGGTCTTTTGTTCCCTCTTTGTCCTCAGAAAACTAACTGGGAAACTGTCCTTGAGTCAATGGTCCCCAAAGGAACCTGAGAAGACATCAGCGGGAAAGGATCTAGCTTTTCCTGGAAGACTTCTCAGGTCCAATTTGAAACAGATATCATAAAATTTTCCTCCTTCCAGGAGGAAAATATTCTGCTGGGGAAAGGGCCTGCTCTTAGGAAAGTAGTTATTTGATGCTAACATTGGGGGAAAGATTTAATGAATCAGGTCTCTGTTGTAGTTGATTTTCCCTCAACATGCCCCAACCAAGGAAATTGTATACATCAGCTATAACGTACATGGTCTGAATTTTGTAACTGCCTTTGACTGAAAAAAGAAATGAAGCTGCATTTTCATCTGAGATAAAGAAAGGGGAGCTCACCTCAATGTCAGAAAGAGCCTCTTCTTCTACCTCAAAGGTGGGCATTTCCTCCACTGTATCCTGGGGTGGGGGAGCTAGAGGGACACAGAGAAATTGTTGGGACACTGACCATGGTGCTGAGGAATCACTCAGGGAGTTTTTCTTGGTGAGGATATGGGGAGGGAGTGTACAGGTGTGAGAGGATAATATGTGTGGACTGAGTTGCTGCAGGTTCAGCCCCTTTAGTGGAGGAAGGAAAGCAAAGGAGGAGAGCAGGAAAGACATGAAAACAGACCTTCAGTTTTCTAGCTAAGGGGAATGTAATCAATGGGAAAAGACCCCCAAAGCAAGCTGTGTTTCAAGCATAGAGACCCAGATGCCTTCTGCTGGTCTAAATTTCTGCTAAATAGACACTGTCTTTGTGACTTCTTCTCAGCTCATCTGCTCCCAAAAAGCCACATTGTAGTGACTGTACTTATCATCTCCTCCATAAGTCTTTGTACTTAATTAGAGTTTAAACTTTCATGGAGGGTTGATTTCTATTCTAGGCAAAATATGCTAATAAATGTATTCCCAAACTCTTTCTCCTAAAGAAAATCAAATACTGAATATGTGACATTACCAAAATCCTGCCAGTAAAGGTGGTCACTACCAATCACATCACTATTTTTCTCCCAGTATTCATTGTCTACAAAATGTGTGCAGGTCCCCTGAATGAAAGGCCGTCCCCAGAGGGTAAAGGAGACAGCATTACTGCACGATGCAGTAAAGTGTGCAGATGTGCCTTGCATCTGGTGTTGCCATGGCTGGGGTACAGCTCTGAGTCAATCCCTAGCCCAGGAACTTCCATATGCCACAGGTGTGGCTGTAAAAACATAACAAAAGTAAGTCATGCTATGTTTCAAGGACAGAGTCCAATGACTCCTCCAGACCATTTAAATCTCATGGCGATTCCCACCACTTCTTGAAGTGTTACAAGACCATTTTATCTCCCACATATTCACATGCCCCTGCTTCTGCTCAGCATCTCTTCTGCTTGATGATTTTTTACTTCCTTTAGTGTGATGACACAGATATAATATGTACCCTTTGCATAATTTTTAAGTATACAGTTCCATAGCATTTTTTGCTTCCACACTGTTCAGGACCCATCAATGCTAGCTATACCCACATCTTTGTCATCATAATCAACATGACTTCTATACCCATTAGGTCAAAATTCACCTTCCCCTGGCCACCAGGCCTTGGTAATTTCTACTTCTGCTATATGAATTTGCCTATGCAATTAGTATTACATGATATTTGGCTTGGTGTGCCTGCCTTACTTCTTTCACCACAATAGAGTTTTGTATTATTTGGTCCACCCATACTCTAGCATATTTCAAGCTTTAACTCCACTCTGTGGCTGAAGACTATTCCATTTTGTGCTATACTTCCCATTTTATTTTTCCAGTCCTTCCATTCATCACACATTATTCACAGCCTTTGGGTACTGCCTACCTTTTGACTCTTGGAGGAAACATGCCAGGGAGCATTAGGGTATAGATTTCTCTGTGATATAATGGTGACAGGTAATAGTGTGCATTTGCCAAATAGCAGAGCTTACAAGAGCACCAAGTATGAATCTTAAAGCAAACTACAGACTTCTCATTAATAAAAATGTATCCATATTGTCTCACTAATTGTAATAAAAGTACCAAAAGCATGTTAAATGTTATCATGGCTAAACCTGGAGCAATGGGATTCAGGAACCGTCTGTGTCATCTGTTTGATTTCTTTGCAGATCTATCCCAGGTCTAAAAAATGTCTAATAACTTAATGAAACCTGGAAACATGGTTTCCTGAGGGAGGCACATCAGCTAATGTCCAAAAACCAGCTAATATCTACACCCTAGCTAGAGATCATATTCACTCTTAAATGTCAACCAGCTGTTGAGATTTCAATGTATTTTTATTTCCGCAGTTATAACACAACCAACTGATGAAATATGTTTCAATTTGGAAACACAGGGGGAAAAAAGGACATCACATTATATCTAACAGTTCTTTCTTATATATGGGACACTAAAGAAAAATTATTCTTTCATGAACTTAATGAGAAAATCACCACAGTACCTTCATCAGACTCACGTGGAGTATGAACAACCTGTTTGCAGTGACAGCAGCATAAGTTTTTCACACAGCCAGAGGTAGATCTTTGTGACCTCAGAGGCTGGCTACTTTTAATCTGGAAGCAGGATCCTACAAAATGTATTACCACAGAGAGAACTGTTGACAACTTGCTGTCAGAAAATAGGGAAATTAGTACTCATTTATTCCATTTAATCATTTGGTCCCCTGGCTCACCAGCTGCCCAGGAGAGCTGCCTGGATCAGAACAGACATAGAAGATGGAGCAGTTTAAAACAACTAATAGACAGGTTTTATGAACAAATACCTTTGTTTAACTGAGACCTTCTAGAAATGCAGGAAATCACAGTGATTGTGCCTAATGGTCTGGTTCAAACACATTTAGAAGAATCATGAACCTGGGGAAAGGGTTGTATGTTCCTAGGTGCCTCGATGCCCTGTGCTAAGATGTAGAAATGGTAATCTGGCTGACTTTTAGTATTATGTCATGAGGACAACTTCAGGCAGTATGGGTAACATTTTAGAAAATTGAAGGATGGGTGCTTCATTAATGCTCCGTATGGGTTCATCCTTGAGTGATGGCAAGAGTAAGCTAGATACTCAGTGGTGGTTGAAACCAGAGAGGGTAAATGGATGCCTCAAGTCAGGAAGGGTGGAAGCTTACTCTCCAGCATCTTCATGGGAACGATGCTTCACAGCTCATGGACAATATCTATTTTCACCTCCTCTGATACCCAGTCCAGTTGAAGGGGAGGAAGTGCAAACAGGGGCTATGACCCATAGAGTACAGTGGGGGGCACTAACATCTAGAGGGATGTAGTGACTTTCTAAGAGTCAAACAATGTTCAGTGACAGATATGTGGCAGGAATGGACCTGGTTTCCTGAGGACAGAAATCCTTGCCCAGAGTTCTGAGATCATGCCCTGGACACCTGAATCAGTAGCTCCCCTCAGTCTCAACCCCTCCTGCCCCATGGTTTCTGTGGGTGAGTTCTGATGTCCCAGAGGAATTGCCTGAGCTTAGAGAAGAGCCCACACCCTTGCTCTGCCTTTGATCCCCATCTTTCTCCCCCTGATCCACAATATAAACATTTCTTCCAAACAAAGCTCTTCTGAAGTTCTGAAGGACACAGGGATTCTAACTGCTCTTGTTCTCCCAGAATCTTCTTCCTGTCAGCTGTCTTTGTCCAGAGGAGCTTCCCAATAACCACTTGACCCAGAGCTCAGAACATTCTAAACCAAACTCCACTTGATGGCTTTGCCAAGGACCAGCTTCCTTTCAATGGACCAACCCTGGGGGCTGAGGCAAGTAAATCTTGGGTGCTCAGAGTCTCACTAATAATTGATTTGAGTACCCCTCTGAGCAGCCTGGACAAAGGGCTGCCTAAGGATGGGCAGGGCTCAATGTCCTCACCAAAATTCTGCTCTATCAACACCTCATCTGTCTCTAGATGCTTGGAGAAGAAGGCAACAGTGTCCCACATCCATTTGAAAGCCACATCCATGTTCAAGAGGCAGGCAACCCCACCCAGATTGCTCCTTGAGGATCCCCAGACTGAACCTCATTCCATCAGTGACCACATGTTCATCCCACTAAGTGATCGCACTGTTCCTTCTCATCAAACACCCTGGCAATATGCAAACAGCCCGTGATTCTGTCCACATCAACTCATGGGAATCCTGCCAGTAAATCCCAGTTTCCTTGCTTTATAACACTCTCTGTATTTAGACCCCCACTATTTGGTTTCAGAATTTGACAGCTACATTCAGAAGAGCTGAGCTGTAAGTCCCTGCTCCTCCTGGAATATCCATTCCTGGGGAGGCATCCTGTTTCACCTGCTTCAGTGGAAGCAGAGTGGGTAGGTTCCCTTTGTCTTTTCTCTGGTTGAGACTGACAAAATTGGCATTAGGAAATAATATGGTTCTCTACATTCAGGAAAATATTTCAGGCCTGTGGACCAGACATATTAATTAATACAACAAAACTGGAAGTTACACTTATAACTCTATAGATAGTTTATAGTGACAGAAATGAGAAAAAAAAAGATGAAGAAAATGTTTGAGCAAAATTAGTGAGCCCATTTGAAGGAACAGACTTTAGGGGATCCACGTAAACTTACCTGTGGGACAGGAACTAAAATTTCCCATTCCTAAAGTTTGAATTATGAAGGCAGAGCTTCAAAGTGGCCAGCAGATACCAAACTCTCACCACAGAGTGGCAGTCTGACCATGAGGTGCATAATCGCATTACCAAGGTGACGTGTCATAATAGAACTTAGTGCATAATCACATTACCATGGTGATGTGTCATAATAGAACTTTCAGAGGCAAGTCAACCCTGCCCAGGATGGGTCCAACTGCTGCTGGCAGAGAGGGTGTTTTCATGGACAAGCTTGTCTTTTCAGAGGAAACAATAATTTCCAAAACTGAATCTCAGGCTCCCACATAACTCTCTGATTAAGAAAATAATTTTCTATCAGAGAAAATGACCTGTCCCTTGGGAAGACTTGAGAGTTAACCTTGCAGGGTGAAGAGGCAAAAAGCCAGCATGAGGAGAATTTAAAGAAGTCCCATTACTGTTTAACTTACCATACCCCTCCATTTCTTCTCTTCCTGAGTCACTGGACATTGACAGATAATACCATTTCAAAATTTGAGATTTAAGCTTATTATAACCAAAGTTAATGTTTTCATGTTTCATGTCGACTGCTATTCTGTAGTGTCCTATCAATACACTTTTTCTCCTCACAAAAACATATTTTTGATGTGTACTGCAAGAAAGTTTCCAATTTGTCGCATTCTTTTCATTTACTACAGTTACTCGTACTTGCATCATTAGAAAATTTTTTCATTTGCCAAAAAAAAATTTCAGTAAATATTTTTGTAGTTTCTGGCTTTGATAAATAAAAGTAGGAAGAATATTATGACCATTACTCATTCTAAGGGTTAAATATGCCTTTAAGCTTCCACTAATTAGGAAAATAAGAAGAGGTGTTTCAAGACAAAATTTTATGTTAAACAATTGTATTTCTAAAGATGCATGTCAAAGGAGACCAATCAATTTTTCAGGAAGAGGACATGACTTTTTCCCCAGAAGTTATGTACAGCCAGAAATATCCCAGTCCATTCATAAAAGGTGTTGTAAAGCACACATGGTTATTTATGTCTCAAATAAAAATCTCAGAACATTTTGGATGTGATAATGATGGGGCACCAATGATTCATCCATTTAAACACATTAGGCTTACCATGTGCCTCTTTATCCAATAATGAACTTGTAGGTGTTTGCTGGGAAAGAGGGCCACACTCAGTAAATGTTAGTTAACACGCATTAAATGAGTTTGTGATTAAAAGAAATCTGTAAATGTCCTATTGTTGATTTAGCAGTGGAGAATTGACTGGGTTTTGATATAGATTCAAATGCCAACCTGATTGGTATTTCTTTGACCCGGTCATACTTTTTTCTTTTGAAAATCCTCCTATCTTTGATCCAACAACTGTTTTTATAGTTGGTGACTATTTATCATAATGAATCAAGGTAAATACATAAAATGATGAAATAAGGCCAACGTGGAGACTATCACTCTTACACACAGAGTATCATGAAGAGTCTAACCAAATCCCACTGACTATAAATAGCGTAAGCTACTATGCTTGTGGACTGCAAATTTGTGATCCCCCATATTGTATCCTATATTGGAACACCAACCTCCAGAGGGATGGTACTGGGAGCTGGGGCCTTTGGGGGGCAATTAGTTTATGAGGGTGGAGTCCCTCTAGGAAGAAAAGAGCTCTACCCTTTTCCTCTTCTGTTGTCATGTGAGGATGCTTGAGAAAAATGACCCACCCCGTGTAAATCAGAAACATGGCATTCCTCAGAACATGACTTTGTTCCACCTGATCCTGAAGGTTTAACTGTTAGAAATATGGGAAACAAATAATTATTGTGTAAGCCACCCCATGCAGTGTATTCTGTTGTAGTAGCCCAAACTCACTAAGGCAGCCATCACTACGGATTTTTAGAGTAAGACTTTTATTTGATAGAAAAGAGTCACAGATATTTCAAAAAAGTATTGCACTAGATAGAATTAACTGGGCAAGGAAAACTTTATCCAAAACTTTGTGATAGGAGTTCCTGTAGCAGCTCAGTGGAGACCAATCTGACTACTATCCATCAGGATGCAGGTTCAATCTCTGGCCTCCCTCAGTGGCTTAAGGATTCAATGTTGCTGTGAGAGGTGGGGTAGGTCACAGAGGAGGCTTGGCTCCTCATTGCTATGGCTGTGGCTGTGGCCTGCAGCTGTGCCCAATTCAACCCCTAGCCTTAGAACTTCCATAGGCCTAGGGTACAGCCTTAAAAAGACAAAACAAACAAACAAAATGTGAGCAAATTTTGCTGAAGGTCAAGATTATTAAAGATGACTGCAAGAGATTGAACTCAGCTCCTCTGAAACAAAGATGGGGGTGGATTTGCAAACACAGAGTGAACTAATTAAAAAGTACTCCCAGTCCTTAGCCTGAAAGGTGGTCTTCTAAGCAGTAGTAATGGGAGTTAGTGCCTACCTCTGCACAGAGACTGGGATAAAGGGGCCTTATCATTCTCAATTATTACTTTGAGAAAGGAATGTCTCCCAAGGTTCTTGAGCAAGACATTCCTGGGTTGTAAAACTGTTCACATATCCTAGGGAAGGAAAAGGAATTTAAAATTTTGTTTTCTTACATAAACAACTTATACAACCCAACAGCAAAAAAGCCAATCAGTCAATGGAAAAATGGGCAAAAGACCTGAATAGACATTTCTCCAAAGAAGATATACAGATGGCCAACAAACACATGAAAAAATGCTCAACATCACTGATTATAAGAGAAATGCAAATCAAAACTACCATGAGATACCACCTCACACCAGTCAGAATGGCCATCATTAAGAAGTCCACAAATAACAAGTGCTGGAGGGGCTGTGGAGAAAAGGGAACCCTCCTACACTGTTGGTGGGAATGTAAGCTCGTACAGCCACTATGGAGAACAGTTTGGAGATACCTTAGAAATCTATACATAGAACTTCCATATGACCCCACAATCCCACTCTTGGGCATCTATCCGGACAAAACTCTACTTAAAAGAGACACGTGCACCCGCATGTTCATTGCGGCACTATTCACAATAGCCAGGACATGGAAACAACCCAAATGTCCATCGACAGAGGATTGGATTCGGAAGATGGGGTATATATACACAATGGAATACTACTCAGCCATAGAAAAGAATGACATAATGCCATTTGCAGCAACATGGATGGAGCTAGAGAACCTCATACTGAGTGCAATGAGGCAGAAAGACAAAGAAAAATACCATATGATATCACTTATAGCTGGAATCTAATATCCAGCACAAATGAACATCTCCTCAGAAAAGAAAATCATGGACTTGGAGAAGAGACTTGTGGCTGCCTGATGGGAGGGGGAGGGGAGGGAGTGGGAGGGATGGGAGCTTGGGCTTATCAGACACAACTTAGAATAGATTTACAAGGAGATCCTGCTGAGTAGCATTGAGAACTTTGTCTAGATACTGATGTTGCAACAGAAGAAAGGGTGGGGGAAAAATGTAATTGTAATGTATACATGTAAGGATAACCTGACCCCCTTGCTGTACAATGGGAAAAAAATAATAATAAATAATTTAAAACAAATTTTGTTTTCTCATATAAATGCTCCAAGAATAAGGTAATGAAGAAAGAAAAAAACTTACCTGAAGTTTAGTTAAGCTGTGGATGGTATGGATATATCTATAATTTTAACAACAATCTACAGATACAGAGGGCAGTGTGAGCAGGGAAAATTGCAAGAAAATTCTTAGAAAGATTCAAGTTGAACCTGGAATAATAGGTATGTTTAAAATAAATACAGAAGTCAACAAAATTTTTATGGGGTCAAATAATAAACAGTCTTGGCTTTGTGGAACATACAGTCTCTGTGACAACTACTAACCTCTGGATTTGTAGCACCAAAGCAGCCAGATATGAAACAGAGACATGCAAACAAAGGTGCAAGTGAGAGTTACCATACAGCTTCAACAAAAAACAGGTGACAGACCAGATGTGGCCCTCAGGTCACAGTTTTCAAAATCCTAAAAGAGATATACTATGAGACTCAGATTCCGAGTTTTTCGACTCTGAGAAGAAAGACTAGGTTTTTTTGATAAATTCCTAGTTCATCCCCAAACTCTTTTGAGTCTCTGAACTGAGTGAAGTAAGGAATTTTCATTTCAATAAGCTTTTCCTAATTTTTAGGGCTTTTTTCCACCAGTGTATTAAACGGATACCTCAAGAGTCTATGGCTCAATCACCACTTATGGAACTTTTTGCTTCCAGCTAGTCAGGAGAAGGAAGGAAAGAAAATCAGCTTTGTGCCATTTTGTATATACACCACTGATATTCACTAAATGGAGAAGAATAATTACATACACACACATCTTTCGGCAAAAACAAATATGAGAAATTTAAAAATGAATACTTTTGTGTGTTTTGCCCTGCGTGAAGTATCCCTTAATTGTCCTTTTTTCCCATCACACTGGTAAAGTTGTACAGTTGTTTTCCCTTCCACTCCCCTTTCTTATAATCTGCCCACTGTCCTTTTCCTTACCTTTTGCAATGTCTTTGTGGCTTTTCTTCATCTACCTTCTCCTGCTGATAATTTTGCAATTCACTGAATATGATCTTTAACAGTGCTTATCGCAGAGCAATCCAGGCAGCGAAGTATCTTTTTCATCGGGAAACATCTTCAGATTATCCTGTCAAAACAGCCGAACCTACACGGAAGGAGGTGTGGTGAAGATGAGTGGATGGTCTGTAGGCATTTATGCCAACACTGAGAGACTGTGAAAGAAACCAAGGCATCAACAGTTTCTTTTCCTTCTTGCTTCTAATCACATATGATCCATGATACATCAACATGCTCCTCAAAGTCCATTAAGAGTTCTCAGTGTGTTTCTATTGGAAAAGGGCCATGTTCCTGGCTGGAGAATATTAATCAATTTTCAGAGGAAGTCACCCAAAAAGTTCAGTTTTCTGCTTAGAAAGTGGTGTTGATTATAAAAATGCATTATGGTACTGTAGACATGGATAATAGTAATATATTGCTACAAACCTTTGACAAGACCACAGAAATAATCTGTAAGGCAAAACAAAGTAAATTATTTTGAAAGGTGACCTGTGGAACAGGATCAACTCAGCATTAATAAACTTCTCTAATGAAAGCACGAAAACCTGATAAGCTATGAGGAATTTCCTTCCAAAAATGTGATTTAGTGATAGGCAAGATTTGATGAAAGGACGGTAATCAAAAAACATGTTTCTATTGTAAGGTTTAACATTGAGAAAGAAGGGTTTTATTTTATTTACTTAATATCTATTTTTCTGTCCTTGGAAAGTTTATGATAGGGAGCAAAAATGAGGCTTGTTATGACTGCTACAGTATTAGGACTCAGGAGAAAGCAAGAGAAAACCCTTGTGGACCAAGTGCTCCTTGTTTTCTCTCAATATAGTCCTTCAGGACAGATGTTAAAACTCAGTCCTGAGGACAAGTGGCCCATGACCTAATGCCTTTTTGCTAAAAGAGTAGATGGAAAGTTTAAAAGTCATATGCCAAGTACCTCGGTAGTGAAGATATTGAGGGCTGTGGGAATCACAGGGCAGAGTGAAGTATAACCAACCATGAGAGACAGAAATGAGGCCCTGCCACAACTGATGAGAGCAAGATCCAGGCAAAGCAGGCCACTCACCACTGATGTCCAAGATGGAGAAGTGCCTCCAAGATGCCAAACATTGGTGGCAAGACATACATCAACAGAGCCATGACCTTTCATATATCTATGGATACCTTTCTCAAAAAGGCATTAGATCACAGGCCAAACAAACAACACCCTTAAAGAATGTCTCTGCATTCGTGGTTATAACCCATTTCCAGATAGGTAGAGCATCTTTACACTCACACAGACACATCCCCCCTCCCAAAAGAACTTTCGGTAACTACATTAATGAGGTAGTCATCTCAGTCAGTACTAAAATCATCACACATACAGCTTTTACAGTAGTTTTAATCAATCACTGAGAGTAAAATTTGAAGGCTTTCCTAAATGCAGTCCAAAATTACTCACAATTTTTTTACCTATGAATATTTTGTGTATATTTTGTATTTCTTCTTTGAATATATAATGTGTACATCAGCTTGGGTAGCAAGCTAACAATACAGCTAGTTGTCAAGAAGACAGCAAATCACTGGTTATATCTGAGCAAATAAAATTTCCTTAACATCAACCATGCAAATTAAATATTTATTCTTCAAATAGGAAACTGAGTCAGAGACTGAACACTGATTTAGAGTTTTATTATAATTGGGATTAAATCTTAGATATTTTAGTGGGGAAAAGACTCTTTCCACCAAACTCCAGAGGAATCTCTCTTTCTCTTCTTTGTATGAATATTTGTTTTCTGCCTTCACAGAAAAGTTGTAAGCTGGGAGTGTCTTGACTTTTGGAAGGAAAAGAACAGACATTCTGGCCTGCAGCCACCTGGGGCAGAAAAACACCTTTGTCAGGGGGCACCCAGGGCAGGGGGGATTTATTGTGGCCCCTCTAGCTAGGCAGGTCCAGAGCAGCTTACTCTACTCCCATCTCCTGCTCAGGCCCCTCAGGACAGATAAGCTGGACTCAAAGGTGCAGAGCTGGGGATGGACGCTGGCAAGATGCTAAGGAAGTGGGAGGAAAGCTGCAGAGATGGTGTCCATTTTATCCCAGGACTCCCAGTGCCCACCTGAGGCCAAATTCTTCATGGTAAGTATCATGAAAGGATGGAGCCAGGAGGTGGTGAAGACTTACAAGGAAGAGTCTATGGGTGACAAAAAGGGAGGAAAACAAAAAGACGTGAAAGAAGAAACAGATTACCAGCTTACTGCTACTGTCCTTGTCAGAATTCGCATTATCTGCCATGTAGTGCTCTGTGTCCAGGGACAGCCACCAGGTTGGGGAGGCCATGGGAAAGGAAAGGGGTGATTTAGAATCAAGATGGAACCTCAGGACCAGGATGCTGCAGGGAGCTCAGTCTCGGGCCCCTTTCTTTCCTTGCCTCCATGGACCTCCCAGGGCCTCAGCTGGTTCACATATACAGTGGAGAAGGTCTCTGATCCCCAAGATCCTGCTGCAGCCCTCTGCTTCCCTCAATGTGACTTGGAATAAGACCTGTGTCTTCCTGCTCCACACACAGGCTGCCTCTGTCCCCATGCACCTCAGGGCACACCCTGGCCTTCCTCCAGCACCCCAGCTTCCGACTCCCTCCTTCCTCATTTCTCTCCTCTAATTACTGCTCATTTCCTTCCTCCAATGAGGGCAGGGTGGAAGAAGGGCCATGGCTATGTTGCCTCTCTCCAGGCAGTTAGCCAAACCATGCCACCCAGGGAGTTCCTGGCATGGATGGGCCAGATCCTGTGCTGGCACCTGGGGGAGGGAAGGACAAAAACCTCCACACAACCAGGACTCCCTTATTACCTGGGGTGACCTTAGGTATCTGGCAGAAGCTTATTGCTCACACCACCACCCTGACCTTCCCAGCTCCTCAGAGAGGATAAAAGCACAATCAGAGGTGAAGGAATGTATCCAGATTCCTTGCCCCAAAATGAGGCAACCGGCATCTACATAACACAGGGTGCCTGCCAGGATTTTGCCCTGAGACTTGGAAAGACAAGGAGGGATGAGAGCTGGGCAGGCCTGAGGAGAGGACACGGTGTGCACATGACTGGGGTGTGGGGAGCAGGGCCAGGGCTGCCTGGATGAGCGGTGGATTCTCAGGCAACCAGGGGTCCCAGGCCCTGCTGCCCTGAGCCTCTGTCCTGGGCCTGGTCAAGCCCAGGAGACCAGGTGGGTGGGTCTGTGAGAGCAAGTGGGCAGAGAAGTCCAGCCTCCCCTTCACACATTCCTCTAGAATTCCTTCTGGTGGGGAGGGTCCCCAGGCAGGTGGACATGGAGCCCTCTCTCAAACATGATGTGCGCATCAGCACATCAGCCTTGGGTGAGCTGTCCAGGCTGAGATGAGCTGAAGGAGGCTGGAGCACATCCGTGATCCCAGGGGATGTGCTCCACAAGCCATCCTGCCCTGGGAGTGCCTTCACATGCGGAAGAAAGAGCAATGGGATCCTGAAAGTGCAGACAGAGTATACTTCTCATCCACCACCAGACACTCACTCCAAGAACTTGGGTCTCCAGTGTCAAGTGACTCTCAGAGTTTTGTGCCCCACCAGCTTATGGCTGTCATAGGTGAATTTAAAAACAAAGCCGAAATCTGCTGCAAGAGATCCCCTTGAGCTGGGAACCTGAATCCGAGCTTTCACCTTTGGCAGTGTTGTTCCTACCTGCATTTTCATGTGTGTTGCTACCAACGCTCTTCACAATCAATTCTGCAGAAACATAAACATGAGCTATAACATTATAAGAAAAGTTGCCCCACCCATTTCTCCCCTTCCCCTTCACCTAATGCTGCCTTCCAAGGCACCCCACTAGCCCTCTCCAGATTCTCACATCTCCCCTGGGCTCTGTGGAGCAACAGTCCTTCAGTAAGACATTGATCATGGTTTTAAACCTTCAAGAAAGCAAGATGCTGAGAGAAGCACCTGTCAATCTCTCACTTCCACAGGTCCATTACAGCTCTCCCCTTCAAGTTGACTAACTAGAAACTCCAACACTTACAGGCACACTTGAAATATGGCTAGTCTGATCAAGCCATTGGGTGTTGTGTGTGTGTGTGTGTGTGTGTGTGTGTGTGTGTGTGTGCGCTTCTTTTTAATTGCTTGAGTTAACCACAATTTGAACTAAGTTAAAAATAGGAGTTCCCGTCGTGGTGCAGTGGTTAACGAATCCGACTAGGAAACATGAGGTTGCGGGTTCGGTCCCTGCCCTTGCTCAGTGGGTTAAAGATCTGGCGTTGCCATGAGATGGGGTGTAGGTTGCAGATGTGGCTCGGATCTTGCATTGTTGTGGCTCTGGTGTAGGCCGGTGGCTACAGCTCCGATTCAACCCCTAGCCTGGGAAACTCCATATGCCCTGGGAGCAGCCCAAGAAATAGCAACAACAACAAAAAAAAATAACCTGGCACTTCTGGCTAGTGGGTACCACAGTGGACGGAGCAGCTCTAAGAGCTTGCAAGATGAAGAAGAGGCAAACAACCACCCTCACCTCACTGTTCCTTCATTCAGAGAAGTTGGACATCCAGAGGGGATCTTTCATTTGCAGGTTATCTTGGGCACTTGGACCCGTGCCAGGCATTGAAAGAGTCCTTGGGGACACTCAAACAACAGTGTCAACACTCTGACCTGGGAGGAACTCCCAGCAGGGCACCCCACTTTTTGCTAGTAGAGAGGAGCATGGCCCAGGGCACCGGTGCTGGACATAATTAGAGAGAACAGGCAGAGGGGAGAGAGGGATGTGTCACTCTTTTCATGAGCCCATCCTTCTCACCCCTGAGCCTGGAAGACCCAAGGAAGGCAGTGGCACCCCTTTACGGGGTGAACAATTTGTACACTGAAAACTACAGATCATGGCTGAAAGAGATTAAAGAAGGTGCAAGTGCTTGGAACGACACACCATGTTCATAGACTGGATGGTTTAATGTTGTTGACATTTCTCTGCTACTGACAATGAAGTACACATATACTGCAACCACTCACAAAACCTCATGCCATTTGTTGAGACTTGGAAAAGAAAATCCTAAAACACAAGTAGAACCCCAAAGAACCCAAAATAAAAAAATGATCTTGACAGCAAAGAACAAAAATGGAGATATCCCAATCCCCAGATTCAAAACACACTGCAAAGCCATGGCAGCAAAAAAGTCTACCCCTGGCATCTAAACAGGAAGACAGACCAATGATCCATAAGAGAAGGACCTAAAAATAAACTCACACATGTATGGCCAAGTGATCACTGCCCAGGTTCTAAGATTCCCCAGTCAGAAAAGTATAGTCTCTTTAACAATCAACAGAATGAAAAGGCAATCTATAGGGTGGGAGGAAATACTTGCAGATATTGCGTCTGAATAAGGGCCCTAAATCCAAAATATATAAGAGACTACCACACCGCAATTTAAAAAAAAACAAAATCAAAACTAAACAAAACTAAAACCAAAAAAAAAAAAAAAGAAAGAAAACAAAAAAGGCTTTGGGCAAATAGCTGAGTTAAAAATGGGCAAACATCTTGAGTAAATATTTCCAAACAGAAGACTTGAAAGTGATCCATATATATGTGAATATGCATGTTTTGATCAACATTACTAGGTAGCAGTAGAATGCAAATCAAACTACAAGGAGATACCCCACTCACACCTGTTAGGATGTATGTTGTAAAATGAAAATTAATTGATGTAGGCAAAGAGGTGGACACCTGGAACTTCTGCACCTTGTTGGTAAGAATGGAAAATGGTATAGCCACTATGGGAAACGGTATGCAGGACCTCCAAAAAATTAATAATAAAACCAGCAAAAATGCATCAATCACACTTTGGATTCATATCCAAAGGAGATAAAATGGGTATATGCAAGAGAGACCTGCCATCTCCTGTTCATTGCAGCATTATACAGTATAGCTAAGCAGGAAAACTGTCCTAGTGTCTCTGACCATACAAATTAATCACAAAAATATGGTACACACACACGTATGTACAGTGTCATGTTATTCATCCTTTAAAAAAGAAGGAAATCCTGCAATTTGTGGCTACCCAAATGAACCTGGAGGACATCAGCAAGAGTGAAAAAGACCAATTACAGGAGGACAAATACTGAACAATCTCCTTTCAATTAGATATCTAAAGGAAAACTCACAGAAGCAGAAAATACAGGTGATTCCAAGAGCTGGGAGGAAGATAAGTGGGGAGTGTCCCTTCAATGGCTCTAGGGTTTAATGTGCAAGGGGAAAAAGCAGTAGAGACAGGCTGTACAACCATGTGCTGCATTGTATTAATAGGACTGGACTGGACACTTCTGATCTTGTTAAGAGGTGGGATCCTATAGCATGTGTATTTTAACTACAATAAAAATGTATTTGCAAAATAAAATACAAAGTGGGAGAAAGAAGAACAAAACAAGGAGGGGGGTAGTTGGAGGGAAGGAGAAAGGACCTGGAGTGCACGTGGGTAGCTGCAGAGGACCAAGGAACAGGAGGAAGACTGCTCTCCACAGGCTTGCAAGGAGACACCTCCCCCAGTGTTCACTCCAGGGGAGGGGATGGCCTTCCTCTTAGCCACTCAAGCAGGGGTCCAAGGAAGACCTGAAGGGTGCACACAGGTGTATTCCACTCATTCCTACTATTTAAGTCAAACACCTCGGGTCCCACATGGCTTGGGTGCCCCTTCTCTGGCTTCCATCCACTTCCTAAAGCATCTCCCTCCTCAAGGTACACTGTCTTCACACCTGGAGTCCACCAGGTGGGCCTCTGTGTTCTTAGAGCTTCTCTGGGGGGAGCAACCACTTCACCATGTAACCAACACCAGGGTTCCCTTCAGCACCATCTGAAAACCATGATGTAGACATGGAGAGTTTCAAGGACACGATGGTCTCATAGAGAGTTTCTGGTACAAACAAATGCCGTAAATCAAGTCATTCTCATTTTTCTCTTCATTGGAGAAAATGCTGATAGATAGAAGGCAACTGAATTCTATGACAGTATGTATTTCTTAAAGGAGTCACAGTCCAAAAATATTATTAGGTATATGTTTCTTTGTTTTCTATTTAATTGACATTACTCTCTTGACTTGTTTCTCTGCAAAGCTTTCAGAAAGCACCAAAAACCTGTTGCATCTGTCAGTTTCAACAGCAACCTGAGTGGAGATGTTCCTGTCACACTGCTGAGTATTTCTGTGCCTCCTTGCCCAGCACAACCTCCCCTTCAACCCCTGGGAAATGAGCAAGAGCCCACCCTGAGCTCAGTCACTGGAGTAGATCTCATGGTTCTGTTGTCACTGTACACAGCATTTCTTGCCCAGTACAGAGAAACCAGGGCCAGTATAAGGGATGGGAGCCAGATTTTCCATAGCAGAAGGAAAGTTTGTAATCATAGCACAGGATCCGAAGGTGACAACTCATACTCAGAGAAGAAACCTGGAGTGAATTTCTTCCATCTGTTCCTGGGGGTTCCTATTTTCAGATTCCTCCAGAACCGGGCATGGCACATGGATACAAGGAAATGGCTCCTCGAGGAAGGGGGAACTTTGCCCAGCAAAAGATGCTTAATATGGAGTGGAGTGGGAATTCAGACTCTGAGACTTGACTAGGAAACTGTTTGTTGAGATGAGCAGCAAGAGTGATGTATCACAGCGATCAATGTTGCAATGAGGCCTCCTCTGAAGAGGTAAGATTTATTATTAAATGAAGTTATTATGGACCACGTAAAAGGGATTGGGAAAAGAGTATTGTTCACAAGGAAGAAATCTGATATTTCCCCTGGGTGCTGAAGGCAATGTTTTTCCAGGTGAAGTGAGGTGCACCTGATATAAAATGAATGAAAACAATAAAAGTTTATACACTGGTTAATTTTTACATGCATATATTTTCATGATGCAATAGGTACAGGGATACATTTTTGGGTATAGGAACAAGGAACAATGATATTTTGAGGTACATATATAGAGAGAAACTTCATGAAAAAACATTCAAACAACACACACACAAAAAATCAAAATACAAAAAAACAGCTCCCTTAGACACAACACTACTCCCTTGCACGCAAACCTCCATTGACTAATGGTAACACGGCTTGTTCCTGGGGCTGCAGTACCTGGCCTTGTGACTTTACCTGTAAGTCACTTTCCATCAGCAAACCTGCAACTCTAAGTCCAAGGACAAAACTGGAAACAATCTGGCCCTCCACACTAAAGCCAGCAAGAATGTATCTGGAATCTAATATGAGGCACAGATGAACCTTTCTACAGAAAAGAAAATCATGGACTTGGAGAAGAGACTTGTGGTTGCTGAGGGGGAGGGGGAGGGCTGGGGTGGTTGGGGAGCTTGGGGTTAATAGATACAAACTCATGCCTTTGGAATGGATGAGCAGTGAGAGCCTGCTGTGTAGCACTGGGAGCTATGTCCAGTCACTTATGATAGAGCATGATAGTGTGTGAAAATAGAATGTGTACATGTATGTGTAACTGGGTCACCATTCCATACAGTAGGAAAAAAAAAAAACCTGCACTGAGGAAACAACAATTAAAAATAAATAAACCCAGCAAGACTGTGCCACCTTCCACTTCCAACATACATATGTGTTTTGTTCACCATGAAGGCCACCTGCAATGACAAGAGGAGAAAGTGCCATGAGGATCAGACCACAAGGTCATGTATTTGCACAGGTCTTTCCTTCACTTGGTGACAGCAGAAACCCCAATGCACAACAGCGGTGGAGTCCAGAGAACCCAGCAAAGGCAGAGCAAGCCCTCCTCAGGGAGAAAGGCAAGAACTTGTCCTAGAGGACGGGATGTCCAAGGCCATGTCAGTTGGAAATGACAGAACTCTTTCCCTCGAGGAAAAAAAATGCTTCTGGAGAAAGAGCTCTGTCCTCTGCAGGTTGGGACAGGTGTTGTTATTGCACTGTCCTGCAGAATCAGGCATCGGGAGCTGGCAACAAACACACTTGACAGGGAGTCCCACCCCTCAGAATCATCCATATTGTCTGGAACGTGCATGCTCAGGTTTTCATAACTGAATGTCCATGAAGGGGAAATAAAGCAACACTGCAAGCTCAGACTAAAAACCCAACTTACCCGTGGAGCGAATGGAGGCCGTCCCACCATTGTCACCAAAGGCACATCATCCAGCGCTATCTTGGAGATATCTGGAGGCACACAGAGGAACTGTCAGGACACTGGGCATGATGCTCAGGAATCCCGCTGGGAGTTTTTCCTGATGAGGAGGACGTGGGGAGCAAGTGAATGGATGTGCATGGCTCGTAAGTGTGGGCTGAGCTGCTGCTGGGCCGGCCCCTTTGGTGCAGGAAGGAACACAAAGGAGAAGGGCAGGCAAGACAGGAAACCAGAGCTGTGGCTTTCTAGCAAAGGGGACCCTCATCAATGGGCAAAGATATGCAAAGGCAAGCTCTTTTGGGAGCGTAGGGACCCAGACATCTCCTGCCCATCTGCAATGTCTGCTAAATGGCCAGGGTCTGCTGGACTTCTTCCCAGATCATCTGCGCCACAAGAGTCACAGATGCAGGTACTGCACTCCTCTTGTTTTCTCTAAGACTTTGTTTTTGATCAAATGTTTAAACTATCCTGGAGGGCTGACTTCAATCTTGCGAAAGGCATGCTACTGAGTGAATTTACCAACCACTTGTCGTAAAGAAAATCAAATATAGATGACGTGACTCTACGGAAACCCTACCATCAATAGCAGCCACTTTCAGTCACATCCTGCTTGTTCTCCCAGTCTCCCTTTTCTACATGAGGTGTGCATGTCCCCTGAGTGAAAGGCTACCTGCACTCATAGGAGTCTTATGACGAGTGGGACAGTTTGTCACAGAGAGACACAAAGACTGAGCACTGACTCCTTCTCACCCAGCACTGCAGAAGTTTCTGTACCATGGTGCCAGACACCAGGTTGATGATGGGGTTTCACCCTGAGCTCTTATGTGCAATAGCCCCTGGGTGTGTGCCACCTCGGGTGGGCAGTTGGAAGCCTTAACATGACACCATCCAACATGAGAAAACATACCCCTGATTCTGATCTGTTTTGGCCAAGTTGAAGCAAAGACACCAGCACCGACCACCCACCTTCTCGAGATGGGCAGGTGTTATGGGACCTCTGGAGTCCCTGCTATGCCCACACATGGATGGGGGACAGGGACCCTCGCCCCTCAGGGCTCCATGACTGAGGATTCCCTGCTGAGGGAGAGGCACAGGTCAGGGTTCCAGAGTAACCCCATGGGGAACCCGGCCAGGGTCCCCCTTTGGCTTTTCCACATAGGAGGTCAAGGGCTTGGGCCACCTGGCTCGGCACCCTCCCCACCTGAGCAATGGGAACATTAAGCCAACTTGGGAGCAGCGGTGGTCAAGGGAGAATGCATGAATGCAGAGAAGCTCTTCAGAGGGGGTGGGATTTGTCCTCCATGAAGCTGACATGTCTCTTTGTGGTGGAAATAGGCAAGAGATTCTGGGGAACTACATGCTCACACCACACATGCTCACATGTGGACCTCACTTCCCAGGCCTCGTATCTTACCACAAAGCACCATCTACAGGATAGACTTGTGTCCAGGGCGAGTATGACTTGTGCATCACTATGACTGGGAAAGAGCAGCATGCCCTACACCCACAACCCTCTTTCCAAAAGGAACCCCAGCTCTGGTGGCTCTCCAATCAATGCCAGCAAGGAAGACCCACCTTCTTCTTCATCATCCTGATGGTTTTTCACAGGAGTGTTGACCTCTGAATTCACCCCATCATTGTTAGGGTCCTCCTCATCCAGCATCTAGAGAAAAGCAGATTCTTAATGAGAGCATCTAACTTGCTTGTGGGCGGAGGAAAGTGGAGGCAACCTACTTCATGAACTGATGTGCAGAGACACAAGCAGACTGTGAACTGACAACCAGGAGACCAGGACAACAGCCTCCAGGGCAGAAGAGGATCCATGGAGGATTCCTGCTCAGGCACATTTGAAAAGGAGGCTTCAGGAACTTGTGGGGCCCAGCCTGCCCATCCCACAGATAGCCCTGGGAACCCAGGGTACCTGAAGGTCACCCCCGGCCAGGTTTGGCCCAGCCCAGGCTGCTGGAGTGCCCTGGGCCACCCTGTGGTGGGGCCTCCTGCCAAGAAGGCACTGCCCTGACCCGGGGCAGCAGCCAGGGAAGCTCTGCTGAGCCCAGGGACCCAGGGGACCTGAAATGGCCAAACACATCTTCCCATCAGTCTAACTGAAGCACCCACAGCCCCACGGGGAAAAGGGAGCAAACACATGAGGGCCCAAGAGAGGCCAGGAGGCTGACTAACCTCCACAAAGGGACCTCACCCAGGTCCAGGCCGGTGGCACCAGTGGGGCCCCTGAGGACCGGAGGCCAAAAGCCAGGCCCGGGGGGAGGTGACAGCACCACCAGCTGTGCACCTGCCACCCTGTGTGATCTGAGAGAGATCCCCACCAGCCAGAGGAGGGACCTTAGGCTAGAGGAGGCAACAGGAAGGTAGAGGGGACAGAAGGAGAGAAGAGAGCGGGCCCAAGCATAACAGGGTAATGCCCTCGGGAAGAGAGGCCTGCCGCGCACAGAGACCAAGGGAGGTGCCCACTTACCTTGCTTGACCAGAGCCAGTCCATGACATCTTGCTGCCAGCTGGGGCCTGGGGAAGGTGGGCAAGGGCCAGTCAGCATCCTGGACCCCCGGGCAGGGCCCTGCCCAGGGTGCACCTCCAGAAGGGAGAGCGTGGCTCAACCCCTCTCTGGCTCACACCTCAGGCTCCAACTCCCAGGCAGGCAGACAGTGAGCAAGTCCTGTGACCTGCCTCATTTCCAGCTTCACTCAGCAGGAGGTGTGCGCACCCGTGTGCATGCTCCCAATCCTGCAAGCAGCACCTCTAGGCAACTTGGGGGCAGGGCCGACAGCACAAAAGGAAAGCCTGCAGGGGGTGGAGCCAGGGCCCAGGACTTGGGCCTGTATCCTGAACCTCAGCACCAAAACCACTTGGACAGCTAGTCCCTGGAAATGGTCCCTAGCATTTCCAACATGTATTTGCACTCTGGCCCTCTGATTGTCTACCAGGTTTCACCCAAGTAAAGTCTAGGAAGGGCAAGGCTGAGTCACCTACAGCAGTGCAGTCAGTCACCTTACAGTCCCATCAAGCACTCCACATACCCAGCGAACAAATGGAGTCTACGTGGGTCACTCTACTCCACAGTCAAAGCCAACCAAGGAACCAATGCAGTTGATCAATGGTTCTAGCCCTAAAGCGTAAGTTGTTTTTTCTGTTTTCGTTTGTGAACTTGGGGCATAAATCAGCAACCATCAGTCATTCATTCATTCACCCTAAGTGTTGTTTTACAGATCTCTTGTGCCAAACACAGTCCACAAGTCAAAGATGAATGAAACCATGTTTCCTTCCCTCAGGAATCTGACCACTGTCTACCACAAATAACGAAACCATGAAATAAAGTCATACATGCATGATACTGCTCAAGACAGGACTAAACCCTTGAGACAGCTACATAGATACTGCTCCCATAGTTAAGAAAAAAAGGAGTTGCTTACAGAAGACACAACATTTTTTTTCACATCTGACAGAACTGCCAATCCAAGGAGTGTGGGTTCCTTTTTTTTTTTTCATGCTCTCTCTCCCCCAGGATCTCCAATTCACCGTTTTCCTTCCATGGACCTCAGACTCTCCTGAATTCTTCCTGGAATGTGACTGACAGATCCCTCCCAATCCCCTTGATGGGCCTCTCTTTCCTCTGTACACAGTTTAGATATTGGCTGCCCCATTGTTTCATCAAGTGCAATCATCTCTCACCTTTCCCTCTTTCCAATGACCTGACACAAGCACTAACACCATCCCAAACAAGATTGCAATGAACCCCATTGGAAAACCTTAGGAAAGCTAACACAAATTCCACCAAACATATACAAAAACCCACTGATTTCATACCTACCTACCTACCTACATACATTCAGACATAAATAAACAAATAGAACCAATGCTTTAAAATATCAAGCAAGCTCCAAAAGCAACAGACGTTTCACAAAGTACCTTCTACACAAAAACTTATTAAACACTCCAATGTGCAAACACTTAGAAAGCAAAGGAGCAAGCCAGACAACCAACCAACCACCAACCATCAAACACAGATTTCCACACTCTCCCAATTTAGAACACTGGGAATGATTTTCAATGACATTGGGGAAAACAGCCTCCCAAAGAAACCACAGCCTGCCCAGGATATCAGCTCACGAGGAAAGTGGAGACCACTTCCTTCATTCGTTGATATGCAGAGAGTCCAGCAGAATATCAACTGACAATGATGAGGCTAGCAAACCAGGATCCACAGCAGAAGAGGATCTGTCATGGATTAATGCTCATGCATGTTTGAAAAAGATGCTTTGTGTGCTAGTGGGGCCAGCCTTCCCATCCCACAGGCTAGTGGGGCCCAGCCTGCCCATTGCACAGCCAGGGGACCTGAAGGTTGCCCCCAGCCAGGTTCAGACCAGCCCAGGCTGCCAGGGTGCCCTGTGCCTCCACCCTGCCTGTCTGCAGCCACACCAGGCCTCCGGTGTCTCCATCTTTGAGCTGAAAATGCATAACTCATGTGTTAAGATGATGTTCCTTTCCCTTGTTTTTACATATCTGTTAGAGGACTTTGATTTATGGTTACCTTGGGTTTCATATATGTTGATCGATAACAATGTCCAGTTGTTTTTTTAATTTTTTTCATTTTTTATTACTCAAATGAATTTATCAATCTGTAGTTGTATAATGATCATAACAATCTGATTTCACAGGATTTCCACCCCACAGCCCAAGCACATCCCCCCACCCCCCAAACTGTATCCTCTGGAGACCATAAGTTTTTCAATGTGTGTGAGTCAGCGTCTGTTCTGCAAAGAAGTTCAGTCTGTCCTTTTTTCAGATTCCACATGTCAGTGAAAGCATCTGATGTTGGTCTCATTGTATGGCTGACTTCACTTAGCATGATAGTTTCTAGGTCCATCCATGTTGCAAAAAATGCTGGTATTTCATTCTTTTTAATGGCTGAGTACTATTCCATTGTGTATGTGTACATCTTCTGGATCCACTCCTCTGTTGATGGACATTTAGGTTGTTTCCATGTCTTGGCTATTGAAAAGAGTGCAGCAATGAACATCAGGGTCCATGTGTCTTTGAGAGTCATGGCTTTCTCTGGATAGATACCCAGGAGTGGGATTGCTGGATCAAATGGTAGTTCTATGTTTAGTTTTCTGAGGAATCTCCATACTGCTTTCCACAGTGGTTGCACCAATGTACAATCCCACCAACAGTGTACTGGTGTTCCTTTTTCTCCACCCCCTCTCCAGCACTTCTTGTTTGTAGACTTTTGGGTGGTGGCCATTCTGCTGGGGTAAGGTGGTACCTCATCGTGGTTTTGATTTGCAACTCTCTCATAATGAGTGACATTGAACATCTTTTCATGTGTTTCTTGGCCATCTGTATGTCTTCTTTGGAGAATTGTCTGTTTAGATCTTCTGCCCATTTTTTGAAAGTCTTGTTTGTTTTTTTGGTATGGAGCTGTGGAAGTTGTTTATAAATTTTGGAGATGAATCCCTTGTCAGTCGATTCACTTGCAAAGATGTTCTCCCATTCTGTGGGTTGTCTTTTTGTGTTGTTTAGGGTTTCCTTTGCTGTGCAGAAACTTTGAAGTTTGATTAGCTCCCATTTGTTTATTTTTCTTTTTATTGTCAATAGTCTAAGAGGTGGATCTGGGAAGATGTTGCTGCCATTTATGTCAGAGAGTGTTTGGCCTATGTTTTCCTCTAGGAGTTTGATAGTGTCTGGTCTTATATCTAGGTCTTTAATCCATTTGGAGTTTATTTTTCTGTATGGTGTTAGGGAGTGTTCTAATTTCATTCTTTTCCATGTGGCTGTCCAGTTTTCCCTGCACCACTTATTGAACAAGCTGTCCTTTCTCCATTGTATAGTTTTGCCTCCTTTGCCATAGATTAGTTGGCTATAGGGTTGAATTCTGGGCTTTCTATCCTGTCCCATTGATCTATATGTCTGTCTTTGTGCCAGTATCATGCGATTTTGATGATTGTTGCTTTGTGTATATAGTCTGAAGTTGGGGGAGCCTGATTCCTCCAGCTCCATGTTTCTTTTTCAGGATGTCTTTGGCTAGTCTGGGTCTTTTGTGCTTCCAAACAAACTTTAAAATATTTTGTTTGAGTTCTGTGAAAAATGTCCTTGGTAATTGGATAGGGATTGCATTGAATCTGTAGATTGCCTTAGGTAGTATAGTCATTTTGATAATATGAACTCTTCCAATCTACGAGCATGGTATATCTTTCCATCTCTTTGTGTCATCTTTGATTTCTTTCATCAGTGGCTTGTAGTTTTCAGAGTATAGGTCTTTTGTTTCTTTAGGTAGGTTACTCCCAGGTAGTTTATTCTTTGGGTGTGATGGTAAATGGGATTGCTTCCCTAATTTCCTTTTCTGTTTTTTTTTCATTGTTAGTATATAGAAACACTGTCAATTTCTGTGTATTGATTTTGTATCCTGCGACTTTGCTGAATTTGTGGATGAGCTCTAACAGTTTTCTGGTAGAGTCTTTAGGATTCTCTAGGTATAGTATCCTGTCATCTGCAAATAGTGATAGTTTAACTTCTTCCTTTCCAAGTTGAATTCCTTTTATTTCTTTTACTTTTCTGATTGCTGTGGCTAGGACTCCCAAAACTATGTTGAAGAGTAGTGGCGAGAGCGGACATCCTTGTCTTATTCCTGATCTCAGTGAGAATTCTTTCAGCTTTTCACCATGGAGAATGATGTTAGCTGTGGGTTTGTCATATATGGCCTTTATTATGTTGAGGTAGGTTCCCTCTATGCCCACTTTCTGAAGGGTTTTTATCAGGAATGGGTGTTGGATTTTGTCAAAGGCTTTTTCCATGTCTATTGAGAGGATCATATGGTTTTTATTCTTCAGTTTGTTAATGTGGTGTATCACATTGATGGATTTGTGGATATTGAAGAACCCTTGCATCCCTGGGATAAATCCCACTTGATCATGATGTACAATCCTTTTAATGTATTGTTGGATGTGGCTTGTTAGTATTTTGTGGAGGATTTCTGCATTGATGTTCATCAGTGAAATTGGCCTGTAGTTTTCTTTTTTTGTGGTATCTTTTCTGGTTTTGGTGTCAGGGTGATGGTGGCCTCATAGAATGAGTTTGGGAGTATCCCTTCCTCTGCAATTTTTTGAAATATTTTCAGAAGGAGAGGTGTTAGCTCTTCTATAAATGTTTGATGGAATTTGCCTGTGAAGCCATCTGGTCCTGGACTTTTGTTTGTTCGAAGTTTTTCATCAGAGTTCCAATTTTGGTTCTTGTGATGGGTCTATTCATCTTTTCTATTTCCTCTTGGTTTAGTCTTGGAAGATTGTGCTTTTCTAATAATTTGTCCATTTCATCTAGGTTTTCCATTTTATTGGCGTATAGATGCATATAGTAGTCCGTTATGATCCTTTGTATTTCTGTGATGTCCGTTGTTACTTCTCCTTTTTCATTTCTAATTTCATTGATTTGAGTCCTCTCTCTTTTTTTCTTGATAAGTCTGGCTAGGGGTTTATCAATTTTGTTGATCTTTTCAAAGAACCAGCTTTTCATTTCAATTTTTTTTCCTATGGTTTTCCTTGTTTCTATTTCATTGATTTCTGCTCTGATCTTTATGATTTCTTTCCATCTGCTAACTTTAGGTCTTGTCTGTTCTTCTCTCTCGAGCTGCTTTAGATGTAAAGTTAGCTTGTTTATTTTGTTTTTTTCTTGTTTCCTGAGGTGGGCTTGTATTGCTCTAAACTTTCCTCTTAGAACGGCTTTTGCTGCATCCCACAGGTTTTGGAGTGTCGTATCTTCATTGTCATTTGCTGCTAGGTATTTTTTAATTTCCTCTTTGATTTCTTCAGTGATCCATTGGTTGTTTAGTAGCATGTTGTTGAGTCTCCATGTGTTTGTGTCTTTTGCAGATTTTTTCTTGTTGTTGATTTCCAGTCATATAGTGTCGTGGTCGGAAAAGATGCTTGATATGATTTCAATTTTCTTAATGTTACCGAGGTTGGATTTGTAGCCCAGGATATGATCCATCTTAGAGAATGCTCCAAGTGCACTTGAGAAGAATGTGTATTCTGTTGCTTTTGGATGGAATGTCCTATAAATGTCTATTAAGTCCATCTGGTTTAATGCATCATTCAGGGCCTGTGTTTTCTTATTGATTTTCTGTCTGGTTGATCTGTCCATTGCTGTAAGTGGGGTGTTAAAGTCCCCCACTATGATTGTGTTATTGTCGATTTCTCCTTTTAAGGTTGTTAGCAGTTGCCTTATATATGGTGGTGAACCTGTGTTGGGCGCATAGCTATTTAAAATTGTTATATCATCTTCTTGGATTGATCCTTTGATCATTATGTAATGTTCTTCTTTGTCCCTTAAAATAGTCTTCATTTTAAAGTCTATTTTGTCTGATACAAGTATTGCTACTCCGGCTTTCTTTTGATTCCTGTTTGCATGAAATATTTTCTTCCACCCTGTCCCATTCAATTTGTGTGTGTCCCTAGAAGTGAAGTAGGCCTCTTGAAGACAGCATGTATATGAGTTTTGTTTTTGTATCCATTCAGCCAGTCTATGTCTTTTGGCTGGGGCGTTCAATCCATTCACATTTAAGGTAATTATTGATATGTATGTTCTTATTGCCATTTTATTAATTACTTTGGATTTGTTTTTGCTGCTCTTTTTCCTTTCCTTCTTCTCTTGTTCTTTTCTGCCTAGAGAAGTTCCTTTAGTATTTGTTGTAAGGCTGGTTTAGTGTTGCTGAATTCTCTCAGCTTTTTTTTTTTATCTGTGAAGGATTTGATTTCTCCTTCAAATGTGAATAAGAGGCTTGCTGGGTAGAGTAATCTTGGTTGGAGGTTTTTTCCTTTCATCACGTTGAGTATATCATGCCACTCCCTTCTGGCCTGCAGAGTTTCTGCTGAAAAATATGCCAATAGCCTTATCGGGGTTCCCTTATATGTTACTTGTTTCTTTTCCCTAGCTGCTTTCAAGATTTTCTCTGACCAAAAAAAAAAAAAAAAAAAAAAAAAAGTTCCCATCGTGGTGCAGTGGTTAACGAATCCGACTAGGAACCATGAGGTTGTGGGTTCGATCCCTGCCCTTCCTCAGCAGGTTAATGATCCGGCATTGCCGTGAGCTGTGGTGTAGGTTGCAGACACGGCTAGGATCCCACGTTGCTGTGACTCTGGCATAGGCTGGTGGCTACAGCTCCGATTCGACCCCTAGCCTGGGAACCTCCATATGCCATGGGAGCAGCCCAAGAAATAGCCAAAAGACAAAAAAAAAGAAAGATTTTCTCTTTGTCTTTAATTTTGGTCAGTTTGATTAGTATGTGTCTTGGGGTGTTCCTCCTTGGGTTTATTTTATATGGTACTTGTTGTGCTTCCTGGATTTGAGTGAGTGATTCCTTCCCCATGTTAGGGAAGTTTTTGGCTATTATCTCTTGGAATATATTTTTCTGTCTCCTTCTCTCTCTCTTCTCCTTCTGGCACCCCTATGGTATGGATTTTGGTGTGTTTCATGTTGTCCCAGAGTTCTGTGAGACTCTCTTCATTTGTTTTCAATCTTTTTTCTCTTTTCTGTTCTGCATCTGTAATTCCTGCTAATCTGTCCTCCACCTTGCTTGTTCATTCTTCTGCCTCCTGTGTTCTGCTGCTAGCTGCTTCTAGTGAATTTTTTCTTTCAGTTATTGTATTGTGCATCTCTTCTGGTTTAAGTTTGATGTCTTGTATCTCTTTGCTCAACATTTCCTGTAAGTTATCCATCTTTGCCTCCAGTTTATTTCCAACGTCTTGCATCATCTTCAGCATCAACAGCCTAAAGTCTTTTTTTGGAGGCTGAGAATCTCCTCATGGCTTAGCTGTTTTTCTGGGGTTTTTCCTTTCTCCCTCATCTGAGTTAGAGTCCTCTGTCTTTTCATTTTTATGGGTTTTTGGTGTGGTGACCTTCTTACAGATAATAGAGTTGTAGCCTCTCTCACTTCTGATGTCTGCCCCACTGTGGCTGAAGTCAGTATGGGAGTTTGGTGTAGGCTTCCTGATGGGAGGGGCTGATGCCTGCCCCTTGGTAGGAGGAGCTGATTCTAATCCCTCTGGTGGGTGGGGCTTAGTCTCTGGATGGGATTAGAGGCAGCTGTGTGCCTGAGGGGTCTTTAGGTAGCCTCTTTACTGAGGGGCGGGGCTGTGATCCCACCTGGGTTGTTGTTTGCCCCGGGGCTTCTCAGCAGCTGGCTGACAGATGGGGCCAGATTTTCCCAAAGTGGCCACCTCCAGAGAAAGGCACTGCTGCTGAATATTCCTGAGAGCTTCGCTTTCAATGTCCTTCCCTCACAACAAGCCACGTTCACCCCTGTTTTCCCAGGATGTCCACCAAGAACTGTGGTTAGGTTTGACCCAGATTCCCTTGGAGACTTTGCTTTGCCCTGGGACTCAGTGCACGTGAAAGTCTGTGTGTGTCTTTTAAGAATGGGGCCTCCATTTCCCCCAGTCCCATGGAGCTCTTGAGCACAAGCCCCACTGGCCTTCAATGCCAGATGCTCTGGGGCTCTTTCTCCCTGTGCCAGATCCCCACATGTGAGAGTTTTATGTGGGGCTCAGAGCTCTCACTCCTGTACGTGAGTCTCTGTGGACCAGTTAGTTTCCAGTCTGTGGAGCTTCCCGCCCAGGAGGTATAGAGTTGTTTATATCGTGAAATCGCCTCTCCTACCTCTTGACGTGGCTTCCTCTTTTTCTTCTGGAGTAGGGCATCTTTTTTAAGGTCTCTGGTCCATTTTGGTGAAGAGTGCTCAGTCATTAGTTGTGAATTTTGTTGTTTTTAGGAGAGAAGTTGTGCTCCAGTCCTTCTATTCTGCCATCTCAATCCTGTTCCTGTTTTCATAATTATCTTCTGTAACTATCATAGATTATAGAAAATGATTATTTCTATTTGAGGTGACCCAAGTAACAATGTTAATAGTTAATAGAAAGTCTTTATGGATTTACCTCTCTGTGTTTGGTGGGAAGTGTGTATTATATAAGAATGTGAAACAGGTTTTCTTGGCTAAATTCATCTGCATTTACAACTTAGGTGCTTTTGTCAAACTCCATCTTTCTACCTATATACAACGTGGATGATCATTGTAAGTAGTTTTAGTATATATTAACAGCAATAAGTGAAAGAGGAAACCAAAGTTTACTAATGTCACAATGCAATTTAATTTATACATGTGGAAATATTTGAAATATTTTATTTTAAGTGTATTTAAATTTATTTTAAATATTTTATTTTTAATATGTGTAACAACATTTTTCTAAGAAACATGGTAGGGGATAAACTACAATGTATTAGACCATCAAGAGAAACAAATAAAATAGAGTTATTTATTGTACACAGGAATATGTTCTTATATTTATTTCTTGAAAATTATTTTATTGTGTATAACAGAAATTAATTCTATGGAGGAAGATTGAAGTTATAAATAAATCATATTAGAGTCAATGATAATTATCTTCCCAATATTAAGAAGGCATTTTAAATATTGATGAACTTCAAAATGTGTGTGCCAAATTCATGCTTCATTTTATTAAAATTATTTACACCATATAAAGGAAATGGTATGGATGTAGCATGCCAAGAGAGAAAGCTGTATTGGTGGAGATAAGCCTCACACATAAAGGGGAAAAAAAGGTTAGATTCCTTTGAACACTGGTTCCTCTTTGGTGTCAAATTGATACTTGGAGGTACATTTCACCAAACTGATTAATGTGCTGAAAAACCAAAAGTAAAGTGCCAGAGAAGTTCTTTTTCTAATTATGTCAAGATTAAAAAAAATAGCTTAAAAAATCATTTGTGTGGATGCCAGTTTCAAAATGTCAGCTTCACATCAACATCATGAATATTTTCTCAGGTCAGTCTCCCAAAGCAATAGAAATTAGAGCAAAAATAAACCCGTGGGACCTCATCAAACTGAAAAGCTTTTGCACAGCAAAGGAAACCCAAAAGAAAACAGAAAGACAACTTTCAGAATGGGAGAAAACAGTTTCAAATGATGCAACTGACAAGGGCTTAATCTCTAGAATATATAAACAACTTATACAACCCAACAGCAAAAAAAAACAATCAATCAATGGAAAAATGGGCAAAAGACCTGAATAGACATTTCTCCAAAGAAGATATACAGATGGCCAGCAAACACATGAAAAAATGCTCAACATCGCTGATTATAAGAGAAATGCAAATCAAAACTACCATGAGATACCACCTCACACCAGTCAGAATGGCCATCATTAATAACTCCACAAATAACAAGTGCTGGAGGGGCTGTGGAGAAAAGGGAACCCTTCTACACTGTTGCTGGGAATGTAAACTGGTACAGGCACTATGGAGAACAGTTTGGAGATACCTTAGAAATCTATCCATAGAACTTCCATATGACCCCACAATCCCACTCTTGGGCATCTATCTGGACAAAACTCTACTTAAAAGAGACACATGTACCCGCATGTTCATTGCAGCACTATTCACAATAGCCAAGACATGGAAACAACCCAAATGTCCATCGACAGAGGATTGGATTCAGAAGATGTGGTATATATACACAATGGAATACTACTCAGCCATAGAAAAGAATGACATAATGCCATTTGCAGCAACATGGTTGGAACTAGAGAATCTCATCCTGAGTGAAATGAGCCAGAAAGACAAAGAAAAATACCATATGATATCCCTTATAACTGGAATCTAATATCCAGCACAAATGAACATCTCCTTAGAAAAGAAAATCATGGACTTGGAGAAGAGACTTGTGGCTGCCTGATGGGAGGGGGAGGGGGAGGGAGTGGGAGGGATCAGGAGCTTGGGCTTATCAGACACAACTTAGAATAGATTTACAAGGAGATCCTGCTGAATAGCATTGAGAACTTTGTCTAGATACTCATGTTGCAACAGAACAAAGGCTGGGGGAAAAATGTAATTGTAATGTATACATGTAAGGATAACCTGACCCCCTTGCTGTACAGTGGGAAAATAAAAAAAAATATAAAAAAATAAAATAAAATAAACAAATAAAATAAAAAATAAAAAAATAAAGAGTTAAAAAAAATAAAACAAAATGTCAGCTTCAGTATGGCATGGTGGATAAAAAGGAGTGAAGAGTGGCATGGGCCAATGACTTCACAAGTAGGAAAATAACTTGAAATAAATACAAATTTATTTTTCTGATAAGGGAATTGTCATTGTTCATGGTTTAAATACATACCATTATTCTTCCAATTTCAGTGTATTTCCATTCTGATTTTTGATGTTTCTATTAAGTTTTCCAATTTAATACATAAAATATATATTCTAAAGACAGGTATAATTACATTCATTCCCTCTGTGTTTGTGTTAGGTAGGGTGGGATAGGGAAGTAGACCCAGGTGATTTGAAACAGGCCATTTATCATTACCGAAAACAAGAGGCATGTGATCAAACAACAAAGCCACACCTGGACACAAATGATGTGGTCTTTGGAGTTTCCCTATATAAATGAGGCATGCTCTTCAGAGAGCACTTCCTTATAACCTGTTCCCCATGCAGATAAGCATCTGCCCCAAACCAACAGGAAGGTCAAAACAATGCCTCCAGACAGAGGTCAAATGACACTCAGCCCTTACATACATTGCAGGGGGGCTGGGACAGGAAAAATTAGTGGGCATGGGATGGGAGCATTGGGGTCCCCAAACACATCTGCTGTATGAGGATATAAGGAAAGACCCAGTTGCAGCCAGAGCTAGTCCCCACCTGAGGATGGCCCCCCTCTCTCTGAGGATGTAAATAAAATTTTCTCTGCACTGCTACAAATTTGACTCTTGATTGTGATCTCCAAGGCAACCGGCAGGAGTGTTTATTTCACTCAGGAAACAGACCAGAAAGGCTCATTAAAAGCACCCAAACAAGAGCTGCAACTTTCACCCTAAGGCACTGCTGGTGTGAGGGGAGTTCTTTTGACCCAGAACTACTCCCATCCCAAACCGAAGGCTCCTGCCTAGAGAGCCTGCCCACCTCTCTATTCTGCACCAGGGACCACTGGCTCTATCCTGGAGCCACTGTAGCACTTCGCTTTCAGAAGAGTTCCCCATCCACACCTCTCCAAATTTTTGCTGCATGTGGCCAAGAATTGAGAGAAATAATGCAGAGGGATACAACATTCTTTTAAAACATATTTCGGGGTATTTATGGAAGTCTTCGTAAGCATTGACTTGCATCAATTAAATGATGTCGATAGAGGTTGTCTAGAGGGACTGATATCAGCTTGGTGATTTTTATTTATTCAAATAGAGAAGTTAATCATAACCAATATAACTTATACATCCCAATGATTCCACATATATGTGTTCTATAGAAGGTATAATCTATTATTTATTCACTTTGTGTTTTTATTATCTATCTTCCAGTTGTAAAGATATTTAATATATACATTAAACCTTGGATGCAAAAATCATCCACTGCACAATAATTTAACATATTTGCCAAAGTAAAAGTTTGGGTGGCTTATGAGGAGAGTTTATTAGTTACTTAGAACAGCTTCTTAGAGAAAATGAGGGCATCACTCACATTTTGATTCCCAACTCTTAACAGTATTTTATATTGACACAGCTGTGCATGTAAAACTCATGCAAAAGTGTAAATAAAATAAGTAAAAAGTAAACAGGGATGTCAGATATAACAATATCAGTTTGATGTCTATTTTACAGATATTCTGATATATATTCTAGCTCATCTCATTGTAATTACATTTATAAATAAAAATACATATTCTCAAGTAGTGTATCAAGGTTTACAAAACTGTTCATTGCAGAGGAAAGACACTGCCCATTTTTTGACTGATTTGTAATAACCTATCTGGGAGAAAAAGAATGGATATATGCATATGTGTGATTGATTCACTTTGCTGTACATCTGAAGCTAATACAACATTGCAAATCAGCTATTTCTAATAAAATAAGTTTTAAAAAAGGAGAGACATTCTGTCTTAGCCAGCGATATACTTTTAGATTTTTGTTCATCTTAGCTACCTGATGTCATCATTGAACTTATTTCTATAAAACTTTTTCTATCTTAACATGATTCCAGTATACAGTCCATCTCATCATGAGATTATTTAATTATTTTCTTATTCAACAAACATGTATTTATGCCTCAGAGATCCTTGATCTTATGCCAGACAGCACCAAGTTGAGTAAAGGCTTGAGGGTGAGGAAGGTACAGAGCAGACATCATCGACCTAAGAGTAAGCCAGACTGAAATCAGAATGAACTGAAATCAGGGTGGAGACACTGGGGTTGGTTAGCAGAGCTCAGCCAGGGCACATAAATAGAGTAATGAGAAAATCCAAAGACTCTAGATAGTTCAAAGTGTTCAGTCAAGAGCTAGATGAATTAATACAAATATTAATTAAAACCAGGAGTTGAAAAATGAGGTTAAATAGGTGGAGTAAAGCACAGTGGAGTATGGAAGAGGAGTATGCACAGTGGCCAAAATAAAATCCTGCTGGAGAATTTAATTTTTGGGGGTGTGTGTGTGGTGCTGCGTCCATGGCATGTAGAAGTCATGTACTGGGGATCAAACCAGTGCCACAGCAGTTACCCCAGCCAGTGTAGTGACAATGCCAGATCCTTAACCCACTGCACCACAAGGGAAGTCCCCCTGCTGGAGGGTTGAGTGCTTTGCTGTTATGTATTCTTTTATTTCTGATTAATACACATGGGTGTTCTTAGTGGGCAAGCATCAAATACTTGTTAATGATGAATATCTTATGCTCTTCCTTTCAGTGCTTGTTCTCATTTCTCATAGGTAGACTTTAGCTAAGAAGGGCATTAACCATGTTATTAAATGAGAAAATTTTCTAGCATGGAAAATGTTCTCAGAAAATTGCTTCATATTTTTACAAAGTCAGAATGGAAGGTCGGAGTTATTTCAAAAGGAAAAGTTGGTCATATTCATGAAAGCATATCTTGTGTACATGTTTGCCTCCATATAATTTTGGTAGGCAACATGCATTTGCTAGTGGACCCTTGCATGTGAGGCAGCCAAAAAATAGCAGTTCATTGCCACCTCCTCAAATAATTGTCAGTAGTCTGATGCAAACTCCATTCAGAGAAGTGAAGATATATCAAAGTCTATATCATGTGTCTCACTTGCTAGCATCCCACTGAAAGGAAAGTAGAATGATTAATTTATATGCAGTTAGATTAAATATATCTGGGTATCAAGAAACATATTAATGAGGAAATTAATGATTTCATAAATGATTACTTTTTTGGGTCTTTTTTGCCATTTCAAGGGCTGCTCCTGCAGCATATGGAGGTTCCCAGGCTAGGGGTCTCATCAGAGCTGTAGCCACCGGCCTACACCAGAGACACAGCAATGCCAGGTCTGAGCTGTGTCTGTGACTTACATCACAGCTCACAGCAACACTGAATCCTTAACCCACTGAGCGAGGCCAGGGATCGAACCCACAACCTCATGGTTCCTAGTCAGATTCGTTAACCACTGCGCCACAATGGGAACTCCGTAAGTGATGACTTTTGCTAGACACCTTTTGAAGCATTTAACACAAATATATATATGCACACACATATTCATATATGTGTCTACCTTTCACATTCAATGTTCATAACAACTTTGTAGAACAGGTGATTTTATTATCTCTGTTTTAAAGACGAGTACAATGAAGTACAGAGAAATCATGTTTCCTGCCCAGAGGCAAATGGTTAATCAGTGTCAGAGTTGTGTTTTTAAGCATCGTTTAGCTCCATAAACCTGCTCTAAACCATGACGGTATGTTTCCTTTTCCTTAGATATACATAAATCCATAGATGGAGATACAAACATGGATGATGAAGCTGACAATATAAAGCATAAATGTACATTCAGAACAGATACATTGTGTCCGCTTTCCTCACTACATTATCTAGAGCAGTCAAGAGAAGATGTCTCAGGAGGAGACACAAAAGGAGCCTCAAAAAACTCTGTAAAAAGTGTGAGGGCTGAGGTGGAGGAAAGAAATAAAGATATTTTAAAACCTGTGGAATAGAAATTACTTGCATTTTATGACAAAAAAATAATCATGAGAATTTTCCTGTCACTTTAAAAAAGATCTAAAATTCAAAATATTTATGATGAAAAATCTGCCTTTGTAGACTGGATAATGTGAATAATCTTATAATTTTCTTAACTGCATAATTACTATTTTACATGTGCCAGGAGAGTGAGCAACACGTTTATTTATTCACCACTGTATATTTTCTAGCAGTTTTCCTGACAGGAAATACTGAATTAAATGAACTCAATTAATTATATTTTAAGGAAAACCAAATACCCAGCTTACCCACTTTTCATTTTTGAGGAAGGCAGATGCCCTAATCATGGCAGTTCAACAAAGCTGTTAGTATTGGCTTAGGCTGATCCGTAGCCATACTTACAAATAATCTTGGAACTTGACAAATAAGCTAATAAAATAATTGCTTATTGATTGATTTGTTATATAAATAAAAATTAGAGCCCAAAATTAAAAAATATTTGATAAATTAAGACTTTGGTGTATCATATTTTGTTATAACAAATGGAGAACACCACAAAAGTCAGCTGTAATGAAATAGAGATTTTAATACATAATCTAAATGTAAAAGAATGTATTCTGTAAGTGAACTTATATGAAAACCGAGAGAAGTTAAAGCAATATAGTTTTGCATTTTTAATTTAAATATAATAATAACATATTTATATATATAAAATGCTGTACACTTCAACCATTCCCATTCCAATTTCTAATTTTTTGCTAGGTTTAAAATACTGATGAGAAAAGAAAAAAACTATCAGAGAAGCAAATAAAGGTACATGTGTTATGCAGTTAAAAACCCAAAGTAGGAGTTCGCGTGGTGGCGCAGTGGTCAACGAATCCGACTAGGAACCATGAGGTTGCGGGTTCGGTCCCTGCCCTTGCTCAGTTAACGATCCGGCGTTGCCATGAGCTGTGGTGTAGGTTGCAGACGCGGCTCGGATCCCGTGTTGCTGTGGCTCTGGTGTAGGCTGGTGGCTATGGCTCCGATTGGAGCCCTAGGCTGGGAACCTCCATATGCCGCGGGAGCGGCCCAAAGAAATAGCAAAAAGACAAAAAAAAAAAAACCCCACAAAGTACATTTGAAATGAATTGCTAAAACATTTCAAAATCCTCTTTCATATTTTATTATTGATAGTTCGACCTGCTAAAATGAATTGCTCTATGTACATGATATATGAGTAGTTCAATCACATACTTTCTCCTGATGAAATCTAAGGCACACAAAGGTAGCTTTTGCCTTAGAACTTCCAGAAGGCTGCTTTGTGAGGATTTTAGCCCTGCTTCACAAGCTTATTCCAGCTTCACAGCCTGCTCCCCCCACCCCCCGAAACATTCTCCCATTAGCCACACATCAGGCACGCTCTCCTCCTTTGTTCTCACTGGGTTCCTTTGACTGCTTCATTTGGGCATGAAATCAGGGTAGTCCTGTAGACATCAGCCATGAAGCTCAGGTCTCATCCCAACCAGGGCTGGTCAGGTAAAATCAGTGCAAAGGAGAGCACCTACTGGAGCCATAGGACAGGAGTGCAATTTGTCTTTCTTATTCCTTCATATTTAAATGGAGAACATGCCCTCACCCAGAATCCATACAGTGTGTTACATCTTCAAATTAATACTTGAGAGGAAAATCTTTTTTGGAAGAAGTTTTCACAAAACTAATCCAAAAGCATCTCAAAAACCAAATTATCTTATTTTGCCCCAAGCAGCCACCTCTCATATTCTTTTTTATTTTATTTTATTGGAGTGTAGTCAACTTACAACGTTGTGTTAGTTTCAGGTGTACTGCAAAGTAAATCAGTTATATATACATATAGCCATTCCTTTTCATGTTCTTTTTTTTTTTTTTTTGTCTTTTTTGCTATTTCTTGGGCCGCTCCTGCGGCATATGGAGGTTCCCAGGCTAGGGGTCCAATCGGAGCTGTAGCCACTGGCCTATGCCAGAGCCACAGCAATGCGGGATCCAAGCCGCGTCTGCAACCTACACCACAGCTCACGGCAACACCGGATCGTCAACCCACTGAGCAAGGGCAGGGACCGAACCCGCAACCTCATGGTTCCTAGTCAGATTCGTTAACCACTGCGCCACGATGGGAACTCCCCTTTTCATGTTCTTTTCCCATGTAGGTTATTACACAGTATCGAGCAGATGTCTCTGTGCTATACACTAGGTCCTTGTTACTTATCAAGTAATACACAGTTGAATTGATGAGAGACTTGCATAAGAAGAAGACCAAGGCAGAAACCCAGCACACCACCATTTAGGAGATGGTGGGGAAGAGGAATCAGAGAAGGAAGCCAAACAGAGAACTTTCTAGAGAAACAGGAAGAACAGGAATGTATGTGTCAGAGACACCAAAGGAGAAAAGAACTTGGAGGAGAAGGATGTGGTCAAAGGATGACACTCAGGCAAGAACTGAAGTAAAGTTTCCATGGGAGTTGAAGTAAGGGCTCAGAGCTGTTTGCATGCACTGGAGGCAGAGGCCATGGCAGTGGGCAGAGCCAGAGCTGGGGACCAAGCCTGAGTGAGATAACACTTGAGGGAATTTTCTAGGAGCTTCAGTGCAAGGGAAGGAGGGGCTGGAAAGGGCAGGGAAGGAGGGTGTAATCCAGGGAGGATGGCTGTTGCTCTGTTGTAACTGAACACAATTGCGTGTGTAAGTAAAGTGGGGGTGAGAAGCCATCACATTGGGAGAGACTGAAGGTCTTGAGAAGGCGATGTCTTTGATGAGGTCTTTGAGAAACTGGGAAGTCACGTCAGGCCTGGTGGAGACTAAGTGTCAAGGACAAGGGACCGTCCAGGCTTTGGGTGCTGACCTCATGCGAATGAAGGCAAAGGGACTGCCTCTTTGGGAAGGAAGTCAGGATGGACAGAAAGAGAGAAGGGGAGTGAGAGGAGCAGGGGAGAGGGAAGAGGAGTGAAGCCCACTCTTGCCAATCACAGAAATCCTTCTTCCACAAGGAGCTGCAGATGAAGGCATGATGGAAGGGCTGGAAATATCCCTCCATATGGCTTTCCCCTGGGGTATGCAGAAGAAATCCCCTCCCCTGCCCTGGAAATATGCTCTGGGCAGTTTCCCAAGCCCTCAGCCCCACTAAGGCCACAGGTGGAGTCTCATAGAGAAGTGTGATGCAGGTTATTTCTCAAGACCTGTCAGAGCTTGACAGCAGAAGGTAGAGGCTTTGGAGGGGTCTGCAGCCCCATGCCCTTGAACAGGTGTAGAGAGGGTATCTCCAATTTTGACTGATGGACCTGAGAGCAAACCCAGTGGGCTCTAACAAGATCCCAAGATCATGGCTTTTCTGTTGTAGTTCAGTGGGTTAAGAACCCCACAGAGGGTCTGTGGGGATATGGGGTCGGTCCCTGGCCTCACTCAGTGGGTTAAGGATCCGACATTGCTGCATACTGTGGCATAAATCTCTGAGGCAGCTGGAATCATATGCTGTGCCTGTGGCCTAGGCTGGCCGCTGCAGCTCCCATTCAACCCCTGGCCCAGGAACTTCCCTATTCTGCAGGTGCAGACTTAATGAGACAAAAAAGATTCCAAGATCAATACTCATAAGCCAGCCATCCACAGACTATGCGTAAGACCTGGTCATTAAATTATTTCTCGTCCTAATCACACAAAACGTTGTGATTCCCAGCACATTTTTGCAAAGCATTTGATGTTGCGTGGGACAGACTGCTGTCAGGAGAAACGTGTTCCAGGTGGGGAGCTCCCCTTTGTTTCACCCAGGGCAGCCTTTCAAGATGTTCTCTGGCACATAGCTGCATCCTTAGGCTGGGGCCCTCTTCCCTCTAACCTCTGTCCTGGACTAATGGAGCCCTTCTCAGCAGCAAATCATTCCTGGAGCCAGTATTCTGTCTCTTCTTCTCAGGATTTGCTCTGTGGGTATGATTGGGTGTATTCAGCTCCCTTCTGTCCATAACACCATAGATCATACAGGCAGAGATGGATCCCCAGTGAACCAGAACAGTCTTATGGCTTCAGGAAGGCATTAACATATGCATATTTTATTTCAACATCCTTGGGGTATGGGGCAGCCAAGGCTTGTGTCTTCCCAAACAGTCCACCTGGCTAAATAGTCAATGGCTAAATAACAGAGTGTCTAGGTTACATCTGGAAGAAGAAAATCAAAGGCTGAACTCTTCCCTTTCTGTGACCCCTTTCTTCGAGGGATGGATGACATCTGTGCTTCTGTTGCAGAAGAAGAACTCAATTAAAATAATTCCTGCACATTGTGGCTGGAATCACTTTTGAATATTCCCAACCTATAAACACATCATATGGTAATATTAATGTGGAACCTGCTCACTTTATTGCCTCAATCCCTTCACAGTTCATTTATTAACCAGATGCCCAGCATCCATCCCCCTTTACCACGTGTGCATGATCACGCAGGATGCATTATCCATCCCGTCCAAAGTTCCTGGTTGAGGTTTTCCCTATCAAGTGTTTCCTTATGGTTCACAGCATATGGATGGTTTAGTCTGTTATCAATCCTCAGTGGACCATTGTGTCCTTGATAATAATAACAGCATTAATGGATGTGTTCCCATTTCAGGATATATCACTATCTTGAGCTAATTTAATTAAACAGAACCACAGCATTGTCTCTTGGCTTCCTGTTGTCCATCACAGTCTTCTCCCACACCCCCAAAGAATGTGTCCCTGAGCCGGTGAGCCTTTTTTTTTTTTTTTACCTTTGAGAAGCATAGAGGGTCCTTGGGTGAGAGGTCAAGGAGGGCAGGATTGGTAATGAGAAGGGGTTGACAAGAGGGAGACAGGAAAAGACCACAAAAAGGACCAAAGATGGCTCTTGTCAAGAGTTTGTAAAGAAGATAAAGTTATAATGAGGCATCTACCACCTAGCATCAACTCTCAGTATTTTGCTATTCTGGTTTTATCTAATTACCTCCCCCATCTTTTTCCTTGAGTAAAGAAAATCCTAGCTTGGGGTTATCAGACACAACTTAGAATAGATTTACAAGGAGATCCTGCTGAATAGCATTGAGAACTATGTCTAGATACTCATATTGCAACAGAACAAAGGGTGGGGGAAAACAGTATACATGTAAGGATAACTTGATCCCCTTTCTGTACAGTGGGAAAAAAATAAAGATAAAGACATAATTATACAGTCACCTCAAAAAAAAAAAAAAAAAGAAAAGAAAATCCTAAACACCCCATCGAGATATCTATATGGGGAACTAGAGTCAATATCCTGGGGTAAACCTTCATGGAAAAGAATATGAGAAAGAATATATATAATTCTGACTCACTTTGCTATATAGCAGGAATTTAACATTGCATATTTTCATTTTTTTCTTTTTCTTTTTTTTGCTATTTCTTTGGGCCGCTTCTGCAGCATATGGAGGTTCCCAGGCTAGGGGTCGAATCGGAGCTGTAGCCACCAGCCTACGCCAGAGCCACAGCAACGCGCGATCCGAGCCGCGTCTGCAACCTACACCACAGCTCACGGCCACGCCGGATTGTTAACCCACTGAGCAAGGGCAGGGACCGAACCCGCAACCCCATGGTTCGTAGTCGGATTCGTTAACCACTGCGCCACGACGGGAACTCCAGGAATTAACATTGTAAATCAACTATACTTTAATAAAATTTTGAAAAATCTTTTTTTTTTTTTTAAAAAGGGAAGTTCCCATTGCGGCGTGGCAGAAACAAATGCGACTAGGAACCGTGAGGTTATGAGTTCCATCCCTGGCCTTGCTCCGTGGGTTAAGGATCCTACATCACAGTGAGCTATGGTGTAGGTCACAGACATGGCTCGGATCTGGTGTTACTGTGGCTCTGGTGTAGGCCGGGCAGCCACAGCTCCAATTAGACCCCTAGCCTGGGAACCTCCATATGACCCAGAAAGACAAAAAAAGAAAAAGTGTTCCATGGTCTTATAAAATGAGCACAGAAAGTCAAGTCACAACACTGCCACCAGCCAGTTTTTTGACCTTGAAAAATTTTACTTCTTTTTGTTTTAATGTCCTCATCTATAAAAGAGCTACAAGAGTAGACTTCTTACACAGTGCTTTAGAAGAAGTGATAAAATAACGCAAGTGTCCCCATCCCGTGGTTGGTACTCTATTCATACCCGCTCTTTCTCTTTCTTCCTGTTTTTCAACCTGAATTTCTGCAGTGGCTGCTGTTAATATACACTGCAGGTGTGTCCTGCTCTAACAAAAGGCGTGTTTCTAAATGAAGGGTGTAAATTAGGTTGGAGAAATGAGTCATATTTTAAATGTGGTGCAGACTTCACTTTTTCAAGTACTGTGCTGCATTCTTCTGTAGAGCAAAAATCTCCCACCCATTCCCTCTACCCAGAGCAAGTATGCCTAGAGCATAGATGGCTGGACAAGAGCTGTTCCATACCAGAGCTATAGACCTCCTCTTCTCTGTGGTCCCTGAAATAACCATAAGGTCACTTGTAGGAGTTACTGAATGTTTACTCTGCATATTGTGCCAGGGATCTTCACATCCTCTGAGAAACAGAAGCCATATTATCTCCTCTTACAGATGAGGAAACTGAGACATAAAAAGGTCATACAACACATTCAAGGTCACATAGGGAGCAGCAAGCCCACGTTTAAATACAGACAGTCTGGCTCTCTGGAGTCACACCAGGGGAGGGGTTCACTCTAGTGGAAACCAAAATGAAGTGCTTAAAAACTCTACCCTCCCTGATCAAGGCTTCCTAGATTATATCTCAACATTTCCTTTCACTGCAGTTGCAGTCAGAATGGGGCTGTGGCTGAAATCTGCCACCTGGCCCCTTATCCTGTCAGAGAAGTGAGATGGGTGGCATTCTGGATTTCATCATAAAATTGTTTGATTCCTCAGCATTCCCACTATGGCACCACGGTATTGGTGGGGCATGGGGAGCAATGGAATGCATGTTTGATCCCCAGCCCCACACAGTGGGTTAAAGATCCAGCATTGCCACAGCTACAGCTTAGATCACCACCTTGGCTTGGATCTGAGCCCTGGCCAGAAATCCATATGCCTCAGGGCAGTCAAAAAAGGAGGAAAAAAAAATCTGTTTAATTCCTGAAGGTCTTCCTACAGACGCACTGGGAAGAGCACCTGAGAGCAGCTGACATCTCAGTGAGCACAGAGTTTCACCAATCCCATTGATGGGGTCTTCAGGAACACACAGGCCCTAAATCTTGTGGATAAAATAAAATGCACCAGATTTTTTGCAGGAACAGAACCATTTTTTTTTTTAAAGAATCATCAAAAAGAGGAGAGTAGGAAGTTCCCACCATGGCTCAGTGGTAATGAACCCAGCTAGTACCCAAGAGGATGCTGGTGCAATCCCTGGCCTCACTCAGTGGGTTAAGGATCCTGCATTGCTGGGAGCTGCAGTATAGGTCATAGACGAGGCCTAGATCCTGCATTGCTGTGGTTGTGGGGTAGGCTGCCACCTGCAGCTCCAATTCATTTGACCACTAGCCTGGGAAATTTCATATGCTGCAGGGGGAGCTCTAAAAACACCCCCCCCCCAAAAAAAAGACAGAGAAGAGTAGAAGTGGTCAGAAGCATTTTCCAAGGTTTGGCATATGGCTTATATTTGAGTCATGCTCTTCCAACCCTGTCTTTGCTGCTGGTGTTTCCCCAGGAGAAAAACAGATAAAGCTGGGACTGAGAGGCTGCTGGGGCTGAGAGGAAGTCTTCTTTCCAGGGGCTCAATTCAAGGGACAGTCTTAATGACATCCCCACCATCTAGGCATTTTGGGTTTCCCATACATTGTGGGTGTTTTAACTTCCTTGGAGACCAGGAAGCTGAAAGTTGATTGAGAACTGGCTGACTTTGCACCATTTCTTCGGGCCTCTTAATCACAAAAGTGGGTTCTCCAAGCATTTCTAATGCTGTGCAACCTGGTAAATCTTTGCAGCTCTCTGGGCCCCATAATGCCCTGGGGCCTGTTCTTATCTCACACTCTTCTTGGAAAATGATGGCATGTCCTTTGTAGTAGACAGTTAGGACAAGTACTCAGGGTGACAGGAAAAAGAGAGAGACTTCTGCTGTTTGGATGGATCCTGGCATAAATAACTTCCTAAAGCTAAGGGTCATCTACTTTGGGGGATGGATTAAATTTGTAGTAACATTGGGGTGTACCTGAAAAGATGAATTCCTAAGAGCAATTTGCTGATAAGATAGGTTAACCTTGGAATCAAGTTCTTATCTCTGTTTTCACATGGGACATGAACAAGTATGTTCAATTATTAACATCAAAGTTTTCATGATGGTCAAAAGAAATGAGAACATAACAACCAGGATTGGCACTTGTATAACACTGGAAGTGAGAGTGTTTTTATTTTTTATTGTTTATTGTCTTTTTTTTTTTTTGCCACGCTTGCTTTTTTAGCAACACCAGATCCTTAACCCACTGCACCACAAGGGAACTCCAAGGGTGTTTTTTAAATTTGGCACCCAGGCACCTCTTTTTCCCAGTCTGTTGAAACGATCCTGCAGGCGGTTGCACAGAAGAGATAATGAATAATCCGAGTCCCAGCTTCTGTTATTGAGCCTGAGATGTTCTTGCCACCACAGCGCTTTAGATAAGAGTAACCTCCCCCAGTTTTCAGCTCGGACCCTACAGGAAACACTACCAAGAGGTGCAGAGAATCTTCTGCCTCGAGGGTTGAGTTTTGGCCCATAGGAGGCAGATAAGTTCTTCCTCTTCCTCCCCCACCAGAGACACAGGAATTTGCAAGGCTTTCCAGAAGGGCTGCCAGAGACCAAGCCATCAGCTGCCCTTGTCACAAAGCCGAAGCCAGTTCAGCAACACCTCCCCTTGGGTTTGCTCTTCCTCCTTCACTGCCTCAGTTCCTTCCATCCTCAGGGGTGCTTCCCTTGAAATGCACTCCCTTATAAAGTGCTATGTCGATCCTTAGTAGCCCCCAGGGTCCAGGGAACCCAGGCTGAGACAAAGGATAAAACTTACACAGACATTGTTAATTACCAACTAGGTTCTGGTCTGTTCTAGTTGCTGGGGAGAAATTGATATTTGAAACATTGTCTTGGCTTTGTGTTCATGGAGTTTCTCCATCTAAGTAGATGTAACTACAAATGGTGAGGCAGGCCCTAAAGAGGAAGAACTCAGCTCTCTAGACCATGTGATAAAGGAGCTTGATGCAGCCAAGGTCAGGGAAGGCAGCTCTGGGAGCTGTGAGTGAGCAGGAGTTAAGCAGGTGCAGGCTGACAGGGAGCAAAGAAGGGCAGGGGTGTGTGAGTGTTTGTGTGCACATGTGTGCCTGTGCACGCATGCACACAAGGAAAGGAAGAGTGATGTGGCAGACATGTTTACACGGGCTCTGTGGCTGAGAACTCAAAGGATGTCACCCAGAAAGCCATTTCAAAAGGATAAATGCCAGGGCCCTGCCATCAGCCTACTAAATCAGAGTCTTGAGTGGCACCCTGCAAAATGCTTAAGCCTCTTCCTTTTGCACCGTAGCCAGATTTGGAAACCACTGAATGGGACACGCAGGGCCTGCCCTGAATAAGGTGGTTTTGTTCATGCTCTGTCCTCTTCCTGCTGCCCGAGGCCACTACCTTTTTTGCTGATTCCCCTCTAACCCCTTCCCCTTCACAATCCCAGTCCATCCTGCATGGGTGCACCAGCACACACATGCACACACACACATGCTCACACACACACACACATGCTCACACACACACACACTCACACACTCACACACACTCCTGCTATCCATTCCTTTGCTTGTCCCAGAAGCTCTCAGCCATACTTCTCTCTGGGCCCATCTCCACAGCCGTGCCCCAGGCAGAGGGACTGCCTTGACCTCTTTTCCAGCAAAACTGACCTGACCCACTTTGTAAGCCCTCAGGATCCTGCTATCTGCTAATGGAGAAAGTTTTCTCTGGCTGCACATCCATCAGTGAACACGCTTCCAGATAATCATAACACTACCAGCTCACATCAGGATATGGCCCTGTCTGGTATCAGAGCTTAAAAAGATATTTTCAGCCTTGTATGTTTGTTAGTATTCCTCACAGAACTACCAGTGCGGTGCCATCCACACTAAAGGGATGACCCGTCCTCACTGACCAGTTATGTAGCAAACTCGCCACTCTGCCCAGGGAATGCACTGCCATCTTGCAGAAGGGGCTTTAGCATTTTTAGGAAAGCAAAGGAAGGCTTGACATTGGGTTCACCTTAAGGCAAGTCTCCCTGTCTCCACTCCACCAGCCTTGATGGGGTGGAGACAGGGAGACGGGTAATTTGGCAAGAGAAAACAATTGGCACAGCCTCGTATGGGAGACAAGATCTTAGAGGGGTTAAGATCTCGTGTCTGGGCTTTTGAGTGAGAGCCTTGAGTTCAAGGCCCAGTGTTCCTCCATGGTATGGACCGTGTGGTCTGGGCTCAGCTGTGTAACCTCTCTGACTCCAGCTTCCTCCACTGACACTCGACTTATGGGTGACCATTCATAAAGTAGATGGAGAGATTAAATGAGATAATACATTGAAACCACTTAACAAAGTTCCCAGCACATCATAAGCCCACTCCTTTACTGCTCTTATGATGCCCCAGAAGCAACCCTCTTCCCTTCTGTGAGACAGGCCTTAGCGACTGGAAGATGGAAAATGAGGATGAAATGGTTCTGTTGGAGGGAGAGGGGAGAGGAGGAGGAAGAAACAGGGAGCAAAGGGGGGAGAGGGACAAGCTCTCGGTGTAACTTATTTTACCCTCATGACTGATTAATAGTTGGCTAGGTCCAGATTGGAAATCTAGGTTGAAACATGTTTTTCCTCAAGACATTGAAGTCACTGTTGGCCTGTGGCGATGTTGCTGAGAAACCCCAAGCCAGTCTAAATCTTTTCCCTTACACACAATCTGTATTTTTTCCTGCATTGATTTGTTTGATCTTTTTAAAAAATTAGATATAATTGACCTATAACCTTAGGAGTTTCAGGCAGGCCACACAATTGTTCGATCTGTGTGTGTATTGTGAGATGATGACCACAATAACTCTCGGGAACATCCATTGCCACACAGACATTTTTGTTCCTTGTGATGAGAACTTTGGAGAGCCACTCTCCTAGCATCTTTCAAATAGACAATCCAGTGTCATTAAGTATAAGGGCCATGCTGACGCTGTACTTTACAGCCCCAGGACTTTGTTTTAGGACTGCAAGTTTGTAGCTTTGGACCCCTGACACCCATTTGCCCCACCCTCCACCTCTGGAAGCCCTCATCTGTTCTCTGTCTCTATGAATTTGTTTCTATATAAGGGAGATCATACTCTATTTGTCTTTGTCAGACTTATTTCACTTAGCATCATGCTGTCCCATACAGCAGGCTTGCCATCTTTTTATGGCTGAATACTATTCCATTATATATATTGGAAATTATATATATATATATATATATATATATATATATATATAAGCAGTTTCTTTATCCATTCACCTATTTATGGGTACTTAGGTAGCTTCCATGTCTTGGCTGGTGTGAATAATGCTGCAGTAAACATGGGGGTGCCTCTATTTTTCTGCAAGTATTTTCCTTCAGGTAAATACCCAAAAGTGAATTGCCAGATCAAAAAGTAGTACTGGTTGTCATTCTTTTTGAGAAACCTCTATACTGATTTCCATAGTGGCTGCACCAATTTATTTTCCCACCAGCAGTGCCTAAGGGTTCCCTTTTCCCCACATCCTAACCAACACTTTTTATTTTTTGTCCTTTTGTTAATAGCCATTCCAGCAGGTGGAAGAGGATCTTCTTTTTAACCTTAACCTGCTGAAATTTTGCAAGTGTGTATCTATTTTGGGGCTCATTTGGTCCTCATTGAGCCCTTCCAATCTGAAAAATCAGTCTTTAGCTCTGTGAACCTTTTTTCTAGTGTAGCTTTCGTAATTCTCTCCCTCAATTTCCTGTATTATTTATTCCTGTTTTTTTGTTTGTTTGTTTGTTTTTATTGCTTAGAGCTTTGGGGTCAATTTCTTAGGTTACCTATACCTTCTCAAATTTTCTTTTCTTCTCCCTAATTCTAGATTCTAGGCATTTCTTTAACTTATCTTCCCACCCTCCTACTGATTTTTTTTCTTTCATTAAATCTCCAGTTGTATTACTTGGGGCAATACTACCTGCTGCTGTAATAAATAAACCCCAATGTCAGGTACAGCATAAGGAATACAGTCAATAATATTGCATTAACTTTGCGTGGTGACTGAGGGTGACCAGACATATTTGCAGAGATCACTGCACAATGCATATAAATGTCGAATCACTATATCGTGCACCTGAAATGAATATAATATGGTACAACAATTATAGTTTAATTAAAATAAATGAATAAATGAACAAACCCCCCGAATTTCAGTAGCTTCCCGCATTAAACATTTGCTTCATTCATGTAACTCTTTAAATACAGATGTCTCTGTTCATCATGTTGCTACTCCCCTAAGGAAGATTCAAGGTGGGAAAAGGATCTGACAAAGAATAGATATGTGTGTGTTACAATGGAATCACTTTGCTCTACAGCAGAAATTAACAACATTGTAAATCAACTATACTTCATTAAAACTTGAAGAAAAGTAAAATTTAAAAAAATACATTTTAAGGGGAGTTCCCGTCGTGGCGCAGTGGTTAACAAATCTGACTAGGAACCTTGAGGTTGCGGGTTCAATCCCTGGTCTTGTTCAGTGGGTTAAGGATCTGGCATTGCCAGGAGCTGTGGTGTGGGTTGCAGATGCGACTCAGATCCCACATTTCTGTGGCTGTGGTGTAGGCCGGCGGCTACAGCTCTGATTCGACCTCTAGCCTGGGAACTTCCATATTCAGCAGGAGCAGCCCTAGAAGAGGCAAAAAGACAAAAATAAATAAATAAATAAATAAATAAAAATACATTTAAAGGCAGTTCCTGTTGTGGGTCAGCAATAACGAACCCAACTAGTATCCATGAGGATGCAGGTTCAATCCCTGCCCTTGCTCAGTGGGTTAAGGATCCAGCATTGCCATGAGCTGTGGTATAGGTCACAGACACGGCTCAGATCCAGCATTGCTGTGGATGTGGTGTAGGCTGGCAGCTCCAGCTCTGATTCGACACCTAGCCTGGCAACTTCCATATGCCACAGGTGTGGCCCTAAAAAGAAAAATAAACACATTTAAAAAAAATAGTCAAGGATCCTGACTCCTTCCTTAGCCAGGCCCATCCATCACCCACCCAGCCTCACAGTCCTTTGTATACAGGCAGAAGCAGGGGCAAAAGCAAGAAAAACTGATTGTCAACAGCCTTGACATGGAAATGTCACACAGGCACTTCCGCTCTCATTCTGTGGGTGAAATAGTGATTTGGTCTCGCCTAGACGCAATCTGGAGGGAACTAGAAAGTGTAGTTTCTGGTTAAACAACTGCTTCTCACAATAGCTACATATTTTGGAAGGAGTTTGTGCTTAGCTAATGATGCTTGGAAGCCTTGCTTCTCATATTTTTTCATTTCCATGAGATCACTATCTCCTAACCGTTCCTTTCACGGAGCTCAACTTTGCTCTTTGTTCAGTCTTTCCTCTGGGATCAGCTCTTCTTTATTGTCCAGGCTATTCTCACTCACGCTCTTGTTTCCTGGTCTGGCAAATCCCTGTTTTGTTTAATGCTTTTGTTTTTATGACCACACTCACAGCAAAGGGAAGTTCTCACATCAGGGACTGAAGCCGAGCCACAGCTGCAACCTATGCCACAGCGGCAGCAATGGAGCATCCTTTATAACCCCTTGTGCAGGGCTGGAGATGGAACCCTGGCCTCAGCAGTGACCCAAGCCACTGCAGGAGGATTCTTTTTTTTTTTTTGTCTTTTTGTTGTTGTTGTTGTTGTTGCTCTTTCTTGGGCCGCTCCCACGGCATATGGAGGTTCCCAGGCTAGGGGTTGAATCGGAGCTGTAGCCACCGGCCTATGCCAGAGCCACAGCAATGCGAGATCCGAGCGGCGTCTGCAACCTACACCACAGCTTACGGCCACGCGGATCGTTAACCCACTAGCAAGGGCAGGGACCGAACCCGCAACCTCATGATTCCTAGTCGGATTTGTTAACCACTGCACCACGACGGGAACTCCCTGCAGGAGGATTCTTAACCCAGGACCCCACAGCAGAAAATCCTCTGTTTCTTCTTTACATGAAAGAATTGAGGAGAAAGCTGATTACTCTGAGGAGATGGAGACGATTTCATTTACTGCATATTTCCAGATATGGTTCTTTCAACAGGACTCTTTCTTGATGGGAAAGCTGACAGCTTTGTTCATGGGTCAGCTTTTCCACCAGCATTTTCACTCTAAACTCTGTGAAACAGAAAAGTAGAGTCAGCAGCCCTCAGGCTGCAAACTCCTCAGGTCCAGAATAAGAAAATCTCTGCTCTGGGCTGCCACTCTCATTCAAGAGTTCCTTGGGGAGTTCCCACTGTGGTGTAGCAGAAATGAATCCGACTAGTATCCATGAGGATGCAGGTTTGATCCCTGGCCTCGCTCAGTGGGCTGAGGTTCCAGCATTGCCATGAGCTGTGGTGTAGGTCTCAGATGCAGCTCAGATCCCAAGTTGCTGTGGCTGTGGTGTAGGCTGGCAGCTGTAAATCTGATTGGACACCTAGCCTGGGAATTTCTATATACTGCAGATAAGGCCCTAAAACAAAAAAAAAAAAAAAAAAGGAAAGAAAAAAGAAAAACAAACCAACCAACCAAAAAACAACAACAAAAAATTCCTTGCGGAATTTCCATTGTGACTCAGCAGGTTAAGGACCTAACGTTGTTTCTGTGAGGATACAGGTATGATCCCTGGCCCCACTCGGTGGGTTAAGAATCCAGCATTGCTGTAAGTTGCAGTGTAGGTCACAGATGTGGCTCAGGTCCAGCTGTTGCCATGGCTGTGGCAAAGGCCACAGCTGCAGCTTTGCTATGACCCCAAGCCTGGGAACTTCCAGATGCCACAGGTGCAGCCATAGAAAGAAAAAAAAAAAGAGGGCCTTGACTACCACGGAAAGTTCACTCTTAGAGAAGAACACTGGCTATTTCCCTAGAAAGTAAATATGAGTTTACCTGTCAGTCTGTGCCTAGGAAAGGCAAGGAGAGAGTGAATGCTGCTGGCATAGGATTCTACAAATCCATCTTGGGTGAATCTTCCTATTAGCAGTGAGTCCCTCCTTCTGCTCTCCTTACTCACCCACAGCAAACAGCATGCCTGTCCGGGTTCTAACTGCCAGGCCCATCTCACCTGCACTGCAGCCTCATCCAGCCAATGACCCACCCCCCACCCCCTACTGTTTCATCTGTTAACCTGCTTCCCACCATCCCCTCTAATGAGCTGAATTACTCAGCTGCTGAGCCTACCAGCTGTCACTACCTTGCTTTTGCTATTAGGTGTTCATTTCTTTGTATACTTCCAAGCTGGAATTTTGATGAGATCTGACAAGGGAAAAGGTCTTAGCTTGCCATCTTAAGCAAATGTCTTTTGGCGAAAATGCACCAAGTTTTAATGAAAAAGGAGCACTATAAACAAAAATTAAAACTAGCAGCAGTCAGGACAGCTAAAAGAATTTGGTCAGCTTTTAGAGAAAATTCTCTCTCAATTTACATGGCCTGGCTCTCTATGTTTATGTAGTCATTCATTTTTTTCAATATATTGCAACCTTACCCTCTACCACAGGCCAGGCTGGGTACCAGGGCAAAACCCAAATTGACATGGTCTTCATGTCTCTCTCTTCACAAAACAGAGACTTTATGGGTGGAATTAGCATTTGAACTTCAAAGGCGACTTTATTTTTCACTCTTGAAGGAAGTTCAGGACACTCTGGGAGCAGGTGGACAAGACACGAAGTAACCTGAGACATGAAGTGGAATTAGCCAAGGCAAGGCAGGGGGTAGAGTCAGAGAGGTCTCCTGGTAAGGGACACAGCATGTCAGCCTCACAGAAGTGGCTCCCACCTGCACATACCAAAAGCCTCCTGTATGACTGTGGACTGCACTGGAATGTCCTCCCATGCATCAGGTGTGGCAAACGCCTCAACTCAGGCATCCCCCACTCTTGGAAGAGCCAATAGGGACTCTCCCCCAGATCTGGGTCTTTCCCTCCATTTGTTCCTTACAGTTATATGTGCCACACTTACAGCCCTGGGCATCCTCTGGAAAACCTTTGGTCCCCTTCCTGTATCTCCCACCCTTCTAAACTCCCTGAAGCCAGGGGTTGTGTTTTAGTCACATTACCTGCCCAGGTGACGGGCAAGTGTTAGGTACACAATCAACATGTGTTGAGTGCTGAATGCACAATGAAGTGGCAGAATGGTGACGCTATATTGATTGCCCTCGGTTGTACACAAGTTTGATGTGACTCGGTTTCAAAGACTGGGAGCTGAATGAAGAAATTAAGTATTCACAGCTATAGGAACTTGGGCGGAGCATGTATGAAACATAAAGCTACAGAGAATATCCCTAAAACACCCACAAAACTGCTGCTGCCTGCAATGATAACAAACCCTGAGATAACAAATTAGCAGGAATCAGGCAAGTCTTTCTTAGGGTACCTATGATGGTGACAGCTTCACCTCACCTGGTTACTTCACCCCTGCAGGTTAAGTGGACATCTGAGAAGAAATAAATTCCCCCTGGATGTTGTAGAAGTCCTGTGCCAATGATGTAAATTTGCTTTAGATGGGACCAGGGAGGCAGGAGAATGAGAATTGGGATTGCTTCAATCAATGGAGACTAAATTACAGGTTCTTCTCCCTGCATAGCAGTGAGTTTATATCATTTTGTTCATAGAAATAGCTTTTGCTACAATGAGTATACTCGAGGTTTTGATGGAGCATGTCAGATGGAGCCTTGGCATAAATGAAGCAAGATATAAGATCCACTGCAGGGGAATATGGGGTAAGGGCCCAGTATATAACATGCAAAGCACTAAAGAAAGATTGCATATTTGCAGGAAGTGTGAGAACATTGCCTCCTGGGTATTTAAGAGCACACCAAGTACAGCCAGAGCAGTAAACAACTGAGCTCAAAAAGTAACACAGAATGAAAGGGCAACAAAGTGAACAGGGTTGTAACTTTAAATGACTTAATGGACACCAGGAGACCCTACTCTGCTGTAGCCATACTTGCTTTGTAATCACTGCTCACTCCTTTAGTATCCAAACCTGTATCTTGGACACAAAAAAGGCTGAGAGCCTTTAGCAAGCCAGATTCAACGATCCCTAGTCTAATATTTGCACTGTGGTGCTAATTTTTAATTTGGGTGAATAAAAAGCATCTTTTTTTCTTTTCTTTCTTGCCTTTTTATCTTTTTTCTTCTTCTTCTTCTTTTTTTTTTTTTTTTTGCCACACCTGCAGCTTGTGGAAGTTCCTGAGCCAGGGTCCCAACCCACGACAGTGACAATGCTGGATCCTTAAGCCAATGTGCCACAAGGGAACTCTGATAAAATGCATCTTTAAATTCTGAACCCTTTCTTTAATCACTGACACTGAATAATTATTAAACTTCCACAATTGAAAATAATCCCTATTATTAGGGAGACCTTATATCCCAGTTTGTTTGGGACACTTCCACTTTACATCTGATGCCCCAGATCCTGCACAGTTTAACATGTATCCTAGATTTTTCATTTTTTTAACAAAGCATTAAGATAAACTAAGATGAGTTTGGTAATTCTGTGCCTCTAGTTTCTGCCAGGATCTTGTCTAATAGGTAGTTAGCAGGTAGTAGTTAGTATAGTATCCATGCAGTCCTGTAAATAGTTAGTATGTAGTGTATGGAGTTCTAATTAACATATGACTAATGAGAACCCAACCGACTTTTCCTTCCACTTTCACCGAGACATATGCTACTGACACTTTCTTTCCAAGGACAGCATGAAGTCACTGATAAACGGAAGCAGGTTCAGATTAGGTACCAGGGGCAGTTAGCTTGTCTGGCTATGAGGGAAAAGTTTTCAGTGTTGCTTCCCCTGCTGACCAGTCAGTATACCTGCAGCCAGTGGTGCTATGACCAGGACCATGGCCAATGCGCCAGTCTGCAAGGTGCATGACGATATCAGGAATGATAAGTTTGAAATAAGTGAAATATGTGCAGTAAATACACACTTGACTGTCCTGCCATAGATCACAGAGAGAATACTCTGAATGCATTTGTTCAGTGGTACTTATTATTTATTGTATGATATAAACCTATAATTACGTATTTTTGTTTTGTAAGGTTTAGTTTTATTTTGTCCTTTTCAAAGCAATGATCTCAAAAGAGTGAACATTTAATGAAATATTAAATACTAAATTTCCATCTCTTAAGAAATGTGGTGATAAAAGTGTCAATTGCACAACATTTTGGTTTATTGTTATCTTTTACCTGACCTCGCCAAAAGACACAAATATTCTGAAGAAGCATCAGCATCTACTTTATTTTATTTTATTTTGTCTTTTTAGGGCTGCACCCACAGCAGATGGAGGTTCCCAGGCTAGGGGTTGAATCGGAGCTTTAGCTGCCAGCCTGTGCCAGAGCCACAGCAACTCAGGATCCAAGCCGCATCTTCAACCTACACCACAGCTCATGGCAACACCAGATCCTTAACCCACTGAGCGAGGCCAGGGATCGAACCTGAGTCCTCATGGAAGCTAGTCGGGTTCGTGAACCACTGAGCCACAACAGGAAGTCGAGCATCTCCTTTAAATGTTAGTGATTATTTGAAAAAGATTATTCCCCAAAGAAGTCAATTTAGCAAGTTCAGCTGCAGAAGGTTCATTTATAACACTAGAATGCATGACTTTTCATTGGGATCAAATGAGTATTTGTCTAAATTAATTCCACTCTCGATTCCAAGCCTCTTCTGCATAAGTGTAAAAGTGAAATGATAGCTATTAAAAGTATTGGCTCCATTAGCCATCGAACTTCACTGAGATAATGTCCGTTTTACTTTAGGGTCATGAGATTCTTCAAAGAGAAAAATCAGTTAATTCCAATGTCTTTTAAATCCAATTCATGACATCAAAGTAAAACTCTCCAAAGTTCATTCTGTTTTGGTAAAATGTCTTAACATCAAAGTAAATGCTATCAAAAATCTGGATTAAAAAGTCCAACCTTGAAGATAAAGTTGCTTGTATTGACAGTGCTAGTATGACGCAAATTTTGATGAAGCCCAATATGGTGGTAAACAAACAAACAAACACGTGTTCTAACTAAATTAAGAACCCATGGAGCAGTTTTGGAAGAAGAGTTCTGGTTGGAGTTGGTTGTAGTGCATGTATGATTCATGAAAGTGTCTAAGCAAGCTTTGATAGTCATCTTGTCAAAACAGAAGCTGTATTTAAAATCAGCCAAAGTATAAACTTTTGCAACAAAATTCGTGTTGACTTTATTAAAGAATGTTTCCATTATGGCAGTGCATGCTTTTGCTCTTCACTGTCTGTCTCCATCAGATTTTAGAAATGTTTTAATTTTAAAGAACTGCTTTGTAGATCCATCCAAGCAACTGACAATAGTATTAAACCTTATCCTAAAGTAGGCCTCTCAATGGAAGCTGCATTTTGTTTGAAAGGAGTTGTAAATCTTTAATCAGATAGTCAACTGAGGGCACACCAAATAACCTCAGCTTTTGAAATGTACAGCAAAGTATAATTATTGAAAGAAAATCTTGGAACCAGAAAGATGATGAATTGTAACCCCATAAAAGCAACAGAAGAAATGGATAAACTAGATGATAAGAGATGAAAAGCATCAAATATTAAACTTTGAAATTCTATAATTATACTTGGGAATATCTTTACCTTTGGGGAAAATCTTCTAATGGAGATCCCTTAGATTTTTCTGAATAAATATATTGCAGATAACTTCTTTTTTTTCCCCCTTTCTTTTTACGGCCACACCCACAGGACTATGGAAGTTCCCAGGCCTAGGACTGAATATGAGCCACAGCTGCAGCAATCCTGGGTCCTTTAACCAACTGTGCTGGGCCAGGAATCAAACCCACACCTCCGAAGCAACCCAAGCCGCTGCAGTTACATTCTTAACCCCTACATCATGGAAGGAACTCCCTGATAACTTCTTGATAGGTTTTGTTTTCAAAATTAGTTTTGAAGCAATGGAGGCAAAAGGACAGTCCATGCAAAAACATTTAGCATAGAGTATTCATATATTTATGTATTAAAAAACAGAATTAAGGATATCTTGTGTACAGCAGCATTTACTCTGAGCTTACCAGATATACACCTCAATACCTGAGGTATTTTCTCACCTAAAAATAATATAGTCTACAAAAAGAAGTTATAGACAATTAAAAATTCATCAACGATGAAATACAGCTTTGAAGGATACTGCAATCAGTTTTATGAAAAAATTACCAATAAGCCATAATTCAAAAGTTTGTTCTTCAGAAAAATACCTGTCATAGTATTAGACACTCATACAACCAAGAAGAAGGGAGATATGTAAAGACATACCGGGAATAATTATTTGCTTATGTTATTTCTACCATTTATATAGTCACTATAAAGAAATTTTATTTTGCTTTGATGTATAATGCACATTACTCTTATTTGTAGAAATTCTTATCTTTGAACATAATTGTCAAGTAGCATTCATATCCATCCATCCAATAAACCCATTTATGACATAATAAATAGACATCTCCAAAAGTTATATAAAATTAATTACCTAGTGTTTCCTTTCACCCATCTGATTATATAATTACTTCAGGGATAAGTCTTGTTTCCCAGGGACCAAGTGGTAAGAAATTTAGAACAGAAGAGAGACACAATGAAATCACAGATACATATGCATTTTAAGCCAGAAAAAAACTAAAGAGATGACCCAATTCAGTCCCATCAAGTCCCAGTAGAAAATGTAATTTTATGGAAATGTTCAGTCTTCACTCCAGGAGTAAGTGCCTACTTTATAAAATTCATATTTTGTCACCATGAAGATCTTGGTAAAAATGAATGTTTTTTGTCTTTTTGCCTATTCTAGGGCTGCTCCCACAGCATATGGAGGTTCCCAGGCTAGGGGTCGAATCAGAGCTGTAGCCGCTGGCCTACACCACAGCCACAGCAACACGGGATCCGAGCCACGTCTGTGACCTACACCACAGCTCATGGCAATGCTGGATCCTTAACCCACTGAGCAAGGCCAGGGATTGAACCCCCCAACCTTATGGTTCCTGGTTAACCACTGCATCATGACAGGAACTCCAGATCTTGTAAAAATGAATTTTAAAAAATAGTCATTTGTAGACTATATAAATATTTTAAGTATCCCTAAATATGGCCTTTGAATAAAATTGATTGTAAAAATTGGAATCCATCAGCATGTAAAACTTTCATGAAAAGTCTACCTTTTCTGTAGGTGGACAAGGACACATCAGTAAGATAACAGTCATGGGATTGGCTCAAGTGGGAAGGAAATCTTGATTGGGAGCTTAGAATTGATACCAAAAAGCCACATTTAAGATTTATATTAAATTCAGAAGTAACAGCTATTTTCTTTTCATTTCAGGCCACCCCATGGCACATAGAGTTCCTGGGCCACGGATCAGATCCAAGCAACACCAGGTCCTTAACCCACTGTGCCCAGCCAGGGATGGAACCTGTAAGCTGCATCTCAGCGTTCCAGAGATGTCTTGGACCTCATAGTGTCACAGCTGGACATCCAGAAATAATGGCTTTTTAAACATGTTTGTGAAATTTAGCAGTGGCTGTAAAAGTAATGGAATTAGTATTTTCAACTCCTTTTAATGTGTTACCTCGAATAGTGAGATTGTTTTATTAAACAGAACTTTTAAAAACATGCTGTCTTTAGGGTTTTCTTTTCATTGGCACACACCCTCAACTGTTCATTTAAGAGGACTGCCCTCTCTGCAAACAGGTAGGTTTTTGAGGCTGCATCTGTGTCTTAATAAAGCATCAGAAAAAAATCAGCATTTTTAAGAGCCAAGGGAGGATCTGAAAGTAGATTCTCCTCTTTCCTGAATAAAATCAAACTACTTGACTGTTTTCTCTGACATACCTTGGAGTCAGGAGGAGTACTCTGTGGATATCAAAGCTTTGAGACCTTTGGAAAACAACTGTCTTCTCATAGCCATTAAGCTCATCTACAAGGATATCTCTTGGTAAGGAAAAAAATATTAAGAGTCTACTGTGTACCAAATAATTTGCATACCTGATTTTACCAATTTCTATTGACAATATTCAACTTAAGGATGAGGACATTTTTAGCTTAGGGAGGCTGAGTAGCTAGCCCAGACTCTGATATCTAGTAAGTGATGGAGTCAGGAGGCATGTGATACAACATTTTTTTTTTCTTTTTTTTTTTTTTTGTCTTTTTGCCTTTTCTAGGGCCACTCCCAAGGCAGATGGAGATTCCCAGGCTAGGGGTCGAATTGGAGCTGCAGCTGCTGGCCTACACCAGAGCCACAGCATTGCCAGATCCGAGCCGAGTCTGTGACCTACACCACAGCTCACAGCAATGCCGGAACCTTAACCCACTGAGCAAGGACAGGGATCGAACCCACAACCTCATGGTTCCTAGTCAGATTCATTAACCACTGAGCCACAACGGAAACTCCAATACACCCTTCTTTATTTTACTACCCGGCCTTCTACCTACTGTCTTTCATGTCTTCCCATCACTTCAGTCTCAACTAGAAGGACAGTGGGGTGCAGTAGAAAAGGAGGAAAGGAGCCCACATATTTGACAGCCTTCATGTCAACAGCCTACGTTCACTGGACGTTAAGCTGAGGGTAAAGTCATGTCTGTGTTATTTACCCCTGTATACTAAGCACCTCATTCCATACATGTGGCACATAGAGCCCAAGGATACTTAAAAGGAATCATTTTTGTTAAATGCTGAATTCATGAGTGGAAGTTTAGTTAGTGAGGAGAATGAAAAGAAAGACTGAGAGTGGACATTTTGACCCTGTTGACTACTAGTTAAATGAGTGTTTCCACTGTTTTTAGCACTGATTTATGTTGACTTCATCCCCTCTTTCCACGTCTATTTATTTGCCAAGTCCTAGGCATGAGGGTGTAACAGTGAGCAATGGCCCTGTCCTCTTGGAGGTGACATTCTGATGGTCAAGTAATTTCATAATCAATTTTGAGTCCTCAGAGCTGCCCCCTGACGTGGATGTGGTGGGTGTTAGCTGTAACCTGCTGGCTCTCTAAACTACTGCAAAAATGTCTAACCCAGGCCATTTAATTCAACAAAGTGCATCAATGACAGAAATAACATAGCCATCTGAACATGCTTTTTATTCCAGATTTCCTTCTGTTCTCAACATTATGTGATAATTTGGGATCATTTTATCCATCAATTTTCCTACCAGCAAAACATACACACTCCCCATCATCCTAACCCGTTCCCTTCCACACCCCCACAGTAGTGCTCAGGGCAGATCGGCCCTACCGAGTCTTTCATGGGCTCATCATGTGCTGAACAACCAGGCCTTAGTTTCTATTATTCCCGATCTTGCCAATAATCTCCATAAGCAGTTATTTCTATCCCGGATTTACAGATGAGAAAACTGCAATTCAACAGATGATTTAGCCCAAGATCACAGCTATGTTCAGGTGCAGATATATACCTGTCTTGGTCCTGCCAGTGCTTCTCTACATCATGACTTAAACAGAGCTTTCCTGACTCATTTCCCTTCCACCTTTAACCCATTCTCCACACTTACCAAAGTTATACTTCTAAACACAGGTTGGATCACATAGCTACCTCACAAAGAATGAATGGCTTGCTCCTGCTTTTAAGAGAAAATGTGCAAACCTCAGCATAGAATAAAGGGTCCCTCTTGACTGTGCAGAGACTCCTTTGCCAGATTCTCCCGGGCACTGATTCCCAGGGTGCAGCAGGCTGCTCATGCACACATGTCACCTCCACCCCATTCTTTTTCTCTCTCTACTAAAACCCTTTCCCACCTATTCATCCTTTCAAACCTACCTCAGAGAGTTTCTCCTTTGGGAAGCCTTTCCTCACTTTTCCGGAGTTCTTTCCTCTTCCAGGGATCCAAAGCACCATTATTTCTATCAGAAAGTCATTTGTCACATGGGTTTGTTTATTTGTGATCACTTTTGTTTCCTTGTCTCTCTTCCTCCAATCCCCACCCTCAACTATGCTATGGGGTCCTTGAGGTCAGAGCCAAGTTGTCATTCATCTGTATCCCTGGAGCATAGCCCTGGACTTGCATCACACAGGAAGGTTTGAAAACTTCTAAAGGAACAATAAGTGACTGCCCTCTCCTTCTGGGTTCTTCCCTCCTGAGCTCAAACCCAACAAAGCAGGAAGAGAAACACAGCTGAAGCATGGCCAGAAGGGCTCCCTGCAAAGTGCTCCAAGGTAGCAGCTGCGGCCAGCCTTGCAACATTACCCAGCAGAAGTGTAATTACAGATTGTCTGGATGTGACTGGATAATGCAATAATTGATGAACTGATTGTCTAATGTAAAATAGTCTGGCTATGAATAAGACACTCTCAGAGATGAAAGGAAAATGAGTGTCGACAGAACCGGGTGTGTAAACGCAAGCAGAGTATTAAGCACATTCTTTTTATTCGTAAAGAGCTGAAATGAGAAGAGCTCTTTCCACCCCCATCATCTCTCTCTCTCTCTTTTCTCACTAACAAACTTTGAGCAAGTTGGAGGAAAGGTGTGAGATTGCTCGCACAGATAAATATTAACCAAAAAAATTATAATGTTGATGTGATTAACTGACTAAAGGAAATTAAAGATAGATTCTTTTTTATTAGTTTACTGATCCGGGGCATCCAACTCCTCATAACTGCTCAATATATCAAGCTAGTTAATCATTCTTGTCATTATCTTTAATGTCTTATTAGAAGGCTTCATTCACCCGGTTTTTATCTGTTTCATTGGAAGCAGTTTTAATCTCATTTCAGCAGCTCTGATAAGCCTGTTAGTTTGCACAAATTGGTTTTGGTGACAATGCGTAGAAAGCAATAATGTGTGATTTCCAAATGGAAAAGAGAAATTTCTTCAGGTTCTAAAAAGCAGGTGGAGTGAGCAAAGGAGCTGTGAAGCGGTGGAGATGGTGGACTTACTTTCCTAAGGGAGACATGAAGAGGGGAGAAAACAGAGTGAGGAGAAGGGGAGAAAATGAGACAGGAAACTCAGAGGAATTGTTGCAAGCGCCCCCACCCCTTCCCCCGGCCCCGCCCAGCACCACCACTCAGGAGCGCCAGCCGCGATGGCTGCATCCGACCACTAGAGGGACTACTTGAGTCAACGATGGCCCAGGGCCACGGTGGAAGACTGATGCTTAGTAGCAGCGCTTTGCCCCCAGACCTGCACCCCCCCCCCCGCCCCGAGATTCCACTCTGAGTCTGTTTCCAGTCCAACCACAGGTCTTCCCTGGAAGCCCTTCTTGGAGTTCCCTTCCCGCTCTGGGGTTCTTCATAGCAGCCTTTCATTGTGCCATCTATCCAGCTAGGGGAGCAAAGTTCCTCACACCCCCAACCCCTCTCCACCCCCGCTCCACCCCCCGACGCCCCCCCCCCCCACCCCCGGCCTTAGACTGGCCTGACTCTGGGCTGCTTAGAATAAAGGAGACAATAAGCCCGTCAGGCTCAGGGACTCAAAATTGCATTAAGTGTAGATGTTGAAGTAAATACAGTTTCCACAGATTACGAGTCACCTTCTGGGAGAGGAAAATCAATAACTTGCTGATCTGCGCAGCAAAGCTGGGAATGGATATCTGATTTAAGAAGGCAGCGTCAGAGTTCGCGTGGTGGCGCAGTGGTTAACGAATCCGACTAGGAATCATGAGGTTGCAGGTTCAGTCCCTGCCCTTGCTCCGTGGGTTAATGATCCCGCGTTTCCGTGAGCCGCGGTGCGGTGTAGGTTGCAGACGCGGCTCGGATCCCACTTGCTGTGCCTCTGGCATAGGCAGGTGGCTACAGCTCCGATTAGACCCCCCCCCCCCCAAGCCTGGGAACCTCCATATGCCATGGGAGCGGCCCAAGAAATAGCAAAAAAGAAAAAAAAAAAGAAAAAGAAGGCAGCGTCTTGAACTTCCTGACTCCTGCTTCTCGGGTCCTGGCAGTAAAGCCAGGAAATGAGGCTTAGTCTATTATGGTCATGTCCCCTTTCTGGGAGTGATGTCTGGAAAGATTTAAAACCAAAATCAACTCTCCAAATGGACTAAACTCTGATTTATACTTCACACAGACACACACGAAAATAATAACGAAAGGAAGCATTTCAAGAGGAATGTGTCTCATTATAGGCTTCGAAATCACTTGTTTTGGAGGCAAACAAATACCAGCCAAATACAGACAGTCAATTATTTGGTGGTGTATGGGGTGGGAGGGTGCTAATAATATTCCAAAATTCCAAACTGCCAAACACTTTGCAGTTCCATTTTCAGCCCTTCTGCTCTTCAAGGAACATTTGGTGCATGTTTGTCTCATTCGTTCTCACAACTCCAAATGTTGATATAAAGTCTGCTTATGAAATTCTGGGGCTTTTTTTTTTTTTTTTTTAAGAAACTCAGGAGGCTGCATTTCCCTCAAACCTAAGAAAAGGGTGAACCCTCTCTGTTTTAAAATCTGCAACTCTCTATTGGACATTGCAGGTAGCCTCAGCTAAGAAATTCTCGCAATCCTTCTATATCCCTTGTTCTGATTTTCCTGCTTTAAAAGCATATCCAGCTTGTAACTACTCCATGGAGCAAAGAATTGAGGATAAAGTTTAATGCCTTGCTTCTGATCCGAGCCTCCAAGGCAGAAATAGAATCCCAAGACCACAGAGCAAAGAAACTGATTTCCTACAACTGCTTTCCAATGACCTTCTCGAGAGCTGAGCTCACACTCTCCAATGAGTCACCACTGGGCAATTGTTGCAAGTTTGGTTTTTTGTTTGTTTGTTTTTTGTCTTTTTTCCTTTTCTAGAGCCTCACCTGTGGCACATGGAGGTTCCCAAGCTCAGGGTCTAATCGGAGCTGTAGCCCCCAGCCTACACCAGAGCTATAGCAACTCGGGATCCAAGCCGCGTCTGCCACCTATACCACAGCTCACTGTGATGTTGGATCCTTAACCCACTGAACAAGGCCAGGGATCGAACCCTCAACCTCATGGTTCCTAGTGGATTTGTTAACCACTGAGCCACAACGGGAACTCCTGTTGTAAGTTTTAATGTCTAGAACCCACCAAACCAGCTAGGTGTACATTTCTATCCTGTGTCAAGTTGTTCCTTCATATGGGGGTGATGGCACAGGCCACCTGGATGCTTGCCTAGGGCCATGTGAAAAAAGTTTCCATAACTACCCAACCCCAATGCAGGCATAGAACTTGTTCTCCTGGCCTTTTGAAGCCAGGCTTGGCCAAGACAATCCAGGACCTAACACCACTATGAGGTCACCAAAGAGAGTCATGGCGCCTGGGTTCAGGGCTGCCAGTTCAGGAAGTTCCCATGGAGGTTTAACTTATTTGTGTGTGTCTTTATTCTTCCTCTAAACTATGCCATTGAAGTCTTTGGAACAAAATGCACTTCCCACCCGTGAGGTCCCCCAACAGCTAGTAGGCACCATCTGTATTTGGATGCGTTGCACTGTGGCAGAGCCAAGCCTGCTTAAGGTGGGCAGAAGGACAGCACACACAGCTAGAGAGTAAGGGCTTCATTCCTCTCCTTTTTCATGTTCTCACTCTGATAAACAGAAAACCACATGTGGGAGCACACATGGGCCTGTCAGGTGCCATGTGCCCAGGAGTCAGGTCTGTTAATAGCCTGATCCAAGTGAGCAAGTGCTCTCAGAAAACAGGAGCCCAGAAAAGCAGACACATGGCAAATGGTCCATCTGCCATGCCTAGAATCCAAATGTTACAGACCTGGTGTCAGGAGCGCAGGTGCAACTGCCGACCAGGGTTCCTGCCAAACTTCTTCAAAACTTTCCCTGGTGCAGCTGACTCCTATTTAAAAGTTTCTCCCTCCTTCTCCCCATTGAGATAATGTCAGGTTTCTCTGAGCTGTGCGGAGAAGGAGAATACAAATAAAAGTGAGCTGTGTTTCCCAGGCTCCACAGCCTGTGCCAGGGCAGTCAAAGAACAGTGTTTCTGTGTCTTTGTCTGTGATCATGAACCCCTCTTGGATTCTAGCTGGTGTCTGCTGACTCGGCTCCTCCACTGACAGCTAGTGTGGAAGCCACAGGGCAGATCCGCAGGAAGAGCTTCCCATTACCTCTGCTGCTGTTGTCCTCGAGAATTCCCTGGGGTTGCCTGGAGCTGGTGACATCTGGTGAAGCCGATGTTTTTGTTGTGTCCTTCTTTCATGGCCACCCCCTCATCTAAGAATTTGGGTTTATTGCAGGGTCTGGGTTCTAGAGGATAGATGTCAGGATTTCCTCTCCCCCCCCTCTTTGCTGCACTGTCCTTGCTTTAGATTTTAACTGTCTTTCTCTAGGACCTGCTCCTTTCCCAGCATATCCTTGGTATCTCCAACAGGTAGACACCAGGGGACAGTGTGAGGCTTCCCCAGGTGCCCAGTTTTAGTATAAAACAGCCTAGGCTCAATCAGGGACCTCCCCCAGCCCCTGAATGCAGACACAGATGGACCCCACACCTACACATCCCAGGGCTCAAGATACTGAGGAGTGTTTCTTCTCTTTCCATTGGATAATATCTATGGAGTCAGATTTAATATTTGGGAAGATGTATGTAACCCATATGCAACCAGGACCAATTCACAGCCCACTCTACACTTAAAGTCACATTCGAAAAAACTCAATCTCTTCAGCTTTTGAGAGAATTTTAATATTCATCAGTCACTCTGAAAAATGCCAAAGGAACCCAATTCATAGCTCCCAGTAAAAACATCTTAAAATGATCTTTCCCCATTTGTCTGATTCTCAGTCTCTCTTGTATATCCCAGTGGATCTGAATCCTTTTCCCCAAAGACTCCTGCAGGAACTTGTCTGTGTGAGTTCTTGCCTTTCCTCCTTCTCCCCTTATTCTCCCATCTCTACTCTTTCACTCCCCCCATGAGTAAATCTCAGTCCTTTTGTATGCACCCCCCACACTGCCACATCCTTGCAGCTCTTTTCTGCCTCTCAACACACATCACTGGCATTCTGCATCATTGAAGTCCAAGAACTGAGAATCAGAGAGATGCAGCCATCTGCCTCTCAGGGTAGAATTCTTTACAGAGGATGGAGGCTGGAGACCTGAGGATGCCACACCGACTCAAAGAGTTTGGGGTGGGAAGGGTCACTGCAACTCTCACATTAATGCTTTTTGTCTCCAAAACACAAAGATCAAGGTTGAACTTAAATCACATACCTCTCTCCACAGGTTCTAACCAACTGAGAAATAGGCCCTCTAGGCACAGGGAGTTCCAGATATCAGTTTACCTGTTGGTGACACCGGATTACCAAACCTTAGACCTGTGGTCAAAACCAGGCTCCCTACAGCTGTCATCACCCTTAGCTCCCAGGACTTTGATGAGGGAGGTGAGGCCTGAAAGCAGCCCTCACCCACTGGCCTCCTAAAGGAGCCTCACCTGTCACATGCCTTCCCGAGCTCAGAGGGCCCAAGAGACAGAAAACCATCTAGACCTTCCCGAGGGGCTCAGGGTCACCAGGGGACAGAGGTGAGGGTGCATGTTGGTGGTGAGAAGATCTGGAAGAGGTTGAGCCATGCCTGCCTTCTGCCCTTTAGCCAGTCCCGCCAATCAAACACGTGACTCTACTGTCATCACCCAACGGAAAAATCCCTTCCCAATACCTTTAAAAGTTCCACAGAGCCCACTCCATGCTCATCCACAGCATAAAGTTAGAAAGGGGAGAAAATTACCTGCAACAATGAATAAGCCAGAGTTTCTGCCTACAACGGGCTCATCATTTTATTGTCCTTTCTTATGAAAAAGACTTTTTGTGACTTTTGGCACAAAGTGTTGGAAAGAAAAATAGAGGAGGGAAGAGTCTGAAAACAGAGTACTAACTCTGATTCTGCCCCCCCTCATGTTCTGGTTTTCGTGTTGGGCTTTGCCCCCAGAATCGTCTCATGTTCCCAGCAGACCCTCCATCCCTGCGCCCAACCAGACCTTCAATGGTCCAAGCTCTCATTTGTCAGGAAAAGAGGATGCCGCCTTCAGAGCAGTTTTATTAAAAAAACAAACAACTATACTCTGAGGACCAAGTGTACTGGAGAGGCTGGAAAGTGCAAAGGAGCTAAGGAATACCCCCTGGAGCACTGACTGCCTCTGTTCAAATCTTGGCCCCATCACTCAGCAGCTGTGTGGCATCTGGCAAGTTATTTAACTTCTCAAATTTAACCTCTCAAACACTGTGGGAGTTCCCAGACTAAGGATTGAACCCCTGCCACAGCAAAGCCACAACCGGCTAGATCACCAGGGAACTCCAGTTTCTTCATCTCTAAAATAGGGGATACTCACATTGTACATTGATTGGAGAATTAAATGACTTAGTGTATGTAAAACACTGAGAGGAGTATCCAGCACATAGGAAAACCATGAAAGGCCTGTCAGCATTACGGTTTAGTAAATTCCAGCACAGAAACCAACAGAACATTATAAGTTCATCACAACCATTTTATGACCCTTTCTAATAGCTTGCTCATGCTTAATTGCTAAATTTGAAAGTTAGCATGAAAATGTCTATGTGCCATTTTGAGCCATGTTTAAAAATAACAGCGCATAGAATGAATTTCAACAAAATGCAAGTCGACTACCTTTGGTAGTCAGACTCTGAAAGATTTTAATTATTCTTTGTGTTTCTATGCAAGAATTTTCTATAGCAGCACGTACTTGTTTTAGAGAAAAATGTTTATTTGGATTTTTTAAATACCTCTGCTGTCAGGGGCAGATGTAGTGAGCAAAGCATCTCTGACAACATCTTGCTTTTCCAGTCAGGAGATAGCAAACATAAGACAGACAATAAATTCTACTTTTGATGGAAGAAAAACATTCCTTTTGTCAGCAATAAATTACTCTATTCCTATCCCACCCCACAAAAGTTATAAACGTGTCTCTCCTTGGTAGGTGTTTCTCCTGAGGCTGCATTCCACCACTCCAAGGCAGCTGTCAAGGTGTGCTCTTCCTTTGAAGGTCCATCCATCCTGAAGACAGTTGTTTCTTAAAGCAAGAAGCCTTGTCAGCCCCACCTGCCCCATCACTCAATACACCACATTATATTTACCAAAGTATTAAGTTTTGGATGACAGAATGTGCTAAAGGCCAAAGATGACAGCTAAGCCCAATTGTCTATTGCTGTTCCATTACCCCCCTCGAGGTGCAGTGCATTCCTTGAATAAGAAAACTGAATAATCCTAGCCCCATGTTGAAGCCTCAGCCTCCAGTTCTGTGACTCTCTAGAATACTCCTAGGATGGAAACTTCCACCTTGATGATCCTCTTTGAGGTTTCTTGCCAGTTTCAGGGAGGGTGACATTCTTCCCAGTATTGATGTGTTTCGATAGCCAGAAGAGCTCATCTGCTAAGTGTGTTCCTGTGAAAGGATGAAAATGCAGCTTAACCCTCCCAGAACCCAGGAAGTTAATAAAAAGCTCTACATGCCCTCGAATTCTGGACCCTGTTCCCCAGGTAAAAGACCACACTTCTTGCTATTTTAGGGCTTGTCCTCTGTTCTGTACAAAACTATGTGGAGGAGTAAAGAAAAAGAAAGAAAAAAACAAAAACCAAAAAATAGGCACCTGAGTACGTGCCTCTAGGCAGGAAACTCCTTGAAACTGCTTGAGATAACGGGAAAAAGGGTCTCTAACTGATTGTTTGGCCTCTGGAAAGCCGCTTGCATAAGATGAAAGGAGGGGAAGTTAATCGCTAAACCGACCCCAGTAAGATCGGCTGTGTCATAAAATGTTGAATATCCTGGTAAACATACCTTGGCGACAATATGTCTCCCCCTCCCAGGAGCAACCCCAAACACGTAACTCCAGAACAAATTAAAACTAATTGGTCCACGAAGCACGGGTTCGCAAATGATTGGTTTGTGATATTTTGAAATGATTGGTTTGTGAAGCGCGGGCTTTGCTGTGAACCCCTGGCTTTGTTGTGAATCCCATAAAAACTATCTTGACTCCGCACTCGGGGCCGCAGTCCTCTACCCCTGCGTGGTGTACGACTATGGGCCCCAGCGCGCTTGGAATAAAAATCCTCTTGCTGTTTGCATCAAGACCGCTTCTCGTGGGTGATTTGGGGAGTCGCCTCTTCCAAAAGAGGGATTTTCTTTCCACTGGCCTTTCATTTGGTGCGTTGGCCGGGAATCCTGCGACCACCCCTCACACTGGAGAACTGACTTGGAGGTAAAGGGATCCCCTTTGTAACGTGTGTGTGTCGGCCAGCGTCTCTGTTCTGAGTATCTGTTTTCGGTGATGCGCGCTTTCGGTTTGCAGCTGTCCTCTTGGACCGTAAGGACTGGAGGACTGTGATCAGCAGATGTGCTAGGAGGATCACAGGCTGCCGCCCTGGGGGATGCCCCGGGAGGTGGGGAGAGCCAGGGACGCCTGGTGGTCTCCTTCTGTCGGTCGGAGGACCGAGCTCTGTTGTAGAAGCGAAAGCTTCCCCCTCCACGGCCGTCCGACTCTTTTGCCTGCTTGTGGAAGGCGCGGACGGGTCGCGTGTGTCTGGATCTGTTGGTTTCTGTTTCGTGTGTCTTTGTCTTGTGCGTCCTTGTCTACAGTTTTAATATGGGACAGACGGTGACGACCCCCTTAATTTGACTCTTGACCATTGGACTGAAGTTAAATCCAGGGCTCATAATTTGTCAGTTCAGGTTAAGAAGGGACCCTGGCAGACTTTCTGTGCCTCTGAATGGCCGACATTCGATGTTGGATGGCCATCAGAGGGGACCTTTAATTCTGAAATTATCTTGACTGTTAAAGCAATTATTTTTCAGATTGGACCCAGCTCCCATCCCAATCAGGAGCCCTATATTCTTACGTGGCAAGATTTGGCAGAAAACCCCCAGCCGTGGGTTAAGCCCTGGCTAAATAAACCAAGAAAGCCAGGTCCCCAAATTCTGGTTCTTGAAGAGAAAAACAAATACTCGGCCAAAAAAGTCAAGCCCTCTCCTCGTATCTACCCTGAGATTGAGGAACCGCCGACTTGGCCGGAACCCCAACCTGTTCCCCCACCCCCACCCCCTTATCCGGCACAGGGTGCTGCGAGAGAACCCTCTGCCCCTCCTGGAGCTCCGGTGGTGGAGGGACCTGCTGCCGGGACTTGGAGCCGGAGGGGCGCCACCCCAGAGCGGACAGACGAGATGGTGACATTACCGCTGCGCACCTACGGCCCTCCCATGCTGGGGGGCCAATTGCAGCCCCTCCAGTATTTGCACTTTTCTTCTGCTTATCTCTATAATTGGAAAACTAACCATCCCCCTTTCTCGGAGGATCCTCAACACCTCATGGGGTTGGTGGAGTCCCTTATGTTCTCTCACCAGCCTACTTGGAATGATTGTCGACAGCTGCTGCAGACACTCTTCACAACCGAGGAGCGAGAGAGAGATCTGTTAGAGGCTAGAAAAAATGTTCCTGGGGCCGACGGGTGACCCACGCAGTTGCAAAATGAGATTGACATGGGATTTCCCTTGACTCGCCCCGGTTGGGACTACAACATGGCTGAAGGTAGGGAGAGCTTGAAAATCTATCGCCAGGCTCTGGTGGCGGGTCTCCGGGGCGCCTCAAGACGGCCCACTAATTTGGCTAAGGTAAGAGAGGTGATGCAGGGACCGAACAAACCTCCCCCGGTATTTCTTGAGAGGCTCATGGAAGCCTTCAGGCGGTTCACCCCTTTTGATCCTACCTCGGAGGCCCAGAAAGCCTCAGTGGCCCTGGCCTTCATAGGGCAGTCGGCCCTGGACATCACAAAAAAAAAAAAAAAACTTCAGAGACTAGAAGGGTTACAGGAAGCTGAGTTACGTGATCTAGTGAAGGAGGCAGAGAAAGTGTATTACAAAAGGGAGACAGAAGAGGAAAGGGAACAAAGGAAAGAAAGAGAGAAAGAGGAAAGGGAGGAAAGACGTGATAGACGGCAAGAGAAGAATTTGACTAAGATCTTGGCCGCAGTGATTGAAGGAAAGAGCAGTAGGGAGAGAGAGAGAGATTTTAGGAAAATTAGGTCAGGCCCTAGACAGTCAGGGAACCTGGGCAATAGGACCCCACTCGATAAGGACCAGTGTGCATATTGTAAAGAAAAAGGACACTGGGCAAGGGACTGCCCCAAGAAGGGAAACAAAGAACTGAAGGTCCTAGCTCTGGAAGAAGATAAAAATTAGGGAAGACGGGGTTTGGACCCCCTCCCCGAGCCCAGGGTAACTTTGAAGGTGGAGGGGCAACCAGTTGAGTTCCTGGTTGATACCGGAGCAGAGCATTCAGTGCTGCTACAGCCATTAGGAAAACTAAAAGATAAAAAATCCCGGGTGATGGGTGCCACAGGGCAACGACAGTATCCATGGACTACCCGAAGAACTGTTGACCTGGGAATGGGATGGGTAACCCACTCGTTTCTGGTCATCCCTGAGTGCCCAGTACCCCTCCTAGGTAGAGACTTACTGACCAAGATGGGAGCACAAATTTCTTTTGAGCGAGGAAAACCAGAAGTGTCTGCAAATAACAAACCCATCACTGCATTGACCCTCCAATTAGAAGAAGAATATCGACTATATTCTCCCCTAGTGAAGCCTGATAAAAATATACAGTCCTGGTTGGAGCAGTTTCCCCAGGCCTGGGCAGAGACCGCAGGGATGGGTCTGGCAAAGCAAGTTCCCCTGCAGGTTATTCAGTTAAAGGCCAGTGCTACGCCAGTATCGGTCAGACAGTACCCCTTGAGTAAAGAGGCTCGAGAGGGAATCTGGCCGCATGTTCAAAGATTAATCCGACAGGGCATCCTAGTTCCTGTTCGGTCCCCTTGGAACACTCCCCTACTACCGGTTAGGAAGCCTGGGACCAATGACTATCGACCAGTACAAGACTTGAGAGAGGTCAACAAACGGGTGCAGGACATACACCCAACAGTTCCAAACCCTTATAACCTCTTGTGCGCTCTCCCGCCCGAAAGGAGTTGGTACACAGTATTGGACTTAAAAGATGCCTTTTTCTGCCTGAGATTACACCCCACTAGCCAACCGCTCTTTGCCTTTGAGTGGAGGGATCCCGGCACGGGAAGAACCGGACAGCTCACCTGGACCCGACTGCCCCAAGGGTTCAAGAATTCCCCGACCATCTTTGACGAAGCCCCACATAGAGACCTGGCCAACTTCAGGATCCAACACCCTCAGGTAACCCTCCTCCAATACGTGGATGACCTACTCCTAGCAGGAGCCACTAAGCAGGACTGCTTAGAAGGTACGAAGGCACTGCTACTGGAATTGTCTGACCTAGGCTACCGAGCCTCTGCTAAAAAGGCCCAGATTTGCAGGAGAGAGGTAATATACTTGGGGTACAGTTTGCGGGACGGGCAGCGATGGCTGACGGAGGCACGGAAGAGAACTGTAGTCCAGATACCGGCCCCAACCACAGCCAAGCAAGTGAGGGAGTTTTGGGGGACAGCTGGATTTTGCAGGCTGTGGATCCCGGGGTTTGCGACCTTAGCAGCCCCACTCTACCTGCTAACCAAAGAAAAAGGAGAATCCTCCTGGGCTCCTGAGCACCAGAAGGCGTTTGATGCTATTAAAAAGGCGCTGCTGAGCGCACCTGCTCTGGCCCTCCCTGATGTAACTAAACCCTTTACTCTTCATGTGGATGAGCGTAAAAAAGTAGCCCGGGGAGTTTTAACCCAATCCCTAGGACCATGGAGGAGACCTGTTGCCTACCTGTCAAAGAAGCTCGATCCTGTAGCCAGTGGTTGGCCCGTATGCCTGAAGGCTATCGCAGCTGTGGCCATACTGGTTAAGGACGCTGACAAATTGACTTTGGGACAGAATATAACTATAGTAGCCCCCCATGCATTGGAGAACATCGTCCGGCAGCCCCCAGACCGATGGATGACCAACGCCCGCATGACCCACTATCAAAGCCTGCTTCTCACAGAGAAGGTCATGTTCGCTCCACCAGCCGCTCTCAACCCTGCCACTCTTCTGCCTGAAGAGACCGATGAACCAGTGACTCATGATTGCCATCAATTGTTGATTGAGGAGACTGGGGTCCACAAGGATCTTACAGACATACTGCTGACTGGAGAAGTGCTAACCTGGTTCACTGATGGGAGCAGCTATATGGTGGAAGGTAAGAGGATGGCTGGGGCGGCGGTGGTGGATGGAACCCGCACGATCTGGGCCAGCAGCCTGCCGGAAGGAACTTCAGCACAAAAGGCTGAGCTCGTGGCCCTCACGCAAGCCTTGCGGCTGGCCGAAGGGAAATCCATAAACATTTATACGGATAGCAGGTATGCATTTGCGACTGCACACGTGCACGGGGCTATCTATAAACAGAGGGGGTTACTTACCTCAGCAGGGAGGGAAGTCAAGAATAAAGAGGAAATTCTGAGCTTATTAGAGGCCCTACATTTGCCAAAAAGGCTAGCCATCATACATTGCCATGGGCATCAGAAAGCCAGAGATCTCATCTCCGAAGGAAACCAGATGGCCGACCAGGTTGCCAAGCAGGCAGCCCAGGGTGTTAACCTACTACCTATAATAGAGATGTCCAAATCCCCAGAACCCGGATGGCAGTACACCCTAGAAGACTGGCAAGAAATAAAAAAGATAGAACGGTTCTCTGAGACCCCAGAGGGGATTTGCTGCACCCCAGAAGGGAAGGAAATCCTGCCCCACAAAGAAGGGTTGGAATACGTCCAACAGATGCATTGTCTAACCCACCTAGGAGCTAAGCATCTGCAGCAGTTAGTCAGAACATCCCCCTATCATGTTCTGAAATTACCAGGAGTGGCTGACTCGGTGGTCAAACATTGTGTGCCCTGCCAGCTCGTTAATGCTAATCCTTCCAAGATACCTCTGGGAAAGAGACTAAGGGGAAGCCACCCAGGAGCTCACTGGGAAGTGGACTTCACTGAGGTAAAGCCGGCTAAATACGGAAACAAATATATATTGGTTTTTGTAGACACTTTTTCAGGATGGGTCGAGGCTTATCCTACTAAGAAAGAGACTTCAACCGTGGTGGCTAAAATAATATTGGAGGAAAATTTTCCGAGATTTGGAATACCTAAGGTAATAGGGTCAGACAATGGTCCAGCTTTTGTTGCCCAGGTAAGTCAAGGACTGGCCAAGATATTGGGGATTGATTGGAAACTGCATTGTGCATACAGACCCCAAAGCTCAGGACAGGTAGAGAGGATGAATAGAACCACTAAAGAGACCCTTACCAAATTGACCACAGAGACTGGCGTTAATGATTGGATAGCTCTCCTGCCCTTTGTGCTCTTCAGGGTTAGAAACACCCCTGGTCAATTTGGGCTGACCCCCTATGAATTGCTCTATGGGGGCCCCCCCCCCCCGTTGGTAGAAATTGCCTCTGTACATAGTGCTGATGTGCTGCTTTCCCAGCCTTTGTTTTCTAGGCTCAAGGCGCTCGAGTGGGTGAGGCAGCGAGCGTAGAAGCAGCTCCGGGAGGCCTACTCAGGAGAAGGAGACTTGCAGGTTCCACATCGCTTCCAAGTTGGAGATTCAGTCTCTGTTAGGCGCCACCGTGCAGGAAACCTTGAAACTCGGTGGAAGGGCCCTTATCTCGTACTTTTGACCACACCAACGGCCGTGAAAGTTGAAGGAATCTCCACTTGGATCCATGCGTCCCACGTTAAACCGGCGCCACCTCGTGACTCAGGGTGGAGAGCCGAAAAGACTGAGAATCCCCTTAAGCTTCGCCTCCATCGCCTGGTACCTTACTCTAATAACTCCCCAGGCCAGTAGTGAACACCTTGTGGACAGCCCGACCTCCCATAAACCCTTATCTCTCATCTGGCTACTCACTGATTCCAGCACAGGTATTACTATTAATAGCACGCAAGGGGAAGCTCCCTTAGGGACCTGGTGGCCTGAGCTACATGTCTGTCTTCGATCAGTAATCCCTGGTCTTAACGACCAAGCCACACCCCCTGATATACTCCGTACTTACGGGTTTTATGTTTGTCCGGGACCCCCAAATAATTAAAAATATTGTGGAAATCCCGGGGATTTCTTTTGCAAGAAATGGAGCTGTGTAACCTCCAATGACGGTTATTGGAAATGGCCAACCTCTCGGCAAGATAGAATAAGTTTTTCTTTTGTCAGCAGTTATGTTGATAAAAACAAATTAAGGTGATATGGCACTGTGTCTGGCCATGGGGAACAGTTTGATTGGAAACAACGGATACAAAACAGGCAAGTGAGCTGCAACGTATCAGACCCAGATTACTTGAAAATAAGTTTCACCGAAAAAGGAAGGTGGGCTATGTGTAGCCTTAAAAGAGGAATGCTGTTTTTATGTGGATCATTCAGGAGCTATTAGGGACTCCATGAGTAAACTTAGAGAAAGGTTAGAAAAAGTCACAAAAAAAGAGAGGCTAACCAAAGATGGTTTGAGGGATGGTTCAACAAGTCCCCATGGATGACCACCCTGTTTTCTGCTCTGATAGGACCCCTAATAATACTGCTCCTGTTGCTTACAGTTGGGCCTTGTCTAATTAATCGGTTTGTTGCCTTTGTCAGAGAACGAGTAAGTGCAGTTCAGATCATGGTACTTAGACAGCAGTACCAAGGCCTTCCGAGCCAAGGAGAAACTGACCTTTAGCCTTCCCAGTTCTAAGATTAGAACTATTAACAAGAGAAGAAGTGGGGAATGAAAGGATGAAAATGCAGCTTAACCCTCCCAGAACCCAGGAAGTTAATAAAAAGCTCTACATGCCCTCGAATTCTGGACCCTGTTCCCCAGGTAAAAGACCACACTTCTTGCTATTTTAGGGCTTGTCCTCTGTTCTGTACAAAACTATGTGGAGGAGTAAAGAAAAAGAAAGAAAAAAACAAAAACCAAAAAATAGGCACCTGAGTACGTGCCTCTAGGCAGGAAACTCCTTGAAACTGCTTGAGATAACGGGAAAAAGGGTCTCTAACTGATTGTTTGGCCTCTGGAAAGCCGCTTGCATAAGATGAAAGGAGGGGAAGTTAATCGCTAAACCGACCCCAGTAAGATCGGCTGTGCCATAAAATGTTGAATATCCTGGTAAACATACCTTGGCGACAATATGTCTCCCCCTCCCAGGAGCAACCCCAAACACGTAACTCCAGAACAAATTAAAACTAATTGGTCCACGAAGCACGGGTTCGCAAATGATTGGTTTGTGATATTTTGAAATGATTGGTTTGTGAAGCGCGGGCTTTGCTGTGAACCCCTGGCTTTGTTGTGAATCCCATAAAAACTATCTTGACTCCGCACTCGGGGCTGCAGTCCTCTACCCCTGCGTGGTGTACGACTATGGGCCCCAGCGCGCTTGGAATAAAAATCCTCTTGCTGTTTGCATCAAGACCGCTTCTCGTGGGTGATTTGGGGAGTCGCCTCTTCCAAGAGAGGGATTTTCTTTCCACTGGCCTTTCAGTTCTTTTTATGGTGTACTTGGAAATGAAGAAGATGACTTGATATATATTAAGTCTCTAGGTTGTGAATCATTTTTATAGAGAAAAATAGTTTATTTTCAACATTTTAGAAGAGAATATTAGGAAAAAAAGTTGGCGGTGGCTGCTTTGAGGGGATGGTATTTTCTTTTCTAGAGCACTGTAAAGGCCTGAGGCAAGTACTTTAATTAACACCAATTCCGTCTATCATTTGAGTTCCCCCAAACTCAATTATCCACTTGAATAGTTCCAAACATCCAGAATAAACCTTTGAACAACACAGTGAAATTATCAAAAGTGAGAAAAGCAGATTCATGCATTCCTATTTTCAGTATGGTCATTTATTTTGTTATCAAAGCCTTTGGGCAAACAATAAATGCATTTTTTACTTATGTGGGGTACATATTATGTTTATAATCCAGAAATATATTTTGCTATATAGATTATTAGCTTGTATTTATGTGGATGTTTTTAATCTTTGAATAAACTTTATTTAGAATAATTCTTATTTCAGAACTAATTGTTAGACAAGAATGAAATTAATCACATTACTATAAGTGATTTTCACTACTACTGATTTCATTAGCAGTTTTGCCATTGTATAATGTAAAGAGTATAAATATTGATAATAAATTTATTCATAATACTGTGATTTATAAGTGTCTTTAAGAGAAAAAGACTTAGATATCAGAGCTTTACTTTGATCCTACTTCTAATACCTTTAAAATGGACACTGCTTAAACTGTCTAAGCTTGGTTTCTTCACTTAAAAAAAAATGCCTGGATAAAATCATTAAATGAATTTATGTCCATCGAAGGTTTAGCATAGTATCTTGTACACAGCAAATTTAAAAATTTTCTTAAACTAGAATAAAATGTATTTCTATCTAGACATGCAAAAGTGATTTAAAGCCTTGTTTTTCATTTTGTCAACACAAGAATTCTTCTAAAGCCCTGGTTCACTGAACACATACTTTTGTTTATGTATTAGGGTTGTTTCACATTGATGCAAAAGGCTTAATTGCTTCACTTTATATTTGCCTAAATGTCTGAAGGATAAAATACAAAGTAAACATTTTGTACATAAAATGTGCAATTCTGAACTCAAGTTGGGAAGTGATAATCTCCTAACTTCTATAAATTTGGGTTTTCAAATTCTAGATTATTTTATGTGAAATATAGCCATATTCAATTATTTTTGTACCAAAGTAAATTTACATTAAAAAAATTACTATGTACAGCAACACAAATCCAGGCCCATGAAAGATGGTTTATTTAGGTCTTCTGCCCATTTTGTGATTGGGTTGTTTTGTTGTTGATGTTGAGTTGTTTGAGGCTTTTTGTATATTTTGGAGATTATTTTGGAGATCTTGTCTGTTGTATCATTGGTAAATATTTTCTCCCATTCTGTGGGTTGTCCTTTCATTTTTTTTAAATAGTTTCCTTTGCTGTGGAAAAGCTTTTGAGTTTACTTACGTGCCACTGGTTTATTTATTTATTTTTTTCTTTTTTTCCCCACTTTTTTTTAAGTTCTGCAACTGCAGCATATGGAAGTTCCCAGGCTAGGGGTTGAATCAGAGCTTCAGCTGCTGGCCTGTGGCTACAGCCACAGCAACATAAGATCCAAGGTGAATTTGCAGCCCATGCTGCAGCTCATGGCAACACTGAATCCTTAACTCACTGAGCGAGGCCAGGGATTGATCCTGCATCCTCATGGATACTAGTAGGATTTTGTTACTGCTGATCCACAGTGGGAACTCCTGGTTTATTTTTTGTCTTTACTGTCATTATTCTAGGAGGTGGGTCAAATGAGATGTTGCTGTGATTTATGTCAAAGAGCATTCTGCCTTTGTTTTCCTCTAGGAGTTTCATAGTATCTGATCTTACTAGACATTTCTCTATAGTAGACATATGGATGGCCAACAGGCATGTGAAAAAAAAAATTTCAACATCTCTAGCTATTAGAGAAGTCCAAATCATAACTACAAGGAGGCACCACCTCACACCAGTGCAAATGGCTATCACTAATAAGTCTACAAATAACAAGTGCTAGAAGGGGTGTGGAGAAAAGGGAGCCCTCCTCCACTGTTGGTAGCAATGTAAGGTGGTACAACCACTATGGAAAACAATATGAAGATTACTCAGAAAACTAAATAGAGAATTACATATGATTCAGAAATCCCACTCCTAGGCATATATTCAGACAAACTTTCATTGAAAAAGATACATGCACCCCTATGTTCATTGCAGCACTATTTGCAATAGCCAAGACATGCAAACAACCTAAAGGTCCATCAACAGATGAATGGATTAAGAAGATGTGGTACATAAATACAGTGGAACACTACTCAGCCATGAAAAGGACAAATGATGCCATTTGCAGAAACACGGATACAACTACAAATTATCATACTGAGTGAAGTAAATCAGGAAAAGAAAGACAAATACCATATGATATGACTTATATGTGGAATCTAAAATATGGCACATATGATCCTATATATGAAAGTAAAACAGACCATGGACAGGGAGAACAGACCTGTGATTGCCAGGGGGCAGGGTACAGTTTGGGGCTGAGAGATGGAAATGATTACATATAGAATGGATAAACAGTGGGGCCTTACTGTACAGCACAGGAAACTATACCTAATCTCTTGACATAGAACATGATGGAAGATGGTATGAAAAAAGGAATGTGTATATATATATGTGTGTGTGTGTGTGTATATATATATATATGCCTGGCTCACTATGCTATATACCATAAATTGACAAAACATTGTCAATCAACTATACTATAGTTTTAAAAAAAGGATGGTTTATTATTGTTTGGCATCCTTAGAGACTTTAAAGACAAATACTTCTTCTTACCTACTTTAGGAAGTTGAGGAGGGAATAGGAAGAATGTTTTTCTTTATTTGGATTATTAGTCCTTCATTTATCCCTCCCTTTCTTTCTCTTTCCCCCTTGTCCCTTCACGCCTCACTTCTTAACATGGTGGTGGAGTTTTATGAGCAGTCATTCAGCCTTTATGATTTCCTCTTATCCATAAATCAAGGTTACTTAAAAAGACAAGTGACAACAAAAACTTATATAACATCAGGTGTACAAAAAACTAAGATGCCACCCAATCAGAAGGCACATAAAATTGTAGAATTGCATATATTTAACTCCTGAAAGTTTGAACAACTGCAGAGTTAACACCTTTCTATAATTAGTGGGTCATTCCTGACCAATCAATTGACCAAATGATAAAATATTAGATGGCAGCACCTATCAACCAGCAATACTATATAGGAGAGAACAGTAGGCAGCAGAGGGCCAAGATGTCAAGGAAGAGGAAATAGAAAGAATGGACATCGGTGTCCACAACGCGTCAAGTGATTTCTTCAAATATTTGGTGAGAAGGAGGCTGGACTGGGGTGCAACTTATACATTATGTCATTTTATGTTATGATTAAGACAGGAAATGCTATTCCACTGTAACATGCATGCACTGTATTTTTGGAAATAGTATGCCAATTTCCTTTGAAGAATTATTCATTCTCAATTATTATCTATATACTTGGGAAAATTGATTTTATCCCTGAGTTCAGGATTAATCAACCAAACTCAGGCTGGACAAAGTTAAAAATCACATCCTTTTAGCTATGAGAACAGACTGAGAAAGGGAATATTTTTATTTGATTTTTTTAGAAGGAGAAACATAGACACACCCCATGTTTTCTGCCAGGTACATCAAATGAAGGCTGATGTCATACTAGGAGTCTTAGACTGAAGACAGTAGAAAACCATTTTCTACAGTTGAGAAGAAAGATGAGCCATATATTATTGTTTAATCTTTGGAATTAAACCACCCTCAATGCAAGACTTCCCCTAATTTTTAAAATTTAATTCAATTCAATATATTTCCTTATACATTTCAAAAAGTTTCAGCTGTCTGTTCAAAACACAGGAGTCCTAAGTGACACATATATGAAATTGTAAACACATATACACAAATAAGAAATTTGGGAGATTTTCCAAATTTAACAAATTTAAAGTTTTCAATAACATTAAATTAACTGCTAATGTAATATAAACTATAAAATTTGCAAGAGAGCCACTAACTTAAAAAAATAACATTAACATGCAGAAATATGTAGTATTTCTTTCCACTAACCATGAAATACCAGAAAGAGAAAGTAAAATTTTTTAAAATCCCATTTAAAATTGTGTCAAAGAATAATTAGGAAGAAACATAACCAAGTAGGTAAGAGACTTATATGCTGAGAACTATGAAACATTGATAAAGGAAACTGAAGATGATTCAAAGAAATGGAAAGCTATCCCATGCTCATGGATGGGGAAGAGTTAATATTGTTAAAATGGCCATACTGCCCAAAGCAATCTACAGGTTTAATGTGATCCATATCAAACTACCTATTATGCCCATGGCATGCAGAATCTCTTTCTGGAACAGGAATCCATCCCACGCCACAGCAGTGGCCCAAGCCACAGCAGTGACAATGACATATTCTTAATTCATTAGGGCACCTTGGAACTCCACCCACAACATTTTTATTAGAACTAGAATATTAATCTTAAAAATTATTCATAATCATGAAAAAACAAAATTGCCAAAGCAATCCTGATTCCTGGTATAACCCATCCAGACATCAGAGAATACTACAAAGCTACACCAATTAAAAAAATTATGATACTGGCACAAAAACAGACACAAAAATCATTAGAACAGAATGGAGAGTCCAGAAATAAACCCTCAGACTTACAGTCAATTTTTTGACAAAGGGGGCAAGAATGGAAAAAAGTCTCTTTAGCAAGTGGTGCTGGGAAACTTGGACAGCTGAATGTAAATCGATGAAGTTAGAATACTCCCTCACACCATACATAAAAATAACCTCAAAATGGCTTAAAGACTTAAGTATAAGAAGACATAAAACTCCTAGAAGACAATGTAGGCAAAGCATTCTCTAACACAGCAGTATTTTCTTAGATCAGTCTCCCAAAGCAAAATAAATAGGAGCAAAAATAAAAATAAATAAACACATATAGAGAGAGACAGACATAAGATTTTTCATAGCAAAGGAAACCTGAACAAAGCAAAATGATAACCTACAGGCTGGGAGAAAATATTTGCAAAGGATGTGATGGACAAGGGCTTAATTTCCAAAATATACAAACAGCTCATACAACTCAATCTAAAAAAAACCACACAAACAAATCAAGAAGTAGGCAGAAAACTTAAATAGACGTTCTTTCAAAAAAGACACACAGATGGCCAACCAGCATGTGAAAAGATTTTCCATATCACTTATATCAGAGAAACACAAATCAAAACCACAATGAGGTATCACCCCATATCTGGTCAGAATATGTCATCAAAAAGTCTACAAGTAATGAATATTGGAGAAGATATGAAAAAAAAGGAACCCTCATACACCATTTCTTTGACCATAAATTGGGGGTAGTCACTATGGATAACAGCATGGAGGTTCCTTTAAAAAAACTAAAAATAAGAGTTACCATATGATCCAGCCATCTCACTTCTAGGCATATACCCTGAAAAGAGGAAAACTCTAATTTTAAAAGATAGGTGCACCTCAATATTCATAGCATCACTATAGCCAAGACATGGAAGCAACCTAAGTATCCATCAACAGATCAGCAGAAAAAGATTTGATTTACATATACATTGGAATATTACTCAGACATAAAAAAGAATGAAATATTGCCATTTGAGGCAACATGGATGGTTCTAAAGTTAATCAATGAACTGAAATAAGTCAGACAGAGAAAGACAAATATATGATTTCAATTGTGAAATCTAAAAGATACAAATGAACCTACAAAACAGAAACATATGCACACATATAACACAAATTTATGGTTACCAAAGGGGAAAGGACGGGAGGAGGAATAAACTAGGAGTTTGGGAATAACAGATACATGCTATTAATATAAAATAAACACGAAGAACCTACTGTTTGGCATATGAAACTATATTCAATATCTTGTGATAATCTAAAATGGAAAAATCTGAAAAAGAATATAGATAGGTAGAGGTGAATCACTTTGCTGTGCACCTGAAACTAAGACAACATTGTAAATTAACTATACTTCAATCCAAAAAAAGAATATTTCTCATCTTCAGCATGAGTGTCATAAAGATCAGATGGAACTATATAAATACCTACAGAATATAAAAAAAAAATTCTAGGAAATATTAAATAATTCTGTTGCACAGTTTTTCTGCTAATACTAAATAACAATGTATCTTATTCATTATACTACCTGATCAAGACACCATTCATTTAGACTTAGATTTTCAGCTTTCATCCTAAAAATAGCCCTAACTGATGTAATCAGTTGCCCTACATTTTTAACTTGCTGGTATAATGTTAATGCTCACAGTTATCAGTGTAGGTGAAATCTAACAGGTTAAGTCAATATTAAATTTTCCCATTAAAGTCAGCAACAGACATACAAAGTTCTTGATTTCAAAATGTGATATAAATGTACTGTTAATTCTGTTCAGATCACTTTCCCTATCAAATAGAACTTGTCACAAAATAATTATGATAGAAACTGTATACCTGCATTATACTTTGGGGAAGAAAGCATGAATCATATTGTACTCTATTGATTTCTCTCTCATGAATACCTCCCAAATACTTCACTAGACTTGGTAAGAATCTCCTATTGGAGATTTCCATGTAAAAAGTAGAACAGTTATTGCTGTTTAACTTCAACATTTCATGAAAAATAGAATTTTAAAATAGTTACAATCACTTTAAAAATAATTTAAAATGTTACTCCTAATATACTTAATGGAGGGAAACAATTTTACAAAAATCATCTTATGTTTTATTATACAATAAGACACCATTATCATAAAGTCTTGACAAAATATAGGTATTTGGAAAATTATGTCCATGTGGCAAGACAGTGGTGACTCCTGGCAAATAATATCACTCACTTTGCATAACTAAGCATCTACCCAAATGTGCAAATATAATTAGCCACACACCTCATCTGTGAAAGGGTGTCTTTAAAATGAATCTGGTTCATGGAGAATGTCCGGTTCACTAATTTCGGGGGGCCATTATAGTGCCATTTAAAAGACATTTCTTCTCTCTGACATAATTTTCCAAATCATACTCTAGTGGCTTGTCTTGGATATTCATTTACTTGCAGACACAGGGAGAGAGAGGAAAAAAATTTTAAAAAGAAAAGAGGAGGAAGCAGGCAGGCAGATAATGTTTTAACACATTTCTTTCAAATATATAACATCTGCTTGGTTTGTTCCCAGTTTTCTCTAATAAATCTATATTAATTTTAGTTTATAAATATCTAAACATTTTTTGTAAATAGACTAATAAATAACTGTAAAATGTTTGGGGATAGTTTTCTGAATCACTCTAATTACAACAGAATGTCTTTTGAAACATAGGCTTCAGATATAAATAAAAGATTATTTCCTGTCTCTCCCTATGTCTATATCCATCCATCCATCATTCTATTTATCTTTCTATCTGCATGAGAAACAAAATCAATTCACTAGGGTCTTTGTATTTTTTAATTAGCTAAAAATCAAGATAATAAGCATATGCTAAATTATGAGAACATACATATCCTAAATATGTGTAGAAAGCTTTATTGAAGTGAAATATCTCTTTGTCAGAGATTTCCAAAATCTTAGCTATTTAAAAATAAGGTAATTTAGGAGTTCCCGTCGTGGCGCAGTGGTTAACGAATCTGACTAGGAACCATGAGGTTGCGGGTTCGGTCCCTGCCCTTGCTCAGTGAGTTAACGATCCGGCGTTGCCGTGAGCTGTGGTGTACGTTGCAGACGCGGCTCGGATCCCGCGTTGCTGTGGCTCTGGCGTAGGCCAGTGGCTACAGCTCCGATTCGACCCCTAGCCTGGGAACCTCCATATGCCGTGGGAGTGGCCCAAGAAATAGCAACAACAACAAAAAGGCAAAAGACAATAAATAAATAAATAAATAAATAAATAAATAAATAAATAAATAAATAAAAATAAGGTAATTTAAAAATATTATTCACTTGTTTATACTGATTTCTCTAAATATAAAAAAATGAAGTACAGCCATTTCAAAAATTTTAGAAAAATGCACATTATATGTTAAATATTTTATAAACTTTTCATATAGGCAACTAAGAATTCAGTTATTTTGATTTATAAAATGGAAATCTTAATGTATATATAATACATACATAAGATATATGTAATGAATGTTATATATATATTATACACACATTATATGTTTATAGGTGTATATGTATACCTATATATGCATATATGTATATTATATGATATATATCACATACATTAATGTGTATATATTTTAAATTTTTGTTTTTATTTTTACAATATATCTGATGTTCCAAATGAAGTTATTATTACATCTTTCTATTGAGAAACATACAGGAGACAGGACAGAATCTTCAACAGATGTTCACTATTATATAGATAAATGTCTAGGTAGCAGAAATGAGAAGGATGGATTGTTAGTTCACATTATCTACTATGTTAACATTACCTAGCTATTTTTATTTATTTGTTTATTGCTTTTTAGGACCGCACCTGTGGCATATGGTTCCCAGGCTAGGGGTTGAATCTGAGCTGCAGCTGCTGGCCAATGCCACACCCACAGCAATGCCAGATCTGAGCCATGTCCACCACCTACACCACAGCTCATGGTGACACCAGATCCTTAACCCACTGAGTGAAGCCAGGAATAGAACCCATGTCCTCATGGATACTAGTCAGGTTCATAACCCACTGAGCCACAATGGGAATTCTAAAAAAAATTCCCTATATAGTTCAAACTCCATATAATTGTTTGAACCTATATAAAATGAATCTACCTTTTGATAACTATTTTGGAAGGAATATTATCATCTTGCTTTTGATGATATAGTATAGTTGGTCAATGTTTAGCTATTTAAACAATATTTCCCAAGATTTTTGTTCGCTTTTTTGAGATATAGCTGATATATAAAAATTATCGGGTTTAAAGTGTACAATGTATTGATTTGATACATTTATATATTACAGTATAATTTCCATCATAGCATTAGCTAAGAACTCTATCACCTCACATAATTATTTCTTTTTTGTGGGGAGAACATTGTCTCTTAGCAATTTTGAAGTATATAATAATGTATTGTTGACTAAATATGGTACTGTGCCTTAACTCAAATCATGTTCTAACTACACGTTTGTGCCCTTTGAACATCTCCCCAAATTCCCCAACCCTTAAGGCCCTGATAACCACTATGCTACTTTTTCTTTTCATGATTTGGCTTTTTCGATTCCATATGTCAGTGATTATCATATGGTATTTGTCTATGCCTGACTTATAAATCTCACTTATATAATGCCATCAAGGTCCATCAATGTTGTCACAAATGATAGGATTTCTTTCTCATGCCAAATAATACTGAATATAAAATATATTTTTGTCCATTCATCTGTGGACAAAAGACTTAGGCTGTTTCTACATCTGGCTATTATGAATTACACCACAATAAACATGAGAATGCAGATATCTTTTCAATATCCTATTTTAATTTCCTTTGGATATATATCCAGAAGTAGGAATGATAGAAGTGGGGTCTTATGATAGTGCTATTTTTATTTTTTAAAGAAACCTCCATACTGTTCTGTAGTGCCTATACTAATTTATAGTCTCGCCAACAGTGAACAAGTTTCCCTTTCTCCACATCTTTGCCAACATGGTCATCTCTTCTTGGTGATAGTTATTCTAACATGTGTAAGGTGATATCTCATTATGGTTTTAATTTGCATTTTAAATATGATTAGTGATGTTTATCTTTCTCATACCTGTGTGCAAAATGTATGTCTTCTTTGGAAAACTCTTCAGATGCATTGTTCCTTATTTTTTCTGACTGGTTTCCTGCTATTGAGCTGTATGAATTCTTTATATGTTTTAGATACTATTTCCTTATAAAATATATGGTTTGAAAATTTATCCCACTCCATGGGTTGCATTTTCATTTTATTTATTGTCTTTTTGCTGTTAAAGTATAGTTGATTTACAATGTTATATTACTTTCAGGTGTGCAACATAGCGACAATATTTTTACAGATTATCCTCCAAAGTTATTACAAAATAATGGCTATAGTTCCTTGTGCTAGACAATATTTTTTTGTTACTCATTTATATTACACATAGTAGTTTGTGTCTCTTAATCCCTCTTTCACCCTCTTCCCCTTCTCTTTCCTCACTGATCAACACCAGTTTTCTATATCTGTGAGCATGTTTTTGTTATATACATTTATTTATTTTTTAGGGTCCACATATAAGTGATAATATAGAATACTGTCTTTGTATTAGTTACTTCACTATGCATAATTCTCTCTAGGTCCATCCATGTTGTTGAAAATAACAGAATCTCATTCTATTTTTATGTCTGAGTGCTATCTTATTGTGCATGTGTGTATCTATAGCTAGCTATTATCTTCTATAGCTAAATTCCTCTTCCCTCTCAAGTAAACAACCTAATATTCCATCTGAAGTAATTAGAAAAAGAAAAAGAAAAGCCCAAAATTAGCAGGAGGAAGAAAATAATAAAGATCAGAATGGAAATAAATAAAAGAGAAGCCAAAACAAAAACAGTAGAGAAGATTTTGTGGTGGCATAGTGGGTTAAGAATCTGAAGATGGTATGACAAGAAGAATGTATGTATGTATTTGACTGAGTCATGACACTGTACAGCAGCAAGTGACACTACAAAGTAAAATGAAAAGTACAAAAGTGTGTGTAACATAAAATTTTCCATCTTAAAAAAAAAAAAAAACCCACACAAACAGACTCAAAAAGAGTCTATAGTGGTTTGCTCTCTGGGGAGGTGCAAGTTGGATCCTGGCCTGGCTCAGTGGGTTAAAGGATCTGGCATTGCTGCAGCTGCAGCACAGGTCACAGCTATGGCTTGGATTCAGTCTCTGGTGCTGGATCTTCCATATGCTGTGGGTTAAGCCATGAAAAAAAAGGTAGAAATGACCAATGAAACAAAGAGCTAATTCCTTGAAAAGATAAACCAAAGTAATAAGTCTTCCATCAGGGTGAAAAAGAAGAAAAGAGTGAGGACTGAAATAGTTAAAATAACAAATGAAAGCGGAGAATTAACAACTAATACCACAGAGATACAAAAGAATCATAAGTGAATACTATGGACAATTAGATTCCAACAAATTGAACAACCTACAAGAGACAGACAAATTTCTAGAAACACATAACCTTCCAGGACTAAGTTAAGAAGAAATAGAAAATCTGAACAGACCAATCACTAGTAAAGAATTTGAATTTATAATAAAAATTCCCTCAGCAAACAGAAGCCCACAGGGGATGGTTCACAGTGGAATTCTACAAACATTTAAAGAAGAGCTAATACTTATCCTTTCTAAAAAATTGAAGAGCATGGAATATTCCCAAATTCATTCTATGAGGCCATCAGTACCTTGATATCAAATCCCCAAAGACACTCCCCCCCAAAAATTATAGGCCAATATTTCTGATGAATATAGATGAAAAAATTCTCAAAAAAATAGCAAAACAAATTCAACAATACATAAGGATCATATACCATGATTAGGATTTATTCAGTGATGCAAGCGAGGATCATTCAATATTCACAAATTTTCAATGTGGTATATACCACATTAAAAAAAACTAAAGATACAATTATATGATCATCTCATTTGACACAGAAAAAGCATTTAACACAATTCAATAGCCAATCATGATAAAAATCCTTATCACAATTGATATAGAGGGGTCATATCTCAACATAGCCATTTCTGACGAACACAGCTAACATTATAATCAGATGTGAAATGTAAAACATTTCTTCTAAAATCAGGAAGACAAGGATACCTACTCTCACCATTTTTATTTAGTATAGTATTGGAAGTTCTAGACACTACAATCAGTAAAAAAGGAAGTAACAGGCATCCAAATTGGAAGGGAAGAGGTAAACTTTCACTATTTGCAAATGGCATGATATTATATACAGAGAATTCTAAAACATCACTGAAAAACTATTAGAATAAATGAATTCAGTAAAGTTGTAGGATACAAAGTTAATATTCAGAAATCCATTGCTTTTCTAAACACTATTAGAAAAAGAAAGCAAGAATAAATGATAATCCTATTTATGATCACATTTAAAAGAATAAAATACCTAGGAATAAACAAAGGGAGTGAAAGTCACCTACCTGAAAACTATAAAACATTAATAAGGGAATGTGAAAATGATACACAGAAATTGAAAGATATCCAATCCTTGGATTGAAAGATTTTTTAAAATGTGCACATTACCCAAAGCAATCTATGGATTTAATGTAATTACTATCAAAATACCCATGAGATTTTTCACAGTATTAGAAAAAAATAATTCTAAAATGTATACAGAACCACTAAAGACCCTGAACTGCCAAAGCAATCTTGAGAAAAAATAACAAAGCTAAAGGTATCATGCTCCTTGACTTCAAAATAATGCTACAGTAATCAAAACATTATGATGTTCTTTGCTGTCCAAAACATTTTTTAAAATTTTTTTATGTGTGGTTGATTTACAGTGTTGTATTAATTTCTGCTGTATGGCAAAGCGATTCAATTACACACACACATATATATATATAAAATTTCATATTGTTTTCCATTATGATTTATCACAGAATATTAAATATATAGTTTCCTGTGTTATACAGTAGGTAGGACCTTGTTGCCAACAATTTTAGATTGACATGAAATTCCCACTTACTGATTTTTGCTTTTTATGTATATGTTTTGGTGTCATATCCAAAATATCAGTGCAAAAACCAATGTTGAGGAGATTTCTCCCTATAATTTTTTTCTGGCACATTTATGGTTCCATTGCTTGTATAAATCTTTAATCCATTTTAAGTTACTTTTTGTGAATGATGGGAGACAGGGGCCCAATTTAATTTTTCTGCTTGTGGATATCCAGTTTTCCCAGCATTTATAGAAAAGATGATCCTTTCCCAAATGAGTATCTTCACTGCCTTTTCAAATATTAGTTGACTTCACATTATCAGCTTGTATTTTTGAGCTCCCTATTCTTTTCCATGGGTCTAGCTAGTTCCATACTGCTTTGATTGTTTTAGCTGTTTTGAATACTATAGTAGTATAATTCAAAGTTAAGGAAGTTCTTCTTTCTCAAGATTTCTCAGAATATCCAAGATCTTTTGTGGCTCCATACAAGTTATAGGATTGTTTTCTCTATTTCTGTGAAAATTGTCATTGGAATTTTGATAGAGTTTGCATTGACACTATAGATGGCTTTAAGTAGTATGGATATTTTAACATATTTCTTATAAGCCATGTATACTGGTTAAATTTTCATGTATTTCCTTGTTAATTTCTTTCATCGCACTTTTCAAGTTTTCATTGTTCAGATCTTTTACTTGCTCAATAAATTTATTCCTCAGTATTTTATTGTTTTGATGCTACTGTGAACAGGAGTTTTAAGATTATTTTTCAGATGATTCATTATTAATTGATATAAACTTATTTTTATATATTAAATTTGTATCCTGCAACTTTATTGAATATATTTATTAGTTTTAAAAGTTTTGGTGGAGACTATAGATCTCTCTATACATAATATTATGTCATCTACAAATAAAGGCAGTATTAACTGCTTCTTATTCTTACAATCCCATTCAAAAATTGAACTTTTCACTTTTCTTTTATATCAGATTTTCAACTAATATTTAACTTGTATTAAGTCTTCCAAGTAAGAATATGGGTGTGTTAACTTACCACTAACTAGATTACTCATTTTCATACAGATTGATGCTTTGTGGTCAGGCATTATTAACAGATGCAAACAATTGCTAACAGTAGTGGGATTATATAATACAACTCATAAAATGCAAGTGAATACTCCTGGTCAATTCATCTGAGAAGGGAAAGAGAGGAAACTGTCCATCTGGCATCAATAAAGCTATGTAGAATTTTGCACATATAATCAGGAAAAAAGATCGAGCAATAAAAAGAATTAGTGATGACCAGATCAAAAGTTCTAGTAAAACTAACTGTTTTGATTCCAACAAATTATACTCCATCATATTTTATTTAATAAAGAATGGATTCTCAAACTAAATGAGTATTGTTTGAACTAATGAACAGAGGGGCAGGTAAAAGTAAGGAGTCATGTAAACAAATTTACAAGGTTTTGAGCTTTTTAGAAGTAGGATAATAGAGAACACAAAATTGCGAATTTTGTAATTGGCAACTTAGAATATTAGTTTACAGGAAATTTTGAATATGTCCAAGCTTCTTTCCTCATGTCTACCAAAATAAAAAGTATGCCAAGGGGGCAGGGAGGGAGTGGGATGGAGAGGGATTCTGGAGTTAATAGATGCAAACTATTGCATTTGGAGTGGATGAGCAATGAGATCCTACTGTATAGCACAGGGAATTATATCTAGTCACTTTAGATGGAATATGATAGGGGATAATGTGAGAAGAAACTACGTATATATGTGTGACTGGGTCACTTTGCTGTACAGTGGAAATTGACAAAACACTACAAACCAACTATAATGGAAAAAATAAAAATAAATAAGAGTTTTTGTGATATTAAAATGTATTCATTTTAACCCCAATTTTACACATCATATTCTTCATTTTAAAGTACTACCTAATAAGTTTAATGTAGCATATGTCTTATTTTCTCATATATTTCTAAGTTCAATTTTTTTTTTGCTATCCTTTGTCATCCCAACGCAACTTATTTTTTCTACTTCATACAGAAACAATTCAAAAATATTTAAGTATAATTGATTTGTGTTTGCATGTGCTAGAAAGGTTCAATATTCCAGTTGCCATTCAATCTGTCACTTTTGTTGTTTTGTTTTGCTTTCGAGATTTGTTTTTGTTATTCTTTTATGACAGCCTCAGTTTTTATGTCACCTGATGCATATGTATGGCAGACTATGAGATGGCAATTTCATTTAAAATGTTAGTCATATCACATTTCAATCCTACCAAGAAATTATTAGTAACAATTTTTAAAGATTTTTTTATTTAGAAAATCTAACTTTTTGGTTTCTGCCATGAGCAACAATGAAATAACACTGTTAAAAATTATATACACCTTGAAGCTATAATAAATATGCAAGTTTATTTTGTCTTGCAGCAACTCTAAATATGCAAGTTTAACTTTTTGGCAACTTGTTACAGCTTAAAGTTTGTTTTTGAAATTCATGAAATCTTCCTTTTTAGTTACTCTAATGTCTACAATACTGACTATATAGATACACACATACATAGAATTATAATCAGTTTCTAAGATATCCTCAATTTACTGTCTGGATAGTTTTCTAAGATAGCATCAATTTACTGTCTGGACAGTTTCATTTACATTTTATTTTACTTAATAAACATTTTTATAGTAATGACATAAACTAAATAAAACTATGTTCAATGCTTATTTTCTCTCTTATATAATACTCTGTAAAAGATTCAAATAAATATTTGATTTATATGAACTTTCCCAGATAGGTAACTTGAGAACTGTGCTAGGGGAAGAGCGAGTGCGTGTGTGCGCCAGTGCGTGCGGGCGCGCGCATGCGCGCATGGTGGCAGGGTACTGGAGGGAGGGAGAAAGCCCTGTGTTAAAATGGAACATTGAGAATTGTTTTCCTATGTAAAATTTATTACTAAATATAATAGAAATCACTTTCTCTTAGATCAATATGGATTTTACATTTTAAAACATCAAGCAATGTAGCTTAGAAGAGGTGGTTGTTTTTCCATGTGGAAAATGTATTAAATGTATTAAGCACAGCACTAAGCTGATTCCAGAGCTTATTTTAAACAGCTAAGTCTACAGAGTTAACCAGCTGAAGATGTTTTTAATAACATAAAAGCAGATAATCGTTGAATAATCCATTATAGCTCACTTTTATGTTTCCTTTTCAATTTTTTCTGCTGTAGCATATGGGCAAATAAATGATCTTATTTCCTCATTTCTCCTTTTTTTATTCTTTTTTCTCTTTCTTCCCTTTCTCCTTAATTATGAATTTGAAATTGCCTCTTATTTTATAAGGTTATGATAACATTTTTGACCAAGATTCTGACTCTGTTTTGAGTTTCTATTGATTTTAGGATTAAACTGTGTTAAAACTTACAGGGAAATTAGAATTTATTTAGTCCTGATGCCATTTTTCTAAATTTTTATAAATGTGGAAAAAGTTTCAGTTGTATTTGAACCTTCTAGCTAATGGCAGTTGAGAATTAGGACTCTGGTTTCCTGATATTGTCCTCATTTTATTATTTTTGTTTTATTTGTTTAAACAGAAAAATCTCCTGAGAATATTATTCTTTATATTCTTAATAATTTAAAATGCTGCTACTGTCAACAGATATAAATTAGTACAAATTATGGTGCCTGCTGAAACAAAAGAAATTTAAAAAAACCTAAGTATATAGGAATGCCTTGAAAATATCTTAAAGCAAGACACAAAATTCTGAGGTACTACACAAACATGAAAATTTTGTAAATAACAGGTCAAACATGATTAGCTTCAGTATTTTCCTTATTATTCTGTTTCTTGATTACATATATTATGAATATACTATACACATATGTATGTACACATATATACATATACTTCATTAATAAATTACCAAGGTATGTCTGTGAGCATGTGTGTATATATATGTATACATACACACATATGCATGCATATACATATATAATATATAAATACACTATATTGCCTTTCATAGGCATAATGCCTCAATGAACACAAACCAATGTCATCCTCCTATGTATGAAAGTCAGCCAATCAGTAAAGTATATACTCCAATAAGCACATCTTAGAATTCCAAATAATGCCAACTTTTACCTTTAAAAGTCTACTACTCACTGATCTACATGCTTACCAAAAACTATAAAAATAAGCAGCCTGCACTGGTTGGAATACTGCTATTGAGATGTATATAATTAACTTTATACAGCAAGAACATGACATGATATTAATTATAAATTCAACTTCATCTTTTTAGATAGCAAGCTATGATCTTAGCATCTTATTGACAATTTTGGAAGTGGTATTGAAATTATGCAAAGACTCTCAAGTTGGGATCTTTGAAAGGACTCATAAGACATAATCACAAAAGACTTTTATATGAAGGCAAAGTATAGAGTGCTGCAAGATAAATGAAGTGGAGGAATGCATTAATGGTACTAGGAAGAGCCAGCAAGCAAGATCCCTAGGGTACTCATTGATGTATGAACTGTCCTACATTTTCAAATTAAATCCATGTATTTGTGTGTAGAATTTTGGTTTTTGGAAGAGACCAAAGCAGAAATTTGCAACACAGTTTTTGTGCCCTTTTGGTTATGCAACCAAACCAGAATATCTAGCCAGCTAGGTCAGTTGAACACCATCATATGAAAAATTGCCTTTGGGAGGAGAGGAGATCGAGATGGCAGAGTTTGAGTTCGTTTGGCTTTAGGTTGTACTGTGTGGTGAATAATTTGATTGGTTATTAACATAATGTAATCATGCCCAGGTTTTTGTATCAAGTAATTTGTTTTTTTGGTTTTCAGCTGTAATATTTGGTAAATAACTAGACAGGTTTTTATATAAGGTCATTAGACATTTTGTTTTAGCAACATAAAATCTAGTAGATATTTTGGCATTAACTTGCTTATCCTTTTGCCACATGCTTTGTTATTGCTATTGCTTAATTATATTAGGGTTAGTAAATTTTATTGTAAAAGGCCATATGATAAATACTTTAGTTTTTTTGGCTACATATAATAATCTCTAGTGCACATTCTCCTTTTGTAATTATTATAACATTTATAAACAATAACAGTTTCCACTGCTCACAAGCCATATGACCTGTTAGGATCATTGGCCATAGTTTTTCAACTACAGTATGTATAAAGACATTTTTCACATATTTTTTGTACTTGATTCTTTTCATTTCAGCTGAATTCAGGAGAGACTGTTCTACAGGAAAATCAGGAGATAGAGACCCAAGAAATCTCCAATCCCAAATGATATTGAGAAATCAACATTGGACATCTGCTAGACTGATGACCAGTTTGAAAAACTTTGACTAGCAAATTATGCCCCATCCCCTGCAACACCTTTAGAAGCACACTTCCTGTATCATTAATTTGCAAAATGAAAAAATCCTCATCAAAAGCAAATTATAATATGAAGTAGCCAACTTTGGGGCAAGACCAATGAAACTACATTAATGTGTTTGTCATAAATATTTTTCTTTTTTACTGCCCCGCAGCATATGGAGTTCTGGGGCCAGGGATTAGATCCTAGCCACAGTTGTGACCTAAGCCACAGCTATGGCAATGCCAGATCTTTAACCTACTTTGCTGGCCCAGGGATCAACCCCATCTCCCAACACTCCCAAGACACTACTGATTTCATTGTGCCATAGTAGGAACTCCTGTGTGTCATATATATTTAAAAATGATCAGTTTGGTCATGATTTTCCTTTATGCTGATTCAAGTTTACATACTCTTCAATTAGTCCTATCTTGTTCATTTCACCAATAATAACTTCAAAGTCTAGTATTTGATAGAGGAAATCAACACCATAAATATAAATCCAGTTCTCTTAAGCTATTAATAGTATGACCAATTTTAAAAGTGAAATAAATATATCATATACATGAATCTTGCCAACAATACATTTTTACAAGCTATGAATATATTAATAAAAATCTTTGCACTAGAATTATCAAGATATAAGAATATTATCTGCCACAAAAACACCCAGGGAATTATTTCCACAGCTCCAGCAAAATTGATTACAACTTTTGTGAGACTCTTGAATTCCTTTTTTGTAGTATAAATTGGACTCAGTGTCAATCTAAGACTAAGACAAATTGTCTTGTGGTGCTACTAAAGAATATAACTCCCAAATACTCAGGGAATGTGTGTTCTTACAAAACTCCAAAGGGTTTCATAAAAACGCTTTCTAGAGAAATAAATAGTAACACAGACACCAAAGATGTTCATTCTGTAAGAGTTAGAAAACTTGAGCTATTCATCAAAAATGTGTCCCCCATTGTGGGTGAGGTGTTGAACAGTAATATCCAAATCCTATGTGTATAATGATCCAATCTAGTATCCCTATTTCAACTATAGATTAAAAATAGGCTTATATTGTTAGGGGGTGCAGTACCTAACATTGTTCTAACTGTGACATAGTTCTAACTAGCTAACATATATCTAACAATGATCATGAATCATTGGAACATGTCTATTAGAAGAAATTTATGCCATGTTCATTAATTTCTATAATTTTATTTTTCATAGTTATTTATTATTTGTATATCAATTATATTTTATAAATAAACTATTCCATATCAAAAATGTGAGTAATGGCATTTACTCAGTTTTCTTAACCAGATAGTCCATATTCATTTAGTTTTTTGAAAATGGGATAAGGTTTTAATATGAGTTAATTTGAAGACCATGGTATCTAATATTAGAAAAGGTTTGCACATTCATTAATACGTTTATTATACCTATTTGCACATATAAGCCTGACTTTAGTGTTTGAAAATAAAGAGTATGAAAATTAATAATACTTTTTGCTCTTCTTTTTAATAGGAAGATAGTCATTTTCTTATTTCATGTATGTAATGCTATAAGAAATTCTAAATTTAAAACCTAAGTGTATTACAATATGATCTTTTTTTTTTTGCCTTTTCTAGGGCTGCACCAATGACATATGGAGGTTACCAGGCTAGGGGTCAAATCAGAGCTGTAGATGCCAAGCCTGAGCCAGAGCCACAGCAATGCAGGATCCGAGCTGCATCTGCAACCTACACCACAGCTCATGGCAATGCTAGATCCTTAACCCACTGAGCAAGGCCAGGGATCGAACCTGCAACCTCGTGGTTCTTAGATTCATTAACCACTGAGCCATGATGGGAACTCCTACAATATGATCTTAATCTTAGAATTTTTAATATCATTTGGAGGTTTAAATTTTATAACAGAGATATTTTATAAAATTAAACACATTTTTTTATTTTAACATGCACTTCATAATTACTTAGAACATTAAGTTTTTATATTCTATGCATTATGTTTTAATTGTTATGTTGAATGGCAATATATTTTTAGAATTTGAGAATTGTAATTATACTATGTAAAATAATTGTAAATGGGAACTCATGCTTAAGGAATATTCCATTAAGTTTATCACTGTTGAGGAAGTAAATGTACATGAGGCATGACATAAGCTTTCCTTTATGGCTTTCTATCTCAGGTAGAATTAATAGCATTCTAATACCAAGGATCTTAAACTCACTCACAGACGCACATCTTTAAAGAGATAAAAAAAAAAAATCCATATTGTTCTCAAGAGTCACACTGGAAATGTTCACATTGATATTTTCCAAAGTATGCCTCATTTAATAGGTTACAGGACTCTGCCTTTAAAAATGCTTATCAGGCTGGATTTCAGAAATGTGAGACACAGAGATCAGTAAACATTCTCTATGGTGAAACAACCATTTAGTTGGTAGTAAGACAAAAGATATTAACTACTTAAAGTTTGTGGAAACTTTCCTAAGAGTATACAGTATGTGGAGAAATAGTTATTCAAGGAAATATAATAACTGCCATGAAGAGTAGTAAGTGTCTGCGGCATTTGAGCCATGAACTGTTTCCCATTATGGCTCCCAGCTCAGTGTGGTGGAAGCTCTACTCTGGGTGGACACGACCAAGAAGATGAGGTTCCCACTTACCCAGCTCCCAATCTAGGGTGATATTTTTATCCCACAAGGAGCAGGATGTCAACATTCTCACACTTTCCTTAGCGCTTGAGTTTTAGAAGTTATAATTCAGGCAGCTGTGGAAGAAAGGACAACACTTCCCTTTCACAAGAAAAGTAGATATAGAAAATTTGATTAAAGTTATAATAGTTACACAGACTGAATTAATAATTTACATTTAAAAACCCCAGGTCCAGATGACTTCACAGGTGAATTCTATCTTTTAAAACAGAATTAGAGAGTTCCCCTTGTGGCTCAGCGATATGAACCCGATTAGTATCCATGAGGACATGGGTTTTATCCCTGGCCTTACTCAGTGGGTTAAGGATCTGGCGTTGCCATGAACTGTGATGTAGGCTGCAGATGACGCTTGGATCTGGCATTGCTGTGGAACAGGCCAGCAGCTCTAGCTCCATTTCTACCCCTAGCCTGTGAACTTCCATATGCTGTGGGTGCAGCCCTAAAAAGACAAAACAAAAAAACAAAAACAGGAGTTCCCATCGTGGCGCAGTGGTTAACGAATCCGACTAGGAACCATGAGGTTGCGGGTTCGGTCCCTGCCCTTGCTCAGTGGGTTAATGATCTGGCGTTGCCGTGAGCTGTGGTGTAGGTTGCAGATGCGGCTCAGATCCCACGTTGCTATGGCTCTGGCGTAGGCCGGTGGCTACAGCTCCGATTGGAGCCCTAGGCTGGGAACCTCCATATGCCGTGGGAGCGGCCCAAGAAATAGCAACAACAACAACAACAACAGCAGAATTAATACCAATTCTTCCCAAATCCTTTCAAAAAACACAATAGGGATAAACACTCCCCAACTCATTCTATGAGGCCCATAATGCCCCAATACCACAACCAGAAAAAAGACACATGCAAGGAGGATGATAATCCAGTATTTCTTATGGATACAGAAACGCTAACACCCACAGCATTATACTAGCAATTGTAATCCATTAACATTCCACAAAAATTATATATCTTGACCAAGTAGGATTTACACCAGATATGAAAGTTGTTTAAACATCAGAAAATCAATTCACTTACTACACTGTATTAGTAGAATAGAATAAAGAAATCCCATGGCATTTGCAAAATCCAAAAAGTATTCATGAAAAGACACAAAGCATTCAAGACATTAGAAATAGGAACTTCGCTGGTGGCCCCATGGGTTATGGAACTGGCATTGTCACTGCTGTGGCTCAGATTTGATCCCTGGCCTGGAAACTTCTGCATGCCATTGGTTCAGGAGGGAAAATAACAAACAAACCACTAGAAATACCGTCACCATCTAGTATCATCATTAATGGTGAAGGAATGTTTCTTAAGATTAGGAACAATCCATGGATTTCTACTCTCTACTTACATTCAGCATTCACTGCAGAATTTAGCCAAAGTAAGCAGACACACAGAAAGATATGAGACACTCAGAATATCAAAGAAAAAAATTTGCTACTTATTTGTGACCTAAAACTTAAAGACTCTTAAAATAAAATTTAGGGTATATCTTTGTCATCATAAATTTTGGGTTAGGCTATGGTTCCTTAGATAGGACACCAATAATACAAGTAATAAAAAGTAACAAAAGAGAATAAAACAGATAAATCAGGCTACATATTTAAAATTTGTGCTGCAAATGATAACATCAATAACATGAAAATGCATCCCACAGAATGGTAGGAAAAAAGTGTGCAATTAATACATCTAATAAGAGATTGGTATCTGGAATATATAAGAGCTACTTATAGTTCAAAGATACAAAGACAAATTTTAAAGTTACAAAATGGTCAAAATATATACTGATCATTTCTCCAAATAAAACTTATGTAGGACTAAAGACTTTGAAAATATACTCAACATCATTAGTCATTTGGGAAATACAAATAAAAACAAAGAGCTACCACTTCATACCCACTAGGATATCTACAATCAAAAAATGAGATAATAGCAAATATTGACTAGAGTGTGGAGTGTTTGTAACCCTCATATATTGCTGGTGGTAATATAAAATGGTATGATCATTTGTAAACCAACTTGATGTTCCTTAAATAAATAATTTGATTTAGCAATTCAAAACCTGAACATGCATTATTTCTGGGGTTTTTTTTTTTCTGTCTTTTTGCTATTTCTTTGGGCTGCTCCTGCGGCATATGGAGGTTCCCAGGCTAGGGTGTCAAATCAGAGCTGTAGCCCCTGGCCTACGCCAGAGCCACAGCAACGCGGGATCCGAGCCGCGTCTGCAACCTACACCACAGCTCACGGCAACGCCAGATCGTTAACCCACTGAGCAAGGGCAGGGACCAAACCCACAACCTCATGGTTCCTAGTCGAATTCGTTAACCACTGTGCCACGACGGGAACTCCTGCATTATTTCTTTTACAAGTGGAAACTCTCCAAATGTCTATCAAGAGATGAATGGATAAATAAACTGTCCATACAATAAAATGTTGTCAAGTATAGATACATGCTACAGCATGAATAAATGTTGCAAACATTATGAGGGAATTTAGTTTCAGAAGATCAACTAGTAAATGATTTTGTTTATATGAATAGTCTAAAATATGCAAATCTATAGAGATAGAATATATATTAGCGGTCGTCTAGGTTAGTGGGCATATTAGTGATGGAGAGAAAAATGGAAATTACTATTAGTGGTTATCAAGTTTCTGGAGTGATACAATGTTCTATTATTGGATTGAGGTGACAGTTGCACAACACTGAATTAGCTAAAAACCATTGAATGTAAATTCTAATTGGATGGAATGTATGGTATATAACTTACATTTCAATAAAACTGCTAACATGTTTGAAAATAATTTGATTTTCCACATTTTATTACCACATGTAGGGTTTTTTTTGGTATTTTACTAAATTCCACTGGTGTACTTTGGCCTAAGTCAACTATAAAAGTCAGAATTAGTTAATGGAATAAATCTATAATACAGCATAAAAGTTTCTTTGTTCTAGTCAGATTATAGTATTAATAATTTATATTTATTTGAATGAAATTCATTTTCTGTAGTATTTCACATCTTCACCTGGCAACTGCAATGTTTATATAAGATTATTTCTAGGTCCCAAGACATCTGTAATTATGTTACTTTATTTACTTATTTATTTATTTAATACTTATATCCCCAATACAATTTTTTTGGCATTTCTGTGACTTTTATTTATTTTTTCACTATACAGCATGGGGACCAAGTTACACATGCATGTATACATAATTTTTCCTCCCATTGTCATGTTGCAAAGCAAGTATCTAGACATAGTAAGTATCCTACACAGCAGGATCTCATTGTAAATCCATTCCAAGAGCAACAGTTTGCATCTGTTAACCCCAAGTTCCCAGTCCACCCCACTCCCTCCCCCTCCCCCTGGGCAACCACAAGTCTATTCTCCAAGTCCATGATTTTCTCTGCTGCAGAAAGTTTCATTTGTGCTGTATACTATATTCCAGACATAAGTGATATCATATGGTATTTTTCTCTTTCTGACATACTTCACTCAGTATGAGAGTCTCTAGTTCCATCCATATTGCCGTAAATAGCATTATTTTGTTCTTTTTTATGGCTGAGGAGTATTCCACTGTGTATATATACCACATCTTCCTAATCAAATCATCTGTCAATGGACATTTGGGTTGTTTCCATGTCTTGGCTATTGTGAATAGAGCTGCAATGAACATGCTAGTGCATGTGTCCTTTTTAAGGAAAATTTTGTCCAGATATATGCCCAAGGGTGGGACTGCTGGGTCATATGGTACACCTCTGTATATATTTCTAAGGTATCTCCATACTGATCTCCATAGTGGTTGTACAAGCTTACATTCCCACCAACAGTGCAGGTGGGTTCCCTTTTCTCCACACTCCCTTGAGCATCTGTTATTTGTGGACTTATTGATGATGGCCACTCTGACTGGTGTGAGGTGGTATCTTGTGGTAGTTTTGATTTGTATTTCTCTAATAATCAGGGATGGTGAGCAGTTTTTCATGTGCTTGTTGGCCACCTGTACATCTTCCTTGGAAAAATGTCTAGTCAGGTCTTTTGCCAATTTTTCAATTGGGTTGTTGGCTTTATTGCTGTTGAGTTGTATAAATTGCTTGTATATTCTAGAGATTAAGCCCTTGTCAGTTGCATCATTTGAAATTATTTTCTCCCATTCTGTAAGTTGTCTTTTTGTTTCCTCTTTGGTTTCTTTTGCTATGCAAAAGCTTGTCAGTTTGATTAGGTCCCACTGGTTTATTTTTGCTCTTATTTCTATTGCTTTGGGAGACTGACCTGAGAAAATATTCCTAAGGTTGATGTCAGAGAATGTTTTGCCAATGTTCTCTTCCAGGAATTTGATGATGCCTTGTCTTATATTTAAGTCTTTAATCCATTTTGAGTTTATTTTTGTGCATGGTGTTTTAATTTTAAAAAATACCTATTCTTATTTCAGATATTTAATCTTTACATATTTCTAATACCTAGGAAAAACACATAAACCTTGTTTTTGTTAAATATCAACACTCCATATTTTTTGTAGTATGATATATATATTTGAGTATAGATCAAGAATATGTCAAATTCCTGTTCTATTTAATCAATTAAGGCTACAATTGGGCAAGTTCTGATTTAAAGAAAGGCTTTCTGAAATCTCATGAACTTTAATACTAATTTTATTTTTACTGAAATATTAAAGAGCATGCTAATTTCATATTAATTTTAACTCTTTCTTCAACTTGATACTCATTTCAGTGGATCCTTAAGCATGTTTTTCTTTTCAATTCAGTGACTGATAGTATTGATATACAAGAAACTTCCATTTTAAGTGTTTTTGATAGGCTTTAGCTTAATAGGTAAATATGAGATTCTAGGATAGTTACTGGTAACTTCTGCCATGTTTCCCAATGTATTTTTGATACTTAAATTTGTTTGCAACCTGCCAAAAAGGACTATTTATTCAGACAAAAAAATTACCTATGTATCTAAATATCTCTATCTCTATTTATATAACTACCCTATAAAATAATATAGTATATAGTATATATTTTAGGCAGTGGGGGATATCTTGTGTAGGCTACAAGAGCAGGCATAAGGTGCTGCAACCATCACAGTCTCCAGAGGTGGGCATAACCCACCACCAAGGAGGATCTCCCAATAGGGCACTGCCTGTCCCTCCCACAAACCCAGAGGTCAATGCCACAGTAAAGGGCTCAGTGACCAAACTCTGCCCACTGTCCCTGCCTTCCCAGGAGTGCCCTTGGCCCACCACTACCACATCTTCTGAGGGCCCTGTGGCAAGGCACCACCTGCCAACCCACTTCTCCATTGTTCACTGCCACTGATAAGGGCCCCATGACCAAGCACCATGCACAGGTGCTGCACATTGCCCCCACCTCCTGTGGGTGCACATGGAGCTGTCTACCTGCACACTCCTTATCAAGGGGATAACAGCCTGTACACACTGAGGAAAGAGCAAACATCCAAACCAAAAGCAGCCCTCATGCCAAAAATAGTCAAGTGACCCAGAGATGCTCCCACATATAAATGGCCTTCTAAGACTACAGTAGTTACTGTTTCCCCTAAATTGAGAGATTAAAAAAATAAGCAAAATGAAGCAGAAAAACTATTCCCCATTAAAACAATAGGAGAAATCCTCTGAAGAAGCAAACAATGAAACAGACCTCTTCAGTCAAACTGACACTTAGTTTAAAAAGGTGGTAATGAAAACATTGAAGGAATTTTAAAAAGGCTATTGAGAGAAATGCAGATTGCTATAAAAAGGAGCTATAAACTAAGAAAAGGAGCCAATAAAAAATAGAAGATTAATTTGCCAATATGAAGACTGAGCTAAAGGTAATGAATAACAAAATGAATAATGCAGAGGAATGAATAAGTGACATGGAAGATAGAATACTGTTAATCACCCAATCAGGACAGCAGAAGAAAGACAAATTAAAAAATGAAAGCAATCTAAGAGATATGGGGTAATATAAAGCATGCCAATCTTCATATAATAGGGATCCCAGAAGGAGAAGAAAGACAAAAGGAAACTAAAAATATATTTGAAGAAAATTTTGGCTGAAAATTCCCCAAATCTTAGGAAGAAAATAGATATCCAGGTACAGGAAGCACAGAGGGTCCTGAAGAGACCTAGCCTAAGGCATGTAATTAAAATACCAAAAAATAATGGGAGGATCCTATAGGCAACAAGAGAAAAACAAAGAATAAATTACAAGGGAAACCCAAAAGGTTATCAGTCAATTTCTCTTCAGAAATTCTACAGGCCAGAAGGAAGTGGCAAGACATATTCAAATTCTGAAAGGGAAATATCTTCAACCTATAATACTCTACCCAACATGATTACCATTTTGAATGGAAGGAGAAATAAAAAATTTCTTAGAAAAGCACAAACTAAAAGAATACAACAATACTAAACCTATCCTGAAAGAAATATTGAAAGGTCTCCTCTACATAGAAATCACAATTGGAAGGTAATCAAATAAGCCAGTATACAGATCATAAAGAAAAAAAAATCATACTTGTGAAAGCAATGATAAACACAAGGCAGAAAAAAGATAAACATGGATAAAAAAGGACATTAAAATCATAATATGTGGGAGAGTAAGAATATCTAGGGTCTTTTTTTTTAGAATGTGTTTGAACCTATATGACTACTAGTCTAAAGCAAGCAATATAGGAGGGGGTTAACATACTTGAAAAATAGGGTAAACACAAATCAGAAAGAACACACAAGCATAAAATAAAAGGATATCATCAAGCCACAAAACTAAAAATAAAGAAATAAAGAAGAAACAATCAACTGGAAAACAAGATTTTAAATGTCAATAAATGCATATGTATCAATAATAACCTTGAATATCAATGGACTGAATGCTCCAATGTAAGGCACAGACTGGCAGACTGGATTAAAAAAAGGAAGGAAAAAACAAAAAACAAGAGTCTACTATATGCTGATTACAAGAGACCCACCTTAGGGCACAGGAAAAATATACCTTGAGAGGATGTAAAAATACATACAAGGCAAATGTAAATGACGAGAAAGAAGGAGTCAAAATCCTCATATGAGATAAAATGGACTTTAAAACAAAGTCCATAAAGAAAGATAAATAAGGATATTATTTAATGATAAAAGGATCAATTCAGGAGTTCCTGTTGTGGTGCAGCGGAAACAAGTCTGACTAGGAACCACGAGGTTGCATGTTTGATCCCTGGCTTTGCTCAGTGGGTTAAGGATCTGGCATTGCTGTGATCTGTGGTGTAGGTCACAGACATGGCTCAGATCTGGTGTTGCTGTGGCTCTGGCATAGGCTGGCAGCTATAGCTCTGATTTGACTCCTAGCCCAGGAACCTCCATATGCCATGAGTGTGGCCCTAAAAGGGACAAAAGACAAAAAAAAGGATCAATTCAGATGAGGATATTACACTCATCCACATATATGCACCTAATATAAGAGCACCCCAACACTTAAAATAAATACTGAAGACATAAAGGGAGAAACTGATGGAAATGCAGTAAGAGTAGGATACTTTAACACCCCACTCACATCAATGGACAGATCTTCTAAACAGAAAATCAATAAAGCAGCAGAGATCCTAAATGACACAGTACAACAGAATAATTGATATTTTCAGGACATTACATCCAAAAAAAGCAGAATATATATTCTTTTCAAGTGCACATGGCACATTCTCTTGGTTAGAACACATAATAGGGCACAAAACTAACCTCAAGACATTTGAGAGTATAAAGATTATTTCGGGGAGTTCCCGTCGTGGCACAGTGGTTAACGAATCCGACTAGGAACCATGAGGTTGTGGGTTCGGTCCCTGCCCTTGCTCAGTGGGTTAACGATCCGGCGTGGCCGTGAGCTGTGGCGTGGGTTGCAGACACAGCTCAGATCCTGCGTTGCTGTGGCTCTGGCGTAGGCCGGTGGCTATAGCTCCAATTCGACCCCTAGCCTGGGAACCTCCATATGCCACGGGAGTGGCCCGAGAAATAGCAACAACAAAAAAGACAAAAGACAAAAAAAAAGATTATTTCAAGCATCTCCTCAGACCATAAAGGCATTAAACAAGAAATCAACCACAGGAAAAGCAATGAGAAAAAACTGACTACATGGAGACTAAACAATATTCTACTAAAACACCAATGGGTCAACAAAGAATCAAAAAAGGAATTTTAAAAAACCTTGACAAAAATTACAATGAAAATACAAAATCTGTGGGATGCAACACACACACACACACACACATACACACACACACACACACACACAACTCTTAGAGGAAAGTTCATAGTGATACAGACCTTCTTCAAAAAAATGAGAAAAATCTCAAAGAAATAACCTAACCTACCACCTACAAGAATTAGAAAAACAAACAAAACCTAAAGTCAGCAGAAGAAAGGAATAATAAAGAACAGAGGGGGAATATATAAAATAGAGGCTAAAATTCAACAGAAAAAAATCATTAAAACTGAGAACTCGTTATTTGAAAGGGTAAACAAAACTGAAAAACTCTGGCCAGACTCACCAAGAACAGAGAACCCAGATAAACAAAACTAAAAACAAAAAAGGAGAAATCGGAGTTCCCGTCGTGGCGCAGTGGTTAACAAATCCGACTGGGAACCATGAGGTTGCGGGTTCGGTCCCTGCCCTTGCTCAGTGGGTTAACGATTCGGCGTTGCCGTGAGCTGTGGTGTAGGTTGAAGACGCGGCTCGGATTCCGCTTTGCTGTGGCTCTGGCGTAGGCCGGTGGCTACAGCTCCGATTGGACCCCTAGCCTGGGAACCTCCGTATGCCATGGGAGCGGCCCAAGAAATAGCAAAAAGACAAAAAAAAAAGAGAATATTATGAACAATTATAGGCCCAAATTTGATAACCTAGAAGAAATGGACAACTTTCTAGAAACATAGAGCCCACCAAAATTGAATCAAGAAGAAATAGATAATTTGAACAGACTGATAATAAAAACATTCCCTACAAACAAAAGTCCAGGACCAGATGGCTTCACAGTTGAATTCTAGAAAAAAATAATACTGATCCCTCTTAGACTCTTTGTGATAATCGAAGAGGAAGGAACATTCCCCAAATCATTCTATGAATCCAGCATAACCATAATAGCAAAACCAGGCAAAGATACTACCAAAAAAGAAAATTATGGGCCAATATCTTAGATGACTACAGATGCAAAAATTCTCAACCAAATTTTAGCAAAGCAAATCTAACAACTCACAAAAAATGATCATACACCAAGACCAAATGGGATTCTCTTAACAAATTCACAAGAGTGGTTCCACATATGCAAATCAATCAAAATAATACACCACATTAACAAAAGTTAAAAACCACATGATCATCTTGATTGATACAGAAAAAGCATTTGACAAAATTCCACATCCATTCATTATAAAAACTCTTACCAAAGTGTGTATGGAGGGAAAATATCTCTATATAAAAAAGCTACTTATGACAAACCCACAGTCAATATAACATTCAATGGAGAAGAGCTGAAAGCCTTCTCACTAAAATCTGGAACAATACAAGGATGTACACTCTCACCAATTTTATTCAGCATAGTATGGGAAGTCCTGACCACAACAACCATACAAGATAAAGAAGTAAAACATAACCACATTGAAAGGAAAGAGGTAATATTGTCCCTAGATGTAGATGAAATGATACTATATATAGAAAACCCTTAGGACTCCACACAAAATCTACTGGATCTGATCAACAAATTCAGCAAAATAGCAGGATACAAGATGAACATTCAGAAATCAGTTGCCTTTCTGTATACTAACAATGAAATATTAGAAAAGGAATGTAAAAAAAATTTTTAATTGCAAACACACAAACACACACCCCAAACCTAAAAAAAAAATCTGACAAAGGAGGTAAAAGACTTACATACCAAGAACTATGAAATAATACTAAGTGAAGTAAGTCAGAAAGACAAATACCATATGTTATCACTTATATCTGGAATCTAGTATACAGCACAAATGAATCTTTCCACAGAAAAGAAAATTATGGACTTGGAGAATAGACTTGTGGTTGCTGAGGGGGAGATGGAGCAAGTGGGATGCATTGGGAGCTTGGGGTTAATAGATGAAAACTATTGCTTTTGGAATGGATTAGCAATGAGATCCTGCTGTGTAGCACTGAGAACTATGTCTAGTCACTTATGGTGGAGCATGATAATGGGAGAAAAAGGAATGTATACATGTATGTATAACTGGGTCACCATGCTGTATAGTAGAAAAAAAATTGTATTGGGGAAATAACAGTAAAAAAATTTGAAAAAAGAACCATGAAACAATCAAGGAAATTAAAAAGGATTAAAAAATGGAAAGATACCCCATCCTCTTAGATTGGAAGAATTAGTATCGTTAAAATGTCCATACTACACAAAGCAATCTACAGATTTAATGTGATCCCTATCAATCTAACCGTGATATTTTTCAAAGAAATAGAATTGAATAATCTCAAAATTTATATGTAACCATAAAAGACCCAGAATTGCCAAAGCAATCCTGAAGGGAAAAAGACAAGAAGCGTAATTCTCTCAAACTTAAGACAATACTACAAGTCTACAGTAATAAAAACAGTATGGTATTGGTACAAAACAGACATATAGATCATCGTTGCAGAATAGAGAGCCCAGAGATAAATGCAGATAATCTTTGACAAAGGAGGCAAGAATATAAAATGGGAAAAAAATCTCTTCAGCAAGCAATGCTGGGAAAACTGGACTACTGCATGTAAATCAATGAATCTAGAACACACCCTCACACCACGCACAAATATAAACTCAAAATAGCTTAAAGACTTAAACATAATAAACAAGACACCATTAAACTCCTAGAAGAGAACATAGGCAAAACATTTTCTGACAAAACATTCTCTGATATCAATCATACAAATGTTTTCTTAGGTCAGTCTCCCAGGGCAATAGAAATAAAAAATAAATAAACCAACATGACCTAATCAAACTTACAAGCTTTTGCACAGCAAAGGAAACCATAAACAAAACAAAAAGAACCTATATAATGGGAGAAAATATTTACAAATGATGTGACAAGACAAGGGCTTAATTTCCAAAACATGCAAGCAGCTCACACAACTCATTAACAAGAAACCAAACAACCCAATTGAAAAGTAATCAGAAGACCTAAATAGATGTCTCCAAAGAGACATATGGATGTCCACCACACACATGAAAGAATGCTCAACACTGCTCATTTTTAGAGAAATGCAATCAAAACTACATACAATGAGGTACCACTTCACATCAGTCAAAATGGCCATCATTAAAAAGTCTACAAGTAACAAATGCTGGAGAGGGTGTGGAGAAAAGGGAACCCTCCTATACTGTTGGTAGGAATGTAAATTGGTAAAAATACTATGGAAAACAGTAAGGAGGTACCTTAAAAGACTAAATATAAAACTACAATATGATCCATAAATTCCACTCCTGGGTATATATCTGGACAAATCTATAATTCAAACAGATTCACAGCAGCACCATTCACAATAGCCAAGACATGAAAACAACCTAAATGTCCATCAACAAATGAATGGATTAAGAATATGTGGTACATATATTCAAGGCAGTACTACTCAGACTTTAAAAAGAATGAAATAATGCCATCTGCAGCAACATGGATGCAACAGAGATTCTCATACTAGGTGAAATAAGTCAGAAAGTGAAAGACAAATTCCATATGATATCACTTATGTGAAATCTAAAATATGACACAAATGAACATACCTATGAAAAGGACTCACAGACATAGAGAAAAGACTTGTGGTTGCCAAGGGGAAGGTGGAGTGAGATAGACTTGGAGTTTAGGGTTAGTATATGCAAACTATATACATTTAAAATGGTAAATGACTAGGTCCTACTGTATAGCACAGGGAACTATATTCAATCTCTGGGTATAGACTTTGTGGAAAAGATACACACACACACACACACACACACACACACATATGTGTGTATTTCTGTGGCTAAGACTTCCAATACAATGTTGAATAAAAGTGTTGAGAGTGGGCATCCTTGTCTTGTTGCAAATTTTAGTGGGAAGGTTTTCAGCTTTTTTCCCACTGACTATTATATTGGCTGTGGGTTTGTCATAAATGGCTTTTATTATGTTAAGGTAAGTCACCCCTATACCTACTTTGGTAGCAGTTTTTGTAATAAACAGATGCTGGATTTTGTCCAACGTTTTTCCTGCATCTATTAAGATGACCATGTGGTTTTTGACTTTTGTTAATGTGGTGTATGATGTTGATTGATTTGTGTGGTGTATGATGTTGATTGATTTGTGTATGTTGAATGATTCAAAGTATGCCAATAATTTTAGAAATGAAGTAAAATACATTCTCTTTTACTAACTAAATGTGCAGAACTTCTCTATTGCTTCTTAAATGGTCAAAATATGGGGTATATGATTTGGATATGATCAGGACTTTTTTATTATAGAATAAGCTAAAATTAATTTTCACATAATTATTAACTTCTAGAACATACAAAAGCTTTCAAAGAGTTATATATTTTATATGTAATTACACAATACCTAGACTCCACTTGTACAGGTTTTTTTTTTTTTTTACAATTTCTTACCATTATTGCATAATTCTTTGGAATATTTTGATATTATAAAATGGTTTATTATTATTTTACATATACTTTATTAATAAAATATTTAAATTTTCTTTTAATATTAAGTTTGAATATATTGTAGAAATTTAACATAAGGGAATAACAAAATTGAATATATAAATGCAATCATTGAATATAATTACTCATGGCATTGTCTCATCATTACTAGCTGTAAGTATTAAATTTACATAGAGATTTTCTTAATTTTGTAACATCAACTTCAAATTTCATCTTTTTTTGTAGGACTCAATTTTGTTGCTTTGTAAATTGGGGCTCTTCTACCAATTCCAATGTTATTTAATATTAATTCACTTCTTCTAACTTAAAATCTGATATTTTACCTCCTAAGAGAGTGAAATGAGTTTCCTTTTCAGCATGTGAAATCACTTCCTCTTTGATCTTTTGAAAAAAGACTAATGATAGTCTTTAATGTTAATATCACTTTGATCTTGGTAACATTTTATGTATAGTTTTGCTTCCAAGCTACAATGAATATGATTTGGAGCTTCTAATTTATAATCTATACTACACTTAAGTCTGGGTGTAAACAATCTATGCAATCATGAAAATAACTTTGTTTTCTGATACTCCAATGAATGTTCTGTTAGTAAAAGTGTCCCACATTAAGTGGAACTTTACATTATTCTGATTCTAAACTTAAATTTTTTTTTTGTCCTTTTAGGGCCACACTAGTGGCATATGGATGTTCCCAGGTTAGAGGTCTAATGGGAGCTGTAGCCACTAGCCTACACCACAGCCACAGCAACACCAACACCATATCTGAGCCTTGTCTGTGACCTACACTACATCTCAGGACAATGATAGATCCTTAACCCACTGAGTGAGGCCAGGGATCAAACCCGCAACTTCATGGTTCCTAGTCGATTCATTTCTACTGCACCAGATGAGAACTCCTAAACTTAAAATCTCTTAAAATCCTTTTTTCAAAACAGGCAGGGAGTCCATCATTAGCTCTGTCCAAATGAAACATGGAGTTCCCATTGTGGCCCAACTAGTATCCATGAGGATATGAGTTTGATCCTGGGTCTCATTTAGTTGGCTAAAGATCCAGCATCACCTTGAGCTGAGGTGGAGGTCACAGATGTGGCTCAGATCCCACATTCCTGTGGCTGTGACGTAGGCTGGCAGCTGCAGGCCTGATTTGATCTCTAGCCTGGGAACTTCCATATGCCACTAAAAAGCAAAAAAAAAAAAAAGGTAATGAAAAAACAGACAAATACTGTTGTGGAACATATAAAACTATTGAAGGGGGGATGATGCTAACCATGATGCTTTTTCTATGTGGAAGCTTCTCACACAAAATAGCTCCTACCTCATAGTCCTTGCAGCTCTGTTTCCTTGAAAGCTAAGAATTTTTTTTTATGTCAGGAATATTGTTAGAATCAGTGGAAAGACTGTAGAAATACAATGGGAAAAGACAAATGACTAGGGACCTATGCATGCTTAAACAAAATAACCAAAAATATCTTTCTAGTTAAAATGAGATATCTCTATCATGTCACTTAGAGACTTCTCAGTTGTAAAAGAAAGTCCTTATTCTACCACCAAGTAGGTTCAAACCACGTAGTTGTTGGCTAACATTCTCAGTCCAAAATTCAACATCAATTTATAGAGATTACTTCTTTTTTCATTTTATTGAGATGTAATTGACATATAACACCACTGTGTAAATTTAAGCTGTACAGCATAAAGATCTGAGAAACAAATTTATTGTGAAAAAAATTATCACAATAAGGTTAGTAAACACATTCATCACCTTACTTTGTTCCTTTTTTTGTGGTGATAATAAAGATATGTAAATAAAGCTGAAAAGTATACAGTATTGTTACTTGGTTATTATGGTCTAAATTAAATCCCCAGAACTTATTCAGCTTATAACTGCAAGTTTGTTTTCTTTAACCAGTATCTTCCCATTTCCCAGTCCCTGACAAGTCACCAATCTACTCTTTTGTTTCTGACTCTGGCTTTCTAGATTTACCACATAAGTGAAATCATACAATATTTCTCTTTTTCTGTCTGACTTATCTCACTTAGCAATGCCCTCAAATATTCATCCATGTTGTCCAGAATAGCAGGATTTCCTTCTTTTTATGGTTAAGTAATATTCTACTGTGCATAAACAATACATCTTCTTTTCCACTCATCTGCCAATGATAGTTAGATTGTTTCTATGTCTTGTAAAGTCATTAATTCTAAGAAAATAAAAAAATGGTAAGCAGCATTGGGAAACTGATGATAAAATTTATATTATAGCATGTGTAGACTTCACATGAACTTATATAAAATATTCATGTTCATATGACATGTATAATATGAAAAAATCAAGCCCTGAAATATTTGATAAATTGCTACCAACAGTAACTCAAAAGACCTATTAGTTATGTAATTAGCTTGAGACTTTGGGAGAAGTCAGAAAATAAGTTTTTCATGGTTTGTGTTAATTTTTTGGATGAGTTTGCCAAAATATTACAAGAAAAAAATGAGTTCAGGAAAATAATAACTAGTTTGAAACCTGAAATGACAGGAAATACAATCTATAAACCTAGTAACTTATAATATCAGAGGAAGTAATTACTTATTAATCCTAAGCAATAAAGTATAAAATTGACAGAGGCTAATTAAACATTAGCCTTGTGGCAAATATATTGAGGTTATATCCATTACCCTCATTGATAAAACCATTGATTAAGATTTCTCAAAATATCAGAACACTTGAAAGTAGGCAAATAATATTTATATTTCAACTAGCTCAGATACCTCAAAGAAGAGATGTAGCTCTCTTACTGAAGTCTGATATATACATCCATCTAAATCAACAGAGAGTCATGGGGAATAAGAAAACACAGCAAGTGTGAAGGTTATGCGATAAAATGAATATGGGCATGGCTACCAGGCTATGGAGAAAACAGGCAGCAAACAATTACGGCATAATATTCTAGAAGTAGTACTGTAAGATTAAACATTGAGTTTTATTACCAAAATACCCACAATTTTGGACTAAAAGATATTGTGACTATCTGAGCATTAAATCTACTTTGGGAACTTTGATGGCTTATGGAAGGAAATTGACTGAGAATGATGCTTATAGTACCAGAAGGGACATATTCACTGATACCTACTTTAGAAGTGTCCACAATATCATGAAAAGCTATCACACCTCCCTTGAGGCAGTCAGCACTTGGGATCACAGATAAAAATGGACAAAGGAGTATGACCAGGGACAAATTGTTTTGATCATCTTTTCTTTAATCTGTTAGTGAAAGAGAAATTTCCAATCTAGGGTTTGGGGCATGGCCTACCACATGACACAGAAAACTGGACATTTGAGATCAACAGCACAAACTCACATCCAGGACAGGAGGATACCATGTCATGCAGGGTCCCAGGGAGTTTGCACTTAGGAATATAGAGAGCATGTAGGGGCTGTAGGAAGCTTATGAGTTTCTTTCTGGTTCCTACAGGAGGATGTGAATGCTTGGTTTGAATAATTTTGTAGGTTGCTAGGGAGCTGAAAGTTGCTATGAAAAAACAGGCAAGCACTCTACCTGGAGGGTTGTTTACTTAGAGGATCTCATTCACAGGGGTATATTTGGGAAGAGAAACTTGTAGTCAGGCTATTGGAGGCCCTCCAGATTCTGATGTCATAGGAACATATAACATTCAACAAATTCCAGGCTTTGTACCACACTAATCAAGGGATATTCTATAAACAATTTCTCCATGATGCTCTCCCATCCCCAGAGAGGGATCTCTTACTATAGGGAGTTGACATTTTCTAGAATGTTTAGATGAATTAAATAATACAATATGTTCAACCTTTCTTATATGGCTCTTTTCACTCAGAATAATTACTGAATTCAACCTATTTTGAAATTCATGGCTGATATAGAAGACAGTAGATATCTGTTGACATTTTGAAGAAACTCATAAGGTGATTTTTAGTGTTTGCTGCATTTTACATTCTCACCAATAGTGCATTAAGATTTCTATCACACCATATCCTTTCCAACTTTTGGTAGGGTGAGTCACTTTAATATTTTACTTTATTAATAGTCTAATGATAGTTAATTGTAGCTTTAATTTGTTCTTCCCTAATGACTACGAATTGTATTTTCTCTTCATTACAGACCTTGTTTCCTGCACCTCTGCATGGCCAGTGAATATGATTAGACACCAGGCACTGTGAATTTTACCTTTTTGGGTGATGGATAATTTTTACACTCACAAATAGTCTAAGCTTTGTCTTGATGTCATAACATCTTAAAAATCATTCAGCATTTTCAAATCTTTAATACTGTGTTGGGCAGGGACAGAGGAATGTTTAGTCCAGGCTTAATTCCTCCCTGTCACTGAGGCAAGACCTTCTGAATATTCTACCTGATACTTCATGAAAGATCAGGTTTGCCAATATGGTTGGTGAGAGCAGGCAGAATTTCTGGCCCTTTGTGAGACTTGGGGGTTGATTTTCCCTACCAGGCTCAGCAATTATCTTGATATCCTTCAGTAGTTTCCTCCCATGCATGCACTCATCAGTACTTAGTTGAATTCTTGAGGGGACTCTTAGAAGATGTCTAGGGCTCTCTTTCCACAAAGAAATCTTCTGATAGTCTTTCCTATGAGTTCTGGCCACCATAGCCTGTCTAGATTCCTATCTCTTATCTCTTTAAGTAAGGTATACTCTCTTGCTCTTCTTGGGTTCCTGATGCCTGAGCCAAGCAATAGCCTAGAAATGTCCTCAGGCAGTAGCTAGGAAATTAATAGAATTTATTTTGTTTTTCATTTCTCAGAAACTACTCTCCTTCATTTTATGCCTAATGTCTTGGGAGCCATTGTTTCATATATTTTGCCTACTGTTTTATTTGTTCAGATAGTACAGTAAATCTTACCCTGCTACTACATTTTGGTGAGAAGTAGATGTCATGGTTGTCTTTTTAATGAGTACATAAACTAGTCTTTCCTGACTATTGTAGAAAAGGTTATATTAATATAAATGTTCTCAAAAACTAGGACAAATAAAAAATCCTACATATAATTTATACACAACTTCTAAACATGTGGGTGTATGTTTTATATGATGAGAACATGAGCAATAAACAATATCTGCATAGCAAGATTCTATGCATGGCAGAGAGATAAATTAGATGTTGGCAGAATTCTTAAAAAAATAGAGAAGTTAAATGCATGTGGCTATCACTCCACTCTGCCCCTTTCCTTGGAAGTGAGCACATGTACCTAATCTCCAGAACCCATTTCTTCTCTGGGAAGATTTGCTCTCCCCTGCCTCTGCTATTCCCCTTCCTTCCAGAGTGTTTCCCCCACCTCTGATCACTGCCCCCAATGCTCTCTTCTGGATAGGCTCCTGTGCTTCTGCTGCCTTGAGAGCAGTCTCTGGTGAGTTGATCACACACACAAGTGGGGCTGAAACTGCATCTGAGCCCCAGGAGTCCTGTGACTAATGGAAAAAACTGAAATCTCTCCTCCCAGCTGTAGGAACTGCAGATTTACACCTCCACTGACAGCCTTCTAAATCTAGTGACTGTGGAACAACCCAATGGACAAGTGCTTTTGCAGCTGAGACAGGTCTGGCTTTAGCATCTGTGGGCTTTGTGGACACATAAATGTGGGGGTGGGTTCAGGCCAGGGTCAGTCTGAGCTGCCTCCATAGCTCCCATAGAAGGTGAGGGGACATTACTACTGCAGTCCTTGGATCTGACATCAGTGGATGGGTGCCAATGGCCTGGTGACAACAATGCCTGAGATACACCAAGTCCAACTGCCAGCATAGCAGTGGCAACAATAGTGTATTTTGTCAACCCACAAAGTAAGTGAAAAGTGACACAACAGAACACACTCACAGGTGAACACTCCAGAAGAGGAATGCTCAGGGGCTTCTCTCCTAGTGCAAGCACTCTAATTCTACCTACCCCTACCTCTTACCACAGGGGTGAAACACAGCACAGAAACAAGTCTGGGGGCAGCTACTACAACAACTAGGGAGCAGACACTGCCACTGATAGGGCAGTGACAATCACAAAGCAGAGAGGAAGCCCAACTTGATAGCCAGTGCAGGCTCTTGTCACCACAATGTCAGTCACATCTGTTGTCAAGGGAAAAACAGTCAGCATACACTGAGGAAAGAAGTGACAGGTATCCATATTTGTTAGTAGCCCTTGTACCAAAAACATATTAAATGCAGGCAGGCTTCTAAAGTTGTCCTGAGCTCATGGCCCCCTCTAAACACCTCCTTGACAACACCCTGACATTAGAGGGACAAGACATGGCTCTACACACCAGTGGAGAGACACAAGTGCTTCCCATCAAGAAGCCTCCAAAAGCCTCTGGACCAACTTCACCCACCAGGGGGAGACACCAGAAGCAGAAGGAACAAACCCTGAAGCTTGTGAAAAGGCAACCACAAACAGAAAGGTAGACAAAGTGAGGTGACAGAAAAAATGTTTTAGCCAAGAAACAAGTTAAAAACCCACAAAAACAACTACATGAAGGCAATATACAATCTACCAGAAAAAGAATGATACAACTTCTCAGCCAAAAAGAAGTACAGATCAAGAAGTTACAAGAAATGTTTAACAAAGAGCTAGAAGATTTAAAGAACAAAGATGAATAGTACAATAACAAATGAAAAACATTATAGAAGGAACCAACTGCAGAATAACTGAGGAAGAAGAATAAATAAGTGCGCTAGAAAGAGTGGTGGAAATCACTGCTGTGGAAAAGAATCAAGAATTACAAGAAATGAGGATATTTTCAGAGCTCTCTCCAACAAAACTGAATGTACTGACATTCATATTATAGGGGTCCCAGAAGGAGGAGGGAAAGAAAAAGGGAGTCAAGAAAGTATTTCAAAATATTAGAGTCAAAAATGTCCTTAACATGGGAAAGGGAACACTCACTCAAGTCTAGAAAGCACAGACAGTTCCATACAGAATGAATTCAAAGAGGAACATACTGAAATACATAATATCAAACTCACAAAAATTAGAGACATAGAAAAAATATTTAAAACCAGCAAGGGAAAAGCAACAAATAACAATAACATACAAGGGAACTCCTGTAAGCTTATGAATACATTTTTTTTCAGCAGAAATTCTGCATGCCAAAAGGGAGTGGCATGATATATTTAAAATGACGAAAGGGACAAATGTACAACCGAGAATACTCTACCCAGCAAGGTTCTCATTCAGATTTGATAGATAAAAGCTTTCCAGACAAGAAAATCAAAGAAAATTCAGCAGAACCAAATCAGGTTTACAACAACTACTGAATGAATTTTCTAGTGAGAAAAGAAAAGGACACAACTAGAAAGAAGAAAATTACAAATGTGAAAGCTCACTGCTAAAGGCAAACAAAATTAAAAGGAAGGAATCATATACAGACAGATGTGATATCAAAATGAACAATCATGAGAAGAGAGCTCCAATTCAACACCTAGCCTGGGAATTTCCATATGCTATGGGTGCAGCCCTTAAAAAAAAAAGACAAAAAGAAAAAAGAAGACACATTTGAAATTAAATGATCAGCAACCTAAAGCAATTCTGTATGCTACATCAAAATCTAATGGGTATAGCACAGGGAACTATATCTAGTAACTTATGATGGAACATGATGGAGGATAATGTGACAAAAAGAATGTACCTGTGTGTGTTTGTGTGTCACTGGGTCACTTTGCTGTACAGTAGAAATTGACAAAACATTAGAAACCAACTATAATGGAAAAAATAAAAATCCTTAAAAAACATCACACACACACGTGAAAATGTAACAGGAACCAAAACCCAAAAACTACAACAGATACACACACACAAACACACACACACAGAGAAAACCAAATACAAAACAAAAGACAGTCATCAAATCACAAGAGGACAAAAGATAAAAGGAAAAAAAGACCTAAAATTACAAACTCAAAAACAATTTTAAAATGGCATGACAGATGACATGATACTGTACATAGAAAACCCGAAGGACTCAACCCCAAAACTACTAGAACTGATTAATAAAGTCAGCAAAGTAGCAGGCTATAAGATTAACATTCAGAAGTCAGTTGCATTTCTGTATACCAGCAATGAAACATTAGAAAAGGAATACAAAAATACGTTACCTTTTAAAATTGCACCTCACAAAATCAAATACCTCGGAATACACCTGACCAAGGAGGTAAAGGACCTATATGCCGAGAACTATAAAACCTTAATCAAAGAAATCAAAGAAGATGTAAAGAAATGGAAAGATATTCCATGTTCCTGGACTGGGAAAATCAATATTGTAAAATTGGCCATACTACCCAAAGCAATCTACACATTCAATGCAATCCCTATCAAATGACCCAGGACATTTTTCACAGAACTAGAACAAACAATCCAAACATTTATATGGAACAACAAAAGACCCAGAATCGCCAAAGCAATCCTGAGAAACAAAAACCAAGCAGGAGGCATAACTCTCCCAGACTTCAAGAAATACTACAAAGCCACGGTCATCAAAACAGTGTGGTACTGGGATCAAAACAGACAGACAGGCCAATGGAACAGAATAGAGAACCCGGAAATAAACCCTGACACCTATGGTCAATTAATCTTTGACAAGGGAGGCAAGAACATCAAATGGGAAAAAGAAAGTCTCTTCAGCAAGCATTGCTGGGAAACCTGGACAGCTGCATGCAAAGCAATGAAACTAGAACACACACTCACACCATGCACAAAAATAAACTCCAAATGGCTGAAAGACTTCAATATACGACAGGACACCATCCAACTCCTAGAAGAAAACATAGGCAAGACACTCTCTGACATCAACTTCATGAATATTTTCTCAGGTCAGTCTCCCAAAGCAATAGAAATTAGAGCAAAAATAAACCCATGGGAACTCATCAAACTGAAAAGCTTTTGCACAGCAAAGGAAACCCAAAAGAAAACAAAAAGACAACTTACAGAATGGGAGAAAATAGTTTCAAATGATGCAACTGACAAGGGCTTAATCTCTAGAATATATAAACAACTTACACAACCCAACAGCTTAAAAGCCAATCAATCAATGGAAAAATGGGCAAAAGACCTGAATAGACATTTCTCCAAAGAAGATATACAGATGGCCAGCAAACACATGAGAAAATGCTCAACATTGCTGATCATAAGAGAAATGCAAATCAAAACTACCATGAGATACCACCTCACACCAGTCAGAATGGCCATCATTAAGAAGTCCACAAATAACAAGTGCTGGAGGGGCTGTGGAGAAAAGGGAACCCTCCTGCACTGTTGGTGGGAATACAAACTGGTACAGCCACTATGGAGAACGGTTTGGAGATACCTTAGAAATCTATCCATAGAACTTCCATATGACCCCACAATCCCACTCTTGGGCATCTATCCGAACAAAACTCTACTTAAAAGAGACACATGCACCCGCATGATCATTGCAGCACTATTCACAATAGCCAGGACATGGAAATAACCCAAATGTCCATGGACAGATGATTGGATTCGGAAGAGGTGGTATATATACACAATGGAATACTACTCAGCCATAAAAAAGAATGACATCATGCCATTTGCAGCAACATGGAGGGAACTAGAGAATCTCATACTGAGTGAAATGAGCCAGAAAGACAAAGACAAATACCATATGATATCACTTATAACTGGAATCGAATATCCAGCACAAATGAACATCTCCTCAGAAAAGAAAATCATGGATTTGGAGAAGAGACTTGTGGCTGCCTGCTGGGAGAGGGAGGGAGTGGGAGGGATCGGGAGCTTGGGCTTATCAGACACAACTTAGAATAGATTTACAAGGAGATCCTGCTGAATAGCATTGAGAACTATGTCTAGATACTCATGTTGCAACAGAAGAAAGGGTGGGGGAAAAATGTAATTGTAATGTATACATGTAAGGATAACCTGACCTCCTTGCTGTACAGTGGGAAAATAAAATAAATAAATAAATAAAAATAAAAATTGCATGAAGTACATACATATCCATAATTAACTGAATGTAAATAGATTAAATTCTCCAACCAAAAGACACAGACTAGTTAAGTGGATACAAAAAATAAAACCCACATTTATACTGTATACAAGAGACCCACTTCAGATCTAGGGACACAGAGACTGAAAGTGAGGGGATGGAAGAAGATCTTCCATCCAAGTAGAAATCAAAGGAGAGGTGGAGTAGCAATATTCATAGCAGACAACATAGACTATAAAATAAAGAATGTTACAAGAGACAAAGAAGGATGTTACCTAATGATCAAGGGATCAATCCAAGAAGATTTAACAATTACAAATATATATGTACCCAACATAAGAGCACCTCAATACAAAAGGAAAATGCTAAATTCCATAAAAGGAGAAATCAACAAAATACAGTAATAATGGGAAACATTAACACCCCCATTTATATCAATGGTCAGATCAGCCAGAAAGAATATCAGCCAGAAAGAAAATCAATAAGGAAACACACCTGACAAGATAAGACTTAATCCATATCTATAGAATGTTCTATCCAAAAGCAGAATATACTTTCTTTTTAAGTGCACATGGAACATTCCCCAGGATAGATCATATCGTGGGCCAAAAATCAATCCTTCTTAAGTTTGAGAGAACTGAAATTACAATAAGCATCTTTTATGACCACAATGTTATGAGACTAGAAATCAACTACAAGGGAAAAAAATCAACAAACACAAACACATGGAAGATAAACAATATGCTACTAAACAACCAATGGATCAGTATAGAAATTAAAGAGGAAATTAAAAAATACCAAGAGATAAACAACAAGGAAAACAAAAGATCCAAAATCTATGGGATGCAGCCAAAGCAACTTTAAGAGGGAAGATTATAGCAATACAATCTTATCTTAGGAAATGAGAAAAATCTCAGATAAACAGACTAATCTTACACCTGAAGCAACTAGAGAAAAAAAACCTCAAAGTTAGTAGAAGGAAAGAAATCATAAATAGCAGAAATACATGAGGTAGATATGAAAAAAATACAAAATATCAATGAAACTAAAAGGTGATTCTTTGAAAAGATAAAATAAACTTTAGGCACTATCATCAACAAAAACAGGGAGGAGGGCTCAAATCAATAAAATTAGAAATGAAAAAGAAGTTACAACTTTCACCAAAGAAATACAAAAGATAGAAAGAGACTACTACAAACAACTATATACCAATAAAATTGACAACTTAGAAAAAATGGATGCATTCGTATGAAGGTACAACCTTCCAAGGCTGAACCAGGAAAAAAATAGAAAATATGAATAGGCCAATCACAAGTATTGAAAATTGAAACTCTGATTTAGAAACTTAAATTCCAGGAAGCAATGGCTTCACAGGTGAATTTTATCAAACATTTAACAGCTATTCTTCTGAAACTCTTCCAAAAAATTGCAGAGGAGGTAACACTCCCAAAATCATTCTATGAGGCCATGATAACTCTGATATCAAAACCAGACAAAGATACCACAAAAAAAGAAAAGTACAGACCAGTATCAGTGATGAAATGTACACAAACTCCTCAACACAATATTAGCAAACAAATCCAACAATACATTAAAAGGATCATACATCATGATCAGGTGGGATTTATCCTGGGAGTGCAAGGATTCTTCAATATCCACAAATCAGTGTGATACACCACACTGACAAATTGAGGAATAGAAATCATATGATCATCTTAATAGCTGCAGAAAAAAACTTTCGAAACAATAAAAGTCCCTTCTGAATGGGGGCATAGAGGGAACCTACCCTGACGTAATAATGGGCCATATAATGACAAATTCACAGCCAACATCATTATCAATGGTGAAAATCTGAAAGCATTTCAACTAATATTAGGAAAAAGACAATGATGTCTGCTCTCACCACTTTATTTAACATTGTTTTGGAGTTCTATCCACAGCAATTAGAGAAGAAAAGAAATAGAAGAATCCTAAATGAAAAGGAAAAAGTAAAAGTATTACTAATTGTAGCTGACCTGTTACTACACATAGACTATACTAAAGATCCTACCAGAAAAATATTAGAGCTCATCAATGAATTTGATAAAATTGCGGGATTAAAAATTAACATACAGAAATCTCTCTAAACACTAACAATGAAACATCAGAAAGAGAAATTTAGAAAATAATTCCATTTACCAACCAATCAAAAACAGTAAAATATCTAGGAACAAACCTACCAAAAGAGGGGGAAAAAAAAGACCTATATTCTGAAAACTATAAAACACTGATGAAAGAAATTGAAGAGACACAAACAGATGGAAAGATATACTATACTCTTGAATTAGGAGAATCCTTATTGTCAAAATGATTATATTGCTGAAGGCAAGATACAGATTCAATGTAATTCCTATCAAATTTCCAATGGCATTCTTCACAGAAATAGAATAAAAAAATTTTAATTTGTATGGAAACACAAAATCCCTGAATATCCAAAGCAATCCTGATGAATCACGCTTTCTGAGTTCAGACTTATACCACAAAACTATAGTTGTCAGAATATTATTGTACTGGCAAAAAAACAGATATATAGATCAATGGAAGAGGATATAAAGGTCAGAGATTAACCCAGGCATTTATGGTCAACTAATCTATGACAAAAGAGACAAGAATATACAATCGAGAAAAGACAGTCTCTTCAATAAGTAGTGGTGGGAAACCTGTACAGCTACACATAAAAGAATGAAGTTAGTACACCATACTAAAAATAATCTCAAAATGGATTAAAGATCATAATACATAAAGCTGGATACCATAAAACTCCTGGAGGAAAATATAGACAGGACGCTCAATGATGTAAATAACAGCAATATCTTTTCATATTCACCTCCTAGAATAAGGAAAATAAATAAATAAATAGGACCTAATTAAATTTAACAGCTTTTGCATAGCCAAAGAAACCATAAAGAAAACAAAAAGACAACCTACAAGGTGGGAGAAAATATTTGCAAATGAAGCCATTGACAAAGGATTAGTCTCAAAAAAATATACAAACATCTCACACAGGTTTATAGGAAAAAACCAAATGACCCAATCAAAAAATGGTTAGATCTAAAAAAACACTTCTCCAAGGGAGACAAATTGCCAATAATCATATGCATAGATGCTCAACAGCACTAATTACTAGAGAAATGCAAATCAAAACTACAGTCATGTATCACCTCACACCAGGCAGAAAGGCCATCATCAAAAAGTCTATAAACAATAAATGCTGGAGAGAGGGTGGAGTAAAGGGAACTCTGTTACACTATTGGTGGGAATGTAAATTGGAATAACCAGTGTGAAAAACAGAATGGAAGTTCCTTAAAAAAACTAAAAATAGAACTACCATATGACCCAGCAATCCCACGCCTCAGCATGTATCCCAAGAAAACCATAATTCAAAAAGATATATACACCCATAAGTTCACTGCACTAGTTACAGTAGCCAAGACATGGAAGAAACATAAATGGATAAAGAATTGATAAAGAATATGCACTACATATATACAATGGAATAGTACTCAGCTATAAGAAGAATGAAATAATGGCATTTGCAGCAATATGGATGGACCTAGGAATTATCATGCTAAAGTCAAGTAAGTCAGACTGACAAAGACAAATATATCACTTAAATGTGGAATAAAAATAATAAAACAACATATTTATAAAACAAACTCAAATTTTGAAATCAAACTTTTGGCTACCCTGGGGGAAACTGTGGTGGCCAGAGGGATAAATTGGGAGGATATGTATAACATATACACACATATATATAAAATATATAAGTAACAAACACCTACTATATAGCATAGGGAAAGCTGTTTAATTCTGTAATAACCTATATGGGATAAAATGGATATATGTATATGTATAACTGAATCATTTTGCTTTATACCTGAAACTAATACAACACTGTAAGTCAGCTGTACACCAATAAAATAAAATAAATACATGTACTAGCACAAAGCTTGGCTTTAATGTCACAACACTATAGCTAATATCAAGAAGCCAGGACACTACTCTGTATCCCAGGGTTTAGGAAACAGTTTCTGCCTCTTTTAAGTGTGCTGCCACAGCCATGGTTTTCTTGGAACATAAGATTGGTAATTAAACATTAAAACATGAATTCTAGCTTCTCTTAACATTCATTCAGAGCAAACTTATCTGTCAATAATGCTCCACAAGTATAGATTTACCTCACTTCTAACTTATAAATTGATACCTGATTTACACTCAAATCTCTTAACTTTAAGGGTGTCCCAAAAAATGAAATACTTAGCATCCCAACCTTAGAAATACAAGGCAAAAGAAAGGTTATGAGTGTCAATCAACATATCCATCAAACTCCATCACTCTGGCTACTAAAATTCCATTCATAGCTTTCTATGCACAATTAATGTCCATCAGTACCAGAAGACAAAGCCAAAGAGGATAACTAACATACCACCAGTCATGGTACGCATCTCAAAGAGACATTTATTCTCTGCTTATTTAGTCTACATTCTGCCTTACATTTCTGTACATAGAAAACCAATTTATAAGTCAGTTATCCAAAATGTACTATATATAAAGTATTTAGGGAATAAAAGAGCAAAGCTTATATCCATAATAAGGGAAAGAGAAAACATTCCTAACCACCATATTAGGGGAAAATCACAGGGAAATGTAACTACAGGTCCAAATATAGATGTATTTGAAGGGAAGAGGACATACTCAGTTACTAAAGCCTGCATTTCAGTTCACAGGGCTATGGGTTGATATTTGTAATGTTTTTTCTCACCACATATTTCATGTTGCCCTTTCCTTTAGTCAGCACCTCAGCACCTGAAATTTTATTACCCAGTGCTTTCAGCCACTAGTGTTTCTGCTTTTTTCTATTATCACAAGTTATGAAGGAGTTGATCAGTTAAACCTAAGGAGCCCATGCTTTCTAAACGCATTCCTCTCTACCTCCTTTTTCTTAATAATTAGGATTAAACATACTGCAAAGTATGATAAGCATATTCTTTCCTTGTTGCTTCAATGGTATTGAGACCCAAAGTGGCACAGGGACTATATGGAAATAATATTTTGTTTCTGGGTAAATTTTACCTTTAAAGCAGAAGAGTACAAATTCCTGGTGATGGAAAACAAAAATCTTCAGTGGATTGTAAGATAAGACCTCTTACAAATCTTCAGTACCAGAACAGTATGTTGTATCCAGGCAGAAATGCTACCACATTTTGTAGGACAATATGCTTACAGCTTGTAGAGATGCCATTACTGAATCTTCAAAAGGTCACTTCAAATTTACATGAAAACAGTTTTAGAGAAAACTATGTTAAGACACACTAACTCCCCAGACCAGAGCCACTCTGTCATACATATTAATTGCATTATTGATGTTACTGTAAAATGGAATGGTTGGTCAAAAAAAAAAAAGCAATTTATGCATGACCTCATAATAGTGAATCATACACTCAGTAAATCCACAATTGATAATGGGTGTGTCTTCTCTGAGGCCAGAGAAGACATACCCATATCCAGCATAATTTGATTCAAGTGAAAAGAGAGTTTATTTAGCAAAGAAGGGCATTAAATATAAACTTCCACTGGGTGACTGCCCAATCCCAGGGAAACAGTGTTGTAACAGGTAAAAATAGTGACTTGTGAAAATTTGAGACTACATCCCATCAATGGCAGTGATCCATTTAGACTCAGTGGGGTGAAGGCCAAGCTGTTTGACCCCAGAATGATCTTCAGCCCAGCTGCCTTGTGAACATATTGATCTGATGTTGTGATAATCAGTGAAAGAAGCTGACCAGGATGGGTCAATTTGTCTCTCTGATTACTGAGAATTTCTTCTGCCATACATACTCTTTTGTGAGCATTCACACCAGAAAAAAATATACATTTCATCTCACCTGATCTTGACTCTGAAGTTTCTAGGCACATAAAACCTGGATCCTTTTATGAGGATCTCACTAACCATTATTTTAATTGTCCTTACCTTCCTGTCATGTGGTTAGGCATTGCCATCAGTCATTGCATATTTGCACCTTGGGGACTTCTTCAAGATACACTGTACAAAGTTTGTCCACTTGAGGGATTCATCTCCACTAGCCTTCAGGCCCATGCCTGAGTGTGTAGGTAAAATGGAATAGTATTTCTTTTTTTTTTTTTTGTCTTTTTTTTTTTGCTATTTCTTGGGCCGCTCCCACTGGCATATGGAGGTTCCCAGGCTAGGGGTCGAATCGGAGCTGTAGCCACTGGCCTACACCAGAGCCACAGCAACGCCAGATCCTGAGCCGTGTCTGCAACCTACACCACAGCTCACGGCCATGCCGGATCGTTAACCCACTGAGCAAGGGCAGGGATCGAACCCGCAACCTCATGGTTCCTAGTCGGATTCGTTAACCACTGCGCCACGACTGGGAACTCCAGCATTTCTTTTCTAATGGATGACAGTGAGTGAGCCCAAACTCTAAGTCAGAACAGATTTGATTTCCTGAGTCAATTGCTCATTATGATCTTTCTATGGGTCCAGAGATGTGTACAAAACATCACTGGCTTTAGGACACAGAATCAGACACTGTTCATTTGTACATTTCTACATGTTAAAGGGGTCTTGCTGCAAAAGTAGAGGAGTCTGAGAATATTTCTCACAAGAAGAATGGATCTTAGCATAGCTTTGTTCCATAAACTACAGTTCTGTGATATGCTTCTCTTATTGGAGATTTCTATAGACTCCAATTAGAATCCTGATCCAGCAGAGAAATAGCAGTTGTCCTCTGAATCTGCTGGATCAGCGAAAGCATCTACACAACAGCATGAACAACAGCCAGGGCAGCAGCTAAATTTTCTCTTATTCTATATTACTGAGTTCATGAGTTAGGGCCAAATTTCAGCCAAATATTCTTCACGACCTCCAAAATCTAACTAGATCCAGTAAATATCATATCTTATATTAGCTAAGGAAACCAGGTGTTGCAACAGATAAGCCCAAAATCTCATGAGAAAAAAAGACATAGCATTTGAAAAAAATAAAAACTGTTAATAATCACAGGTTATAGGGCTGCATACATAAAAACACCCAATGCAACTATGTTAATAATAACTAATGAATCATAATTAGAGTTAGCAAGACATTAATAGGATGGCTGGATATATGTTAGTACACTATGTACATTTTATTTTAAAATCAATATAATGAATAGTTTTTATTTCCTAATTCTAAAATTTTTATGGAGCTTCAATGGCTGAACCACAGTCAAAATGCCACTGAAGAAGAACAGAAAAAGTATGATGTTTCTCAGAATCTCATTAACTGGGCTCTCTGCAGCAAGACCAGTGTCCCCTTCCTCTTCAGCAAAGAGCTGGTAAGAGGAACGCCACCTTCTCCATCACCAGTCGGGTCAATTGTGTTTCAGATGCAGCTGCTGCTGGAGACAAAATGTAACACAGACCCTGGCTCCCTTTGGAGAATCAGATTCACGTGGGAGCCTAACTTCTGGACTAAGCAGCTGGCTTCCCTTGGCTGTATAACTACAGATGGCAGACAGCTGTCATAGGCAGATTCTCTTGCTTATGGAGGCTTCCAGGGTCCATCATCTTTCTGTCAAAGCCATCAGTCCCCAGTTGCTCCGCAAGAGACTCCCAGCCACCCCTCCTACAAGTTCCAGTCTCCAGCTGTGTGCTCCTCATCGGTCTGCTGCTCTCACTGCCCCCCAGTGTCGCCTTCCCTCAAAGGCCAGGTCCCCCCACCCAGACTGCACCCAGCCCACAGCTTTAGGCCGCCCTCTGAGATGCCCCAGCAGCTGGGGTCCCTGCAGTGCTCCGCCCTGCTGCCCAAAAACAAAGACCTGCCCTGCCACCCGCATTCTCCCAAGCTGCTGCAGCCCTGGCTGGACATGGAGCCTTCCCGATGAGCCGGAGAGCAGGTCCCAGCAGCTGGGGCAGCCGCCGGCCCTCCAGCCCGTGTGCGTCGTCCCTCCCCAGGATGCTCAGCAGGGCACCCACGCGCACCCTGCCTCACACACACCCTCTGTCCACCTCCAGTTTGGCCACCACCCGGAGCTGAAGCTCAGCCACTTTCAGCAGCAGCCACAGCAGCAGCTGCCACCGCCGCCCCTGCCACCACCCCTTCCCCCGCAGCAGCCACCCCCTTTCCTGCCTCCATCCCAGCACCTGGCTCCCGGTCAGCAGGAGGGCCCTCCTGGGCCTGCCTGTGCCCAGAATGTGGACATTATGCACCACAAGTTTGAGCTGGAGGAGATGCAGAAGGACCTGGAGCTCCTCCTTCAGGCTCAGCAGCCCAGCCTGCAGCTGAGTCAGACCAAGCCCCCTCAGCACCTTCAGCAAACCATTGTGGGGCAGATCAACTACATCGTGCGGCAGCCAGCGCCCATCCAGCCCCAGAGCCGGGTGGACCCTGTGCAGGCTGCAGATGAGCCCCCAGCACTTGAAGGCCCAAAGCCAGCTCTTCCTCTTGACAAGAACACCGCGGCCAGCCTGCCCCAGGCAGCCGGCGGGGAGACCCCGCACCCTGTCCCTGCCCTGGGCAGCGCCGCCCAGCACTCCTCTCCGAAGATGGTGAGAAAGGTACTAACAGAGCCAGCTTTCCCTGACCCTGCGGGACCCTGTGCCCATCAAGACCTCAGGGACCCGGCCCAGGATGATTTGGCAGGGGGGAGGAGTGTCCCTGTTCCACCCCGGATGCTCCAGAGTCCTGACTCTTGCCGCCTGTCCTAGTGAGTCAGCAAGGCCCTCCGCCACCCCCTCCCATGCCCAGGAGCATGGGGAGAGGTGGGGCGAGGGGAAGGAAGCCAATTACTGGACCGCTGACTCTGTAGGGGGACTGTGTGTGCTTCTCGGGCGAGGTCACTTCACCCTTCCCGACAGGTCTGGGAGGCGGCATCCTTGTTTTATAGCTAAGGAAACTGAGATCCAGGCTTCTACAGCTAGTAGATGAGAAGGCTAAGGTGTATCTACATCTAGAATCTGAAGCCTAAACTTTTTTCCTCTGCAACGGATGCGAATGGGGAAGAGTCCTCTGTGGCCGCACAGTCCAGTTGGTTGGCTTATGGCTGGAATGATGAGCATGCTGGGGGAGTGGTCTGGAAGGCGTCCTGCGGGGGTGGCTGAGCACTAGGGGCACTGGGGTCTCTCGAAGACAAGCTCTAGGAGCCCTTCCTGTCTGTCCACCTGCCGCTCCCTGGAAGGGTTCATGGCAGTAACCCTAGGGTCCCAGGACTCCTCAGCAGTCCTACTCTCAGTTGCCCTTCACGCCTGCTCAGGCCATGCTCCTGAGCACTGGCACCTCAGCACTGTGCACACCTTTCCCTCAGCCCTGTGTGTCCCTTGGCCCCATCCCACTCGTCCTTCTGCCTCTTCAGGCCCAGGACTCCAGTCTCCAGGTGCCTCCCCTCAGCCCTGTTCTCCAAGCCCTGTCCGCTGGTCTATACTCTCCTAGCCCACATCCCCAGCCCTGCGCATCCTCTGGGCTCTTCAGCCCCAGTTCCACTAGTCCTTCTGTGCACCTGCCCCTCCTCATGTCTCTCCCAGCAGCAACACTGCCATCTGTGTCCTAGATCAGTCTAGCTCAGGGCTACGTGAGAGTTTGAAAAAGGAAGAGATGGCACAAGTGAAATGTCAACTTGGCCACTTCCTATGACTCTTGAGGTCTAGGCAGGCCTGTGGTGTGCATGGCTCTCTGTTTCTGCCCTACCTGTCTTATCCTTTTGGAAATGGTTTGGCTTTAAAGGCCATAGAGATTCTGTAAATTGGCCATTTGTGACTCTTAAAAAAAATTATGATGTTTCTGCAAGTACTGACAATGTGGCAAACAACAGAGGAACAGGCTTGAGAATTAAACTCACACATACATAGAAGCTTGATATGGACACTGTGGCCTAACAGACAGTGGGAAAATCACAGAACTTGTAATACTTGGTGCTAGGAAATCTGACTATCCATACAAAGAAAAAGAAATCAAATTGGACCCCTACTTCATATGATTATGAGAGAATCAATGCCAGGTAGATTAAAGTCCTAAATGTGAAAGTCAAATACATAAAATCTTTAAAAAATAATATGAGATTTTCTTCATGACTTTAAGAGACTGATTTCTAAGACAAAACATAATGTCAAAGGCAACACTGACATAGCGTATATACATTAAAATTAGAATCTTTTAAAAGCTATAAAAAATAAGCTGAAGAATGCTGACTATACAGGACATATAAAGAACTTAGTACATAAAATAACAAGGCAAATGAACAAAGTTTGCAAAAGCTGAACTCCAAATGGCCAATAAGTGCATTAAAACATACTCAAGCTCTTTAATAACAAGGCAAAAGCAGATCAAACCCACACTATGACACCACCGTATCATAGAATGATTGGCTAACATGAAAGCCTGCCAATTATCAGTGTTGGTGAGGTTGTGGATCTATGATGACTTTCATACTCTGCTGGATGTCACACCAATCAGACAAAAATTGTGAAGACCACATTGACAGTATCTTTAAAGTTCAATATATGCATAGCCTGCAACTTAGCAATTCTACTTCCAGCTGCAAGCCTTAGAAAAAGGAGTGTGCATCTCAGAAAACATACATAGGAATATTCTTAACATCATCATTTACAATGGCCAGAAATTGGACACAACCCAATTGTTCATCAACATTAGAGTAAATGAATAAATTGTGGTATACTCACAACAGAATATAGAAAGCAATAAAAACTGATGAACCACAGCTATGGGCCATTGGGAAGAATCACAAACACAGAAAGAAATGGGAAAATGCAAGGCAAACAAGAAACCTATCCAAGGCAGAAAAGAACACTAATAGATATTGACAAATAAACATACATCTTATGAAATTCTAAGACATTATTTCCATCCTCACTTCTGTCAGAGTATTGAACCTAAGAATTCATAAGGACTGTATTGTTACAATGTGAAGAAGACAGGTTTTAAAGACTTATAATCAAAACTTTTACTAGGGTATTGAATACATTTAGTCTTATTAGAAAATAAAAAAAAGAAAACACTTTGGTCATGGTAGATGAAGATACTTGAGTAAAACTCTCCAACACACCAGCCCTTACCTTCAGCAGTAGATAAGTCCAGAGGAAGTTGAAGCTTCTGATCTTGAAGGTAATTGTAACAAAAAACCCCAACCCAACTTAAGCACTAACAAGGTGAACCCAGTACTCAAACTCAAGAATAGAAGGCACACAGTGACATATTTATAATATTTATCCAGACCTAAGTGTAACTAATATCTATCTCAGACCTAAGTGTCTTATACAACATTGATCATCAAGAAAATACAAATTAAAACTACCATGCAATTCTAACAAATGACCACTAACACAGAAAATATTAAAAGATTGAGAATAGCAACAACAATAATGTAAAGCAAACTGCTTTGTCAGAAATAACTGGTGGGAGTATAATTGAGATAATCAGTTGGAAAGGTATTTGGAGGAATTTACTCAAGCTGAATCAGGATGTAGCAAAAGATTATCAGGATAATATATGCAAAAGAATTGTGCATGAATTTATATGAAAGTACACATATGAGACTGTTCATAGAAGTATTATTAAGTGAAAATGCAAATCAGAAACAACAAATACATCTTTCTACAGTATGATAAATGTATTATCATCACATATGCCAATGAAAATTAATGAATTACAACTCTTTGCATCAAAGATGTTTCACAAATATGATATGAGCAAAACCAACACAAAAGTATACATAGTAAGATCCTACCCATGCCAAGATTAATCACGATAAAATGAGTTCATGGTGATCAAGTCCATTCTTTCTGCTGGATGGAGATTATTGGCTGCAATGGGATGTTACACTTCTGGCTTGCTGTTAATAGTCTGTATCTTGTGATGTGTTTTAGATAATAGGTTTGTTAAGCTTTTGACAATTCATCCAGCTCTATTATTATGAACATAGGATTTTTAAGTAAACAAGGTACTTAATTCATTAAAAAAAGAGCCAATCCTTCTCCCTGAAAGAAAACAGAATACAGAAATTTTGAAAATAAGCATGTATAGAAAGTTCAGGCTTCACAGCAGGGGCAATGGGAAACAAGTGCCCTGGCAAGCAGGTATGCTTAATCACTGACATTGTTTATAATCAACTGCTTATCATGACATTTGACAGAAGACTGAATTTTAACTGGTGTATTAAGTTTCTACAAACAATTCACTCCCCTACTGCCTGCACCCAAGACAGACTATTCTCGGCTCCCACCCCTGAATGTTCACCACTTTGAACAAATAGCAAGTGGAAATTACAATTTCAATACCAGACAAAATATTATTCTAAGCCATGAATTAATAATATATATTGAGAAGTGACATGTGTTAACTCATCAAAGTATGAAATGATCATGAAACATACATACTGTGAAATGCAGGAATCAAAACATGTAATGTGGAACCACATCAATTTAATCAATAGTTACTGAAGGCTTACTTTGTGTCAGGCCCTCTTCCAGGTGCTTTGAAGACATTGGTTAATGAAAGGACAAAATCCTCTGTGCTCACATAGCTTTTATTTCAGTGGAGAGGACCAAAAAACAAACCAATTCAGCAACAATTGCACTTAGAATTTTTCCCATATCATTTTCAAAAGCTAATAGATCAATGAGCCAGATGAAAACAAAAATGCAGAAGACTCAACTTACACAATTAACATCCTTAGACTGTGTGGTAAACTTTTACAATAAAACCAGAAATGGAGTTTTTAATAGTAATTAGTATAGATGAACTGTTTACAACATCATCACTATTCCGTGGAAGCTACAATCATCAACCCACTACCAAAAAGAAGTCATGTTCACACAGACAACATTCTTTTACTTCCCTGCAATAAACTCAGTAAGTGTAGAAATCAAGGATATAACTGTAGGTAAAAAAATTCAGTATGTCTGAAAACCAAATAACTTTTAGACTAAAGATGAAAGCTTGGCCTCTCACTCCACTCTTTGGAAGGTAAACTACAGGGGGCGGCTGAGGTACACCCCTTGCAGGTCTCACCTTTCTCACTGGGAGGGGTTGCTCCAGCTTCCCGACTCCTTCCTTCTGCCCGTTTCCAGACTGCTCTCCTGCAAGCAGGGAAGGTGCAGGAGTTTCCAGGAATGGCTTTCATTGGTTCCCAGCCCTCACCTTCAATTGGCCAGTGCCGATGTCCTGCGATCAGACATCACCTGGGGTAACTCCCTGGTCTTTCCCTGCCTCCACCTCCTTGTGGGCGATGAAGGTCTGTGGGAAATAGGGTGTAATACTGCAGCTGTGGCTTGAATTCTATCCCTGACCCAGGGAACCTCTATATGCTGTGGGTGTGGCAAAAAAAAAAAAAAAAAAACTGAGTATTTTCCCCCTTAAAAGTGGTTACTTTGGAAGTTTATTTGTATTTCCTTTCCTTAGCTCCATGATTGATTTGTTTTATCATTTATATATATATATTTTTCTACTGTTCAGCGTGGTGACTCAGTTACACTTACATGTATACATTCTTTTTTCTCACATTATATGTTCCATCATAAGTGTCTAGACAGGGTTCCCAGTGCTACACAGCAGTATTTCATTGCTAATTCATCCCAAAGGCAACATTCTGCATCTATTTACCCCAAGCTCCCAGTCCCCCCCCATTCCCTCCCCCTCCCCCTTGGCAACCACAAGTCTATTCTCCAAATCCATGATTTTCTTTTCTGTGGAAAGGTTCCTTTGTGCCTTATACTATATTCCAGATATAAGTGATAGCATATGGTATTTGTCTTTCTCTTTCTGACTGACTTCACTCAGTATGAGAGTCTCTAGTTCCATCCATTTTTAATTTTTTTTAAATACCTTGCAAGGCTCATTTGGCTTTTTCTCATACTTTAAGGAGGAAGTATGGTCTACTGAGACTTTCTAACACCCTGAACACTAACATTCTATTTTGATTTTAATCTAATGACTACAAGCTATATGACTCCATGAATACACACTAATTTAGAATATTATCTAAATTCTGAAACCAGTCTTCGTCTTTAATTGTTTCAGCTTGGAAGTATTTTCACACCTGAGTTCCAGTTAGAGATTGCATCTTGTTATTTCCACCACAGGTTTTATCCCATCATCCATTACATTATCCAAACAGGAATTCCATTAGGTGTCAGTTTTCACATGGGCCTCCAGCCATTACAGCTGTGGTTATACTCCTGACTCAACCAGGCAGCCTCTGTTTTCCCGCTGAGCCTTCCCCAAAATCCTCATCTCTGTTTCATGTAAACTCATTGTCCTTTCCATGTCACTTCATGCTAGAATATTTTCTTCTTGCCTCTTAAATATCCGGGGCAGATCTCTCCACTAAGTAAACCTACTCGTTGCAGTTTTTTTTTTAAGATTTCTTATTGTGCTGTTTTCTATGAGAATGTTGCAGATGGTCTTGTCCCACTGTTTTTCTCCCTCAAATTACTTCCTTCCCACACATGACATTTCCATTTTTAGAAAAACAGTCCTCTTAGAGCTCATACTTTCCAGGTGTGCACCTGTCCACATTCTTCTGGTTCTAGTTCATATTCTCCACCTTTGTTACAGTTGTGATGTGAGTGACTTCAGTAAATATGATGACTTTTTACAGAAGGGTTCACTCACTGGCCCCCTGATTCCTCTAATCCAGTGATATTTTTACAGTCCACTCCATTAATCCCATTACAGAACCAGAACCTGCATCTTATAATTTAGAACAGCTCGACCTCTGATTAATTTTGCATTGTAGCCTCTGACAATAGTCATTTCAGCTCTCATAATCCCCATATTTCCCTACTTCCATGGATCCATTACCTTCCCATCTGTCCCTATTCATTCTCAATTATTTATTTTCTATGTTAGTTCTCCTTCCTTATATCCTAGGGAGGCCATGTAATAAGACTTTAATCTCTTTCTCAAGACCCTTCCTTTTCAAGACGTCTATATTTAAAGTGCCTTAAAGTTCCTCTCATGTAAAACCTTGACTTGAATAAACTTATCTTCATATTTCGATCACCTTCCAGAAACTGATAATGTCACACGTAGAAAGTTGTTTTTTATAAATATCTTTTTTTTGTTACCAAGTTTTTTCTTGACCCTGGTGTGGTTTGAATTCAATGTATCCATGGTAACTTGATTAACAGTTCAAAATACATTTATTTCAATGATAGATCAGAGTACTCAGTACAGTAACATAAAATGTAAATCTTTAGCTACAAAGTTTTATTTTATCATTTTTTTCTTCTTAATATGTCTACTTACTCTACAGTAATTGTTTTTAATATAATGGATATATCAAGAAATATCACATTAAAATATTTTTGGCTTGATATCAGGTGTCATGTTTTAAATGAAATGTTTTCCAGCCACTATTTTTATCTTGATCTTTCTTACGTTTTTCACTTTTAGGAGAATGAACAGGTTTATTCTTGAAATAATGAAGAGTAAAATAAACACCCCCAGTTTGTTACATGGATATCAAATAAGAACAGTAAAGGAAAGAAAAATCACTTAATTTGATCTTTTAGACAGTATTTTTATAAACCTAATTTGGAAATAATAGCACTATTGAATACCTACAGTACAAAGGAAGTCAAAAATTGTGAACAGGCTAAATTTGGCACCAGCTTATTAAATAAATTATACTTCTTTATTTTTTCTTTTTAGGGCCACACTTGTGTCATATGGAAGTTTCTGGGCTAGGGGCCGAATTGGATCTGTGGCTGCAGGCCTACACCACAGCGATGGCAACACCAGACCCAAGCCACATCTGCAACCTACTGACCTACTCCACAGCTTGCAGCAATGCTAGATCCTTAACTCACTGAGTGAAGCCAGGGACCAAACTCTCATCCTCATGAAGACAGTGTCCAGTTCTTACCCACTGAGGCACAACAGAACTTCTAAATGATAAATTCTTGATTTTCATATTTGAGTTGTATACACTTTTATTTTTGAGTTGTAGGTTACATAAAACATGTGAATTAAGAGATGTTTCTGTAATTTGAAATGATAAACCCCAACCATAGCTAGATTAATGGGAGTCATGAAGTGCTGCTGTGTTAGAACTTGAGGCTGGGAATAAAATGGTCATGCCTAGTAAATGTGTCCTTTAACCAATCATGGAAAAGAAGGTTAAAGATTGATAAGCAGAATCTTTCAGAATCTAAAGGCAGGTAGATATGGTACTAAATGAAAAAGACAATTGTGCTTGTAGGAAATTACTTATCATGATGCCTAATGATTCTAGTCCTCAATGATCTAGGGCCACAGCCCAGGAATTGTATTGCACATTTAGTGGCATCCAAAATTTCAGGATGCTTGATGATCATTAGAGGTGCCTGTAGGACATGTACAAAAATTCTAGATTTTTTTTTCTTTTTAAATAAGCTATCAACAGGAATTTGTATTTTATCTTTGGTAGTCGCCACCAAGTATTTTCATACCACTGTAGTTTCCGACCAAGGACTGCTAAAAGCAAATGAATTAGGGTGAAAGAGATTATACACCTGTTTTTAAAATAAGCTTAAAACGTGTTAGAAGCCAAAGGAACTAAGGGCCAAAGATTAATTAGGGAAAATTTGTAACCTGTGACTTTACCAAGGTACCACTCCACTTTGAATTGGGGGTTATGTTATCTGTAAAATTTCCCTTAACTTTTGAAATAATTTTACTGGATTTTCTAGAAATGGTAATAATGGCATTGCAGTACATTTAAAAACATGTTCTTTTTTATGTCTGCTGGAATAAGCAAGCACGTCTATTACTATTTAGTGTAGATGATGGGGATGATTTATTACATACATGTGTATGATGATACTCTCCATGTCTACCATTGCATAGGTATCTATGGAAGTGTGACAATTATCCTAAAATATAGGAATAAAAATTTATTATCTTACAATTTTTGCAGGCCAAGATCCAAAGGCAGCTTGCTTGGGACTTCCGGCTAAGGGTGTTGACAAGGTTGCAATTACAGTATTGCCCCGGACTGGAGTCATGTCAAGGTTCAATTAGGGTTGAATTTGCTTCCAAACTTACTCATGAAGTGGTTGACAGGATTCAGTTCCTCTGGTTTATTAGACCGAGGTTCCTTGCTGGCTATGGGGTAGAGGCTGGACTCTGTTCTCTGCCAGGTAGACTTCATGAGAGACAGGATAAGCACATTGTCTGGGAAGAAGGGATCACAAGGGGTCCTCTCTAAAACACCTGCTGCAATCACCTCATTCTGACCTATAGCATGACTGAGTGAAGAAAGCAAAAAGCATCAACTTATTACAATTGCTCATGGAATAAAAGGCCAACATTTATCCAGGCAAAAATAAAAATGTCAGTAAATGGCAAACATGTAAAAGAGATAAAAATTATAATACAAACTTGTTTTCTCCAATGATGCTCCAAGAATCTCACTAAAACATTCACTATAAACACAGCCTGTGATCCTACCGCCTGAGTTGTCCAAATGAGATTTTTAAATGTGGTTGATTATGGCAACAACATATCCAAGAAACCTGAGTCATTATTTGAAAAGCACCCATTGACTATCTTTAATCCAAGAGTGCATCATCTACTCCTTGCATTCCTATTGTACCTTATATTTTATAAATGTCCAATAAACATTCATTGTAAAAAAGACAACCAAGCATTTACTTGTACTTCAGGCATTCAAAGTTGATGGAATATGTGGCTACCAGTTTGAGAATTCATAGCATATTTGAAGAGACAAGAAATATATGATTTAAAAAAATGCATGGAGGGACTTGGGGTTTGGGATTGGCATATGCACACTGAGGTATATGGAATAACTGGTCAAATGGGACCTGCTGCATAGCACGCAGAACTCCACCCAATACTCTGTGATAATCTATATGGGAAAAGAATGTGAAAAAGAGTAGATGTGTGTATATGTACAACTAAATCACTTTGTCGTACAGTAGAAATTATCACAACATTGTAAATCAACCATACCTCAGTACAAATTTAAAAAATAAAAAGAAATAAGATGCAAATATCAAAACAACATAAAAGTAGGCATCAATATATAATAAATTAAATATCTTTAATAATGTGAGGTGGGACTTAGTCATGAGTAGATAAAGATTCAAGAACAATTATAGGGTAAGGTGGGCAGCTGATATAACTCATTTAATTATTTTTAATTTTTTTTAAAAATTGAAGCATAGTTAATTTACAATCTTTTGTTAGTTTCAGGTGTACATCAAAGTGATTCAGTTATATATATATGTATATACATATATATATATATATATATATATATATTTATATTTTCTATCCTTTTTCAGATTCTTTTCCAGTACAGGTTAAAATAAGATATTGAATATAGTTCCCTCTGCTGTACAGTAGGTCCTCAGTGTTTATCTCTTTTATGCATAATTATGTATCTATGATAATGCCAACCTCCTAATTTATTGCCCCCACCCTACTAATTATTTACTTTTATCAAGTAAATGAAGATAACTGTGTGATAGGGTTTACATCAATACTCAACTAAAATAATGAAACATTGTTTTGAATACTTAGAGCCAAAGATATTCAAGAAGAAATGACAAACATACAAACACATACATACAGGCTTTTAAACCCTGATACATATATGGACACATGCATAAATGAATGGATGAATGAGTGATTAGTGAAATTAGAGAATTATTGAAAACTTGAAATATTCTCTCAAACTTCATCCATTTGATAAGCAAAATTTTAAGCAAAACCCCCCCTAAAAAAACTTTCTGGATTTTGGCAACTTTAAAAATGACCTATGTTGTGAGCCACATGGGAATCTAATAAACTGTACAGATGAACCTTTCCACAGAAAAGAAAATCATGGACTTGGAGAATAGACTTGTGGTTGCCAAGGGGGAGGGGGAAGGAGTAGAGTGGTTTAATAGATGCAAACTATTGCTTTTGGAATGGATTAGCAATGAGATCCTGCTGTGTAGTGCTGCGAACTATGTCTAGTCACTTACGATGGAGCATGATAATGTGAGAAAATAGAATGTGAACATGTACGTGTAACTGGGTCACCATGCTGTACAATAGAAAAAAAAAATTGTATTGGGGAAAAAACAATTAAAAAAACCTAAATAAATAAAAATAAAAAAATAAAAAACCTATGGACAAATACTATTTTTTTCTTTAGTCATTTCTATTTTTCCTAATTTTTGTGGTGCATATGCCTCCCTTTTATTTAGATAACAGTCAGTTTTTTAAATGCAACAAAAGTAATTGATAAACAAGATAAGTAAAAGAAGATGACAATACCTCTTTTCATGAGCTGCTTGAGAGTTTATCAGGCAACACATTGCTTTCATGCTGTAGATTGAGAAATGCCTTGTATAATGTATTTTGTTACTTAGGATTTTTCTTTCATATGCATGTGTCTTTTACATATAGTCTTATGCTTGGTTGCATTGCACTTGTACATTTAATTTAGCTTAATTTTACACCATCTTCACTTCTATACATGAAGATATATGGTGAAGGCAAGTTCTTATCCTAGATAACTCTGATCTCATGGAAGAGGTAAAGATATTCCATATATATCTTATTTCTTCTTATATTGCAGACTGTTAGCTAGTCAAAATGACTCATGCCAAACAGAAGAGGCAAACTTTAGCTATGATGTAGTATCTTCCAATTTCTGACAGGCTTTGTTTATGCACAAAAGGATTGCCTTTTGCTTATTCCATGTACACACTCAGTCTTACTTTGTCTTCAGAAATGCTAACCTCACCAAGGAAGGATTGATGTTTTTATCTCTATCAGAATAAAATTTCTCATTGTTCCCTTGGGTTCTGCATTTGCCCTTGTTTTTGAAAATGTCTGAATTTTGTTTTTTCCTACAGAACATTTATATACTACAATATTATTTTAGTGCTTAAGTCCAGTATTGAACAGATATAAAGCAAAAAATAGACTGTATTTCAGAATTGCTCTCCCTGCATCCTGACCCTATCATTCATTAGTGAAATAACTTTAGATAAGTTTTTGAAAACTCTTTAAATGGTAGTCAACTTAAAATGGTTTAAGAACTGGATCTTATTGAAGAACTGAGGCCAAAAAATTCTGATCAGAATGTCAAAATCATTTGCAATTTTTCACAGCCAAATAAACAGCCAGTATAATCAATCACTAAGAGCTACCCTATAAATGTGTTAAATATTAATACTTAAGAGGAACAAAGCAAAACCCTGACCAACTTCATGCAATAATGATACTGCATTCATACAAATTGCTATTCACTCCAATTATGGTAATTCAATATACTTGCCATGTCCATACACATTAGAAGTTATGTGCCTTTAAAAATAATTCTTTTGGGAGTTCCTGTTGTGGTGAGTGGTTAACAAATCTGACTAGGAACCACAAGGTTGCGGGTTCGATCCCTGGCCTCGCTCAGTGGGTTAAGGATCCAGCATTGCTGTGAGCTGTGGTGTAGGTTGCAGACACGGCTCAGATCCCATGTTGCTATGGCTGTGGCAGTAGGACGGTGGCTACAGCTCCAATTAGACCCCTAGCCTGGGAACCTCCATATGCCATGGGAGCGGCCCTAGAAAAGGCAAAGAGACAAAAAATTAATAAAATAAAAAAAATTCCATTGTTTATGAACCACTTTTTTAGAGTACTAAATCAGAACATCCAGCTATTAGTTAATATCAATGCATGCCAACTAACATTAGTAACTCCAATAATCAACAAGTCTTTGCTTTTATATATAAATTAAAATCTGTGAGGTTTGCATGATTTCCACATGGAAAACAAACAAAAAGAGGCCTTGCATTTTTGAATTAGTTTTTAACTAAGTACATAGTTTCCATTAGTCTGCTTATGTGCTATAGAGCATATGTTGGTAAATGTGGCTTTAAAAAGTTATTAAATTTATTTTTACAAGCTAGACCTCTTTATATGCAGTAAACACATCATACATGAGATTCAAGTTAGTTTCCTTACTAGTGTTTGTGTAATAAATCATTTTGTAAATCCTCTAACATATTCTCTAAAAGCACACTCCATGAAACATGTTTTTCCCCCCCTGAATCTAGACAGGAAGAAAAAAAATGATTATTTTATCCATTTAATCTGGGAAATACTGGGTTTAAAATTATTACAACATATCTAAAAATATGCCTCCCAACTCTCCAATAGGATCATGAAATGCACAGCATTTTCCAAATATAGTTGACCCTATGACCCTATTTCCAAAGAGACTATTGTGAATCTAGGTGGCATCATCCAACAGACATTTCTGCAGTGATTGAAATGTTTCATATCAGTGCTGTCCAAAACCTAAGAGCAGCTACTCATCACTAATGGCTTTTGAATACTTAACATGTAACTAGTGTGACTGTGGAAGTCAATTTTAATATTATTTAATCAATTTTTTTTTAATTTTTAATTTTTTACATTTTATTGAAGTATACTTTATTTACAAAGTTGTAATAAATTCTGCTGCACAACAAAGTGATTCAGTTAAACATACACTCACATCCATTCTTTTTTAGATTCTTTTCCCATATAGATTATCACAGAATATTGGGTAGAGTGTTCTATACAGGAAGTCCCCATTCACCAGTCATTCCATATACTTCAGTGTGCATATACCAATCCCAAATGCCCAATCCATCGCTCCCCTCACCACCTGTCCCCTTTGATAACCATAAGTTTTTTTTTAATTTTTTTTAATTTTTTTTATTTTTATTTTTTTTTGTCTTTTGTCTTTTTTGTTGTTGTTGTTGCTATTTCTTGGGCCGCTCCCGCGGCATATGGAGGTTCCCAGGCTAGGGGTCGAATCGGAGCTGTAGCCACCGGCCTATGCCAGAGCCACAGCCACGCGGGATCCGAGCCGCATCTGCAACCTACACCACAGCTCACGGCAACGCCGGATTGTTAACCCAACTGAGCAAGGGCAGGGACCGAACCCGCAACCTCATGGTTCCTAGTCGGATTCGTTAACCACTGCGCCACGACGGGAACTCCACCATAAGTTTTTTTAAAGTCTCTGAGTCTGTACTGCAAATAGGTTAATTTGTATAAACTTACTTTTTTTTTTTTCCTGTTCCCACAGTATATGAAACTTCCTCGGCCAGGGAGTGAGGTCAGTCCATAGCAATGACCCAAGCCACTGCAGTGACAACAATGGATCCTTAACCTGCTGTGCTATAAGAAAACTCCAGCTTGAACAAAATTTTAAATAGTCACTTGTGGCTAATGGCTACTTTATTGGACAACTCGGATCTAGATTCTCAAAACACATTCAAGTTCTGCTGTTCTCTTACTATATTGAGGGGTAATTTGGTTGGTTGCCAAGTACCTCTAGAGCACATCAACCAGGAATGTGATGGGTGCAAATATTCCTGTGGAACATGACTGGAGAACAGCGCTCATGAGTCTACTAACAGTGAAGCCAGGAGGAATGCTGGAGAGTAGAAAATATCCAAGGAGTCTGCAAAGGAAGTTGAGTGAGGCCAAAGGCAACTACAAATTCTGAATTGCATTATTTATTTCAGCTCTCTCCCAAGCACCTCTCCTTTACTCATCCTCCCTAGTGTTACAGGAAAGGGATGAAAGCAACAAATACACTAAAATGACTTGTTATGGTCATGTGGCAGAGCTGCTTCTCAGAGACAAGCCTAGAAATGTGCAGTAACAGACAAAATGAAAATGTATTTCCTTCCAAAGATACTACGTGACCACTTTATTTGTGATATACACAAACTTGCATATTATTATGAGGACTGGTTCATCTTGCAATTATATCATCCCACTGTTCCATATTCGAGCATAAGTGACAATATAAAAGTTTCACCAATGCAAATATTAGCACTTCTCAACCAGCATCAAAGCATTACTCAGCCATAAGAAAAGAATAAAGTAAGGCCATTGCAGCAACATGGCTGGACCTAGAGATTATCATACCAAGTGAAGTAAATCAGGAAGAGAAAGACAACTATCATATGATATCACTTGCACATGTGATATAACAAATGATACAAATAAACTTATTTACAAAGCAGAAACAGGCTCCACAGACATAGGAAACAAATTTATGGTTACCAAAACAGAAAGGGGAGGAGGGATAAAGTAGGAATTTGGGATTAACAGATACACACTCCTGTATATAAAATAGGTAAACAACAGAGACCTACTGTATAGCACAGGGAACTATAGTCAAGGTCTTATAATAATCTATAATGAAAAGGAATCAGAAAAAGAATATATATATATATGTGTGTGTGTGCACATATATTAAATCATTTCTCTGTACACCTGAAACTAACACAACATTGTAAATCAACCGTATGTAAATTCCTTTAAAAGTCAAAGAACTACTAATAACAGTGCCAGACAATACTGTTGGACAGGACACAAGTGGGCTTACATTCACCTACTCTGGAAACCGTTCTAAACTGAGTGAGCAACAGGATAATGAGTAAAATTAGTGAAAGAAAGCCTGAGAAAAAGGGGACTTCAAGTTATATGAACACAATATGTAACACATTTAAAACATTTTCAATTTTAAACATTTTTATTTTAGGAATTATCTCCTTTGATCTGGTAAAAAAAAAAAAACAAAAAAACCTCGCATTATGCATGGAATTGCAGTCCTGGTGATGGTGATGATGACACTGAGGATTATGACAATGACAATGACAGTATGGTGATCTCAAGTGAAAAAAATATTATCTGAGTTCCTCTCTATCCATAATTATTTTCCTGGAACTTCAAACTTAGAGTTAATATAGTGGGATGAAATTTGGCTCCCATTTTCTTTCCTAGTTATCTCAAAATAATGAGTATGGTATAAAAATTGCTATTGAGAAGACTCATGGCATTCTGATGTTTTTTTCTTATAGGTGACTTGGAATTTTTGGCTGATGCATAAGGTGTTTTTTTTTTTCTTATCTTTATAGACAATATAAGTTAATTAGTTGACATAAGTCCCAGGCACACAATCTTTCAATTTTTTTTCCCAAATGTAATTTTTTGGGCGGAATGGCAGAGGTCAAATTCAGACCTGAGTCTGGATGGAGGAGTTGAGAATATTTCATATTTTATATTTTTTAAAGTTTGTGAAGACAAAGAAGAATGTGTAACAGAGACCTCTCTGACCTATGAAATCTAATGTATTAGCTTAAAAACTTTATAAAATTGTTATTAAAAAGCATACAGTTTTTTTCAGTCTATAATCTAGTGCATTCAATATTTTTATAATACCATTTCCCTTTTCTGTTTTCTCTTTTTTTTTCCTTACTAGTGTAAGTTCATTCCTGTTATTTTTGTGAAGATGAGATGCCACTCTACTTTTTTTTTAAAACTTTCTAACTTTTGTTAGGTCTTGTTTCATATCCTACTTATTTCTAGTCATATTATTGAAATTTTTTTGTCCACACTGTTCTTTTAATCTATTTATGTTTTATATTGAAGTAGATTTACAATGATTCAGGTGCACAGCTAAGTGACTCAATTATATATATATATACACACATACATAATCTTTTTCAGAATCTTTTCCCTTATAGGTATTATAAGATATTGAGTAGAGTTTCCTGTGCTATACAGTAGGCTCTTACTGTTTATCCATTTTATATATAGTGTGTATCTCTTAATCCTAAACTCCTAATTTATCCTCTTCTCTCCCACTGTTTTTTTTATGCTAAATAAGTCGTCTCTTTTAAGCCTTCCACTAAAGTATCAGGTAAAAAATTTTGGTAATTTTTTTGTCCTTTAGAACTTATTTTCATCTTTTTATTTCTTATAATTGCATTTATGATTTTACTGAATCCTCACTTATATCCCTTCTTAAAAAGATGGGTTTTTCTGGATAAGAGGAGTAAGTTTATTTTGGTCCCAGTGGAAAGGACTGTGGTTGCTTTTCTCTGAACCATTGCTGTGTCTCTCCATTCTGGAGAGATGTCTTATTTTGTTCTTAAGTCTTTTCTGGTTCAGTTTTCTCCACCCATCTTTCCCATCAGATCCTTTCCTTTGTCTTAACCCAGTGTTACTGACTGCTCAAGTAGATTTACGTCCATTAGCTTTTCTTCAGAGTAAGTCTGCATTTAGGAGAGCATGTATTTGCTAAATTTCTTTTTCTTCCTCAAAGACTTGAACCTTCACAGTACTCTTTAGTCCTCTTGAGTTTCTACTAAATTGTTGTAGTTATAACCAAATTAGAACTTCAGTGAATTTCTGCACATTTCCCTGATCCTGTTCAGAGATTTCACTCACGTTTTCACTAAGGATGGGATCTATCCTTTTTGAGGTGTTTAAAAAATTGCTGACAATTTTTTGTCTCTACCTTTAGAATCAGATGTTGTGTTTTTGCCCCACCAGTCCACTGAGGGTGATTCCGTCCTTCCTTTGATGAGCTGGATGCCTGGCTTTATTAGCTTACCTTGTAGTGATGAATTAAAGATAGCAGTTTTATGTTTGTTCTCTGTGGGAAGCAGAATGATGATGACTACTCCCCAGCCATCCCCACCCAAGAGATCTTCATATACAAATCCTGAAACCAGTGAATGTGTTACCTTCTGAGGAAAAAATACTTTACACTTGAGATTATATTAAGGAAATTTTGATGTGGTGGTTGCCGTGGATTATGTGAATGAGCCAATGTAATCCCGAGGATCCCTACACGGAGAGGGCGGCATGCTCATGGAAGCAGTGATTGGAGTGATGCAGCCAAAGGAACCAAGCCTCCAGAAACTGGGAGGGGCCAAGAATGGAATCTTGCCACCAGCCTCCAGAAAGAAACACTTTTGCTTACACTTGACTTTAGCCCTGTGAAACTTATTGTGGACCTCTGTTTTCCCAAACTGTAAGAGAACATATCTGCACTACATAAGCCACCAAGTCTGGGGCAAGTTGTTACAGCAATAGCAGAAAATTAACATCCTATCCTTGTTGGTCTATATGATTTGATGGCAAGAGTGTCCTGGTAGGTTCATTAATTAGAAATCAATAAGAAAGAAATGGCCAGGATATCTCCATCAATTTTAAAATTTTAAAAAATCCCATATTTTGATGATTTCTTCAGTTACTTTCTTCTTTGGGTTGTTTTTTCCTCTTCTAGGACTTATCTCTATTTTGACATTTCTATGGATTTATTCTAGATTTTTTAAATTATATATCCTATATCTTAATATTTTCTTGCAGGATTCTGATTCTAGTATGGTGAAATATCCCTATCCATGGTAACATTCCTGCCAAGAATAACTGGGAAAAAAAACATATGAGTTATGAACAAATCCATTATAATACATAAAAACTGTGAGTGCAAACAGTACTAGAGGAACAAAATGCAAGAGGGACTTCTTTGGACAGAGTTCCATCTTAATATCTTAGGGACAGGAAGAACTTGGAAGAGACAGTCTTTCTAAGCCATGATGCTGACTTGACATTTGGGGGAATTCTGCATGGAAGTGTCAACTCATGGGAGCTCCTGTCTATCTGGACAGATTTTCACAGAAACTCCACCGAGTAGTCTGGGATGTTATTACTGCCTTTTCTTATAGGGAAGGACAACAACAGTGAGATGGAAATAAAAAGCTTAAACAAATTTCCTCCAACTGATCTTCTACACCACAGCACCCAGCCGCAGGCACTCACCTGCTACAGATATTAAGGTTCAAGGCAGCCTTCATTCTACAGAGAAGAATTTTTTTTTAGCTTATAATTGTCATTAATTCTAAAATTCCTTTTCATATGAATATAGATAACGTATTTTCATTTCATAGATTTTAAAAGGGCACATTTCAGAAATTAAAATATTACAAGTAGGTTGGCACACATTTTGAAGAATGCAGGTGAGAAATCCCTTTAACATTTGAGCTTGTTCCGTAAAAGAAAAAACTGCTATGTTGTCTAATTTCCTAATGTGCTCATGTTGAAAGGCAAAATTATTCCTTATTTTTTATCTTGGTAGGAGAATGCTACTATAAAGATAAATAAAAGTGATAAACAGAAAGTTTAAAGTTAAAAATAATTGTTTAACCCCTTTCATAAAGAAAAAATAAAAAGATAAATTATCTACTTTCTTTAAGCATACATTTATTTTACTCAAATGTAGCATATGGTGTGTTAAAATATTAGATTTTATTTTAGCAGCACAGTCTCAGCAACATTCCTAACATGTGGTGATACATTTTAATTTACAACTAAGCATCTGCTGTGTGTAAACAGCATGATCAATGTCAGGTAAGTGTATAGCTTACCTGGGGAAACTGAGGCTGGTAAGCAGTTGTGTAAAAATGAGTGTATGACTCTTTTAATTTTGAAAAAAATATTATTAGCAATTTCACCCTATAGAATGTGACTCTAAAACATGCATGATTGCAATTTTTTAAAAAAAAATTCCAAAAGAAAATTAGATCAGCTTAGCTAATAAGACAGCAGTTCCTCATGAAAAAAAAATGTATATAGAAAATATATATTTACAATGCTATTTTTATTTTTGGTATAGAATTGGCTGCTTGCAATGTATTTGATTTCCTAGGACAATAAGACCTGAAGGAATTTCCTGAGGTCATCACATCCATTTTTCTGACTTAAGGTGTGCAACTACCTAAACATAACAATTAATCACCTAGCTTGATTCTGTTATCACCAAGAGGGAAGATCAGCTTTGGGAATAAATGTTATGAAGCCTAAAAAGAACAACTCCATACCATCGACCTTTGGTATTCACAGGGCATTGGTTCCTGGTCACCAGGTGGATACCAAAGTCTGTAGATGCTCAAGTCCTTTACATAAATGGTGTAATATTTGCATATAACCTAGCCATACCCCATACACTTTAAATCAACTCTAGATAGATTCCTTATAATATCCAATACAATGTAAATGCTGTATCAATACTTGTAAATACAATGTAAAGGCCAGATATGCAGTATCCAGTACACAGCAAATTTAAGGTTTGCTTTTTGAAATCTTATGCAGTTGGTTGAATCTGTACCAAATATTTTGAATCTGTGGTTGGTTGAATCTGTGGATTATAGAACCTGCAGATCTGGAGTGCAGACTTGATATGAGAGAATATCAAAAAGCCAGCAGTATACATTTGCAGGTCCTCAGGTGCTGAGCTTGTTCTAACATTATAATATTCCAGAGTTGTTTGTGAATATTTCATTTAGAAAATGTCCTTCTAAAGCTATAGATGATTTTAACAGAATTATTAGCTCTTGAAATAATAATGACCATGGGAAAATTATTAAGTACAGAAGAAATTTCAAGGGTTAGTGTTGTAAATTAATGGGTTTGTAGATACTCCTATAACCTCTGGTCACTGAACAGAGAGGTGAAATGGGGAGGGTGCAGGTATTACAGCAGCTACAGAACTCTGAATTTGGTATACACATCCCTTCTGCCTCAACCCCACACCTGTCTTCTTTCCTCAGCTTCTCTCCCATCTCCCTCAAACATGGAAATTTTTTTTAATTATAAAGGAATACAAAAATTCCAGTTTTACACTCTGTTGCAACTGAATCAAATTACATACGGTTTCACATCAAAAGTTAAAGGTTAATGAGTGATAGATTTTTAATAGCATGAAATACTTGGGTTTCTTTTCTTTGAAAATTTGCAGCATGAACTTGCTGAACCTGCATTTATCCCTTGGTAAGAAGAGACTTCAAAGGCATTTCTAGTTTCTGAAAATCAGTCACTCTAGGATTCAGATATCACCATGGCTTAATATCTAAGAAATATGAAGTAGAAAGAGAAAAGAGAACTGGGGACTTTCTCTTGCTGATTGCCATAACTTTTTCCCTACCATGGCAGATAGTGCCTGGGGCAGGCCTGGAGATAAAATTGCCCATATTTTATCTTCATCCTACAGATATAGTCTCCATGTCTTTTTCTGCTAACAGCTGTCTTTTTCCTGGCTTTCATCAATTCTCTTACATTAATTATTTTTTCTAGCTTTAGTTTAAAGGAATTTAATAGTGATTTCTAAAACAATTTTATAAGTGTTTTGACAAAACTGAGTTTGGGAGGCTAAAACCATTTGAAACTTTTATTATGTAGTGTTTTTGCTGATATCATAATTTGGAAGTATATAATTTGACCTTTACAAAATACAATGTAAGCAAAAGTCAATTACTGGAATTGGTGAAATAACATTCAAAGAAAGAGAGAAGGAGACAGTTTTGCACAGGGATCTGTGACTAAAAGAAACAGTCATGGAGATAGGTGACTAACACTGACCCCTATCTTGAACAAAATTATTCTCATTTCTGCTGTCTGTGATAATGATTTCCCTTATGATTTCTTTCAGAACTTTAAGCAGAGAGTAGATTTTCTAAGTGGAGGAAATCAATGTATAAATAGATGACAGTTAAAAGGAAATAATTTTTGTTTTCTTCTTGGAATAGTGGAAGACAATTATTTTCACTGTAGAAAAGTCTGTTTTATGTAGAGCATCTGCACTACTGGGAGAGAAAGTGACCTCAAAGAGCATGCCAGTACTGGGAAAACAATACTTAGCATCTTTTCATGAAATATGAGTATTTTTCTTTAGCTCCTCCACTGTCTATTACAGTTTACGAGTGTCTATACACATATGTATACATACACACACATATGTATGCACATACACAATCCAAAAGGCAATTATTATGGACTAAATGACATGGATTACACAAAACCATGATAAAGATGTTTTACATTCCTGTTAGGATATTTCCAACTCCTGTTAATAGCTCAGATTTTTATGGGCAGGGGAAGAATTGCACACACAAATATCTGTACAATAATTTAAAAAATGAATATTGAAGATATTGAAATTGATAGTCATATAATTTGAAACCATTTTCTAGCTAGAGAAATCTAAATTTGGAGATAAAAATATATCACAGGAAAAACACTATTATGTTATGGGCTAAATTGTGTACTCTCCTCCCCAAGTTTACACGTTGAGATCCTAAGCCCTAGTAACTTAGGATGTGATTGTACTGGAGTTTGGTCTTTAAAAAGGTGATTAAATTTAAAAAGAGTCATTGGGCTGGGTCCTAATCCAATGTGACCAATGTCCACATATGAGATTATTACACAGATATTCACAGAGGAAAGATCATGTGAGATGTTGGAAAAACATGACCATCTACAACCTAAAGAGAGAGGAAGTCTTCAGAGGAGGCTAACTTGGGGAATAGCTTGATCTGAACTTCTAGCTTCCAGAACAGTGACAAAATAGACTTCTAGCTTCCAGAACTCTGACAAAATAGATTTCTATAATTTAAGGCCTTCAGTCTGTATTACTCTGTTGTGGTTACTCAGGTAAATGAATACACATGGAATGTCAGATCAAATGAAAGAAAAGACTGACATGTACTCCATAAATGAAGCACATTTTCCTTGTGTATATTCAAAGACAAATGATATATTTAAAAAATTATCCCAATAAAAATGTCTTTAAAATACAAACATTAGACTACACTTCAGTTTCCCTTTTTGACTTTTATTAAACTATCCATAAAATGATAATAAAGTTGTTTTTCCAGTTTCAAAGGAAAATAAATCCTTCTTATGCCATTTATTCTGCCACTAGAGCTCTGATGATAGACTAAAGGGGGTCCTTTCTAGAGCTGTCAAATTAGTATTTCTTAAACCTTCTGGGGAAATGATTTGTATAAACATTTTTACTTATTCCCCCTTTAACTGTTCTTCTAGATCATTCTTTGCATGTGGGCTTAACTCACTCCTTCAATCCTTCTCATTACTTCTCATATCACTTCTGATCAGTGCTTTCACAGCAAAGGCATCTAAAAAGATCTGCTGTATAACACAAGGAAGTCTACTCAGTATTCTGTAATAACCTACATGGTAAAAAGAAATGGATACAATATATATATATACACACATACATATATATATATATATATATATATATATATATATAACCAATTAACTTTACACCTCAAACTAATACTTTGTAGGTCAACCAGACTCCAATCAAATTTTAAAAAATTAAAAAAATAAATCACCTCTGTCAAAATCTTTCCTTCTACCTGCCATTTTTCTCTATAAAAAGAATTTCTATAAAGGAAAATATATGAATTACCTCCTCACATATCTACATATGTGTTTTCTGTGTTTTTTTACTGCCACATATACACCTCTCGGGAGAGAGGGCCTTGTTTTATTCTTATCATGTATACATAATAGAGATTTGCTGAATGCTATTCTTTGATATTATTAGATTGAAAGGGAAAAGCCCTGTTACTTGCAACACTGATCCATTTTTCCTTGGATATTGAAAACTCAGCACCTACTTGGTCTTTGGTGAAATAAATATATGTATATTTTCCTATATTTGTATTTTTTGGACAGACCTGTCCAAAAAAAGTTGGCAAAGTTAAAAATCTTTCCATATGATTTTGATTTTCTCCAGATCCTTAAGGACTCCAGAATCTGGGAATGTGGTGATCTGAATTTGAATGGGATCCTCTCAAACACCATGCCCACCTCTACTTTCAGGTCCTGTCTGGGAAAGGCTATAGCTGTTGGTGTGTCTTTTGTTCTAACAAATGGAAATATTCCTTTGAAATAATTGGAAGAAAGAAAAACCAAAAGCATGGAAAACATGGACTCAGAAATCAACCTAAAGAGGAGATTTTATTTAAATTGCAAAGGAAAGCATAATTGAAAGTAAAATTTGTCTGAATTAGTACTACAATGTTAATATAACCTGATTTATACAATATTGAATATAATCAAATGTTAACCTAAAATTTTGATATCTGATGTCCAGACCACACAGAGAAATTTTCCTAAAAATGCATGTATGTGCCTATACCTTCCTACTTAAGACTCCTCTGTGATGCCCATGGGTCTTTTTAAAGACCGCATTTGTAACATTCTCTTCAGGGACCAATCTAGCCACTGCGTACTTAAAATACCATATTCTTTCCTAACTAAAAGACCGAGCTTGGGTCTGTGAATTTGCTTTTCCCCCTGCATGAAAGTTCTAAACAGCTTAGCATAGTAATGTACAACGGCACCCTTCAGTTGATGAAATCTCACACTAAAGCAGGGGCTGTGAGAGTTTAAAGAAGGGAACAAATCTGAGTTTCTCTGAGCTGGGTGCTGTTTCTCAGTATTATTCAGCATAATAATTCTGTATCAGCACATCACTGCCCTGGGCCTTAATTTGCATGGCATTTTTCAGTGGGAGGGTTCAAATGTTTCCAAGACACCTAATACTTTTAAAGCAGAGATGAAAAATGCATGCCATTGTTTTCCAGACACATGTGCACAGCAGTGTAAAATTCAGAGTATCAAATCAGGAAACACAGCCATAAAGCAATTTCTTCAGACTTATGGTCATGATGGAAACAATATATTCCTGAATTCAACAATGTGCTCAGTGCATGATCTTAGTATAATTAGCTGAATTCTGAGTATCAGATTCATGACCTGCTGGTGTCTTGGACCAAAAATGGGGGTGACACTCCCTGAAGGGATGCCCTCCCTGAAGGAACACCTAAAAGGATGAAGACTACAAATAAAACAGAATATACTTTGCTTAAATCAAGTAGGATTTCATATTTTATATAAAGCTACTGTTTTACCTTCCCACAGTATTAAGTATTTAAAGTGCTTATGAGTCTAAATAGAACTTAACAATGTACATTATAAAATTTTATTTCTGTCTCCAGAATTAAGTAGCAGGAACTGGAGAGGGGGGCACAAATACCCAATGTTGCAGGAATTTAGGTTGTTTACTGAGAACAGGTGAAGAATTAGGACAAGGCTAGTGTTTATGACATTTTATTCACAGATATCAGTATCTTTGACACTAGATGCATCACATTCCAAGAGTAAGTTCCTCCAGGAAGACTTTACCTTGTTTTCTTGCCAAAGTAAAGGTGGCTATGCTCTAAATAATTCCAAATGTGCTGTGATTTTAAAAGTGCATGGTTTTCAGCCCTGCACTGAAAGAGCTTGATGCAGCAGAATTTAGTACAGCTCCATTTCTACAGTATTCAGACCTTACCTCAAATTAAACAATTTAACAGCACAATTTAATGAAAAAGGAAAAAAAAAGTACAACCCATTGTCCTTTTTTTTACCTTTTTTATTACTCAAAAGAATTTATCACATCTGTAGTTGTATAATGATCATAACAATCCAATTTCACAGGATTTCCATCCCACAACCCAAGCACATCCCCCCCACCCCCCCAAACCATCTCCTCCGGAGACCATAAGTATTTCAATGTCTGTGAGTCAGCATCTATTCTGAAAAAAATTCATTCTGTCTTTTCTTCAGATTCCACATGTCAGTGAAAGCATTTGATGTTGGTGTCTCACTGTACGGCTGACTTCACTTAGCATGATAATTTCTAGGTCCATCCATGTTGCTAAAAATGCTGATATTTCATTCCTTTAAATGGCTGAATAATATTCCATTGTGTATATATACCACATCTTTTTGATCCACTCCTCTGTCCATGGGCATTTAGGTTGTTTCCATGTCTTGGCTATTGAAATTACTGCTGCAATGAATATCAGAGTACATGTGTCTTTGCAAGTCATGGTTTTCTCTAGATAGATGCCCAGGAATGGGATTGCTGGATCAAATGGTAGTTCTATATTTAGTTTTCTGAGGAATTTCCATGCTGTTTTCCACAGTGGTTGCACCAATTTACAATCCCACCAACAGTGTCATAGGGTTCTTTTTTCTCCACACCCTCTCCAGCACTTACTGTTTGTAGACTTTTGGATGATGGCCATTCTGGCTGGAGTAAGATGGTACCTCATCGTGGTTTTGGTTTGCATTTCTCTAATAATGAGTGATGTTGAACATCTTTTCATGTGTTGTACAAAAAGTGTGTATTTCTAATGTGGCTTGTTTTGTTTAGAAGAAAAAAATGCATTAACACTAAAAAGAGGAGATAACCCTAAAAATATGTGCAAATCTCTCAAAATTTTAGAGTGAAAGAGCAGAAGGGCCTCTTGGGAAAAATCCTTATGTCTGTCTCTGTTCTGCAGGGGGCCACATAGGCTGATGCTCTGTTTCTCTGCACTGTTTCACTTCTTTATCTCTGAAGCCTTCACACACACACCCCACTCCCTCCTCAGCTTTCAGAGCACTAGCCATGCTCCTCTCCCTAGATGGCAGCCTTAGCTCCTTGGTCTAATTAGTCCCTCACATTTTAATAACATAGAGGCTATATTTCATTTCCCAAACCTCAGTTCCAGGGGCTCCAATTGGCCTTCCTTTTCAATATTTAGTCAGTTCTGGAGAGAATCCAGGGTCACCTGCTCTAAGGCGAAGGCCAAGCATGAAGGATGTATAGAAAGTACATGCCCAGGATCTCTTTCACTAAAATTCTCAGTGCTGTTTACTGAATATATGCAAATTATGTGAATACTTGTGAGTAAAGCTTTTCTCGAGGGGTTGATGATGTTAGATGATAACTATTTTGGGTTTTTTGTTTGTTTGGAGTTCTGTTATTTTATTTTTTAACATTTTTAAGTTTCATTGAACTATAGTCAATTTACAAGACTGATAATTTCTGCTGTAAACAAAGTGATTCTGTTATACATACACACACATCCTTTCCCCTTTCAGATTCTTTTCCCATATAGATGATCAAAGAATATTGGGTAGAGTTCCTTGTGCTAGACAGCAGATCCCTGCTGGCCCAAACATTCCATATACCCCAGTGTACATATGCAATAACTATTTGCTACTTTTTATTAGTTGCAGTATGTGTGAGAAACTTGGTGAGAGTTCTACTGCCTGCAAAAGGACATGAGTGTAATTTATTAATTCAATCAGCAAACATTTATTGACCATTTACTATTTACCACACAGTGACTGAGATGGTAAGAATAAACCATGAAGAAACAAATGATTGATGTTCAGCAGAGGTAGCAACCAGAGATTTTGCTAAAAGTTAATAAAGGTGATGCCAGAATATCAGCTGGGGGTGATAGTCTTCCCACTAGCCAGCTTGTATCTAGAGACAATATTCATTTAAAAACTGTCCCTATAACATATGCAATGCTACATAAATGTTTACATCTATTACACATTCTTTTTTTTTGTTGTTAAAACTCATGGACTTTCAAAGAAAGATGCAAATATATATGTCATTCAGTGATGTTTTAGCTTGGTATCAGAAAATTTTTAAATAAAATTTTTATTTAAGGAGTTCCTGTCATAGCTCAGGTTTAGCAAATCCAACTAGGAACCATGAGGTTGTGGGTTTGATCCCTGGCCTTGCACAGTGGGTTAAGGATCCGGTGTTGCTGTGAGCTGTGGTGTAGGTCACAGATGTGGCTCAGAGCTAATGTTGCTATGGCTGTGGCTGTGGTGGGCATCTGCAGCTCCAATTGGATCCTGAGCCTGGGAACCTCCATGTGTCATGGGTGCAGCCCTAAAAAGCAAAACAATAAAAAAATAAAATGAAAGTACCACCAACAAAGCCACCATTTACTAGTTATAAAATATTAGATAAAGCACTCTTTTGAATACTGTTTCAAGTTTTATTCTGAGTTTATACTTAGCACCTATTTTGATAAGCAGTAATTCATGTCTTTATTCTAACATAGAATTCTATTTAAGAAATGATATATTGAAAAATTCACAACTTTCCAAATTTGGTGTCCTTCCTCTAAAAGAAAATTTTAAAGGTCATGAAAGCAATGGCAGTCTGTTTAAGAGAGATTATCTGATGTAGTACGTGGCCTCCTTTTAACAAGAATTATCTATGCAGGCTAAGGTAGTGAAGATTTTAGTACAGTTGGAATACCAATATAGTTATGAGAGCTAACTGAAAATTAAGTCAATATTCCCCCAATTATTATGCTATCTTGAAATATCAGATATAAAATTTGATATTTATTTGTATATATTTCTGAAAATAGAGACATCAGGATTTACTAGCAATGAACATGTCAACTGACTGATACATCTACCTTCTATTCAAACTTTAACTGACTATTGAAAATAACCATAGGTGAAAAAAGACAGTTATTTTAATTGACTGGAGCAAACAAGGTCTGTTTAAATATGATAATGATTGACCATGATTGAAAGCATTGCTTTTAAAATCTATCAGGTATGAATTTTTCTACATATATCATGGCTCATAAAGATATTTAACACAACACAGGTTACTGACATTAAATTGCTAATTTAACTATTAAAGTTTGAAAAGTGAACATTATGCAATCTTAATATAGTAACATGTTAGAGTTTAAGATGATATAATATCAACCATAAACTTATTAACCTACAGAAATATTTCATTTCTGTGAAAAATGCAATTTATTTATTTAGCTTTTTAGGACCACACCAGTGGTATATGAAAATTCCCAGGCTAGGGGTTGAATCAGAGCTGCAGCTGCCAGCCTACAACACAGCCACAACAATGCTGGATCTGAGCTGTGCCTGCAACCTACTTTTCTTTTTTTTTTTTCCCACAGAATAAAATACATACATTTACACACAATTACATTCACACAGATTATTATAACATGGATCTTAAGAAACAGATTAAGTGACTCCCACTGGAGAAGTGGAATGGAAAATATGCTGAGACAAATAGAAAATTTATTCTATACTTTATCCCAATTTTATGGCTTTCATCTTTACTACTTAGTTTTATCTATTACATTTCAATTTTTCTTTAAAAATTAGCATTATATTAAGTTGTTATATTATGCAACTAAAATTTATAAAGAAGAAAGCCTTATATACCATTAAATATTTTATATAGCATAGTAAAAAGAATAACTTAACTGGTAAGCATAACAAAAATAATACACCCTCTGAAAATAAGTAAAATATAAAACGCATAAGTTGGTTAAAAAACAGTGTAACTATATAAATATGTCCTCACAATTTGTTCCATCTCATTGATTCTTCAATAAAGGCATTACACCATTCTAGGTGATGTGATAAACAAGACATTATAGACCTTACATTGTACCATGGAGAGAAATGGTTATTAATAATACAATTGTAGAACTGCATTATTTAATTGTACAGTGGCATTATTTAATTATAATTATCATAAGTTCTTTGATGGAGAGGAAATCAGAATCAGATCTAAGAAGACTTCAGCATTCCAAGAATGGTGTCAAATGACCCCCTTCATGGTGGATTATGCACTTATTTACTATGAGATGTATTTCTTCTCCAGAGATTCCTTGTTTGTGTATCAACTGTAGATTTCTGGTTTTCAGTTATTCTGAAGTTTTGATGCAAGAGTCTATATGTATATGAGATTGTTTTAAGTTGTTGGTCTCTTAATTGCAAGTACATCTCCAGTGTCCTGCATTTGTACCCACCTCTTCTCATGATGTCTGATTTTGATGGTATAATTGTGCATGGATGATTTCGTATCTTTACTGTATATATACCTTTACTGGTGAGCCTTGTCATTTGTGGAATTTTTGTTTCCTGTTGCTGATCTTTTCTTTTCTGCCTAAAGCAGTTCCTTTAGTATTTGTTGTAAGGCTGGTTTAGTGTTGCTGAATTCTCTCAGCTTTTGCTTATATGAGAAGGTTTTGATTTCTCCTTCAAATCTGAATGAGAGCCTTGCTGGGTAGAGTATTCTTGGTTGGAGGTTTTTTCCTTTCATCACGTTAAGTATATCATGCCACTCCCTTCTGGACTGCAGAGTTTCTGCTGAAAAATCTGCCTATAACTTTATTGGGGTTCCCTTGTATGTTACTTGTTTCTTTTCCCTAGCTGCTTTCAAGATTTTCTCTTTTATTTTGGTCAGTTTGATTATCATGTGTCTTGGTGTGTTCCTCCTTGGGTTTATTTTATATGGTACCCGTTGTGCCTCCTGGATTTGAGTGAGTGGTTCCTTTCCCATGTTAGGGAAATTTTCGGCTATTATCTCTTGGAATATTTTTTCTGTCTTCTTCTCTCTCTCTTCTCCTTTTGGCACCCCTATAATACAGATGTTGGTGTGTTTAACATTGTCCCAGAGTTCCCTGAGACTCTCTTCATTTTTTTTTCAATCTTTTTTCTCTTTTCTGTTCTGCATCCGTAATTTCTTCTAATCTGTCCTCCACCTCGCTTATTCGTTCTTCTGCCTCCTGTATTCTGCTGTTAGCTGCTTCTAGTGAGTTTTTTATTTCAGTTATTTTATTGTGCATCTCTTGTTGTTTAAGTTTTATATCTTGTATCTCTTTCCTCAGTGTTTCCTGTAGGTTATCCATTTTTGCCTCCAGTTTATTTCCAATGTCTTGCATCATCTTCAGCATCAACAGTCTAAAGTCTTTTTCCTGGAGGCTGAGAATCTCCTCATTGCTTAGCTGATTTTCTGGGGTTTTTCCTTTCTCCCTCATCTGAGTTATAGTTCTCTGTCTCTTCATTTTTATAGGTTTTTGGTGTGGTGACCTTTTTATAGATAATAGAGCTGTAGCCTCTCTTACTTTTGGTGTCTGTCCCCCTTGTGGCTGAAGTCGGTATGGGGGGCTTGCTGTAGGCTTCCTGATGGGAGGGGCTTATGCCTGCCCACTGGTAGGTGGAGCTGATTCTAATCCCTCTGGTGGGTGGGGCTTAGTCTCTGGATGGGATTAGGGGCTGCTGTGTGCCCAAGGCTCTTTAGGTAGCCTGTTTACTGAGGGGTGGGGCTGTGATCCCACCTGGATTGTTGTTTGCCCTGGGGCTTCTCAGCACTGACTGAAGGGGCCAGATGTTCCCAAAATGGCCACCTCCAGAGAAAGGCAACTGCTGAATATTCCTGAGAGCTTTGCCTTCAATGTCCTTCCCTCACAACAAGCCACATTCACCCCTGTTTTCCCATGATGTCCTTCAAGAACTGCAGTCAGGTTTGACCTGGGTTCCTGTGGAGACCTCACTCTGCCCTGGGACCTAGTGCACGTGAAAGTCTGTGTGCACCTTTTAAGAATGGGGTCTCCGTTTCCCCCAGTCCTGTGGAGCTCCTGCACACAATCCCTGCTGGCCTTCAATGCCAGATGCTCCAGGGGCTCTTTCTCCCAGTGACAGATCCCAGCGTGTGAGGATTTGATGTGGGGCTCAGAACTCTCACTCCTGTAGGTGAGTCTCTGTGAGTCAGTTAGTTTTCAGTCTGTGGAGTTTCCCACCTGGGAGGTATGGGGTTGTTTATATCATGAAATCACCCCTCCTACCTGTGGATGTGGCCTCCTCTTTTTCCTCTGGAGTAGGGTATGGGTTTCCAGTCCATTTGGGTGGAGATTGCTCAGTCTTTAGTTGTGAATTTTGTTGTTTTTAGGAGAGAAGTTGAGCTCCAGTCCTTCTATTCCACCATCTTAATCCCATCCTGTGCCTGCAACCTACACCACAGCTCACAGCGATGCCAGATCCCTAAACTACTAACTGAGGCCAGGGATTGAACCCACATCTTCCTGGATACTAGCCAGGTTCGTTACTGCTGAGCCATGATGGGAACTCCTGAAAAATACCATTTAAAACACACACACACACACAAACACACACATAGTGGGACAAAGCTCAAAATGTGAAAAAGAACAATAATAGCTTTAAAACCAACTGACACTCTAAGAAATATTATATTATACCTACAATTTAGAATATAAAACATGCATAGAATACAAATACTACATTTGCATTCATCTGAGTTTCAGCTTAAAGAAGAGGTTCAGGCAATCATCCTCTACTTAAACTGCATTCACATAGTTTGTTAATTTTTTTAAAATTGCTCGTATCTATATTGTTCCTATTGAATGATCCTCCATGACAAAGTCATAGCCCGAGTCCATTGTTTATTAGTGGGTTTATGCTGCCTTGTTCTGTGCTTTCCTTTACTCTCAACCATTGCGCTTTTGTGATGTTTTGGCCAAGGAAAATCTGTATTGGCTGTTCCAAGAAAGGACTGTATTTCAAAGAAAAATAACCCATAACACTAAAATTCAACGTGGAAAGAATATTGGCCAGAATTTAGTCAGTCATCAAGTTCAAAGGCTTTTTCTTTTTCTAAAATCGAACTTACTTTATTTCCTTTAATAGATTTATAGGGATGTGTGAGTACTTCCCAATAATGCTGTATTAAATAATTTGCAAGAAGAAAAAAGCTCTACACACAAAATAAAAGTTATAATAGAAGATCATGGAGTTTATAATCTATTGTGGAAGTTTCCATAGCAGTTTCACAGAGCAAAATACTGTGTGCTATCCAGTATAACTTCTATCACATTTGGAGAGATGCACCTTTAATAAAACTAGATTATTTTAATGGATCTCAGGCTGACCTACTTTTGTATTTTTTAGGCTTCCTGTCCTTGTATAGTACACCTACAACCAGAATCTTATTGGATGAAGCAAAAATATTGTTCTTTAATTCTGTTTCACTTTATAAATACCTCCAGAGATTTAAACATATAACATTTGAACTTATTAATTTCAGTAGTCATGCTACTTACAATGTATCTGTCATTTCTTTTACTTAAAATAGTGCCTGGATCATAAAAGGATTACACATAAAGGATTACAAATGTACCCATTTATCTAATTAAGAATATATGCATATTACACTTTCTTCACCCTTAGTTAAGGATTAGCATAGATCAAGTGGGTTGTTTGATAACAATCATAGTTCTGAATATTTAGTCACCTTTATCATGGCCACATTTCAAACTTTATATATGAAAGTGAAGATACTGCTCTGAATTCTAACTACTGCAGCAATATTTCTGTAGAGCAGCTGAGAAATGGTTTAATGAGAAAGATACTATTATTGTTGTTTATTATCATAATATCATGTCATATTATCATATTTTATATGTTTTCTCATTTAAATTTCACATCTCTGAAAGGTAATTACAATCATTGGTACAAAGACTCCCATTCTGTATTGTAATAATCTCTCCAGTTCTGTCAGAAGAGTGGAGAAATTAAGAATACTAAAATGTATATGAAGCAATTGTTATTCATAAATTGAATATGTACAGCCAATGAGATCATTTATAGATCAAACATTTATTAAAAACACTGGGCTTAGATATGAATGATAAGGTGGCTATCTCTTAAATATTTTGTGGAAGACACCATTTCATTCAGAGGCAACAGGCTTAATGAAAAAAAAAAGCTGAGTATCTTTAAAGGGCAGAAAATAGTAATACTCGATGAAAAGGGGAGGGGATGAAAAGTAATATGAATGTAGGCAGTGATCACATCATGAATGGTCTTTTAGGCAATTAGAAAGGATTATTATTTTGTTATATTTATGGTGGACTGCCACTGGGCAGTTGTAATTGTGTTTTAGAATTGGAGGATGTAGTGGTGATGGTAAAGGAGAAACAAAGAAAAAAAAAAAACCTCTTGAAATAATCCAGAATAAAAGAAGTTAATGCCTGAGAAAATAATGGACATATTAAAAAGTGGTGAGGTTTGGAGGTGCTTTGGATTTTGAAAAAAGACCTCCTGATTGGGTTGCACAAGAAAGAAAAGAATTAGTGATGACTTCTTGGATTTGAGCCTGATTAACTCAAAACTCTTCAAGGTTAAACTAGGACTCATTCTAGCCCCCATGAGCTAACTGGCTTAAGAATTCTATAAAGGCATCTTTATGACAACATCCTTTATCTACAGTGCATATTTTAAGTCATAGACTAGTTTGAAGATTTCATTGGTTTCTCTTTTTCTTTTTGGTTTTCCACCTTAATAGAACTTGTAACTTAATAGAACAGTAAGTTGTGATGTAAGATTGTTTGGAATAACATAATCTGGTTTTTGTTCGGTGTATATATCATATAATTCTGAATATTTGTATCAATCCTGGGCCATAACTTAAGAACTGATTTCCAACTGAAGACTACATTTATTTAAAAACATATAAATATACACATTATAAATGGAATACATAGTTCATTAAAGTTTTTAATTTTTAGCAGTGATGCTCAATGCATTATGTTGTAATTTTTGAAACTATCCATTTAACATTTAACAAAAAAAGATTCCCTTTAATAATCCTCATGATTTTTTTATATGTTCTCCTTCTTTTATTTTCCATCATGTTCTATCACAAGAGATTGGATATAGTTCCCTGTGCTATATAATAGAACCTCATTTATTATCCAGTCTAAATGTAACAGTTTGCATTTACTAACCTCAATCTTCCAGTTCATCCCACTCTCTCTCCCTCTTCCTCCCCTTACCCCTCCCCCTTGGCAACCACAAAGTCTGTTTTCCCATGTCTCTGGAGTCTGTTTCTGTTCTGTAGATAGGTTCTAATATGGTTTTTTTTTTATTTATATATTCTCCTCTCTTCTTCTAAATTTTCTTCCCTGATCAATCATGTAAGTTCACTGAAATAAAAGCTATTGCAAATGATACTGAAGTAAACTGAAAAGGATACACGGAAGGTGAAGACAGTTAATGTAGACAAGTATCTTGTGAATAGCAACTACAAAATGAATGAGAAAAACCTAGTAATGGTGAAAGAATGAAATGAGACAGGTCGTTTGTTCCTTTTTTGATTTCTTGGGTTGTGTTTTAGCTGTGATTAGGTTGGTGATTTTAAAGCACATTTGAATGTGCAACTGCATATTGCTCTAGAATATCCAGAAAGGAGTGATAATAAATGAAAATGATGAGTGAAAATAAAATGAGAATAATTATGAATGGAGTAGAATTTGAAAAGACAGGAAAACATCTTAATTTATAAAGGTGAAAAAAGTAATTTAAGTGCACGTAAAATTTATAGATTTGGTAACAAATGGGTTTAACTGAAATTTAAGGAAAGGGCAGTTGAGATAAAGGACGGGTGATGGGTAGTAGTTTAGAGAGAGAAAACAGAAATGTTAGACTTGTGGGAGCAGTCAGAGTAAATTTGTTGCACTGATGAGCCAAAAAAAAAAGAAAGAAAAGAAAAGAAAAAAAAAACCTGCTCATTTGAATGATTATGAGCATTATTGACAGTTTTATTTATTTATTTATTTATTTATTTATTTATTTATTTATTTATTTTATTTTTCAACTTTAAAATACAAGGAAGTTTTTGGACCTTTACTGACTGGGCTTTTCTAATGCAGTTAGCATTTAGGGTGATTGCTTCGGGCTTGCCGTCTTTTTATTTTATTTTATTTTATTTTATTTTATTTTATTTTCCCACTGTACAGCAAGGGGATCAAGTTATCCTTACATGTATACATTACAATTACATTTTTCCCCCACCCTTTCTTCTGTTGCAACATGAGTATCTAGACAAAGTTCTCAATGCTACTCAGCAGGATCTCCTTGTAAATCTATTCTAAGTTGTGTCTGATAAGCCCAAGCTCCCGATCCCTCCCACTCCCTCCCTCTCCCATCAGGAAGCCACAAGTCTCTTCTCCAAGTCCATGATTTTCTTTTCTGAGGAGATGTTCATTTGTGTTGGATATTAGATTCCAGTTATAAGTGATATCATATGGTATTTATCTTTGTCTTTCTGGCTCATTTCACTCAGTATGAGATTCTCTAGTTCCATCCATGTTGCTGCAAATGGCATTATGTCATTCTTTTTTATGGCTGAGTAGTATTCCATTGTGTATATATACCACCTCTTCCGAATCCAATCATCTGTCGATGGACATTTGGGTTGTTTCCATGTCCTGGCTATTGTGAATATATAGCTGCAATGAACATGCGGGTGCATGTGTCTCTTTTAAGTAGAGTTTTGTCCAGATAGATGCCCAAGAGTGGGATTGTGGGGTCATATGGAAGTTCTATGTATAGATTTCTAAGGTATCTGCAAACTGTTCTCTCTAGTGGCTGTACCAGTTTACATTCCCACCAACAGTGCAGGAGGGTTCCCTTTTCTCCACAGCCCCTCCAGCACTTGTTATTTGTGGACTCCTTAATGATGGCCATTCTGACTGGTGTGAGGTGGTATCTCATGGTAGTTTTGATTTGCACTTCTCTTATAATCACTGATGTTGAGCATTTTTTCATGTGTTTGCTGGCCATCTGTATATCTTCCTTGGAGAAATGTTTATTCAGGTCTTTTGCCCATTTTTCCATTGATTGATTGGCTTTTTTGCTGCTGGGTTGTATAAGTTGTTTATATATTCTAGAGATTAAGCCCTTGTCGGTTGCATCATTTGAAACTATTTTATCCCATTCTGAAAGTTGTCTTTTTGTTTTCTTTTGGGTTTCCTTTACTGTGCAAAAGCTTTTCAGTTTGATGAGGTCCCATGGGTTTATTTTTGCTCTGATTTCTATTGCTTTGGGAGACTGACCTGAGAAAATATTCATGAAATTGATGTCAGAGAGTGTTTTGCTTATGTTTTCTTCTAGGAGTTTGACGGTGTCCTGTCATATATTTAAGTCTTTCAGCCATTTGAGTTTATTTTTGTGCATGGTGTGAGGGTGTGTTCTAGTTTCATTGCTTTGCATGCAGCTGTCCAGGTTTCCCAGCAATGCTTGCTGAATAGACTTTCTTTTTCCCATTTGATGTTCTTGCCTCCCTTGTCAAAGATTAATTGACCATAGGTGTCCAGGTTTATTTCCGGGTTCTCCTATTCTGTTCCATTGGTCTGTCTGTTTTGATACCAGTACCACACTGTTTGGATGACTGTGGCTTTGTAGTATTTCTTGAAGTCTGGGAGAGTTATGCCTCCTGCTTGGTTTTTCTCAGAATTGCTTTGGCGATTCTGGGTCTTTTGTGGTTCCATATAAATGTTTGGATTGTTTGTTCTAGTTCTGTGAAAAATGTCATGGGTCATTTGATAGGGATTGCATTGAATGTGTAGATTGCTTTGGGTAAGTATGGCCATTTTTACAATATTGATTTTCCCAATCCAGGAACATGGAATATCTTTCCATTTCCTTACATCTTCTTTGATTTCTTTGATTAAAGTTTTATAGTTCTCAGCATATAGGTCCTTTACCTCCTTGGTCAGGTGTATTCCGAGGTGTTTGATTTTGTGAGGTGCAATTTTAAAAGGTAACGTATTTTTGTATTCCTTTTCTAATATTTTTCATTGCTGGTATACAGAAATGCAACTGACTTCTGAATGTTAATCTTATATCCTGCTATTTTGCTGACTTTATTAATCAGTTCAAGTAGTTTTGGGGTTGAGTCCTTCGGGTCTTCTATGTATAGTATCATGTCATCTGCATACAGTGACAGTTTCATCTCTTCCCTTCCTATATTGATGGCTTTTAGTTCTTTTGTTTGTGTAATTGCTGTGGCTAGGACTTCCAAAACTATGTTGAAGAGCAGTGGTGAGAACGGGCATCCTTATCTTGTTCCAGATTTGAGTGAGAAGTCTTTCAGTTTTTCCCCATTGAGGATTATATTTGCTGTGGGTTTGTAATAAATGGCTTTATGTTTAGGAATGTTCCCTCTATACTCACTTTGGCAAGGGTCTTGAACATGAATGGATGTTGGACTTTGTCAAATGCTTTTTCCGCGCCTATTGAGATGATCATATGATTTTTGACTTTTTTTTTTTTGTTAATGTGGTGTATGATGTTGATTGATTCACGTATGTTGAACCATCCTTGTGAACCTGGGATGAACCCAACCTGGTCATGGTGTATAATTTTTTTGGTATTTTGTTGGATTTGGTTGGCTAAGATTTTGTTGAGAATTTTTGCATCTATATTCATCAATGATATTGGGCGATAGTTTTCTTTTTTGGTGGTATCTCTGTCTGGTTTTGGAATGAGGGTGATGGTGGCATCATAGAATGTATTGACAGTTTTAGCATAGGAAAACGTCTAAAGAAGAATAAGCATTTTTCCCAGTATAATTTCTCCTGTCAATTTCATTCTTCCTTTCTTTTCTTTTTTCTTTTTCTTTTTTCTTTTCTTCCTGCATTCATGGCATATGGAAGTTCCTGGGGCCGGGACTGAATCTGAGCCAGAGCAGTAGAAATGCTGGATCCTTTACCCACTGCACCACAGCAAGAACTCCAGTTTCTTTTTTTGTCCAATCACGGTATAGCTGATTTACAAAGCTTACACTTTTGGTGCTAATAAAGTAAGCATTATTGGACTTGCCTTCCATCTAGTGCACACTTAATTGGAGTTCCAAATACGAGAAGGGAGAAACATTAGAGCTGAAAAAACACTTTAGAAATGATACAAAATTACTACAAATGTGGTTAAACTGTAAATATATATGTATAAGAAATGCAACAAATCCTAAGCATCATACAGAAAAGAAAAATGAAATGCAGGTTCATCATTGCAAAATACTAAAAATGAGTGATAAAAAGGAAGTATTAAAGGAAACTAGAGAAAAAGCATTATGTACAAGACATACAAACATTATGTACAACTACAAAAGTGACATTTGATGACTCATCAGAAACAGCAGATTCTGGAAAACACTGAAGTGACATTCTTAAATTGCTAAAATGAAAAACTGGCTGTCAGCACAATTTGTATGTTTAATACAAATATTCATCAAAAAGACAAGACAAAGAAGCTTCCTAATTAAGAAAAACTGAGATACTTTACCAGTAGACCTGGTCTAAAAAATGTGAATAGAGTTTCAGGTTGAGGAAATTACACATGACCTACACTAAGAATGAAGAGTGACACCTACAGAAAATATGAGACAAAATATGTTGTGTTTGTTCTTGGGTTAACTTCTTTAAAAGTAAAAATAAAGGTGGTGGTGTTTGTTCTTGGGTTAACTTCTTTAAAAGTAAAAATAAAGGTGGGTTAAAAATGCCTACAAAGTACAAATTTTATGATAAAGGCTAAATTCTAAACAATCTGCAGGCCTATATACAATAAATGATATTTTAAATTGGTCCAAAGTCATGAAAAAGTTTGAAAAACATAATGAGTTGCTCAAGGAACTAGCCTGTAAAAATGAAGTAGACTACAGACATCTACAATTTTGGAGATTTGAAATTTTTTATGGTTACTAATTCCTACTTTATAACCATTTGTGTCAATAGTTGACTTGTTAGAAAAATAATTGTTGTTTGCCTGAGTCATCCCTATGGATATAGAAGTTTCAGATAATAAAGTTGGTGCTAGAGTAAGCTATGAGATCAAGATCCTAAAATAAGTGTTCTAATGAAAAAGGAGAGGGAGGATATCTTAGCCAAGAAATCCCTTATTGATTGCCCATGAAATGAGAAAGAGTTCATATATTCAAATATTTTTACTCTTAAAGAAGCAGGGAATCTTGCAAGCAGAAGCTGAGATGCTAAGTAAGATAGATATCTTCCAATCCCAATGTACCTGTGGTGTGAGATTCAGTTAAGTGAATTGTAGAGCCTTTACACACACACACACACACACACACAATCACAGATGTAAACATATATGTATATTTGACTCAGTGAATATTTATTTTTATTTATTTATATTTTAAGGGCTGCACCTGTGGCATATGGAATTTCCCAGGCTAGGGATTCAAACCGGAGCTACAGCTGCCTGGCTGTGCCACAGCCACAGCAACATCAAGTCCACTGAGTGAGGCCAGGGACTGAACCCACAACCTCATGGATACTAATAGGGTTTGTTACCACTGAGTCACAATAGGAACTCCCTCTAAGATGAGTGAAGAGTTTAGAATCCAGGAATCTCTTGATTTCTTATAGCTGGATATTATATTTAATCTTTCATCTGAAATATCAACATATGTAATAGATTTAAAATGCTTAAGGGCCATGCCAGAACACAATAAGAATTTTAAAGATGACTGAGAATGATTTAGACAACTGTTACACTTAACAATTGTTAAGAAGGTTGATCATGCAAAAAAAAATATCTATGGAGATATTTTTGCATACAGTTATTCTCCTTCCATATAAATCCTGCCCTCCCAAGGAATAATAGTGGAAAATGAACTGCTCAGAGTACTTTATGTGTCCCTGAAGTTTGTGGTACATTTAAGAGGCTGTGAGACATGCCTGAAAGGTCTAAAAGCTAGAAGGTGGCAATGGGCTTATTGGGACATACTAGAACACATTTACTGATGCATAGACAAGTAATTCCAGCCCCTTCTGATCAAAGTGTGGGCATCCTGGGAGTAACCCATGTTAAACACAAGGTAAGAATATTTCTCTATGCATACACTCTGTCTTTTTCTAGGGCCACACCCACAGCATATGGAAGTTCCCAGGCTAGGGGTTGAATTGGAACTATAGCTGCTGGCCTACGCCACAGCCACAGCAATGCCAGCTCCAAGCCGTGTCTGAAACCTACACCACAGCTCATGGCAATGCCAGATCCTTAACCCACTAAGCGAGGCTAGGGATCAAACCTGCATCCTCATGGATATGAGTCAAGTTCATTACTGCTGAACTACAATGGGAACTCCTCTATGGGTACATTCTGAACAGGAGAATTTTATCAAAAGATGACAGGCCACCAATAGGAACTGTTGTAATGTATACTGAAACAAATGAAACAAACCAACAAATAGTCTGAATGGAGAGTGAATAAAGCTGCTGGAGAGGAAATGCATGCACAACTCATATAATGAATCTTGTCAAAGGATTTCTAGAGGGGCCATGTGACGAACCAATGAGAGAGTCAACTGGAAATATCTGATGTTTCTAGAAGAAAGGCATTTTAAGACTGTCCCATTCAAGTAGGATATTCAGCCCCAGGTGAACAGCTGTAGCTGCAATTAGACCCCTAGCCTGGGAACCTCCATATGCCATGGGTGTGGCCCTGAAAAAGACAAAAAGACCAAAAAGAAAAAGAAAAAGAAAAAAAAAGAACGCAAAGGATGATCACAGTGAAAAGATTAAGAGAGGAAATATGAAGAAGATGCAAACAGAGCTGAAGAATACAATCACAAAACCAAGACTTACACTAGAAGAAATCAACAGTAGATTAGATAATACAGAGAAATGGATCTAAACTGGAAGACAGAGTAGTGGAAATCACCCAGGCTGAACAGATTAAAGGAAAAAAAAATGATAAGAAAAAACTTAGACCTCTGGTACTATCCAAGAAATTAATGAAACAATCCCATTTAAAATTACATCAAAAATTAACTTTGCTGTTCACCTGAAACTAACATTGTAAATTAACTATACTCCAATAAAAATTAAATTAAAATTTCATCAAAAATAATAATACCTTGGAATAAATCTAACTACTGATGTAAAAGCCCTGTACTAGGAAAACTGTAAGACACTAATGAAATAAATTGAAGATGACACAAACAAATGAAAAGATGAACATGCCATGAGCTGTGGTATAGGTTGCAGATGCAGTTTGGATCTGGCATGGTTGTGGCTGTGGCATAGGCTGGAAGCTGTAGCCTGAGAACCTCCATATGCTATGGGTGCATCCCTAAAAAAAGTAAAAAAAAAAAAAAGATAAACCAGGCTCATGGATTGGAAGAATTAGTATTGTTACCATGACTACACTACCCAAGGCAATTTACAGATTCAGTGTAATCCCTATTAGAATTGCAATGTCATTTTTTATAGAACTAGAAAGAATAAATCTAAAATTCATGTGAAAACACAAAAGACCTTGGCTAGCCAAAACAATATTGAGAAAGAAGAGTGAAGCTAGAGGTATCATTCTCTCTAATTTCAAAGCATACTGAAAAACTACAATCATCAAAACAGTGTTCATGGCACAAAAACAGACACACAGATGAATGGGATAGAATAGAGAGCCCAGAAATAAACTGCTATTTATATGGTCAGTTAATCTATACAAAAGGAAGCAAAAACACACAATAAGGAAAAGATAGATTCTTAATAAATGGTTTTAAGAAAGCTGAACAGCTACATGCAAAGGAACCAATCTGTACTACTTTCTCATACCACTTACAAAAATAAACTCAAAATTGATGAAAACCTTAAGTGTAAGACCTAAAATCATAAAAATTCTGGAAAAAACCTAGACAGTACAATTTGACATTTGTCTTAATATATTTTTTTTGATCTGTCCCTCAGGTATGGGCAACAAAAGCAAAAATAAACAAATGGGACATAATCAAACTTAAAAAAAAACAAAATTTTTGAATAGAGGCAGAAACCATCAACAAAATTAAAAGGCAGTCTGCACAATGGGAGACGATATTTGGAAACAATATACCTGGTATGGATTAATAACCAAAATATGCAAAGATTTCATGTAACTCACTATCAATAAACAAGCAGCCTACTTTAAGAGGATCTGAATAGATTTTTTCCAAAGAAGACATACAGATGGCCAATAAGCACAGGAAAAGATACTCAATATCACTCATTTGGGAAATGCAATTCAAAACCACAATGAAATACACCTCATACCTTTCGGAATGATGATTATCTAAAAGACAACAAATAATTGTTTGCCTGGATGTGGAGAAAAGGGAACCCTTGTGCACTATTGGTAGGAATTTAAATTGGTGTAGCCTCTTTAGAACACAGTCAGGGGCTCTCCAGAATATTAAAGACAGAACCACCATGTGATCCAGCAATTGCACTTCTGAGTATTTTTCCAAAGGAGACAAAAACACTGATTAGAAAAGATTCATGAACCCTTATATACACTGCAGCATTATTTACTATAGCCAAGATACAGAAGCAAGAGATAAATGGATAAAGAACAGTTGAATGGATGATCCACTTAGCCATAAAGAGAATGAAATCTTTCCACTGTTACAATATGGATGGAGGGTAATACGGTAAGTTAAATGTCAAAGAAAGACAAATACATTATCTCACTTATGTGTGAAATCTAAAAAAAAGCAATGAACAAACATAACAAAATAGAAAAAGACCCACATATGCAGAGAAAAAAGAGTTGCTAGTGGGAGTGGGCAGAAGAATGAAATGAAAACAAAAGGTAATTGCATGAGGTAATGAATGTTAATTAGTTGGATTCTGGTAATCATTTCACAATGTATATTTAAATAAAACCATCACACTGTACACCTTAAATATTTACAATTTTATCAATCATACCTCAATAAAGCAGAAAAAAAAAGTGAATATTCCATGACTTTTAGTTCATCCACAATGTAACCACCACCCCACAGCTAATTAGAAAGTATTTCTCACAATATCTTGATTTAGGTGAAACATGGCGTATTTCCAATACTGTCATTTTAGAATTCAAATAACAAAGAAAAAATATATTAAAATCATCATGGATTAATATATTATTTGTAAATATTTATTCTATGATTATCATAAGTTCTCATTAATATGTAGTAGTATTTTTTAACAGCAGCGCCTGTGGCATAAGGAAACTCCTGAGTAAGGGGTTGAATCAGAGCTGCAGCTTAGGCTTATCCCACAGCCACAGCAACAACTGATCCAAGTTGCATCTGCAGCCTATGCCACAGCTTGAGGCAATGCCAGATCCTTAATCCACTGAGCAAAGCCAGGGATCAAATCCACACCCTCACAGAGAAAGGTCAAGTCTTTGACCCACTAAGCTACATTGGGAAAAGTGCAAAAATATATATATATATTTTTTTTTTTGGTCTTTTGTTGTTGTTGTTGTTGCTATTTCTTGGGCCGCTCCCCCTGCATATGGAGGTTCCCAGGCTAGGGGTCCAATCGGAGCTGTAGCCACCGGCCTACGCCAGAGCCACAGCAACGCGGGATCCGAGCCGCGTCTGCAACCTACACCACAGCTCACGGCAACGCCGGATCATCAACCCACTGAGCAAGGGCAGGGACCGAACCCGCAACCTCATGGTTCCTAGTCGGATTCGTTAACCACTGCACCACGACGGGAACTCCCAAAAATATTTTTTAATTCAAAAGCAAACTCATGGAGTTCCCATCATGGTGCAGCGGACACAAATCCGACTAGGAACCATGAGGTTGCAGGTTTGATCCCTGCCCTCGCTCAGTGGGTTAAGGATCCGGCATTGCCGTGAGCTGTGGTGTAGGTTGCAGATGCGTCTCGGATCCTGCATTGCCGTGAGCTGTGGTGTAGGTCACAGTCACAGCGTTGCTGTGTTTCTGGTGTAGGCCAGCAGCTGCAGCTCCAATTGTACCCCTAACTTGCGAATCTCCATATGCCATGGGTGCGGCCCTGAAAAGACAAAAAAAAAAAAAAAAAACTCATATGCAATCATTCAATTTCAAGAAGTATATTTTCTCACGAAAAATATTTAAACATCAAATGAAAATGAATTTAGAAGTCAATCTTAAACTAGGGCATCCTCCAGGTGAGAAAGAAAATATACATTAAAATATATCAGGGCTCTGAGCAGCACACTGCATAGCATACACTTGTAGATTATAGTTTATTAAATATGGGAATACATTCTAAAATTAAGGGCGGCTATAGAGAAACTCACTATAAATAGTTGAAAAAATGCTCTAGTAATTGCAATGTTAACTGCTGAATAAAGGGCATTTAAAAATTGAATCTATTTTTGCACTTAGTGCACTTCCTAGGAATAATCATGGAAATTGTTATATTGTTTAAACAAAACTGAAGATAACTTTAATTTATTATAATCAATCCAAGGTTACTGCTGTTCAAGCATTACTATGTAACTGGTTATTCATTATGCATTTCCATATTCTGTAGAACAAGGAAATGCACTATTTAGGTAAATGAATTTTGCTTAGGGACACTAGCTTCATACTGCAGCAAAATTAAACTCCATCAACACAGCAAAATCTGTTTATTCTATTGCTGGGCTAAAAGACTCACAATTCTAACAAATTTCACTAAAGTTCTTGCGACTTAAAAATGTTTTAAATGTTGGGAGAGTCCATCGTGGTGCAGTGGTTAATGAATCCGACTAGGAACCATGAGGTTGTGGGTTCCATTCCTGCCTTTTACTCAGTGGGTTAAGGATCTGGCATTGCCGTGAGCTGTGGTCTAGGTCGCAGACATGGCTTGGATCCCGAGTTGCTGTGACTCTTGCATAGGCTGGCAGCTACAGCTCCAATTAGACCCCTAGCCTGGGAACCTCCATATGCAGGGAGAGCAGCCCAAGAAATCTCAAAAAGACAAAAAAAAATGTTTTTAAATGTTTAGTTAATTCTAATTTATTTAAATTATATGAAGTCCAATTTGTTTTGCTGACATATGAGTATAATCATGCCTTAGGTAGTATTTTTGGAAAATGGCTTTTATCATTTGACAACATGACTGTTGTAAATTTTCCACACAAATACTTATAAATCTGCCTTGCTTATTTTTAATATTATGGTATTTTACTGTTTATTCTGCATCAATTGATTTTACTTAAATTGTTCCTCATGTGTTATCCATACAAATGCGTACTTTCTTAATTGATAATGCCCTTAGTGATTGTTCATTTTCTTTATTTTATTATTATTTTTTAATTGTTATTTCCACAATTTTTTTTCTACTGTACAGCATGGTGACCCAGTTACACATACATTTACACATTCTATTTTCTCACATTATCATTCTCCACCATAAGTGACTAGGCGTAGTTCCCAGTGCTATACAGTGGGCTCTCATTGATAATCCATTCCAAAAGCAATAGTTCGCATCTATTAACCCCAAGCTCCCAATCCACCCCACTCACTCCCCTTCCCCTGGGCAACCACAGGTCTATTCTCCAAGTCCATGATTTTCTTTTTTGTGGAAAGGTTCATTTGTGCCATATATTAGATTCCAGTTTTAAGTGATATATTATGGTATTTGTCTTTCTCTTTCTGACTTACTTCACTCAGGATGAGAGTCTCTAGTTCCATCCATGTTGCTGTAAATGGCATGATGTTGTTCTTTTTTATGGCTGAGCAGTATTCCACTGTGTGTGTGTGTGTGCATATATATATCTTCCTAATCCAATCATCTGTTGATGGACATTTGGGTTGTTTCCATGTCTTGGCTATTGTGAATAGTGCTTCAATGAACATGCAGGTGCATGTGTCTTTTTTAAGGAAAGTTTTGTCCAAGATATATGCCCAAGAATGGGATTGCTCGGTCATATGGTAGTTCTGTGTATAGTTTTCTAAGATACCTCCATACTGTTCTCTATAGTGGTTGTACCTGCTTACATTCCAACCCACAATGCAGGAGGGTTCCCTTTTCTCCACACTCCCTCCAGCATTTGTTATTTGTGGACATATTGATGATGGCCATTTTGACTGGTGTAAGATGGTATCTCATGGTAGTTTTGCATTTCTCTAATAATCTGGGATGTTGAGCAATTTTTCATGTGCTTGTTGGCCACCTGTACATCTTCCTTGGAAAAATGTCTATTCATGTCTTTTGCCCATCTTTCCATTGGGTTTTCGGATTTTTTGCTGTTGAGTTGTATAAGTTGCTTGTATATCCTGGAGATTAAGCCTTTGTTGGTTGCATCATTTGAAATTATTTTCTCCGATTCTGTAAGTTATCTTTTTGGTTTCTTCTTGGTTTCTTTTGCTGTGCAAAAGCTTGTCAGTTTGATTAGGTCCCACTGGTTTATTTTTGCTCTTATTTCTGTTGCTTTGGGAGACTGACCTGAGAAAATATTTATAAGATTGATGTCAGAGAATGTTTTGCCAACAGATCAAACACTATAAATGAAATTGAATATGTCAAAAAATCACTCCCTACAAATAAAAGTCCAGGACCAGATGTCTTCACAGGTGAATTCTACTAGACATACAAAGAGGAACTTATACCCATCCTCCTTAAACCTTTTCAACAGGTTGAAGAAGGAACACTCCCAAAGACATTCTATGATGCCATCATCACCCTAATTCCAAAACCAAAGATACCACCAAAAAAGAAAACTACAGGCCAATATCTTTGATGAATATAAACACAAAAATTCTCAACAAAATTTTAGCCAACCGAATCCAACAACATATCAAAAAGATCACACACCACAACCAGGTGGGATTCATTCCAGGTGCACAAGGATGGTTCAACATACCCAAATCAATCAACGTCATACACCACATTAACCAAAGAAAAGTCAAAAACCACATGATCATCTCAGTAGATTCAGAAAAAGCATATGACAAAGTCCAACATCCATTCGTGATAAAAACTCTTACCAAAGTGGGTATAGAGGGAACATACCTTAACATAATTAAAGCCATTTATGACAAACCCACAGCAAATATAATACTCAATGGTGAAAAGCTGAAAGCCTTCTCACTCGAATCTGGAGCAAGATAGGGATGCCCACTCTCACCACCGTTATTCAACATAGTACTGGAAGTCCTAGCCACAGCAATCAGACAAACCAAAGAAACAAAAGGCGTCCCAATAGGATGAGAAAAGGTAAAACCATCACTGTATGCAGATGACATGATACTATATATAGAAAACCCTAAGGACTCAACCCCAAAACTAATTGAACTGATCAACAAATTCAGCAAAGTAGCAGGATATAAGATTAATGTTCAGAAATCAGTTGCATTTCTGTATACTAACAATGAAATATTAGAAAAGGAATTCCAAAATACAATACCTTTTAAAATTGCATCACAAAAAAATCAAATACCTGGGAATACACCTGACCAAGGATGTAAAGGACTTATTCATTTTCTATTACATATACTGTGTTGATTTCAAATAAGTGTATGTTGTGACATATATTTCTAGTTCTATTTTAAATGTTTACAATAAATAATATTCTAATGCTATCACATTTTGTTCAATGATTTTTTGCTAGATGTATGTGGTCATTATTATTTAACTTATTAACATCTCAATTATATTAATATGTAGTCTAAGACAGAGCCATCCCCCAATTGCTGGAATACAACTAACTTGAACAAAGCAAATCATTCTTTGTGAAATAATGTTGAATCATTTTTATTTGTTTCAGGAATTTCAAATCTTTGAGATTTTTTTAAAGCCTGTGATTATTTGAATAAAAGTCTATGGTTTTATGTTTGAGTATAATAGTCACATGAAATTCATAAAGTAAGTGTTGAAGACTTTTAATATTTTTGCCATTCTTTAAAATGGTTTAATGGCACAAGTAAATTTTAATTCTTTCTCAATTGAGTTTTGAATCAATGACTGGTGCCCAAGAAGTTGGATAGGAATTGATTTATTAATGTTAATGTTGGTAGCACTGAAAGCAATAAAGTGCTGAGTTGATCTAAGGCAAGTAATTCTGAGAGACAGAGAATGAGAAAGAGAGTCCATGAGATCTTGCTGTCCCTGCTTGTTGGTCCACACTCACCAATCCATTGAGTCTTTCCTTTTCAAGGAAGAGGAGGAAGTGAGGGGGAAACGGCAACATTTTTCCCAAATAAATCTTAAGAGGCAAGTGTTCTTTTTTCAGTGCAAAAATGGGGGGCAGGGAGAATGAGGGGTGAATGCTTTATTCCTAGATGTCATTTATTTATTCAGGAAATAAGGGCAGTATATCCTAAGGCAATAGAAATGAGTAATGAAGAGGGGACAAAATTTCTTTTGTTCTTTTCATCACAGTGTGTATCTGTGTGCATGCAGGGGGAATGGATATACTTAGCAAGTTAAGTTATATAGCACTACATAGAGTAATTAGCTGCATCTGGATTAAAAAGGAAGTTAAGCAGGATAAGTGGGGAGTGTGGGATGGGTGTGGAGATGGCAATTTAAACTGGGTGTTTGGGGTAGGTCTTAATGACAGTTAATGTTGGAGCCAGAAGCTCAAGGGAAGCTCTTCTAAGCAGGCAGAAGACCCAGAGGAGAAAACATGTCTGATATTTTTCAGGAGAAGCAAGGAGGTGTATCAGTAAGGAGAATAGCAACCTCAGAGTTTGGATAGAAATTGTCTCTAAAACTGTCTGGATCTGGAATCATTTATGATGGCCATCCTTTGTAAATCTTTCCAATTTATTTTTATTTAAACAGCTTATTCAAGTTTTGTAAATATTTATGAGTCATAATTCCCAATTTGCATTTTGATAGGAAAAATGCCCTCTGTTCAAGATTTTTGCTGGGATAAATTTTGCTTTAAATTCCATTTACTGGAGTTCCCGTCATGGCACAGTGGTTAACAAATCTGACTAGGAACCATGAGGTTGCAGGTTCGATCCCTGGCCTTGCTCAGCAGGTTAAGGATCCAGCGTTGCCATGAGCTGTGGTGTAAGTTGCAGACATGGCTTGGATCCCACATTGCTGTGGCTCTGGCGTAGGCCAGCGGCTACAGCTCTCATTGGACCCCTAGCTTGGGAACCTCCATATGCTGTGGAGCGGCCCTAGAAAAGTCAAAAAGACAAATTAAATAAATAAATTCTATTTACTACTTTCAGTATCTACAACCCTGTTATTTTCCCTTTGAACATTTCATTTTTTTAAAGGTTTTAAATCTTTTTGAGATAATTCATTTTCTGTAGGTTATCAAGATAATTCAGTACAAATGTTTAAAAATAAATTTAAAAAAATTTCCTGCCATATGAAGTTTATATTCTAACACAAGAGAGGGGAAATAAAAAATCAAGTAAAAAAGTAAATATATACTTTCTGATACATATATAATATTATATATATTTAATTTTTAAAAAACTTTTAAGCAAAAGAAAAAATCCAGATCAATTACTTAGAATAAAAAACTTGGACAGTCATTTCCAAAACCATCATGTAATTATATATTATGGTGTTTATAAATTATACCTAAAGTAATAAAAAAAAATTCTAATCCCAAGAATGAAATTCTATTATTCTCATCTTCATTTGTTACCATTCTTGGTTGGTTCTAATCTTCTGGGTGTTCCCTGAAGATATCTCTGTGGAGTCTTTATCAGATTTCTAGAATCCAGGTCTAGTCCTCAGTTTACATTCAGGTATAGAAACTTAAAGAGCAAACAATGAAGTTCTGTTATGACGTCATCTGATTAGGCTAAAGTGGAGCATAAATCCACGTATATGCCCTGAAGCATGTTTTGACCTAGTGACTACCTTTTCTCCTTTTTTCCTGACCAAGTATCTCAAAGTTCTCAACTTCAATGATCTCCCTCATTTGTCTCTCTCAATGTATTCCAGCTCCATCCAACCATTTGCCTCACAATAGTTAGAATGATCTCTTCATACAACCCCCCATCCATAAACACTCAAGGACAAACCTCTTTTAAACTCTCTTAAAGCCTCTTAAGTCTCCTAATAATGGAGACCAAAGTCTTGCAAGTGACCAACTGGGCCCTGAGTAATAGTTTCCTTTTCGGGCTGTAAAGCTGTCTCTCACAACTGTTTTCTTCTTTTTGCTCAAGTTTATCAAAGGTGCTCTTCTCCTTTCCAAAGGTTTGCATTTGCTCTTGCCCCTGACTAGAACGTTTCTTGCCTTCCCTCAACCCCCTGTACTCTCACACCATAACTTTTCAGTCCATTGAACTTTTCTTCCTAGCATTCACTGTATTAAGTAATTATAACTTGCTTTATGATTATATGATTTAATGCCTTTCTTCTACTGGACTGTGAGATCTTTCTTCACATGACTGTGAGACCATGGCTAATTCCTCTACATCAGCTCATAGCAGTATTAGCACATCACAGTGGCTGCTAATAAATTTTTAAGGAATGAATAAATGACCTGATTGAAACTTATAACTTGTGCACATCACTTTACTCTCATCAGACTTTCCTTGCTTTTTCATATCTTCTTATCTAGTAGACTTTCTGACCATTGTTATAATTAGTTCCAAATTACTCAAATCCTTCCCTCCACCATGTCTTCCTGCCCAGCCTTCATGAACCCACCTGTCTGCCCCATTCTTGTACTACAGCTGGTAAGACCTGTAGTAAGGAGCTGCTTGAATTAACTTCCCCTTGCCCCCATCACTGGAGGAGAGCTGAAACAAGGAGGGCAAGGAAGAATGGCTTTCTTACCCATGAGTGCTCCTCCTTCCTTACCCTTTCTCTGCCCCATGTTGAGAACCTCAGTCAAGAAGATCATTCTACCACGTAGTTTTCTGTATGACCTCAGTAGAGGTCACAGTATCAAACACAGTACTGTTCATTTACTTTTCAGATAAATGTTAGTCTTTAATAAATCAAATTTCTTAAAGGGTGAAATATTTTTTGTATGCTCACTTTTCGATGTGTTCTTCATCTATTTTTTTTTGTCTTTTTTTTTTTTAGCTATTTCTTGGGCCGCTCCCGCGGCATATGGAGGTTCCCAGGCTAGGGGTTGAATCGGAGCTGTAGCCACCGGCCTATGCCAGAGCCACAGCAACGCGGGATCTGAGCCGCGTCTGCAACCTACACCACAGCTCACGGCAACGCCGGATGCTTAACCCACTGAGCAAGAGCAGGGACCGAACCCGCAACCTCATGGTTCCTAGTCGGATTCGTTAACCACTGCGCCACGACGGGAACTCCTGTTCTTCATCTATTAAAGATATTTAAAGTCTTGAACACATGGCTTTGCTGAGTGAAATTGACATAAAATATTAATTTAAAAAGTAAATATATCATATGTGAGGGAATGACAATATATACTGAGAAAATAGCTTGAAAGAGTTAAAACATTCTTAGGGATAGGTTATGACTTTAGGTAGTCTGGTCAGGGAACACTTCAGTAAAATGTTAAGATATTTGCTGAACCTTTTTTTGTTTTTTGTTTTATTTTTGGTCAATTCTGTGGCATACTGAATCTGAGCTGCAGCTGCTGTGGCAATGCAAGTGGGTCCTTAACTCACTGTGCTGGCCAGTTATCAAACTGACACCTCAGCAGCAACCTGAGCTGCTGCACCACAATGGGAGTTCTGAACTTTTTCTTAGTAGTGCTCCTAGCACAAAAATTGGAATCTAGGGTTAGATCAATACTGATACTCTGCTTTTGTGTTAGCTGAATAATTGTGCTGATAGAAACAGTTCATTAATAATTCTTCTTTTTTTTTTTGGTCTTTTTAGGGCCGCACCCATGGCATATGGAGGTTCCCAGGCTAGGTGTCTAATCAGAACTATAGCTGCCAGCCTACACCAGAACCACAGCAATGTCAGATCTGAGCTGTGTCTGTGACCTACACCACAGCTCACAGCAACACTGGATCCTTAACCCACTGAGCAAGGCCAGGGATTGAACCCACAACCTCATGGTTCCTAGTTGGATTCGCTAACCACTGAGCCATGACAGGAACTCCCCTTTTTGTCTTTTTAGGGCTGCACCTACAGCATATGGAGCTTCCCAGGCTAGGGGTCCAATCAGAGCTGTAGCTGCCAGCCTATGCCACAGCAATGCCAGATTGGAGCCGTCTCTGTAAACTATATCACAGCTCATGGCAATGCCAGATCCTTAACCCACTGAACGAGGCCAGGAATCAAACCCGCAACCTCATGGCTCCTAGTTGAATTCATTTCCACTGTGCCACGATGGGAACTCCAATAATTATTCTTTATAATAAGAAACAGTAATTTTACTTCTCAAAAGTTGGCATCCTGTAATTTTGCATAAATAAAATTGTGTAATAACATAGTAACATCAATTCACTATAAACACATAGCTATAATAAACATGCACATTATTAATAAATTACAGAGAAAAATAAGAAAGTGTAATGAGTTGCCAAATGCTTATTTATCAAAATAATTATAGGTAATGACAAATAAATAGTGGGAACTAGCAAGAGTAAAAATATTTCATATAAGAAACTTAATGGAAAATGCTGTTCTATTATACAAAAACTAAGACATTTCATTTCCTCTCCATAGTTTCTCTTGGACTTTCTATAATTTTCAAGAGAATTATCACATCTATTTTTACAAAGTTCTATAAGCAAAGTTCTAAAACATTTTTCTTAATGTTATATTTATGCTGATGTTTGTATCTTTGTTACATCTTTTGTTTGGTTATATTGAATAAGCATTTAATGATATAATCTAGAGATGTTGTTTATCTTCCTGAAAGCTGCATTGAACACAAACCATTCTGATGACTAAGATACTTATTTTAAAGCAAGAGGCATCCAGCATGTTAAAGTGAATGAATCTGCCAAAAATTTTATCACAGAAACCAAATGTTTGGAGTTTTCAGAAGCAACAATGGAATGCAGGCATGGGGAAATCCACTGTAGGCTAGCAATTCAGCTTTGAAAGATTTACTAATCTAGTGCATCAAATACATATTTAGAAACTGATGTTAAAACAAATGTTAACTATACTGTTGGAGTGATGATTTCAATATACACAAATGTTGAATCATTATGCTGTATAATCAAAATATGCCAATTACATCACAATTAAAACAGAAAAAAGAAACTTTAGATATTTTAATAATTTTCTCAAATTTCTATTAAATGTAAAAAATAATGTTTGCATTTCCCTGAGCATTATGCTACAGGAAAGGTAAACTTACTAATTAGATTTCAAAGAAGTATAAATCATAGATAAAATGAGAAAGTCATTTAGGAACATCTGTTTATTTTGATAAGATATATCTTTGAAACTAAATTAGTGAGTTTAATATAATAATTAGTATATTTAAGCATTTGTCTATTTTTAGAGGAAAAACATCTCTATTGTCCAACATATCCAGACTTCTCCCAAGGAGATTATTAAGAAACATGCTAATTAATTTCATTTTAGGTGATTTTTTAAAAACTGAACTTTGTTTTTTAACATACCTGTAAATTTATATTTAGTGGGAAAAAGTAATTCAGAAACTAGTCCTGTGCATCTTCTATCCAGTTTCCTCTAATTGCTACTTGCAAAATTGTAGCATAATATTACAATCAGGACTTTTACATTTACAGTAATGAGAGAGAACTGTGCCATCACCACTAGGGTCCCTCACTGCCGCCTTTTCATAATCACATCCACTTCCTTCCTATCAGCACTCCCTCCCTTGTTCCTGATAGCCACTAACCTGTTCTCTAATTCTGTAATTAAGATACCTGATATTCATCAACAGTTAGTGGTATCACTTTTTTAAGCCATTCTGATAAGTGTGCAATGGCATCTGATTGTGATTTTAATTTTCATTCCTCTAATGGTTAATGATATTGAATATTTTTTCATATACTTGTCATCTCTGAGTCTCCAATGAAATGCTGCTTCATGTTTTTGTCCATATGGTAGTTGAATTGTATGCTGTTTAAATTTTTACTTTCACTTTTGAGAAAGCTTTACATCTTCTAAATACTAGCTCTTCGATGTATATGCTATGTTCCAATATTTTGTCCTAATCTGTATCTTGTCTATTCATTCCCTTAACAGGATCTTTCACAGAGGAAAAAAAATTATTTTGAGGAAGTTTAATTTATCAACATTTCCTTTTATGGATCAGCCTTTTGTGGCAAGTGTAAGAGCTCTTTGCCTAACCATAATGTTCTTATTTTTTCCTAAGTATGTTTTATAGTTTGACATTTTACATATAATTCCATGATCTATGAGGAGTTAATCATTGTATAAGATATGAGGCTTATGTTGAGGTTCATTTATTTAAATTTTTTAAACCTTTAAATGTTCAACTGTTCCACCACCTCTTGAAAAGACTGAAATGTCTGTCTTTCCTCAGGCATATTTTTGAAGATCTAGTTCCTATTTGATTCCTTTAATCTATGCTCTATTCCTCTCACATTATCAGAATTTTGGCTATTGCAGCTACATAGCAAGTCTTAAAAACAGATAAATCTACTTGTTACCTTTAATTTTTATCAAAACTATCTTAGCTAATCTAGTTCCTTAGTCTTCCTATTAAAAAATTAACAAAAAGGACCTACTTTTAGCACAGGGGATTATAGTCAATATTTTATAATGACCCATAAAAGAACCTAAAAAGGAATAGCCATATATGTATGTGTAACTGAATCACTGTGCTATGCACCTGAAACCAACATAACATTGTACATCAACTATATTTCATTTTCATTTTTAAAAGTTATAATGTTGTCTATGTCTGCAAAAAAATCTTTTGGGTATTTTGACAAAAACTTTTGTGACGATTTATTTTATGGCCAACTTGATATATATTTGTGTTAGTTATGTCTATGTATTGTGTATGTTATATACATACCTTGAAATAGTCTAAAAATGAATGAAAAGTCATTTCAGTTGCAATTAAAATATATGATTTTAACATGTATCTAAGATCACATAGCTAGATAGTGGCAGAATTACGGTTGAACTCTAGCTTTCTTTTATATCAAAGTATATGTGCTTAATTTCTGTATTAGCACATATTATATCCTATATTATCTCCCTGGGGTGGAAAAGATCTCATACAGAGAATAATACCCTCCACCAAATATGTTCATGTCCTAATCTCTGTAACCCATGAATATATAATTTTATATGGTAAAGGAGAATTTACACATTTAATTAAATTAAGATCTTTTCTCCTCTCTTTCAGTAATGAGCGTCACTACCCATTTTGCTTAGGCATCTGCTATAAATAGTTTCCTAATAAAATCTTCAGTGAACTTCCTGCTTCCCACTCTCAACTTCTGTATATAAAATGTACTACAGATGTTTAAGAGGTGTCTTGTTCATATTTTAGCTTTTAGGAACTTTAGCAGTCCCTCTAAATACAGCATGCCTATTGCAAAGAAGAGAAACCACTGAAGTCATTTTGAGTAATGGGCGTATTTATGTAACTGAATATTTGTTTAAATAAAATCCAAGCAAGAAAAGGAAAAAAAAGAGTAAGGATCAAAAGGAACTAAACTGAACATCAGAATACCAGGAATCAAGACCATTCTCGAGCAACAAGGGGCTTCGGGGCCTGTCATCTTATTTCCCTCTATCATCATTCTCTCTGAAGTGTTTGCCTTGCTCTCACTTTACTAGTTGCACTGCTCTAAACCTAACTTTAACAGACCTTTTAATTCAAGTGCATGTAACTGCAGATTCCATCTTTTAGTTTAAATTATCAAAAGTTTAAGAATCTGATTGTCAATGACTTGAGTGTTTACACTAATGTACCACCTGTGGTGCAATTAACTTTGTATATGGGTGGGGATGGGGCTAATGCATAAGAGCACAAACTTGTACATGAACTTGAGTACCAAAGTTTAACAAAAAAGGAAGGTGTGTGGAGATTCCATTGCGGCTCCATGGGTTAAGAACATGACATAGTGTCCATGAGGATGCAGGTTTGATCACTGGCCTTGCTCAGTGGATTAAGGATCTGGCATTGCCACGAGCCATGAAACAGTTTGCAGAGGCGGCTTCGGGTCCAGTGTTGCCTCTGCTGTGGTGGAGACCGGCAGCTGCAGCTCTGATTAGACCCCCTAGTCCCATCTTCCATATGCTGCTGTGAAGCTATAGAAAAAAGAAAAAAAGAAAAGAAAGGGAAGGTGTGAATGTGATAAATGTCTACTACAAAACACTAAATGAAATAAAAATAATACCTGGTACCTCCTCCTCCCCCAGCCAAGGTGGCTGGCAAGCCCGGAGTTGCTGGGCCCGCGGGGCTCCCTCTGCGCTTCTCGCAAGGGCTCAGCCGGTGGACCATCTTGGCAAGCAGCCACGAGGGCTAGAGTCCCAGCACGAGAGTGCTCAGGGGAGATGAAAGCCCGGCGGGCCTCCCGCCCACCTGTCACTGAAGCCCACCCTCCGCACCAGGCCCAGCATGCGCCTGTTGGTGTGGAGGGCACTGCTGGCAGCCGGCCTCGCCCTGGCCCTGGTGCTGGCCATCCAGCTAGGGCAGCAGGTGCTGGAGTGCCGGGCAGTGCTGGGGGCCCCCCAGAGCCCCTGGCAGGCTATGCGGCCAGAGCAGGAGGACCTGGTGATGATGGGCACGGACCACGTGGAATACAATTGTGGCAAGGCTAAGCCGCACATCTTCGTGGGGGGCGTGCCCCTGAGCTGCACTGCACTGATGCACGTGATGCTGGATACCCACCTGGAAGTGCGCTGCGGTGAGGAGACCCGCATCATCCCCCCTGGCCATGCGTCAGGCCTGGTCCAAGTCCCGTGGGGAGACGCTGCGGCTGGATGAAGCGGGCGTCACGGACCAAGTGCTGGACTCCGCCATGCGGGCCTTCATCCTGGAGGTGATCGCCAAGCACGGCGAGCCGGCCGGCGTCCTCTGCAACAAAGACCTATTCACCCTCAAGTCCTCCGTCTACCTGTCGCGCCTGTTCCCCAACTCTAAGTCCCTGCTGATGGTGTGAGACGGCTGGGCCTTGGTGCACTCCATGTTCACCCGCAAGGTCACCATTGCTGGCTTTGACCTCAGCAGCTACCACAACTGCCCCACCAAGTGGAACAAGGCCATTGAGGTGATGCAGGTGCAGTGCGTGGAGGTGGGCAAGGACAAGTGTCTGCCGGTGTACTACTAGCAGCTGGTGCTGTACCCCCGTTGCTCCCTCAAGCTCATCCTCAACTTCCTTGGCATCACCTGGAGTGATGCTGTCCTGCACTACAAGGACCTCATTGGCAAGCCCGGAGGTGTCTCCCTGTTCAAGATCGAGCAATCCACAGTCCAGGTCATCAAGCCTGTGAACCTGGAAGCTCTCATCAAGTAGACTGGCCACATCCCTGGGGACATGATGTGAGGCATGGCCCAGATCACCCCCATGCTGGCTCGGCTAGGCTATGACCCCTATGCAAACCCACCCAACTACAGCAACCCTGACCCCATCATTGTCAACATACACAAGGTCTTGAAAGGGGACTGTAAAACACCAGCCAATCTGAAAGGATATTTTCAGGTGAACAAGAACGGTACCTCCTCCCACCTAGGAAGTGCATGATTTCCAGATCTCTGCAAATGGCTTTGTTGCCAGGAAAGAAGAAACTTTGCATTGGAGTGGAAATCTGACCTCTAATCCAAGCATATTGCTTTCTATTAATGGCCAAAACAGGACTGCCCATGAAGATCATATTTGCGTATGTTTGCAAAAACCGAATCATCAAAAACTTACCTTGAAAACTTAAAACACTCTATCTTAGGACAGTCTGGGGTAGAGAACCAAGAGTGTGGAAGTAGTCTGGCTTTTGAAACTTGGGTATTTTATATTCCCCCCCCCCAACTTTCTTTTAAGGGATGGATTTGCCATCCTCCTTAATTTGCAGGATTGCCTCAGTGGCTTTGTTTTCTGGGACAGGGCCCACCACCTGTTCCTCTCCTGTTGACCCTTACTTTTGAATTCAAAAAATCTATATAAGAATTTAATGTATGAGGTTTTCTTTGATTCCTTCTCAGCTCTACTCAGTTTCACAGAGAAAAAAAAATTCAAATAAACCAAACAGGGATTCAAAAAAAAAAATAATAATACCTGACCTCAAAAGCCACTGTCGTTCCTACTTTAATGATGTGTGTAGTCTGTGCACTGGATTTCAATTTAAGATGTTAAATAAATGAAAGTGTCTGTTCATGTTTTCTTGCCTTTTAGGTCATCATGAGAAGTTGTGCATATAAGGTTAATGTATTTAAGCCAGAATTTAACAGTATCATCTAGGGAGTGATGTGAGTTTATGACAGAAGTAATTGTATTTCTATTTGCTTTTTAGGTTTACTGGTTTAGTGGTTTTATTAGTCCCTATTGGCTTAGTTATTTCATATCACTGTGATACCAAAAAGAAAATACATTAATAGAAATGAACATCTTATTCATAGGCATCCTTATAACTAAAATGTAACCTTTTGTAAAACTACAAAAGGTTTTAGATACATTTATTTTGTTCAACTACCTTCATTTATCAATCTATATATTGGATCATTTGGAATTCTTTTTTGGCTTAAAAGATATGTGTAATAAAAGTATCAACTTTTAAAAATACACAGGCACTATTCTCATAAGTCAATGGATGAAGGAGTCAGAGTTATAGAAATTTATAAAAAATAAAATGCTTAAGATTTTTTGAAATACTCTACTTAAGAACTTTTGATTCAAGTTAATTAACATAATTAACATATAACATATATCTTTATAATTCATTTATTCTAATTTCAACACATAAAATTTCATTACATTTCTACTGAGTAAAATGAATTATAACTTTTATTTCAACATCTAACGTCTGGAATTTGAGTAAACCCAGGAATGGGAATCCTGGTTTTTCTTCTCTGTCTTGCTACCTAACACTTGGGTTTCCATGCTCTTCTTTCTCTGTTATTAAATATTAGTATTCACCACAATACTATTGTTAGTCTGTAGATTATTCCTCACTGAGAATAACCACAATGACAACTACTTCATTTATAAATCTAAAATCTACATCTTCACTCCAAGTCCCTCTGTTGAGACCCTGAACCATACCTAACTTGCTGGAGTACATATACAATTAGGCACTGCTTCGTTATCTCTGAAACTAACGTGCTGACATTGAACATAGAATATTTTCTCTTACTTCTGCATATAAGAGCACTGTAGGTAAGCTCTAAGACACTTCCCTTAACTCTCTCTGAAGTGGATTATTTAACACACCACTGCATCTAGCATCAAGACAGAGTTTATTTCCTCATGACCTGTGAGTATCCCTAGCATCAGCTCTCACTGGGAAATGCCTCCTCTGAAAAGAGGCATTTTATCAACTGTCACTTCTTCCTCCTGGGAAGCCCATACTTACTGACAGTTGGAGGTAAGACTATGGATATCAGCTTCTGTTCTGAAAATAGGTCATTCTAATGGGCTTTCTCAGCTCCTGAGCGCCAGGCAGGGTCCTTGGGCCTTGTTTGGAACTGTAACTTACTCCAACTTCTCTCTCTGTCCAAGGCTAATGCATCCTGCAGAAGGATGAGAAATCTGATGCTAAATGGGATTTTGGACTTGGTTCACCTGCCAACTCACTGGCAGTGAGGACCCCATCATCACTGATAGAACATAGACGGTACCTGACACAAGGAAGAAGTGCAACTGTAAGGGTTTTAGCTGTGTTAAAGTAAGACAGAATTCCAGTGGAGGGGAATGTGCGATTAGGTACAATGTGTTCGGTTTTTTAAAAAACATGGGAGAGATTGTGCACCTATAACCACTACTCTAGTGGCATTACATGGTTATTGCTGAATGTAAATAATGCATATGAAAAAAAGATAAGAAAAACTGTGCATGATTACCCAGCAACTAAGAGCTAAATGTGAAAGCCAGAAGGCCTCCTTAGTAGCATTTAAAGAAGATCTTGTCTATTGCAGCTGTGGGCAGAGAGAAATACGCATACCAGGCTCCTAACCTATAAGAGTGGCAGATTTCCAAGAGCTTGAACTCTCAATTGAGGTAGGTCTGCTACAGCTGGGTCAGGGTATTGGTTGGGAAGGAATAGGACCTTCATACACGGAATGAGGATTTCTGGATTTATGCCTCTGAAAATCTTGAGTCCTTCAATTACTTGGAGCCCTCTGGGCCTGGAGAAGTGGACCACACCCACAATTACATATTAAGGGCCACATTACCTGAAGACAATACAAAGGCTTTCCTTTGGTAGGACAAAGTAAGCCTTCACCCAGTGTATGCTCACATGTTCCCTAATTACCAGTCCACTGACTAGGGTTAAGTAACAACATACCTTACTGTGGACATGCTCAGCCCCATTAAGAAATAAATGAACTACTCAAAATATCTGCAGCATCTAGTCAACACACACCAGCAGGAGCAAAAGAGGATTCATGAAACTACATGAAGCTGGTAGAACATAAGGGTGAATAAAGGATATTTATATACAATGCATATGAACTTCTAGTTAAATTTCTGGATTCAGGTTATAACTGTGGAGTCATTCAATTTTTGATAGAATTTAAAGCAATAATGTTGAATGAGATACCATAGCCACTGCTTATAGCTAGCTACTAATTTGATGTACTACTGAGAAACATGATGATCTACAAAAGCAATATTAAAATTCTACTATGAACCATTAAATTGCAGAGTTTAATACTTACATACAGAGAAATTATTATAATTAAAGGAAGAAGTAAATGCCTCTCTCAGACATAAAAATTGATAATTCTCTTCTCTTGTTTAGTATTTCTCGGAAAACTAGTAATGAAATGCCTTAACTTTCAAAGTCATTTTACAAGTATGTAGTGAACATTTATACTTGTTTTCTTGTGTATGTGTGAATTTTACTATTTACATATGTAGTTCATAGACTATATTGTGCTTTACTTTTTCCTACACTGAGAGATGGAACATTATAGGAAAAATGCAGAACACTGCTTCTACATAATTTCATATTTAGCAAAACTTTCAAATTGGATTAATTCATCCTCAAAAATGTACAGTTAATGCAATCCTCATAATTTCATTGATTGATTTATTTCTGAGTAGTTATTTCCTTCTTTACCCTCCTTTTATTTCAGTGTACTACAGACTGGTACTGTGACTAAGGATGACAATTTTAGCAACAGTTTTACTGATTTCCAATCAAGAGTTATTCACTTGCAAGTGTAAAACTTAAGAAAATAAGTCCGGCTCTCTGTGCTTCAGGTTCCTTGTCTGTAAAATGAACATAACCATGGAACCTAACTTATGGATCTGTAATGATTAAATACAACCTGTAAGCTGAATAGCAAAGGGTCTGGCACATATTAAGGATTGAATAAATATGACAATTATTAGCAATTACAGAAGAGATTCTTTCATTACTTTGATAAAGACACTTTGTGCATGGCCTAGAGTCATGAACACCAACTAACACTGGTACCTAACAATTATAGAAGCTACTTATTTCTTTCTAGTGAACCTCATTTATCAGAGTTAATTATAACTAAACACCTAACCATACTTTCTCTTATCTGCAATCTACATATCTAATTAAAAAGCACACAAACAGGAATGTTAAAAAATAAAAGCCTAAGAATTAACTTTGGATTTCAGGGTATTTTAAATTTGTCATATCTATATAGCATATTAAGTCAAAATGGATATAGCAAAAGAAATCAAGTGAGATAATTACTAAGCAGAGTTTTTATATCATCTTTGATTGCTACCTTGTGGTCCTACAGGTCAATAGGACAGTCATTCACATTATATAAAATTGATATTTTCCATTATTTAATATTAAGATATTTGAGTAATAATATTTACAATAATATCTTTAAGAGTAAATGTTCAAATGCCACATTTCATTAATATTTATTATTTCTAAAGCATCCTTGTACAAAATTAAAATTGAAAAACTAAGTGTTGAACATTTATAATTTAACAGCATAAAACATCACCAGCTTCATGGCCAGTGTGATCACTTATAGAACATGAAGAAAAAGGAGTTACACAAAAATAAGTTCTTCACTTTGCTTGAATTATTATGGTTTAGTAAATAGTCTAATTCAAAATATATTTGCTACTCTATGATTATCATTATGGGAGAATTTTTCTTTCAGAGTCAGTAGCCTAATTTTCTCTGAAAACCCAACTGAGAAAGCAAAAATTTTAATTTGCATTCTTCATTTGATGGGAATTATGGTATAAGGTGAAAATGGAGGAAAATTTTATTATAAAAATTAAAAATGTTGTCTTTCTTTAAGTAGAATTTGGGTAGAAGAATGCTTAATAATAAATGGCTGTTTTTATTACCATTATTAAGATTACGCAGTGATTTTGTAAAAAGATGGAAATTCTACTCAAACAGCATTTTTGATGTTTTGTAAGACAATCCAATACAAATTTATTCTAAAGTAATAAAAGTAAACCTACTAAATTTAATCTAATTTGGCCAACTTAATTATGAGCGATTTTTCAATAACAGCAAACTTAAAAGACAAAATCTGGTCATAATTATATAACATGGTAAATATTAATAAAAAACAATGAAATTTTCAAATTCAAACACAAACATAGATTTAAAATACAATTTCTAAGAGGCAGGATCAAGATGCTGAGGAGTAAGACAGAGCACCTTTTTCCACAAGCACATAAAAAAAAATCCTCAGGGAGTTCCCGTTGTGGCTCAGTGGTTAGCGAATCTGACTAGGAACCATGAGGTTGCCGGTTTGATCTCTGGCCTTGCTCAGTGCATTACGGATCCAGTGTTGCCATGAGCTGTGGTGTAGGTCACAGACATGGCTTGGATCCCATGCTGCTGTGGCTCTGGTGTAGGCTGGTGGCTACAGCTCTGATTGGATCCCTAGCCTGGGAACCTCCATATGCCATGGGTGTGACCCTAGAAAAGACAAAGCAACAAAAAAAATATAATAACAATAAATAAATAAATAAAAATCTTTATGTAGAACAATTCATACAGAACATGCACTAAATGTTGGCAAAAGATCACACCCCTCCAAAAAGGGCAGGCAATGAACCCTTTGCAAACTGGGTAGAACAAGAGGAAAAAAAAAAAAGAGAGAGAAGAGAAAAAACAGAGTCAGGGTGGAACTAGTGCTTCTGAGAGGGATCTATGAAAAAGGAAAGAATCCATAACCTGAAAGGCAACCTAATTGATGGGGAGATCAGCCAGGACAGAAGGGAACCTCAAAGCCTCAGAGAAAAGCACAGCCATAAGCCTGAGGAGAATGAAGTAGAGAGAAATACACAAAGGATCTGTACCACTACCCTACTGAAACACAGCCTGAGACGCTTGGGTCGGGGCTGGATGCTGAGACTTAGGCAAATGAAGGTCAGTTCCAGGGAGAAGACTAGGTGGAGACAGCCTAAGAGGCTAGGGAAAGGTGCACTAGCAGAACACCCCAGCTGAACAAGTGAGGGAGCAGGACCGGGCCCGTAGGAGAAGCAAGGCACTATTGTTGGGGAGGACAAGAGGAAGAGGGGTGGGACAACCATAGGAACATGTTTCTCTGCACATCCATAGACTCTTGAACAGAAGGGCACCTCTTGTGCAGGCTACAGGGATGGATGCAAACCACCACGGCCATCTCAAACTCTTGAGTTGGGCATGGCCTGCCACCACTCAAGGTCCCTATGGCCCTAATTACCTAAGGGGTCACCAATGCAAAAGGCTCTGCAACCAAGTGACACCCATTGCCATCACCCCCCTGGGAAGGCACATGCCCTGACTTTGCCAAAGGCTCTGGGTGCTGTCCCCACCTTCCTCAGGGTCACTGCTACTCCCAAGAGCCCTGCAATTATGAGCAGCCTATTGCACCCACCTCTCCATGGGTCCTCACCACTGGCAAAGGTGCCAGCAACAAAGTATTGCCTACAGGGGATACCCATTGTCCTACCCCTCTGGAAGCACATGCAAACCATATACCTGCAAATGCCCTATCAAGGGGTGACAGCCTACACACACTGAGGAAAGAGACATGAAGCATCCAAACCAAAATCAGCACTCATGCCAAAAAAAAAAGGAAGACTTCACAAGCTACCCACAGATGTTTGAACATATAAATAGCCATCCAAGACTACAGTAGATAACTGTTTTCCCTAAACACATGGAATTAAAAAAAAAATCAAAGTAAAGATGTATAGGAACCATTTCCAGTTAAAAGAAAGGAGAATTCCACTGAAGGAACAATGAAACAGACCTCTGCAGTCTAACAGACAGTGAGTTCAAAAAGGAGGTAATAAACATACTGAATGAATTAAGAACAGATATCAATAGTAACACAGATTACTGTAGAAAGGAAAGGTACAGAAACTAAAAAGGGGAGCCAAGAAAAATTAGAAAATTGTATTTGTAGAGATGAAAGCTGAGTTAAAGGCATTGAACAGCAGAATAAATAATGCAGAGGAATGAGTAAGTGACTTGAAAGATAGAATAATGGAAACCACCCAATCAGGACAGCAGACAGAAAACTCAAAGGGAAAAAAAACATGAAAGCAATATATAAAGCACGCCAATCTACACATAATAGGGATTCCAGAAGGACAAGAAAAAAAGGGGGGGGACTGAAAAAATATATTTAAAGAAATTATGGCTGAAAAGTTTACAAATCTAAAGGAAACTGATATACAGATATGGGAAGCACAGAGGGCCCCAAAGATACCTACACCAAGACATATTACAATAAAATGACAAAAGTTAAAGATAAGGAGAGGATTCTAAAAGCAGCAAGTGAAAAACAAAGAGTTAATTATAAGGGGAGCTCCATAAGGCTATCAGGTGATTTCTCTACAGAAATGCCACAGGCCAGAAGAGAGTGGCAAGATATATTCAAAATCCTAAAATGGAAAATTTGCAGCCTAGTATACTCTACCTAGCAAAGTTATCATTTAAAATACAAGGAGAAATAAAGAATTTCTCAAACAAATGAAAACTAAAAGAATACAGCAATACTAAATATCCACTCTAAAAAAAATACTGAAAGGTCTCCTCTAAATAGAAAAGAAGTAAGAAGATACAGGATGGAGGTATATAATTGGAAAGTAATCACTTAATTAAGACAGAATACAGACTAAAAAATAAAAAAATAAAAAAAAAAACTGGAGATCCCGTCGTGGCGCAGTGGTTAACGAATCCGACTAGGAACCATGAGGTTGCGGGTTCGGTCCCTGCCCTTGCTCAGTGGGTTAACGATCTGGCGTTGCCGTGAGCTGTGGTGTAGGTTGCAGACGCGGCTGGCTCTGGAGTAGGCCGGTGGCTACAGCTCCGATTCAACCCCTAGCCTGGGAACCTCCATATGCCGCAGGAGCGGCCCAAAGAAATAGCCAAAAGCCAAAAAAAAAAAAAAAACTATTTGTGAAAGCAATGATAAACACAAGGAACAGCAAAAGAATAAACATGAAGATGTAAAAAAGGACATCAAAATCATAAAATGTAGGGAAGAGGAGCAACTAAATCTAGACCATTTTTTGTTTAGAATCTGTTTGAGCCTATGTGACTATCAGGCTAAAGCAAGGAGTTATAGGAAGGGGTTAACATATTGAAAAATAGAGCAACCAGAAATAAAAAACCAAACAATACATTCACCAAAAAGAAAGAAAGAAAAAGAAAGGAAAAAGGAGAAACATAGAATCAATTGGAAAACAAAGTTTCAATGGCAATAAATATAAATATAAATAAATATATATTTATCAATAATTACCTTGATTCCCAGCAGCCGCTGGACACAGGCGGGGCCTACAGACCTACAGCCGCTACCAGACCCTGGGGCTGGAAAAGGAGTTCCAGTGTAATCCCTATCTGACTCGCAAGCGGTGGATCGAGGTATCACATGCGCTGGGACTAACAGAGAGACGGATCAAAATCTGGTTCCAGAACCGGAGGATGAAGTGGAAAAAAAGAAAACAACAAAGACAAGTTTCCCAGCAGCAAATGCGAGCAGGAGGAGCTGGAGAAACAGAAGCTGGAACAGGTCCCAGAGGCGGCAGATGAGGGTGATGCGCAGAAGGGCGACAAGAAGTAGGCTTCAGCTGGGACTGCCAGGGCCATGGCCGCCCTGCATCCGCGGGTCCCCAGACTGCGCTGCTGTCGCCTGCCCCCACCCAAGACAGCGGGGGCAGGTGCCTGGCCTCCCACCGCAGCGTCCCCGCCATGCCAGTTCCCGCTAGTGGTAGTATCTTGAAATAGCTTCTGTGTGTGAGCTACCTTGGATCTCCTTCCCTTCTCTTGGGGGTCAGGGGGCAGGGGGGTGGAGAGAAAAAGAGGATTTTAAGCAAGGACTCCCTCGCCCTGAGAGGGGGAGTGGCTGTGGCCTGGCTGAGGCACCACCCCACCCCTGTCCCGCCCCTGCCCCCGCCCCATGTAAAAAGTCTCCTTGTGCAATGGTCTTTTTTTTCCTTTGAACGTCCTTCTTTGTAATGACAGAGGTACGATTTCTGCTAAGTTCTCCCAACAACATGAAACTGCCTATTCACACCGTAATTCTTTCTGTCTCCCTCTCTCTCTTTCTCTCCCTCTCTCTCACACCTCGTTCTCATTTCCCCCTCTCACCCCCTCTCCCTGCGGCCCTCCCTAGCTCGCTGGCTTTTTTCTGGCTTCTGTCTCCGCCCCCTCACCCCCAACCCTCTGCTTTGGTTTGACAATTTTGTCTTAAGTGTTTCTCAAAAGAGGTTACTTTAGTTAGCATGCTCCGCTGTGGACAATTGTTAAAAGTGTTCTTGGGTTTATTGGGAAGCAAATGTATCCTGTATCTGTGAATTGCTTTATTGCGGGGAGGGGGGCTAATTACATATTTTGTTGTTCCTTTATACTTTGTTCTTTTGTCTGTGCCTGAAAAGGGCGGAAGAGTTACAATAAAGTTTACAAGCGAGAACCCCCCCCCAAAAAAATAATAATTACCTTAAATGTCAGTGGACTGAATGCTCCAAACAAAAGACAAAGTGTGGCAGACTGGATAAAAACACAAATCACCTATTAGAGACCCTCCTTAAGGCAAAAGACACATAAATTGAAAGTGAGGGTATGGAAAAAGACATTTCATGAGAATGGAAATGATACAAAAGCAGGAGTCACAGTACTCATATAAGGCCAAGTAGGCTAAAACAAAGGCCGTAAAGAAAGAATGACACTATTAATGATAAAAGGATCAATTCATGAAGAGGGTATTACATTTGTCAATATATATGTCCCTAATATGTGAGCACCCAAATACAAATAACTAATATATTCATAGATATAAAAGAGAACTTGATGGGAACAAAATAATAGGATACTTTAACACTCCACTCACATCAATGAACAGATCCTCTAGACAGAAAATCAATAAGACAACAGAGATCCTAAATGACACAACAGAACAGTTAGACTTAATCAATGTTTTCAGGATATTACATCCAAAAAAAATCAGAATATATATATTCTTTTCAAATACACATGGAACATTCTCTAGGATTGAACACAAACCAAACTCAACAAACTTAAGAGTACAGAAATTATTTCAAACATTTTCTCTGACCACAATGGCATGAAACTAGAAATCAACCACAGGAAAATAAACGGAAAAAAATGACTACATGGAGACTGAACAACATGCTACTAAAAGGCCAGTGGGTCAAGGAGGAAATCAAAAAGGAAATCTAAAAATACCTTGAGACAAATGAAAATGAAATCATAATCATACAAAAATGTATGGGATGCTGCAAAAGCAGTTCTTAGAGGGAAGTTCATAGTGACACAGGTCCTTCCTCAAAAAACAAGGACAGTCTTGAATAAACAATCTAAACTACCACCTAAAAGAATAAGAGAAAAAAAAAAAGAACAAAACAAGCCTAAAATCATTATAAGGAAGGAAATCATAAAGATCAGAGAGGAAATCAATAAAACAGAGGTTAAAAAAGCAATAGAAAAAATCAGTAAAACGAAGAGCTAATATTTATATTCAATAAAACTGAATACGTAATAAAAAAAACACTTCCTACAAACAACAGTCCAGGACGAGACAGCTTCACAGGTGAACTCTACCAAACATACAAAAAAAAATCTATACTCATTCTTCTTAAAATTTTCTAAAAGTCTGAAGAAAGAGGAACACTCCAAAAGACATTCTATGAATCCACCATCACCCTAATAGCAAAAACCAGACAAAGCTTCTACCAAAAAAGAAAATTATAGGCCAAAAGCTTTGATTAATATTAACACAAAAATTCTTAACAAAATTTAAGCCAACTGAATCCAAAAACACATTTAAAAAAAAAAAAAAGATAATACACCACGACCAAATGGGATTCATCCCAAGGTTACAAGGATGGGTCAACACACAGAAATCAATCAATGTAATACCATATTAACAAAAGAAACTTTAAAAACCACATGATCATCTCAACAGTTGCAGAAAAAGCATTTGACAAAATTCAACTTACATTCATGATAAACTTCTAACAAACTAGGTATAGAGGGAACATATTTCACTATAATAAAAGCTATCAATGACAAACCCACAGCTAATATAATACTCAATGGAGAAAAGCTGAAAGCCTTCTTGCTAAAATCTGGAACAAGACAAGGATGCCCACTCTCACTACTTTTATTCAACATAGTATTAGAAATCCTAGCCACAGCAATCAGACAAATGAAAGAAATAAAAGGTACCCAAATTAGACAAGAAGACGTAAAACTGTCAATATATGCAGATATGATACCGTATATAGAAAACTATTAAATACTCCACACTGAGTCCTACTCAAACTGATAAACTAATTCAGTAAAGTAGCAGGATACACAATTAACATTCAGAAATTGGTAGAACTTCTGTATACCAACAATGAATATTAGAAAAGGAATACATAAAAAAACATAGCTCTTATGTTTTTCCTGTTGTAGCTCAGTGGATTAAGAACCTGACTAGTATCCATAAGGATGCAGGTTCGATCCCTGGCTTCACTCAGTGTGTTAGGATCCAGCGTTGCTGTGGCTGTGGCATAGGCTAGCAGCTGCAGCTCTGATTTGACACCTAGCCTGGAAACTTCCATATGCTGCAGGTGTAGCCATGAAAAAAGAGCAAATAAAAGAGAGTAGCTTTTAAAATGGCACCCCAAAAATTAAATACCTAGGAATAAACCTGACCAAGGAAGTGAAAGACTTATATGCTGAGAACTATAAAATACTAATCAAGGAAGTTAAAGAAGATTCAAAGAAATGCAAAGATATCCCATGCTCCTGTATTAGAAGAATTAATATTGTTAAAATAATCATTCTATCAAAAGCAATTTAGAGATATAATGTCATCCCAATGAAATACCCATGACATTTCTTCACAGAAATAAAACAAATAATCCAAAAATTTATATGGAACCATAAAAGACCCAGAATTGCCAAGGCAATCTTGAGGAAAAAAATAAACAGAAGGTATAATGCTCCCCGATGTCAGACAATATTACAAAGCTGTAGTAATCAAGACAGTGTACTGGTACAAAAACAGACACACAGACCAATGGAACTGAAGAGAAACTCCCAACAATAAACCCAGACACCTATGGTTAATTAATCTTTGATAAAGGAGGCAAGGATGTAAAATGGGAAAAAGAGTCTCTTTGACAAATGATATTGGAAAAACTGGACAGCTGCATGTAAATCAATGAAACTAGAACACACTCTCATACCATCCACAAAAATAAACTTAAAATTGCTTAAAGACTTAAACAAAAAAACAAGACACCATAAAACTCCTGGAAGAGAACACATGCAAAATATTCTGACATAAACCACACAAATGTTTTCTTAGGTCAGTCTCCCAAGGGAATAGAAATAAAAAGAACAATAAACAAATGGGACATAATCAGACTTGCAAGACTTTGCACAGCAAAGAAAACTATGAAACAAATAAACAAAAAACCAAAAATACAATGTAGGGAGTGAGAGAAAATAGTTGCAGTTGATAAAACTGACAAGGGCTTAATCAGCCAAATATACAAATGACTCATAACACTCAACATAAAAACAAAACAAAGAACCCAACTGAAAAATGGGCAAAAGACCTAAACAGACATTTCTCCAAAGAAGACATAAGGGTGGCCAATAGGCACATGAAGAAATACAAAACACCACGAACTATTAGACAAATGCAAATCAAGACTACAATGAAGTACCACCTCACAGAATGGCCATCATTAAAAAGCCTACAAATAACAAATGCTGGAGAAAACATTGAGAAAAGGGAACAGTCTTATACTGTTGGTGGAAATCTAATTGATATTGCCGCTATGGAAACCACTATGGAGGCGCCTCATAAAATTAAGGATAGAGTTAAGATATGGTCCAGCAATCCCACTCCTGGACATATATTAAGACAAAATTATAATTCAAATATACATACACCCTGATGTTCATTGAACCCTTATTTACAATACCCAAGACATGAAAACACCCTAAATGTCCATTGACAGATGAATGGATTAAAAAAATATTGTACATATACATAATGGAATACTACTCAGCCATAAAAAATGAAATAATGTCATTTGTAGCATTATGGATACAACTAGAGATTCTGATACTAAGTGAGGTAAGTTAGAAAGAGAAAGAGAAATACCATATGATATCACTTATATAAGGAATTGAAAATATGGAATAAATGAACCTATCTACGAAACACAAACTGATTGATGGACATAGAGAACAGACTTATGGTTGACAGGCAGGAAGGTGTGGGATGGACTGGGAATTTCAGATTAGTAGATACAAATTATTACATTGAGAATGTTTGGGGACTGAGGTCCTATCATCCAGCACAGGGAACTGTGTCCAATCTCTTGAGATAGAACATGATGGTGGACGACATAAGAAAAAAAATGTATATATTATGTATGACTGGGTCACTTTTCTGTACAGTAGAAATTGGCTCAACATTGTAAATCAACTATAATTTAATTAAAAAAATAAAATACAACGTGTAATACCTATAGGGGACTCAGTAATTGAAACAGAATCAATTTCCAAACTATAAATTTGAATAGTGAAATAAAATTATACTAATTTAATGTATTTGCCTTGTGTTTTTCAGTTCATTTCTCTGCATGAATAAATATGAGATGGTTATTTTCCCTTTGGTAATACTTCTTAAGTTATTTGCTTTAAATTGGTTTGCTTCCTTTATGTACAGCTAAAGCTCTTTGGAAAGATTTTATTTTCAAATGAGCTTTCACTGTTGTTATATTTTACCTTTATTTACTTTTGTTTATATCATATAAAAGGCATTACCAATTATTTTCTTTACTTACATTATGAGACCATAGTACATAAGTATCTCAAATTGCCTCTCATTTTTCTTCCTGACCTCTATGTCTAATAAGAATCTATTAAAATCTATGACATTGCCTCTGTATATACTTCTGAATTTTCCAGCAGCTCAGGTCAGTGTGGTCCAAATTCTTTGACCCAAGTTAACTTTGTCTTTAGCTTTCTTATTACAGAGCCATTGCATTTATCTTTTTTCTTCACACTATTTTCTGATCTTTAATTATTAAATTATCATTTCTGCTTCCTTCATGTAATACATTTTTCCTTCAGTGGTTCATGGTTATGTCCATAAATGAAAAATAAAGAAGAGAATATAACATGATATATAAGCTAAAAACTAATGGCATAAAGTATATTTATTTTATCAACATTTGTCTTCTCTCCAGCCTTGTTTTCAAATTTCTAATATCTAGTACAATTATACTCTGCTTGTTTTGTGTCCTATTGTGCCACTGATGCTCAGGCTAACACACGGTATACACTTGAAAAGCCTTACAAAGTAACAACAAATTTTAACAATACAATTATTAACAACAATTAATAAAGGATAAAATAAGTTCTAGTGAAAGAATACCATGTCAATTATGATAATAAAATTTTGGCCTAAACAGAGATGGACATTTAGGGAAATATTTTTTGAAGTGAGAATAAAAGGATAACTATATCTTAGTTTTCTTCATCCTTTCCATCTTTTGTCTTTTATTTTTTTTCCTTTCTACTTGTATTTCCCTTTTCTTTTCTCATTCTTACTTAAACATTTCCTTTTCAATTGCCTTATTCTTTCTTACACTAAATATATAGAATATTATGGTATTATATTGGAAGCAAACACTTTCAGGGGGCAAGGATATTACCTTGAATGACTGAAGCAGGCAAGAGATTAGAAAAAAAAAAAACAGCCTAAGCAAGATGAATAGAAAATCAGTGGTCCTTTGTGTCAGACACTTAAGAAGGGAGTGTCATCCATTCTGTACATAAGAAACAATACTAATGGGCTACTGTCCCTCCAGTAGATTGGATCAGGCAACTTAAAAACAAAAACACAATAACCTAAAGAAATGGACAAGTTTCTAGAAACATACAACCCACCAAAATTGGGTCAAAAAGAAATAGATAACTTGAGCAGACCAATCACTAGAAGTGAAATACTCTGTAATTAAACAACTCCCTACAAACAAATGTCAAGGGCCAGATGACTTCACAGGTGAACATATAAAGAAAAACATAACAATCTTTCTCAAACTCTTCCAGATAATTTAAAAGGAATGACCACTCCCGATGACATCGTATTAAGTTAGCATCACCCTGATACCAACACCAGACAAAGATACTACCAAAAAGAAAATTACTGGCCAATATCTTTGATGAATACATATGTAAAAATTCTTAAGAAAATGTCAGCAAATCAAATTCAACAACACACAAAAAAGACCATATGCCATGACCAAGTAGGATTCATTTCAAGTTCACAAGGATAGTTCAATATATGTGAATCAATGTGATAAACAACATAAAGAAAAAATATCACATTATCATCTCAATAGATGCACAAAAAGCATTTGACAAAATTCGACATCCATTCATGATAAAAACTCTTATCAAAGTGGTTATGAAGGGAACATATCTCACTGTAATACAAGCTATCTATTACAAACTCACAGCCAATATAATACTCAATGGTGAAAAGCTGAAAACCTTCCTGCTAAAATCTGGAATGAGTCAAGGATGCCCATTCTTACCACTTCTATTCAACATAGTATTGGAATTCCTAGCCATAGCCATCAGCCATCAGACAGAATAAGAAATAAAAGTTATTCAGGGCGTTCCCATCGTGGCGCAGTGGTTAACGAATCTGACTAGGAACCATGAGGATCCCAAGTTGCTGTGGCTCTGGTGTAGGCCTGTGGCTACAGCTCCAATTCTACCCTAGCCTGGGAACCTCCATATGCCTCCAGAGCAGCCCAATAAATGGCAAAAAAAAAAAAAAAACCCACTAAAGCTAAGTCTTCCTTATCATGAGCTGGAGCCCATATCCCCATAACTTCCTCTAGAACTACATAATTTGTTTACCCTTGCTTCAAAAGTTTAAAAAATCCATTCAGGTCTTCAAAGTCTTCTAAGAAGAGCTACATTCTTTAATAATTATTTTTGTCCTTTTGTATTTTTAGGGCTGCATCCAAGGCATATGGAATTTCCCAGGCTAAGGGTCAAATGTGAGCTGTACCTGCTGGGATACACCACAGCAATGCAGGATCCAAGCTGCATCTGCAACCTACACCACAGCTCACAGAAATGCTGGATCCTTAACCCACTGAGCAAGGCCAAGGATTGAACCTGTGTCCTCATGGATCCTAGTCAGATTCATTTCTGCTGAGCCATGATGGGAACTCCCATTCTTTAACTATTAATTGACATGTCTTGAAATCCAAAACGTAGCCTATTGCCATGCATTTAACAAAGTTCAATACCTATTTTAAAGTAAGTGACTAAGGGGATGAATGAAAACATAAAATGAATCTCATTCTATTCCTGCTTCTCTCTTCTTAAAATCTGGTAGACTTTGAAAAATCAAAACTGTTCCTTCCAAAACAGAGTGTTAAGTAATGATCACCTCATGCACTCAACTTACTACTTTTATTCTCTTAGCACAAAGAAAATTGTACAAGTTTTTTTTTTTTTAACAAATTCAACCCAAGCTTTTGTTAATGAACTTTAGACCAGCCAGGTAAGCCCACTCTTGAGAGCAGGAACTAGGGATTACTTAAGTTTGCATTTTCTGTCTTATGTTGAACCTAGTGCTTTGCATCTGATAGATACTCAATGTAGAATTTTTTAAATGTGAAATATGACACATATGGAAATGTGCACACACTGTAAGTGTGCCGTTTGATAAATTTTTACACAGGTATTTACTTTGGTAACCACCATTAGGATCAAGATAGAGCATTATCTTCATCCCACAACTTTTTTCATTTCTTTTCATTGTAAATACTCCCATCCAATCAAGTAACAATGACCAGAAATTAATTTATTCTGTTCTTGGCTGATTTGATTGTTAATCAAATTAAAATAAATGTGGGAGTTTATTTCTGGATTATCTGTATTTTTCATTTTTTAAATTCTAATTTTAAAGACAATTTTTAGAGTACTTTTAAGTTAACTAAATACAAAGATTTCCCATTCCCATCTGTCTGCACACATGCATGGCTTTGCCCATTATCAACATCCCTCACCAGAATGGTACATTTGCTACAATTGATAAGCCTGCCTTCGCAAATCGCAATCACTCAAAGTCCATAGTTTACATTACAGTGCACTCTCAGTGCTGTATACTCTACAAACTTACAATTAAATATATCTATCATTTTGTTATCAGAGGGATTTCACTGCACTGAAAAGCCTCTGTGCTCCATCTATTCATTCTTCCCTCCCTTTCAATCCTTGGCAACCACCCATCTTTTGACTGCCTCCATAGTTTTTCCTTTCATGTCTCGTAGAGGTGGAATCGTACCATATATAGACTCTTCAGATTGGCATCTTTCACTTAGTAATATTTATTTAAGGTTCTTCCACGTCTTTTTGTGGCTTGATAGCCCATTACATTTTAGTGCTGCATAATATTACATTGTCTGGATGTATCCATTTATTAGTTCATTTGCCTACTCAATGACATGTCTGCTGCTTCCAAGTTTTGGCCACACTCCTATTCAGGTTTTTGTTTGGATGTATTTTTCCCACTCCTTTGGATATATACTAAGGAATGCATTTTTTGGATCATATGGTGAGAGTAAATTTTGTTGTATCGGAAGTTACCAATATGTCTTCCAAAATGGCTGTAACATTTTGCATTCTTTCTAGTGATGAATGAGAGTTCCTTTGCTCCACATCCTCCTCAGCATTTGGTGTTCCAGATTTGGGCCATTCTAAAAATAGGTGTGTAATGGTATCTCACAGTTGTTTTAATTTGCATTTCCCTGGTGACTTGTCATGTGGAGCATCTTTTCATGTGCTTATTTGACAACTGTACCTTCTCTTTAGTGAGGTGTTTGCTAAGAACTTTGGCCCATGTTTTAATAGGACTGTTTTCTTATTGAATTTTAAGAGTTCTTGCTATATTTCGAATAATGGTTCTTTATCCGATGTGTCTTTTGCAAATATTTTCTCTCGGTCTGTGGCTTCTCTTCTCATTTCTTGGACATTGCCTTTCACAGAGCAGAAGATTTGAATTTTAATGAAATCCATCTTATCGATTATTTCTTTCATGAATCATGCCTTTGGTGTTATACCTAGAAACTCATTGCCATACTCAAAGGCACTGAGGTTTTATCCTATGTTATCTTCTTGGAGTTTTATAGTTTTGCATTTTATATTTAGATCTATGGTCCATTTAAAGTTAATGTTTATGAAGAGTGTCTGGTCTGTGTCTTGATTCAATTTTTTGCATATGGATGGAGGTGCAGCTATTCCAGCAGCATTTGTTGAAAAGACTACCTCTTCTCCATCTTACTGCCTTTGTGCCTTGTCAAAGATTAGTTAGCTATATTTTTTGACGTCTCTCCTTTGGCTTTCTATTCTGTGCCATTGATCTATTTTTCTATCCTTTTGAAATTACCACACCATCTTGATTACATAGCTTTATAATAAGCCTTGAATTTGCATAGTGTCAGTTTATTTTTTTAATTGTCCCCAAGTACACATTTATTTTTTTTAATTATTTATTATTATTTTTTTCCCACTGTACAGCAAGGGGGTCAGGTTATCCTTACATGTATACGTTACAATTGCATTCTTCCCCCAGCCTTTCTTCTGTTGCAACATGAGTATCTAGACAAAGTTCTCAATGCTATTCAGCAGGATCTCCTTGTAAATCTATTCTAAGTTGTGTCTGATAAGCCCAAGCTCCCTATCCCTCCCACTCCCTCCCCCTCCCCCTCCCATCAGGCAGCCACAAGTCTCTTCTCCAAGTCCATGATTTTCTTTTCTGAGGAGATGTTCATTTGTGCTGGATATTAGATTCCAGTTATAAGTGATATCATATGGTATTTGTCTTTGTCTTTCTGGCTCATTGCACTCAGGATGAGGTTCTCTAGCTCCATCCATGTTGCTGCAAATGGCATTATGTCATTCTTTTTTATGGCTGAGTAGTATTCCATTGTGTATATATACCACCTCTTCCGAATCCAATCATCTGTCGAGGGACATTTGGGTTGTTTGCATGTCTCGGCTATTGTGAATAGTGCTGCAATGAACATGCGGGTGTCTGTGTCTCTTTTAAGTAGAGTTTTGTCCGGATAGATGCCCAAGAGTGGGATTGCGGGGTCATATGGAAGTTCTATGGATAGATTTCTAAGGTATCTCCAAACTGTTCTCCATAGTGGCTGTACCAGTTTACATTCCCACCAACAGTGCAGGAGGGTTCCCTCTTCTCCACAGCCCCTCCAGCACTTGTTATTTGTGGATTGATTAATGATGGCCATTCTGACTGGTGTGAGGTGGTATCTCATGGTAGTTTTGACTTGCATTTCTCTTATAATCAGCGATGTTGAGCATTTTCTCATGTGTTTGTTGGCCATCTGTATATCTGCTTTGGAGAAATGTTTATTCAGGTCTTTTGCCCATTTTTCCATTGACTGATTGGCTTTTTTGCTGCTGGGTTGTATAAGTTGTTTATATATTCTAGAAATTAAGCCCTTGTCGGTTGCATCATTTGAAACTATTTTCTCCCATTCTGAAAGTTGTCTTTTTGGTTTCTTTTGGGTTTCCTTTGCTGTGCAAAAGCTTTTCAGTTTGAGTAGGTCCCATGGGTTTATTTTTGCTCTAATTTTGATTGCTTTGGGAGACTGATTGCTTTTCCTTCAGCATTGCATTGGCTCTTCTGTGTCCACTATCTTTTCATATGAAATATATATATGAAATATATATGTATATATACGTGTGTCTATTTTCTTTTCCTTCTGCCAATACCATGCTGTCCTGATAGTAATTTGAAAATGTGGTAGCAAATCTCAAGTCCTATTTTTAAATTCTTCAATATTGTTTTAGTTACTCTAGTCTGCATATATTTACATAAACCTTTTAGAATCAGCTTGTTAATTTATACATACAGATAGTATAGTGATTTTGACTGGGATTACCCTAGAACCATAGACCTATTTGAAGAGAAGTCAACACCTCAAAGTGTTCAGTATGTGTGGGGTAGAATTTCTCCATTGTTTTATTTTCACCTTTATATGTTCATACATGTAAAGTATGTTTCTTGTAAACCACAAAGAGTTGGGTATTTTTTAATCCATTCTGAAAACATTCATCTTTTTAAAGGCCATTTATATTTGATTAATTAATTACACAGCTGTGTTTTAAATTTTCCATCTTGCTATTGTTTTCCATGTGTTGCATTTGTTCTTTATCAATTCTTCCTTTCCTGCTTTCTATCACATCAATCAAGTATGGCTTACTATTCAGTTTTAACTTCTCTATTATCTTCTTTTTTCTGTATGCAGGTATGATTCTTCTACTGGTTACACTAAAAAAAGAATCAACCTTAATACTCTACCTTAAATCATTACCAAATGCAGGAATAGTAAGGTGGAATTGAATTTTTCCACCTTAGTATTATTGTTATGTATGTTTGATTTCAGTATATGTTTTAGACCCCATCAGATATTCCCACTTGTTATTTTAAACAGTTAATGATCCTTCTAACTTCTCACATACTTATCTTTTCTGGAGCTGTTTATTTTTGCTTACACTTCTGTGATTCAATCCAGGAACACTTTCCTTCACCTCAAAGAATATCCTTCAGTAGATCTTGCAGTTTATGGTCAGCTGACAATCAATTCTCTTAGCTTTTTTTCTGAGTGTATCTTTCCTCACCCTCAATTTTAGGTTATTTTCAATGGGCACAGAATTCTAGTTTTGACAAGTTTTTTGTTTGTTTGTTTAATTTTTAGTATCTTGACTATGTCTCTCTATTATCTTCTGGCTTCCATTATTTTTCTTTTAAAGCCAGTATTCATTCTTAGTATTCCTCAAAGATGAATTTCTTTTGGTCTTTTTGCCTTTTCTAGGGCTGCTCCCTCGGCATATGGAGGTTCCCAGGCTAGGGGTTGAATCGGAGCCACAGCCACAGGCCTATGCCATAGCAATGCGGGATCCGAGCCGCGTCTGCAACCTACACCACAGCTCATGGCAACGCCGGATCGTTAACCCATTGAGCGAGGCCAGGGATCGAACCCTCAACCTCATGGTTCCTAGTCGGATTCGTTAACCACTGCGTCACAACAGGAACTCCAAGATGAAATTTTTTATGGCTGGTCTTAATATTTTATTTTTCATCTTTGGTTTTCAACGATTGGAACGTTATGGACCTCACTGAAATTTTCTTTGCTTCTGGTTAATTCATATTCTTGAATGTCTGGGTTGACACCTTTCATCAGATATGGATAGTTTCTCAGGCATTATTTCTCCAAATATTGCTTCTGGACCTCTCTCTTCTCTGCAGATATTCTCTAGGGACTTGTATCAGTCCTGTCTTCTGTTTCGCCCACATGCCTTTTAAATCCTTCTAATTCTTGATTTAGCAGTCCAAAAATCTCATGTAATTCCTTTTGATAGTATGTATAATCTGATGAAATTTTCTATCTTCATATTCATTTATCCTATTTCTAGGGAAGTTTAATATGTTATTTATGGTTATTCAAAAAAATTAGACTATTAATTCCAAAATCTAGGTCATTTTTTTATCTCTGTTAAAGGTATTGTTATTTATTTTTGTCATCAACTATCTTCTCCTTTCCATGTATAATAAGTTTTTATTGCATACTGCATTTGTAAAAATTCTAGTTTCAGTTTTCTTCCTCTAACAGATTTTGAGGTTTACTCTAGCAGATGGTTAAATCCCTAGTGGATCACCTTAATCCTGCAAAGGCCTAATTTGGTTTCATTAGGACAAGTTTATTTTTGTTTTATTCATTCTCCTAGTGCATTATTCACACACTTAGAAATTACCCTTCAGGAGGCTCTCAACCCAATGTCTAAGGTCTTTGCAAAGTCTACTCTGGCTGGGTCCCAGGATCTCCCCACAACTTTGAGATTTTTAGGATCTGTAATCAAATTGCCATTTCTCAGCCACTAGACTCTATCAGGCTCCAGAATCATGTTCCTGGATCCATGCTGCATAGGAATTCAGCGAGGGAACTCACCAGAATTTCCAGAGTCTTCCGGGGTTTCCTCAGCTGGCCCCTGACTCTGCCAACTGAGTCCCCTTGCTCACTCCAAAATCTCAGTTACCTTTGCAGATCCAGGCTCTTGCACTTGGTGTCCTCTGCTTGGTGACACTCACTGCTTGTTCTCAAATTCCCAGTACTTCAGCTGTAAAAAATGGCCCCTGGGAAAATACCCCTCTGAGTGGGCTCCTCACATGCCTCTTCTGATCCAAACATTGCAGCCTTGTGTGGCTGTTGATAACTGAAAGTGTAGTTCTATATATTTTGTCCAGGTTTTGTGATTATTTCATGGTAGAAAGATAAGTGTGCTATTAGGTACTGTCTTGTCCATATCTAAAGTAGTCTTGCCTAAGAATAAATGAATAAATCCTAGGCTTAACCTTCTAAAAACTGCTAAAATGTAGGATTTCAGAACACGTTTTAGTTTTAGTTTATGTCTTTTGTTTTAGCTCCACATCCAAAGTTAAAGTTACTCTTTGGGTTCTTATTTTAGCATCTTGTAAGTTAGCACTGTCCCTCATTTGGTTCCTTCTCAGATCTAATCAGTATCTTTTTTATAGTTTCTCTTCAATATAATTTGATAAATCTGGTGACTAGTAGGTCAGTAAACTCAGAATCGAATAACTTAATCTAAGAAAAATCTACTAATTAGGACATTTGGGGGCAACTCTGGCCTGTTAGTTTTTAGTTTGTTCGATACTAATACTAGTTTACATTTATCTTCTTCATATGGATAAAGGGAAGTTTGGCTGGAATTGGAAAATGCCTTATATATGTTTAAAGACTACTTACAAAGAGAAATAAAGGTAGCCTGGTAAGACTGTTTAACTCCATTGTAATTGTTCCCTATTCTTTTCTGACTACTGCCAAATAATTCATTTCACTCTCTTCTCTAGAATGAAATGGAAATTATTTCAAACTTAATCACCATATAGATAATAGAATGTATTTAAAAAATATATCTATATGCCCCCTTTCCTAGTCCATGGTCTGTTGTTCATGGATTTACCAAAGATTATCCATGCCACTCCTGTTCCCACAGGCAAATAGCAATTTCATGTAATGGGAAAGATATGTTACATTTGAATTCATAATCCTCTTACTAGCTATGTAATGGGCAATTTACTTAGTCCTTTAACTTTCCTTTATTATTTATTACTGTCCTTCTCCTTTATTAACTGGGGATAAAATATTTCTTTGAAAGTTTGCTTTCAAGCCAGCTCCTATATTAAGATGATCATCAGTGTTCTACAGGTAATTCACCTGAGCTTCGCCACATGTTTTCTCACCTTCTCTTTCCTACTATGCTCTTAATTCTCTGTAATCAGCATTTAGTCCCTTCTCAAAGATTGTTCTATTTAGAAAGAAATATACAGACTCAGAAAGGAATTTGTGTATTTCTATTTCTCTTAGTCTTATTTTCCCAAAGAAGAGGTTTTGCTCTTTCCAGTTTATTGTCTTGCTCCAAGTAAAATGAACACAATCATTTGCCTCTTTTAACATTGTTAAAAGTTTCATTTCTAACTTTGCCCCCGTACTTACCACTACTGATTGTCTCTGTCCTTCCTGTGGGATTCGCCTACAGTCTTTCCTTACATACTCTTTAAAATGCTTTTAGCCTGCTGTGAGGCAGCCTTGGCATCTTTGCAACTTTGTTATCTTTCCACTGGTTTGTATCTAGTTAGCTTAAAGTGTAGTAAGAAATTAATTTTTCCCTCCCTCCACCTTCTTCCTACTTTTTCCCCCATTTCTTTCCTTTTCCTTCCTTTCTCCCATTTTAGCTTCTGGTTTGTCTTGAGTTATATATGAAATTTAAAAGCTAGCCCAGCTAGCAAGATCCTTTTTTTCCAATTAAAAGACAAAAGAAAACAGAAACTATTTGCTTGTGTCTGTGCACGCGCACACAGGCGCGCGCACGTGTCTTTTTCACACATTTGTTTCACTTATTCCTAATGTGTAAACTTTGAAAGAAGGAAACACCCAGACCTCCTCTATTAATTAGTATGTTGCTCTGTATGAACACACTCTTCACTAAAATAAAAAAATAAAGGCATCAGACTGCTGTCTGCTGAAAAGTTTTCCATGGAATCTTATGTTGTAATTGAGCTGATGTTCTTTCATCAGTAAATTGTGCTCAAGACTCTACTTCCTTCCACTCCTTTCAAGCAGTTCAAGCAAACTACTTTAGGAGAAAACAGGATGAAACTAACTGGCCAAGAAAACATGTGCTTGAAGGACCCGGGGCACAATCTGGGCACATCTGAAGGGGCTGGCTGGGTGAGTCTCTTGCCTTCAAGGGAGGGACGAAGCGATCAATAGGCCTGGCAGGTGGTGGAACTGCGCATGCTCAGAAGCCCGCAGGCGGGTCTCGCGAGACAGCGCGTGGGCGTGAGAGCAACGCCTCAAGCTCAGCGAGGAGGAATGGCGTGTGGTAGCCCTGACCGCCATCACGGGGCAGAGGAAGTGTTCTTGAAGAGGGAAGCACTCTCCACCCCTTCTCTGCTTTGGGAAAAAGAGAATACAAGATAAGGGAGAAGACGGGAGGAAGAAGGGGGAAAATTGAAGGGGGTACAGAGGAAAAGGACAGCAGTGAAAGGCTAGAGTTTGCAGGGGGGCCGGCGACGGTGAGGGCCGCAGTGTGAAGCAGGAGCATGGGCACTGGGGCAGGGGCAGCTGCCCCTACTTGGAGGCGGTATGTGCTGCGCCCCTCCGCTAGACACTTTCGGAGTGTGCTCGGACCACAGAGCCCACACAGCCAGGCAAGTCTGTGCCATTCTGGATTCCCACGCTCCTCATCATATCACCAGGTCCACCACAGGTCTTCCAGAAAGACCACGATGAACAAAAGCATGGCTCCAGGGCTTGGGCACACTGGTCCCAGGACACTGGCTTCCTGATCACTGGTGGAGGCGGCCAGCAAAAGGTCGCCCCAGAGATCTCCTGAGCACCTGGGATGCACGGATGACTGGCGTGAGAGAGCACATGGAGCAGAGCGGCTAGGTAAGGATGGTGCCTGCTAACCCAGCACTGAGCAAAGCGGGTGGTGGCAGTGGCTGACCGGTTTCTTGCCTTACTGCTTTTAAAAAGGAGGAAACTATTTTCTGTGGGAGTAGAAAATGTCCTTGCTCTGGGGAGTTAAAAGATCTGAGGAGGGAGGGGAGAATTGGTTTGTAGGCATGGGGGGGTCTGCATCTGGAGAGAGCACAATCTGGTGCCCAGTTGGAGTTCTGAGACCAAGGGTGGGGAATGCCAGGGTGACAGCATGTGCGCATAAAGTGGTGGGAATAATATGAGTGGTGGTGGGAAAGAAAACCAGGGATTTCTTACCTAGCTCTCTGCCCCCAAATGCTGGAATCATACCTAGGTGTGAAGTGACTGGACCAGGGGCACTTCTTAGCCAGGCATGTGTGCATGCTTGTGTGAGTCCCTGAATTTGATTTCCTAAGGCTTTCAGAAAGCTAAAGCAGACATCCGCTGGGCCACAGTTCGCATGGAATTTCAGGGTGAAGTGGCAAATTTGTCACTTAGTGTAATACGTGGGGAGAGGTTTTTAGCCCGGGTGAGCATCTTTACTGACCCAGGAGAGTATGCTGGCTGAGGCTGAGTGGCCTATGCTGAATTGCACCAGACCTCCTCCCTGGAACCCTCCCCCAGCACAGCCTCCTTAGAGCTGGGTTCATTTCTGTGAGATTTGAAGTGCTTGGGCCTGGGGAAGGGTTGATTCCAGCAGCAGAATTCACGTGTCTACTTTGTGCCTGTGCGTGTTAGAATTGTGATCCTCTTTGGCATGTGTTAGACTGTCTTAGCATTCAGGTTGGAAGTGGTAGAGGAAGCACGGGTTTGAGAATTGCATCCATATGGACAGATTTAAAAATGCAAACATTTGTTTGTCTGCAAGTGCTATTGGAACCTGTGGAATGGCTCTAAGGATATGCTTTCCTGCCAGTGCCTGCACTTGCATTGTGAAATGATGACTCTCTTTAGGAGGTCAGTATATTTGTCTGAGCATTTATGTTGTTTGTTGGTTTTGTAGTCCCAGATAATCTTATGGGACCATCATAATGCTTGAAGCATTAATCATGGCTTCCTGTGTTTAAAACAATGGCTGTGTATCTAGTTAAGAGATGCTGTGTAAGAACACACACTTCAGAAAGAGGAGAGTTGCCCCTAGAACAAATCCACACATTTCCAGAAGCTATGTGGTAGTAGCTTATTTAAAAAAGCCAAAAAACATCTGAGGTCTTATCTTCCAAATGTGGTGGCATAGATATGGCATTGGGGGCACCTTCTTGTTCTGGGAGCTGGTACTGGGGAGTATACTCGGAACATGCCTGCTTCTCCAGTGTGCATTCAACATGCCACAGACGTGGTTTAGATCATATACACCTATCATGGAGTAATCTGTCTTTAGATTTTGTTTACATAGTTCATCACAATTAATATGTGATTAACTCCTGTTGAGCTAGAAACCACATTCATTTTGAAATGGGTTTCCAAATCTGAGTGGGAACCATGAGGTTGTGGGTTTGATCCATGGTCTTGCTCAGAGGGTTAAGGATCTGTCATTGCTGTGAGCTGAGGTATAGGTCACAGACGTGGCTTGGATCTGGCATTGCTGTGGCTCTGGCGTAGGCCAGCAGCGGTAGCTCTGATTGGACCCCCTAGCCTGGGAACCTCCATATGCCATGGGTGTGGCCCTGAAAAGACAAAAGACAAAAAAAAAATGAAATGGGTTTCTATCTGGAAATATAACTTGAACTTAAATACTCATTTGAAATAAATTACATTGCAGTTTTGATTTAGACTGTCTCTGTAGTGCTATAAGATTGGATTTAATATGAACATAGCAGTAGTGAAATACTGATTTTTAAAATGACAACCAGTGTTTATTCCAATATACTTGATATTTTAGAAAGAATATGAGATTAAAAGCAGATTTTGAAAAGAATCTTTGACAGTGTGTATCTTTTGCATGGAGTGAGAAAAGTATAAATTGGGAAAAAGGTAAGCATGTTCATGGAATTGGTTCAGATTTAGAGAAAAATAGAGAATGTTATTATAATGAGTAGTTTTCTATTAAACCTATATTTAAACTTATTCAGTAAACTTTCCTTGATAGTTTAGAGAAATGTATGAATGTGTTTTACCTAGTTTTTTTCCTGGGGCAAAAGGTAAAAATATAATTTCAAAAATATTACTTATTTCTGAAGATTATTTAGGCATACTTAAAAGTTCTTCAGGGTATGCACTTTCACTTTTTCCTACTTAGATAACTGATTTGTTTCCTTACAAAAAGCATTTTGCTTGTTATTTTAAGCTACAGTGTGTAAAAACATGGACTTCTTTTAATGCTCTTTTAGCTTTTAATTGTAGGCAACCTGTTGTACATGAGACCAGGGGGGAAAAATATGAAATTTGCAGAACTGGAATATCTTGAATCCATACCAGGAAATTGATTAGACAGAAAATGAAACCATATGATCAAAAGCAAAGCTGCCTTGTGTATTTGAAAATTATAAATAAACAACTTTGTTCATGTTTGTACCTAAAATTTCCTCATCATTTCCTGAGCCAATATGGTGTACTTGCCTAAGAAAGATGTTGACATTGGCAAAATCAGTTGCTTACCCCTAAATGGCCTGTACATTCATATATATATTTAGATTATGAATACCTACACATTTATACACACTCACAATCTAAATATATATGAACATTGTTTTGATCTATTTTAATCATAATTTAAAGACATGATTTTGAGGATAAATGCATTGGATACACCCATTTAAGGTGCATGTGGAATTAATTTATTTTTACCACATATTAGTTAAATAGGTTAAAAATGAATTGAAATCTGTAAGATTACCAACACTAGACACTTAAACCTCAGAAGAGTTTGATTGCAGATATACTTAATTTTTAATTTTTGTCAAAGTAATGTATATACAAGATTAAAAACAAAATTCCAAAAGAGCCTAAACTGAGAAGACCAATAGCTTGTGTCTCCCATCCTAAGTTTATACACAAGTATCTACTTTCAATATCTTTTTTATGTTCTGATGAATTTACTCATATTTTTGATATACATTTTGTGATAATCCTCAACTATTTAAAAATAAAGAAACGCAAAATCTAATGCTTAGCTTTTTTTTTTTTGTACAAGTTTCTTTAGTAGTAGTCTTGGGGATAAATAAACAAGGATATCCAAGTCATTCTACCTATCTACCTATCTATTTATTTATTTGTGAGTAAAGAAACTATATTATCTATTGTTTACCTAGAACTTTGACAGTTTCTTCACACTGGGAAAGTCATTGAAAGAGTCAGCACATATTGACTTATTTATGAGTTTAATTAATTAAAATACATAGCTTATAAGCTAAAGACTAAAAATTCTAAACATAATAATACCATATATAGTCCATATTACTTGCACTGTGTAGTGAGGATAAGAAGGGAAAGGGGAAGAAAAATACACCAAGCTCATGGGGAAAAATGAAACTAGAAAGAAGCATAACAAATAATTGTTAAATAAAATGAGAACATTTTCTATAAAATTATTTACATAAGATGAACTCATGAACTCAAAGACTGGTCCTCAGATTGCTTTAAAACCTTAAAGTCATAGCAAAGTTATTTTTAAAAATTGTCAAAAAATACAAAAAACAGAATAGTGTTTTAGAACAGTGAAACTACTCTGTTTTATGCTATAATGGTGGATACATTTCATTATGTGTTTGCCAAAACCCTCAGAATCTACAACACTAAGAATGAATCCTGTTAGCTATGGACTCTGGGTGATTATGATGTGTGGGGTGTAGGTGCATCTGTTGTAACAAATGTAGCATCTGGAGGAGAAGGTTGATTTGGGGGTAGGCATGTGTGGGGCAGGAGATATAAGGGAAATCTCTGTACATTTCTCTCAATTTTACTCTGAACATAACCCATTTGTAAAAGATACATCTGTTTAAAAAATTTTAAGTTAAAAATATAAAAGTAAAAATAAAAACTTGCATACCATCCAAGTCAATGCAAATAGAAGGGATAAGGACAAGTGATGATAATAGTACCAAATTTTGTTAGATCTACAAACTAATGAATGATCCCTATATGAATAAAAATGGTGCAGTTTGCATCACAGCTATAACCGTTAGACACCTCCATGTGCAACTGACATAGAGTCAAAGACATGGAAAACAGAGACCTTCACATAAAACACTACTAGTGGGGTATGTTAAACAAACAAAATGGGAATACTCAGGTATTCCCTAAAAACAATTGTATGTCCATTTAGAAAGAACACAGAAACCTTAAAATATGCATGTGAAAAATCTCCAAACTGGGGGGAAAAAAGCTACTTCTTTATTATAAGCATACATGGCCTCTTTTCAAATTTATTTTGTGAGTTCCCATTGTGGCTCAGCAGTAATGAACCCGACTAGTATCCAGGAGGATGAGGGTTTGATCCCTAGCCCCAAGGATCCTGCAGTGCCCTGAGCTGTGGTGTAGGTCATAGATGCAGCTCAATCCCAGGTTCCTGTGGCTGCAGTGTAGGCCACCAGCTACAGCACTGATCCAACCCCTGGCCTTGGACCCTCCATATGCGTCAGGTGTGGCCCTAGAAGAAAAACAAAATTGGAAATAGTAAGTTGGGTTTTAAAAGTATCCTTCAAAGAATATATACCAGACAATAGCCAGAAACAAATTATTTAAATTTTGCATAATAAAAGGGAGAAACTTATATGAGGTGAGAAAAGAATAATTAAAAAAATAAAAATATTTTAAATTATTTTATAGAAACCTAAAATAATTTAAAGATATGGAATAGCAGTTGCATAAATGGACTAATGTATAATATGTAACCTATAATAAAGTTGGAAGTGAGTAAATTTGGACTTTCATTTATAAAAGCTTATTAAATACTGCTGTTCATTTGGGAAAAAATATAAGAGAAAATGCCTAATTTATGTATTCATGCATCTGATAGATATTTTTTAGCATGTATTGTGTTCCAGGCAGTATAATACTTAGTGAGAACATAGTGGTGAACAAACAGATAAAGACAAAAGCATGATATAAGGACAAGTTTAATAAGTGTTTATGTTCTTCCTAGGTAGTAAACTACTATGTCAGGAACACTGAATATCCAGCATTTAGTAGAATGTGTTACTGTACTAGGTTTTAAATTTATATGTACTGGTTGAAAGAGTAAGTGGGAGGTGTAATGATAGAGTAGCATTTACAAGTGATAGTGGTAAAAGAAAAATGTTACATAGGGTATATCAGAGAAAAATTTTGAAATTGGTGAAATATGGTATGTGGGAGAGGTAGGAAGAGTAGGCAGGTTTATCCATATAAAAGTTTGGGGTTTATTGAAGATGCTATTTCAAATTATCTATACAATTATATAATGCACTTTTTATCCTTTTGCCCTCCTGACTTCTCAGTCATGAAAAAGTATTAAAACTAAATATTTAAGAAGTACTTGAAACCTTGTAAATTTTTTTTGGCAAGAGTGGATGCTTGCGGAGTGTTAAAATAAGGTGATTTGACTTGAAAATTCTTATCAGCCCTTAAATCAGGATATAATCTCTGGAGAACTTTGGGACAAAGAGTTTAAATGAGCTTTTAAAAAGTTGAGGGAAGAAGAGCATACACATATACAACACATACAAGGTCACGTCTCTCAACCTTAGAAAAATCTTTGGAGGTTGCATAATGATGTCTATTATAACATGAACAACAGTTAAAAGGGCACTTTTGATCCCAGGTGGCTTCTTTTGTAAAGGGGATTCCACTGTCTCTTTTATATTAATTATGCTTCGATTTGCTTGCTACTTAGAAGATGTGCTTTTTATTCTGTAGAACTTCTGTGCTTGAAATTGAACTTAAAAAAAATCTGGTCTTCAAATATGTTTGAATTGAAATAAACCTGTTTAAAATGAGAAACTGATTACATAAAGAATGCTGATGTTCAAGACTACAGTTATGTTACTACAACATTTGATTAGTGTAGGTAAATGTATTTGATATTTGATCAAGTATTTGATATTTGATTAGTGTGGTTAAATGTAAGTCTTTGTTTCCCAGACTGCTACTTACTGGATTTATACTAAATAGGATCTCATTTTCTGTGCTTGCTTATGAAACTGCCTATAATCTGTTAATATTGCTTGGTTCTAAGGGAATGTCTTTGGGTTCGTTGTAAGATAGAGCTTGAAGCAAAACTTAGTGTTGATGTTTTCTTTATTGTGTGATGTAATTCCAACACAGGAGAAAGGGAAAAAGGAAGTAGAGAATGCTGGAAAGCAAATAGAAAGTTTCCTGAGCTTTTAGTTATTGAGGCAGGCTGGTTCTGAGTCTGTAATTGAAAATTTTCATCTAGTTTCTCTACCACCTATCATAGAATTCCCTTGTTTTTAACCAGTAACTTGGCTCCTTTGTGTTGCCTGAGTGGTTTTGCCTTGGTGGATTATGGTTACTGTAATTGTTATTGACAGTTATTACTGAACATGGCCTGCAAAGTGATGGCCCCAGGAATCTCCTAGATTCCAGACATATTACCTTTGCAACATTTTGTATATAAAACCCTTGATCCATATTGCAATTCAGGATGAATGTCCCAGCTAATAAGATAACTCCATTTACCTATTGATAATTGGAGCTCCAAGCAGCCAGATGGTGCTTAAAACTTCCAAGCAGTGTCCTCTGTCTCTTGTCAGAAATATTCACTTCTAGGAAACTGGACTCCTAAACCAGCACAACCTAATGTTGAAATGAGAATCCCAAATGGAGCAATGACTGTGTGAAGGACGGGTTCTTTTCTTTTGATACTTAGTCTCTCCACGCATAAGCTGTTGGCAGCTCTGTGCATATTTTGCATTCTTGATGGCAGTGCCCCAGCCCTGAGTAGTGCCATTTCAAGGGTGCTACCCTAGCTTAGTCTTCAGTAGGTTGTTCTGTTAATCTGTCAGGGAGGCCGCTTCCAGAAAAGATAAGCAAATCCTGTGTCATGAAGTGACTCCTATACTTTAATTAGTCTATTTTGGTCATGGCCCATTTACTTTATACTTGCCTCACTACATTTTTTTAATGCAAAACTAATTCTCAGAATGGGCTTGTTACTTGGTCTCCTCCCTCTTCTAGTCCTTTCATCCCAAAAAAAGAATAATTTTTCAAAGCTCTCAGAACTTTTTTAAGTTTATTTTACCAAAAAAAAAAAAAGGTACTGTTGCATTTTGTAAGAATTTGGAGTTTGCTATGAATCGATGATATTCATAGTTTGGAAACTAGATTTTAAAATTCAACAAATAATTGTTTTTGTCTACCCTAGAAATAAATTAGGTATTTTGTTTTAGTTCATGTTCTTCCTATTCCAAAAATGATTAATATGATTTCTGTTTCTTCTGCTTACCCTCACTCACATACTTTATCACATCTGCTTGGATTAGCTAGGAAATTGGGTTTAATACTCTGGTTAAAAATACTATCCTTCCCAATATTTTACTTTAATTAGAATCAAAGCCTTAAATTAGAAGTGATGAAGTAATGAGAATGAACTAATTGGGGGACTTAATATTTGTCTTTCTTAGCACATTTAAATAAGTCATCACTTGATGTAGTTTTCTTCTAATGCATACAAGTGGATTCCAATCTTTATGTTTCAAAACATTTTACAGATTCAGTCTAAATTAAAGTAGCTGATAAGTTTCATATCATAAATAACTAATAGATTTCTAAAACAGATAAGAAAATAGTATGTGCCCTAAAATGCATTTTCTTATCTATTATGCAAAGTAGTTATGAACTTAGTTTTATAAATATTAAGGAATATTAATTGCATATTAGTAGCCATAGGGAATATTATGTTTCTTTTTCAGTAGCTTATATTCTAAATAAAGCAATGCCAGAAATCATTCCACTTTTATTTATTTATTTATTTATTTATTTATTTTTGTCTTTTTGCTATTTCTTTGGGCCACTTCTGTGGCATATGGAGGTTCCCAGGCTAGGGGTCTAATCAGAGCTGTAGCCACCAGCCTACACCAGAGCCACAGCAACTTGGGATCCGAGCCACGTCTGCGACCTACACCACAGCTCACAGCAATGCCGGATCCTTAACCCACTGAGCAAGGGCAGGGACCGAACCCGCAACCTCATGGTTCCTAGTCGGATTCGTTAACCACTGCGCCACGATGGGAACTCCTCCACTTTTATTTAATTACTTTAAGCTTTTCTCCTAAGATGTGTGAAGTTTGAGAATTTAATCAAAAGAAGTATTTGGAAAAGTTCTGGGAAAAATATATTCATAAGAAATGAATTTAGAAATCTGTTGATAATATAAGACAATAACTCTTAATTTAAGATAAACATCTTTGAAGCAACCAGTTGAAACCAGCATTGTTTCTAGAGATGTCATTTAAAGTGCTTATAACTTTCATACATTATGGTGAAATAATAAATGATTTTTCTGTATTATTTAAGTAGGTGCATATATTTTAATGATATTGGAATAAACATAGGATACATATTTCCTAGTTATATGTTATTTTTATTGTTTTTCAACCAAATTTTCCTATAATTTATACTTGGAAGTAATTGTGCATGGCTCTTAGGAAAAAGGAAACATTGTACTGAAGATTCCAACAAAAAACATAATCACACAAATGTTATAATACAAATTCTTATAAGTTACAGAAAAATGAGACTAAAGGAAAGCTCAGAAGTGCTAGTTGTGAACTATACTTTATTGAAGCATTGTTTTCCTTATGGAAGGGAATCAGTTTACCTCTGTGCTGGGGTGATGCATCTGGGGCTAAGAGGATTTATTCCAGCCTTTGGGTGAATCTACATGACTAATAGAGACTTAGATAAAACCACATTGACAAGAACATCCTAACTATGTGCGGTAAATCAATGGTATTGATTGCAGTTACATCTGATTTCTGCCTTGAGATTAGCAACTTAGAGATCAGGCTCCTGTCAACCATTAAATATGATTTCATGGCCCCTTGCTTGCCCCATTTCTCATGATTCCCATTGAAGAATCATCATTCCACTGATGCCTTAGCAAATTGTATTAGCTTAGTTATTACTAGTGAAGATAGAAAACAAATACCTCAAGGACATACTGGACTTATGTAATGGAGGCTTACATGGACTAAGCAGAATCAGAGCTACATGCTTGATCACATCTGCCTTCTCTGTATATTTCTAAAATACATAATTCAGGAAGCTTGGGACAAGTGAACTTTCCTGATATGATTCCAGGTTGTTCTATTGTAAACTCCTTTAATACATAATGGAAGTAGGCTGTGTTTAGAGTTATAGTTCTCAATCACTTTCAAATACTAATGAATGAAAGTTAAAAACCAAATCCTGCCACCAGGCTGATGTTGTAAAGCACATGTTATTTTTTAGCAAGCTGGTATGAAACACTGCATGTATTGTATTCCAGAAGCTTGGTTTTAAAATTTGTTCTTTCAAGTGCTCTGATCTAAAACTTACTAAATAATGATTCCTTCTAAGAAGACTAAAAGTATTCTAGAGACAGAATTCTCTTATTCTTAGGATCAATATCAGGCCACCAACACTTAGATCTGTTGGTTGTTCATAGAAGTAAGTAGTCATCAAGCCTTGTGTTTAATACCTAATGTTACATGCTACATGGTGTGCAAGATGCTTCAGGTCTGGTCATTCAGGGATATGGAAGATTTCTAAATATTGTAAACAATTCACCTGTACTCCTAATTTCAACAAAGATGTCTTGTTTTTATAACCCCTACAAGCCACTGATTTCAGCCTTAGATATGTACTCATAATGCTAACCATATTAGCAAACCTTCTAAAAACAATTAAATAAAACACAGCCATAGCACATCAAGTAGTCACATCTGAAGTGTTCCTAGAAAGTTAGTAGACTCTCCAGGAACAGACACTGACCTAACACATACATGGTGGCATCATGGTGGTACATCCTCCAATAATATATATTCTGTTACTGAATATTTATTCACTCGTGATTCACTCAGAATGAAGCACAAATGGAAAACTGTTTATCTTCTTTTTACTTGACCTACGTGAGGCAAAACAGTCATGAGGAATGAACATTGAGTATTAGTAAAGAGATTTCAAACACAGGATGGAGTGTATTTGGAGAAAGTGTCTATTCTAGGTACACTGAGTTTGTAAAATAGCTTCTTCTATTTCTTATTTCAGAAAGAGGTAACTATAAAGCTGGGCAGTTAAAATTAAGCATGTGTGACTTAGCTAGAACTGGAGCTAAAGTATTAGAGGCCTCTGAAGTAAAGAGAAGTTTTGTAAGGGAGCCACAGACAGTTTCTTCTTGGAAAGTGTTTTTCTCTGTATCTCTATTAAAGGCCAAGGCAAAAGCCACATTGAAGAAGGAAGCAGGGAAATTGATATTTTTGAGAGATCAGCATATACTGATTTTCTTTGTATGTGATTAGTCCGACTTAGCAGTTTAATGAAACAGTCAAGCATTTAGATTCCAAGAGCTTTTAATGAATCCAAAATGCATGACTCTAAGGGCCAATGTTTTGTATCCTCACAGAAATGAAGGATGCCTTTTGTTATCTCCAGGAATTATAGCAGGAGTAGAAAAAGAAAAACAGCCTCACTAAGACAATGATATTGATTGATTTCTTCATATTTATAAATTAATATAAATGTATATCTATGTATTTATAATGCATTGTATATGTAAACATGTATTTAAGTAATATTACGAATGGGCTCTGGAGTCCTGATGACCTGACCTTGCTAATGACTAGACTGTATATTTTACCTCAAGTACAATATGTAGACCCTGTGAGCTCCATTTCCACTTAAGTAAGGGTCAGGAGACAAAGGCACAGGCTATAACGTCACCCAGGTTCTAATACTCTGATTTTAATCTTTAAGACTAAATTTAATTTTAAAACTTTGTACTTTTTGTAGATGATCCTCAACTGCTGACACTCAGCAAAATAAAACTTGGAAGTCTGGGAATCCTTGATAGCTTTGAAAGCACTTGCTTCTTCAAGAGCTCTGTTTCCAGAACTTACAGCAGGAAACGGTTGGATTTGGGGGTCCTGCCTTAAAGCAGGATAAGACTTGGCTACTCAGAGAAGGTAGGAAAACAAAATATGGAGGTATGCGGCTTTTCTTATTAAACACTGACCATATCCTCAATGACAAATGTAATTTTTGTATGATAATACTTTAAAGTGACTTTCTTTTTAATGACTACATTGTATGTCTTGTTTGTATGGGTATGCATTTATAATTTATGAGATTATATATATTAAAATCTGCATTAATATTCTGGATCATTAAGGTGTAAAAAGAAAGGAAAAATTCACTAAATAAGTAACATCTTAAGGAAGGTCCTGGGATGTCTTGGTAGTTGTCTGCAGAGAGTCTCAGGTTTTATGAAATGGTGAACTGAATGGACTAGGCTGTGAAAGATCTAATAGTGTCACTTATTCCTTTGCCCCCTGTAGCTAATGTAATTTCAGCCCTTCCTCTACTGCTATGTCCATGTGAATTAAGAATGAGGCTGAAATAATTGGAGAGTTTGTGCTATAGTATTCTTGATCACAGTATGATACGTTGTAGATGCTTGGCACATTGAAATTACCCTCTTGTCCACAGAGTATATTTCTACAATCTCAGCAGGATATAATAATTTCATAAGAAATTAAATGAAGGTGGAAATTAAAAGGACTTTTAAAGTATCAAGCAACTTGATGATTCAGAACACAATCATACCTTTATATTCCATTTAAAATTATGACATGTAATTTAACCATCCATGATTTATAAATATATATTTTAATAATTTATAGTATTAAAAAGGACATGGAGCTTTTTAAATTTTGTAATTAAGCATATACATATAAATTTTATTTATTTATTTATTTGTTTGTTTATTTTTGTCTTTTTTGCCATTTCTAGGGCCACTTCTGCGGCATATGGAGATTCCCAGGCTAGGGGTCGAATCGGAGCTGTAGCTGCCAGCCTACGCCAGAGCCACAACAGCGCAGGATCCGAGCCAGGTCTGCGACCTACACCACAGCACACGGCAACGCTGGATCCTTTACCCACTGAGCAAGGCCAGGGATTGAACCTGCAACCTCATGGTTCCTAGTCGGATTCGTTAACCACTGCGCCATGACAGGAATGCCAATCCTAACAATTTTTAAAAGAAATTTATTCCCATTGTCTTCATCTCCTCCCTACCCAGGATAGATTTTATGTTCAACATGATAATCACTCCCTTGAATACACAGTTTTCTTGTGTCATACCTCATATTCTAAACAACTTTCTAAAAACAATGTAAAATAGGTCATAAACCTAATATTCCTGACTTAAAATACTAAAAATATTATGATTAACTATTAGAGGAAGTTATAATGACTTTTATTTTGGCAAATGTTCCTTAATACTTCATACAAAGCATAAAGTATGAAATAAAATTAATAAATTGTATATAGTCAAAATGTTACAAATGCTTGCTCTTCATAAACTCTGACAGAAAAAGAAGTTTTAGATTGGGAAGAAATATTTATAAATCTTATATCTGAAAAAGTCTTTGTATCCAGCATGTATAAAGAACTCTTATAGGGAGTTCCCATCATGGCTCAGTGGGAAATGAATCCAACTAAGAACCATGAGCTTGTGGATTCAATCCCTGGCCTTGCTCAGTGGGTTAAGGATCCGGCATTGCCCTGAGCTGTGGTGCAGGTTGCAGACGTGGCTCGGATCCCGTGTTGCTGTGGCTCTGGCTTAGGCCAGAGGTTAGAGCTCTGATTAGACCCCTAGCCTGGGAACCTCTATATGCCACAGATGTGACCGTAGAAAAGGTAAAAAGACCAAAAAAAAAAAAAAAACTCTTATAACTTAATAATGAGAGTAGAAACAGTGCATACAAAAATGAATGAAAGATTTGACTCAAAAACATCTATTTACAGTTTTGTTTGAATTGGAACTTGACAAAGTATTTTCATTGTATTTCTCCCTTTTTAATAATGATTTGTACTTTACAGTATAAACAAATATTTTAAAAATTATTTTAAAGGTAACAATTCAGTGGCATTTAGTACATTTTTGTACAACCACCACTTCTATCTAGTTCCAAAACATTTTAATCACCCCAAAGTAAAACTCCATACCTATTAAACAGTTATTCTGTACTAACCCCTCCTCCCAGAACCTAGCAACCACCAATATAATTTCTCTAAAGAGTTACCCATTCTAGACACTGTGTGTAAATGGAGTCATACAGCATGTAACCTTTGTGTCTATCTCCTACCCTTAGCTTAGTGATTTCCAGATTCATCTCCATTGTAGCATGTATTGATACTTTATTTTCTTTAATGGCTAAATATATGAATAGTACAATAATAACATTGCAAATGTCCCCCCCAAATAAATGAAATATTTGAAGACATGCTTTACCAAAGAAGATATATGCATGACAAATAAAGAAATAGAAAAAAGAGCAGTGTCTTTAGGGAAATGTAAATTACATTCTTAATATAATAGGACAAAACACCCACTAGTTGGTAAAACTAAAGACTGACCATACATTTTGAATGTTTTATTTATATTTATTATTGTGACTATAGTATGATGAAAGAGAAGCAGATTTGGGGGGATCAGTGGTATATTTTTGTTTTGTTTTGTTTTTTATATTAGGAAAAGAAGGAACTAAAGATAATGTCAATAATTGGTAAGCAAAAGTCTCACCCTAAGAATAAGTGGGTTTACTTATTTTCTGAAAATGTGGATAAAGAATATATAAGAAACAGGAGTTCCCGTTGTGGCGCAGTGGTTAACGAATCCAACTAGGAACCATGAAGTTGTGGGTTTGGTCCCTGCCTTGGTCAGTGGGTTAATGATCCGGCATTGCCGTGAGCTGTTGTGTAGGTTGCAGACGCGGCTTGGATCCCGTGTTGCTGTGGCTCTGGTGTAGGCCGGTGGCTACAGCTTCGATTCCACCCCTAGCCTGGGAACCTCCATATGCCACGGAAGCGGCCCAAAGAAATAGCAAAAAGACAAAAAAAAAAAGAATATATAAGAAACAAACTTAAATAGTAATGAAATTTTTGACTTACGGATGCTACCCTTTATCCTAGATATTCTCATAAGAGTAACATAATCAGTCAGTTCTTTTAGATCCTTAATTTAATGGTTAATGAGTATTACAACAAAAAAGGCACACAGTCCAGAAAAGGAGCAAATTCATATTATCATTTCTGCCTCAAGGTTATAGACATTGAATTCATACTGTTTCCCATTGTCAAAGCCAAAGCTTTTCAGTAGCATATCACTTGCTAGAATTGATTTAGGGAATGGATAGGCAAAAAAGAAAATCACCAGCAAGAAATATTGATACAAGCTTTTAAATAAATTCAGGTGTATCATTGGCAGCAATAATTTGCTTAAATCTTGGCAAGGGCTAAGTAATATGCAGTAGTCCAAGCTACATTTACTCCCATAATTTTTGTCAAAGAATAAGTCATCTTTAAAGGAAAAAAAACCTTATGATTAGAATTAAGAATATTTTGAATAGAGTAGGATATTCATAATTTGAAGGAAAAGAATAAAAGTCCACTGATCCAAGGAATCATCACAGTGTGTCTGTGTTACAGGTGCTTTATGCTTTTTTAAAGAAGAAAGCCAATAATGTTCCTTTTTTGTTTAGATGCTAACATCAGAAATCCATTTATTATTGAGCTTTGTCACATGATCTTTAGGGATTAAACTTCAGGGATGCTGAGAACAATCTCCATAGAGATGTGTTACATCTCTTAATGCTTGACTGAGCACAAAAGCCTGAGGAATAACTCTAGGGGGGAACTTCCCTCTCACTGTGTACTTAAAAACCATTTTTGCTCCCTGGATTTGGCACTCAAGCAGGCCATGCTAACAGAGCAATGTAATTAACCTTTCCTATAAATTAAATGTGCAAATATATGTAACAGTTGCTTAGAATAATTTTCTAGCAGTTGCAGAAAGGGGTAGGAAAGTAATTTTCTACTAAAGACTAGGTGGTAGGTGGTTTGAAGATTAACTACAAATATACTTTTCTTTTTTAGCAAGTTCCTGTTTTCAGGAGAAAGAGAATAACTCTGTGTGTGTGAACTGTTTTATTCCTTTATTGCATTTCAAAAAGCATGCATTCCTCTCAAGAAAATGAGATTGAAATTTGCATTTATTTTTTAGGAAACATTCATTTGTTTCTTAATTCTTTTTCCCACTGTACAGCATGGGGACTGAGTTACACTTACATCTATAAATTTTTTCCTCCCTTTGTTCTGTTGTGATATAAGTATCTAGACATAGTCCTTAATGCTATATAGCAGGATCTCATTGTAAATCCATTCCAAGAGCAATAGTTTGCATCCGATAACCACACACTCCTGATGCCTCCCACTCCCTCCCTCTACCCCTGGGGAGCCACAAGTCTATTCTCCAAGTCCATGATTTTCTTTTCTGTGGAAAATTTCATTTGTGCTGTATATTAGATTCCAGTTATAAGTGATCTCATATAGTATTTGTCTTTGTCTTTCTGACTTATTTCACTCATTATGAGAGTCTCTAGTTCTTGCAGCATCCATGTTGCTGCAAATGGCATTATGTCATTCTTTTTATGGCTGAGTAGTATTCCATTGTGTATATATACCACCTCTTCCGAATCCAATCATCTGTTGAGGGACATTTGGGTTGTTTGCATGTCTTGGCTATTGTGAATAGTGCTACAATGAACATGCAGGTGCATGTGTCTTTTTTAAGGAAAGTTTTGTCCAGATATATGCCCGAGAGTGGGATTGTGGGGTCATATGGAAGTTCTATGTATAGATTTCTAAGCTATCTCCAAACTGTTCTCCATAGTGGCTGTACCAGTTTACATTCCCACCAACAGTGCAGGAGGGTTCCCTTTTCTCCACAGCCCCTCCAGCACTTGTTATTTGTGGATTTATTAATGATGGCCATTCTGACTGGTGTGAGGTGGTATCTCATGGTAGTTTTGGTTTGCATCTCTCTTATAATCAGTGATGTTGAGCATTTTTTCATGTGTTTTCTGGCCATCTGTATATCTTCTTTGGAGAAATGTTTATTCAGGTCTTTTGCCCATTTTTTCCATTGACTGATTGGCTTTTTTGCTGTTGGGTTGTATAAGTTGTTTATATATTCTAGAGATTAAGCCCTTGTCGGTTGCATCATTTGAAACTATTTTCTCCCATTCTGTAAGTTGTCTTTTTGTTTTCTTTTGGGTTTCCTTTGCTATGCAAAAGCTTTTCAGTTTGATGAGGTCCCATGGGTTTATTTTTGCTCTGATTTCTATTGCTTTGGGAGACTGACCTGAGAAAATATTCATGAGGTTGATGTCGGAGAGTGTTTTGCCTATGTTCTCTTCCAGCAGTTTGATGGTGTCTTGTCTTCTGTTTAGGTCTTTCAGCCATTTGGAGTTTATTTTTGTGCATGGTGTGAGGGTGTGTTCTAGTTTCATTGTTTTGCATGCAGCTGTCCAGGTTTCCCAGCAATGCTTGCTGAATAGACTTTCATTTTCCCATTTTATGCTCTTTTGTCAAAGGATAATTGACCATAGGTGTTGGGGTTTATTTCTGGGTTCTCTATTCTGTTCCATTGGTCTGTCTGTCTGTTTTGATACCAGTACCACACTGTTTGGATGACTATGGCTTTGTAATATTGCTTGAAGTCTGGGAGGGTTATGCCTCCTGCTTGGTTTTTGTTTCTCAGGATTGCTTTGGCAATTCTGGGTCTTTTGTTGTTCCACATAAATTTTTGGATTGTTCTAGTTCTGTGAAAAATGTCATGGGTCATTTGTTAGGGATTGCATTGCATCTGTAGATTGCTTTGGGTAGTATGGCCATTTTTACAATATTGATTTTTCCAATCCAGGAACGTGGAATATCTTTCCATTTCTTTACCTCTTCTTGTATTTCTTTGGTTACAGTTTTATAGTTCTTGGCATTTAAGTCCTTTACCTCCTTGGTCAGGTGTATTCCAAGGTATTTGATTTTTTGAGGTGCAATTTTAAAAGGTATTATATCTTTGTATTCCTTTTCTAATATTTTTCATTGCTGGTATACAGAAATGCAACTGACTTCTGAATGTTAATCTTATAGCCTGCTACTTTGCTGAATTTATTAATCACTTCAAGTAGTTTTTGGGGTTGAGTCCTTAGGGTTTTCTATGTATAGTATCATGCCATCTGCATACAGTGACAGTTTTCTCTCTTCTCTTCCTATATGGATGCCTTCTATTTCTTTTGTTTGTCTAATTGCTGTGGCTAGGACTTCCAAAACGATGTTGAAGAGCAGTGGTGAGAGTGGGCATCCCTGTCTTGTTCCAGATTTGAGTGAGAAGGCTTTCAGTTTTTCCCCATTGAGGATTATATTTGCTGTGGGTTTGTCATAAATGGCTTTGATTATGTTCAAGAATGTTCCCTCTATACCCACTTCGGTGAGAGTTTTGATCATGAATGGATGTTGGACTGTGTCAAATGCTTTTTCTGCATCTATTGAGATGATCATATGGTTTTTGACTTTTTTTTTTGTTAATGTGGTGTATGATGTTGATTGATTCGTGTATGTTGAACCATCCTTGTGAACCTGGGATGAACCACACCTGGTCATTTTGTATGATCTTTTTGATATGTTGTTGGATTCAGCTGGTTAAAATTTTGTTGAGAATTTTTGCATTTATATTCATCAAAGATATTGGCTAATAGTTTTCTTTTTTGTCTGGTTTTGGAATGAGGGTGATGGTGGCATCATAGAATGTCTTTGGGAGTATTCCTTCTTCTTCAACCTTTTGAAAAAGTTTAAGGAGGATGGGCACCAGATCCTCTTTGTATGTTTGATACAATTCACCTGTGAAGCCCTCTGGTCTTGGACTTTTATTTGTAGGGAGTATTTTTATGATATATTCAATTTTGTTTCTAGTGATCAGTCTGTTCAGTTGGTGTGTTTCTTCTTGATTTAGTTTTGGCAGGCTGTAAGATTCTAGAAAGTTGTCCATTTCTTCCAGATTGTCAAACTTGTTGCCATATAGTTGTTCATAGTATTCTCATTTTTTTTTATTTCTTCAGTATCTGTTGTGATTTCCCCTTTTTCATTTATAATTTTGGTTATTTGGGTTCTTTCTCTCCTCTTCTTAGTGAGTCTAACCAGGGGTTTGTCAATTTTGTTTACCTTTTCAAAGAACAAACTCTTGGTTTTATTAACTTTATTGTTTTTTGAATCTCTATTTTATTTATTTCCTCTTTGATCTTTATAATTTCCTTCCTTCTGCTGACTTTAGGTCTTTTTTGTTGTTTTTCTAATTTGTTTAGGTGGCGGGTTAAGTTGTCAATTTGGGATCTTTCTTCTTTTTTGAGAAAGGCCTGTATTGCTATAAATTTCCCTCTGAGCACTTTTGCAGCATCCCATAGATTTTGAGAGGTTGTGTCTTCATTATCATTTGTCTCAAGGTATTTTTAAATTTCCTTCTTGATTTCTTCATTGACCCATTGGTTTTTTAGTGGCATGTTGTTTAGTCTCCATGTAGTAGGTTTTTTCCTCATTTCTTCTCCTGTAGTTGATTTCTAGTTTCATGCCATTGTGATCAGAGAAGATACTTGAAATAATTTCTATGTTCCTAAATTTGTTGATGTTAGCTTTGTGTCCCAATATGTGATCAATTCTTTAGAATGTCCCATGTGCACTTGAGAAGAATGTGTATTCTGATTTTTTTTGGATGTCAGTTAAGTCTAACTTTTCTATTGTTTCCTTTAGGATCTCTGTTGCTTTATTGGTTTTCTGTCTAGAGGATCTTTCCATTGATGTGAGTGGGGTGTTAAAGTCTCCTACCATGATTGTATTTCCATCAATATCTCCTTTTATGTTTGTGAATGTTTGTTGTATGTATCTGGGTGCTCCTATATTTGGGGCATATATATTGAGGATAGTAATATCCTCTTCTTGAATGGATCCCTTAATCATTAATCAGTGTCCTTCTTTGTCTTTATGTCTTTTGTTGTAAGGTCTATTTTGTCTGATATGAGTATTTAAACTCCTGCTTTTCTGTCATGTCTTTTGGCATGAAATGTTTTTCCCACCCCTTCACTTTCAATTTATATGTGTCCTTTGTCCTAAGGTGAGTTTCTTGTAGGCAGCATATTGAAGGTTTTTGCCTTTTTATCCACTCAGCCACTCTCTGTCTTTTCATTGGAGCATTCAGCCCATTGACATTTAAGGTGATAATTGATAGATGATTATTTATTGCCATTTTAAACCTCATTTTCCAGTTAATTCTATCATTCTCCATTCTTCCTTTCTTATTTTGGTTGGATGGTCTCCAATTATTTTTTGCTTCATTTTTCTTTTTCTTTTCATTTTGTTTTTCTTTTCATTTTTTGGTGAATGCAATGTTTGGTTTTGATTTGTGGTTGCCCTCTTTTTTAAGTATGTTAACCCCTTCCTATAATTGTGTGTTTTAGCCTGATAGTCCTGTATGTTTGAACACTTTATTACCACACTAAAATTAAAAGGAGGAAAAGAAAAAGAAAAAAAAAATTTAAAAAGAGTCTATTTCCTTACTTCCCTTGCCCACATTTTATGATTTTTGATGTCTCTTTTTTTCTTTTTAATTTTATTTTGTTTTAAACATGTTCATGATCAAGTCTGTATGCTGGCTTATTTGAGTTACTGCTCTCTGATTGTGGTTTCCTCAATCCTAGTTCTTCCTCTTTTTTTTTCTTTTCTTTTTGGTTTAGAGAAGCCCTTTCAATATTTCTTTTAGCCTGAGGTTTTTATTGCTACATTCTTTTAGCTTGTGTTTGTTGGAAAAAAATTATTTCCTCTTCTATTTTAAATGATATTATTGCTGGATAGAGTATTCTAGGTTGCATATTTTTTCCTTTCAGTGCTTTAAATATCTCTTGCTATTCCCTCCTGGCCTGTAGAGTTTTATAGAGAAATCAGCTGATAACCTTATGGGGGTTCCCTTATAGGTAACATTTTGTTTTTCTTTTCTTTTCTTTCTTTCTTTTTTTTTCTTTTTTTTTTTTTTTTGTCTTTTTGCTATTTCTTTGTGCCGTTCCTGTGGCATATGGAGGTTCCCAGGCTAGGGGTCGAATCAGAGCTGTAGCCACTGGCCTATGCCAGAGCCACAGCAACGCGGGATCCGAGCTGCATCTGCCACCTACACCACAGCTCACAGCAATGCCGGATCGTTCACCCACTGAGCAAGGGCAGGGACCGAACCCGCAACCTCATGGTTCCTAGTCGGATTCATTAACCACTGTGCCACGACGGGAACTCCAACATTTTGTTTTTCTCTTGCTGCATTTAGGATCCTCTCTTTATCACTAACTTTTGCCATTTTTTTTTTATAATGTGTCTTGGTGTGAGTCTATTTGGGTTCAGCTTGTTTGGGGCCCTGTGTGCTTCCTGTATCTCGAACTCAGTATCCTTTAGATTTGGGAAGTTTCCAGTGATAATTTCTTGAAGTATATTTTCCATCCCCTTATTTTTTTTTTTACTCCTTCTGGAATTCCTATTATGCATAGATTGGCCTGCTTTATATTATCCCATAGGTCTCTTATATTGCTTTCATGTTTTTTGATTTGGTTTTCTGTCTGCTGACCTGGTTGGGTGATTTCCATTATTCTGTCTTCCACATCACTAATTCATCCATCTGCATTATTCATTCTGGTTTTCACTGCCCTTAGCTCAGTTTGTATCTCTGCAAATGAATTTTCTAGATTTCCCTTGGCTCCTCCTTATATTTTCTAGTTCCTTTCTGGGGGAGTCTGCATTACAGTTCATATCTTCTCTAAATTCCTTCAGTATTTTCACTATTTCCCTTTTGAACTCAAAGTGTGTCAGACCACAGAAGTCTGTTTCTTTGTTGACTACTTTAGGTGAGTTCTCCTGTTGGTTTAACTGGGAGTAGTTTCTCAGCTTCTTCGTCTTGCTTGTTATTTTATTTTTTTGGTGGAGGTGTACTCCCCATGGCTGGGAAGGGTTTGCCCTGGCACTGCTGTGGAATGTTTCCTGAGGGCTGGTGGTGGTGGATGGTCTTCTTTGAGGCAGCATGGCTTTTCCTGAGGTTGGGTGGGGCTAGAAGGGTCTCTCTGAAGCAGGGAGGACTTCCTGAGGGAAGGCAGGACTGGGAGGTCTGCACCATGATGGAAGCAGATTTCGCGCAACTGGGCAGAGCTGGCTCTGATGTTTCTGGGCCGTGGGGCTCTTCCATGGGGCTGGTGGTGCTGGGCACGGCTCTATTGGTATACAGCACCTCCCAAGAGTGGGAGCAGCTAGCTTGGCTGCTGAGAAACAAAGGGGCACTTCCCCAGGGCAGCCAGAACTGGCAGGAATGCCCTGCAATGGAAGCAGATTTCCCATGGCCTGCCAGAAGTTGCTCTAGCTTTTTGGTCTGTGGGACTCTTCCAGGGTGCTGGTGGTGCTGGGAAGCTTCTCCATGGGAGTGCAGCACCTCCTGAGGGCAGGAGCATCTATCTGGGCCTCTGGGAAACAACAAAGGGGCACTTTCCCAGGCCAGCTGGAACTGGCAAGACTGCCTTGCAATGGAAGCAGAATTCCCATGGCCTGCCAGAGCTTGCTCTAGCTTTTCTGGGCTGCGGGACTCTTCCAGGGTGCTGGTGGTGCTGGGCAGCTGTTGCATGGGAGTGCATCACCTCCTGAGGGTGGGGGTGGCTAGCTGGGCTGCTGAGAAACAAAGGGGCACTTCCCCAGGGCAGCCAGAACTGGCAGGATTGCCCCACAATGACAGCACATTTTGTATGGCCAGGTAGAGCTTACTGTATCGTTTCTGGGCTGTGGGACATTTCCAGGGGGCTGGTGGTGCTGGGCACTGCTCTGCAGGGGTGTAGCCCTTCCAGAGGGCAGGCAGGCCAGGGCAGGGAAAGCCCCTGAGGTGATCAGATTCCTTCAAGTGGTGAGGCCAGCCCTCTGGTATGGTAGGCAGCCTCAGGTCAGGCCCATGCATGGAATAGGGGGAGAGGGGATGCACTGGGAAACACTGCTTGCTGCTGGGCTGGCAGGCAAGTGCACTTGCTGTGTCACAAGAAGTATTCTATGGTGGCCCACCCCTCCTCCTCTGCCCTCCCCAACACTGGTGCCTTGTCTCTCCTGCGGGTCCAGCTCTTCTCTCAGTTTCCCTCTGTTTTGGCTTTCCACTCCCCAGCCCTTTGCATATTGCTCTCTCCACCTGTGACACTCTGCTTCCTAATCCTTCAGGCTGTCTCTGTACCGCCAACCCAACTAGCTGCTTTTTAGTCCCCCAGGCAGTGTCCACATCACCAACTGCAGCCCTTTCCCAGGAACTAACCTCTGGAGCCAAGGTCTTGGCGCCTAGCCCCCACCCAAGTGCCTCAGTTTTTGGTGACTGTGCCAGTAGTTCAGATGATCTGTTTGGCTCTCACTCTGCTTTTCAGATCTCAGACCTACCACTGCGCTCTTCTCAGCATCTGGAGATTCCTCCCTCTTGGTTGGTCTTTCCATCGATGGGGTGACTTTCCAGGGTGTGGGATCCCCTTCTCCTCCATGGTTCCCTTTTGGGAGCTCCCATCCATCCCTGATTCCCCTTCTCTCACTCTCCTCTCTTCTCTGTCTTACCCAGTTATGTCATGAGATTCTTGCCATTATTGGAGTTTAAGTTCTTCTTCTTTTTTTTTTTTTTTGTCTTTTTGCCTTTTCTAGGGCCTCTCCCATGGCATATGGAGATTCCCAGGCTAGGGGTCTAATTGGAGCCATAGCCACTGGCCTATGCCAGAGCCACAGCAACGCAGGATCTGAGCCGCATCTGCAACCTACACCACAGCTCACGGCAATGCCAGATCCTTAACCCACTGAACAAGGCCAGGGATTGAACCTGCAACCTCATGGTTTCTAGTCAGATTCATTAACCACTGCACCACACTGGGAACTCCTGGAGTTTAAGTTCTTCTGGGAGTGATTAATTGCTGTTCTGTGCAAGCCGTTTAACCTGTAGATGTGTTCTTTTTGTTGTTGTGTTTGTGGGAGAGGGTGAGCGTGTCCCCCTACTCTTCTGCCATCTTACCTTCCCCCCTCTCATGTTTTAATGATGGTCTCATTAATGTTATTTTCTAAGTAATTTATCTCTATTAATTCCATATGGATTTACCGAGCATCTTCTTTTTTTATTACCTTTTTGTGCTAAGAACCACAGCACGAGATTTCCCATTTTAACACATTTTAAGTGCATTGTAAAGTACTGGTAGCTATAAACACAGTGGTGTAGACAGCTAATCTCTAGAATGTATTCATTGAAACTTTATGTCCTTTGATGAGCAAATCCTCACTTCCCTCCTTCCTCCAGCCCCTGGCAACTACCATTCTGCTCTTTGCGTTCATGAGTTTGACTATTTTAGGTGCCCTCATTTAAGTGGAATTATGTAGTTTTTGCCCTTCTGTGACTGGCTTATTTTACTTAGCACATGTCTTTAAGTTTTACTCATGTCATAGCATATTACAATATTTCCTTCTTTTTAAATACTGAATAATATTCTATTGTGTATAACTATAGCATTTTCTTTATCCACCTATCCACCAGTAGATTTTTAGGTTGTTTCAACCTCTTGGCCACTGTGAACATGAGAGTGGTAATATATTTTTGATATCCTGATTTCAGTTCTCAATAAGTACCTAGAAGTGGAATGATTATATTATTGGTAGGTTTTTTAAAGTTTTTCTGAGGAACCTAGAAAAACTTTCTATTACTGCTGCACCATTTCACATTCCCACCAGTAGTGTTCAGATATTCTAATTTCTCCACATTTTCATTAGTATTTATCTTTTGTGGTTTTTTTGAGAATAGCCAGGATAACAGGTGTGAGGTGATGTCTCATTTTGGTTTTGATTTATATTTCTCTGATGATTAGTGATAGGCCAATTTATACTACAGAACAACAGTATAGTAGTGACCTAAAGAAAGATATGAAAACTTAAGGTGGCCTTCATTAGGTTGATATATGTTCCCTCTATGCCCTCTTTGCAGAGAGTTTTAATCAGAAATTTTATCAAAAGCTCTTTCTGCGTATATTGAGATGATCATATTTTTTTATTATTCAGTTTTTTGATATAGTGTATCACACTGATTAATTTGTGGAAATTGAAAAAAATACTGGTGTCCCTGGGCTAAATCCCACTTGATCATGGTATAGGATCTGTTTAATGTATTGTTGGATTCAGTTTGCTAGTGTTTTGTTGAGGATTTTTGCATCTGTGTTCACAAGTGATAGCAACCTGTAATTTTCTCTTTATTTGTGGTGATCTTTGCCTGGTTTGAAGGATGTGTAGAAGTTCTTATTTGTACTTACGGTATAATTCGCCTATGAAGCCATCTGGTCCTGGAACTACTTTTGTTTGTAGGGAGTGTTTTTATTGGATTTCATTTCTAGTGACTTGGTCTACTCAGTTGATCTCTTTCTTCTTGATTCAGTTTTGGTGGGCTGTAAGTCTCTAGAAAGTTGTCCATTTCTTCTAGGTTTTCACATTTGTTGGCATATAATTGTTCATAGTCTTCTTTTTTTTTAATATTTCTGCATTATCGGTTGAGACGTCTCATTTGTCATTTCTTGTTGTGTTTATTTGTTTTTTTCTTCTCTCCCCTTCTTGGTGGGTTTGGCCAAAAATTTGTCAATTTTGTTTACCTTTTCAAAGAACGAGCTCTTGGTTTTATTGATTTTTTTGTATTTTTTTTTTTTGAATCTCTATTTTATTGATTTCCTCTCTGGTTTTAATGATTTCCTTCCTTCTGCTGACTTTTGTTTTTTTAGTAGCATGTTGTTTAGTCTCCATATAATCAGTTTTTTTCTCATTTCTTTTACTGTGGTTGATTTCTAGTTTCACACCATTGTAGTCAGAAAACATACTTGAAGTAATTTCTATGCTCTTAAATTTGTTGAGGTTAGTTTGGTGCACCAGTGTGTGGCCAGTCCTTGAGAATGCTCCATGTACACTTGAAAAGAATGTATATTCTGCTTCTTTTGGATATAATGTCCTAAAAATGTCAATGAAGTCTAACTTTCCTATTGTGTCATTTAGGATCTCTCTTGCCTTAGTGATTTTTTGTCTAGAGGATATGTCCATTAATGTGAGTAGAATGTTAATGTCTCCTACTATTATTGTATCCCCATCAATTTCTCCTTTTATGTCTGTTAGTATTTGTTATAGGTATCTGGGTGCTCCTATATTAGGGGCATGTATATTGATGACTGTAATATCCTCTTCTTGAATGGATCATTTTATCATTAAATAGTGTCCTTTGTCTTTCTTGATGGCCTTCATTTTAAAGTCTATTTTGTCTTATAGGAGTCTTGCACCTCCTGCTTTCCTGTCTTCTTCACTGGCATGAAATATCTTTTCCCATTCCCTCAATTTCAATCTGTATGTGTCCTTTGTCCTAAGGTGAGTGTCTTGTGCACAGCATATTATAGGCTCTTGTATTTTTGTCCAAACTACCACTCTATGTCTTTTGATTGGATCATTCAGTCCATTACCTTTTATGGTAATTATTGATAAATATGTATTTATTGCCATTTTAAACCTTATTTTTCAGTTGATTCTGTTTCTCCTTTGTTCCTTGCTTTTTTTTTAGTTGTATGATTTCCTTTTATTTTATACTTGTGTCCCTTTCTTTTTAGTTTTTGTGAATGTAATGTTTGGTTTTGATTTGTGGTTGACCTTTTTCAAGTATTTAAACTCCATCCTATATCTGCTTTCTTTAGCCTGATACACTGTGGTCTGAAACACATTATTAAAAACAAAAATTTAAAAAAGCCTAAATTTCTCTACTTTCCTTCCCCACATTATATGATTTTGAAGTCCTTTCTTAACATCTTCATGTTTGTCCTTTTGCTGTTCTGTGTGTTTATCATCACTTTTACTATAGTTTTTTTTTTTCTGTTTAGATCTGTATACTGGCTTACTGAAGTGATTGCTTCCCAATCATGGTCCCTTGCATCCTGTTTCTTCTTACTTCTTTATTTAGAGAAGCCTTTTCAGAATTATTTTAGAAAGGGTTTAGTATTGCTATACTCTTCTACCTTTTGTTTGTTGGAGAAATTCTTTATTTCTCCCCCTATTTTAAATAATATTTTGCAGGGTAAAGTATTCAAGGCTGCAGATTTTTCCCTTTTAGTACTTTGACTATATCTAGCCACTCTCTTCTGGCCTGTAGTGTTTCTGAATAGAAATCAGCTGATAGCCTTATGGACATTCTCTTATAATTAAAGCTTTGTGTTTCTCTTGCTGCCTTTAGAATTCTTTTTCTTTTAACTTTGCCATTTTTATTGTAATATGTCTTGGTGTGGGCCTGTTTGGGTTCACCTTGTTTGGGGCCCTTGGTGCTTCCTATATCTCGACATCTGTCGCCTTTAGATTTGCAAAGTTTTCAGACATGATTTCTTCAAATATGTTTTCAATCCCCCTTTTCTTTCCTTCTCCTTATGGAATCCCCATTTTGTGCAGATTGGCCCAGTTTACATTATTCCGTAGATCTCTTATATTGTTTTCGTGCTTTTTCATTTGGTTTTCCATATGTTGTCCTGAGTGGGTGATTTTTATTATTCTGTCTTCTAAGTCCCTAATTTATTCCTCTGCATTATTAAATTCTGCTCTTTAGTGCCTTTAACTCAATTTGCATCTCTGCAAATGAATTTTCTAATTTTTCTTGAGCTCCTCCTTATATTTTCTAGTTCCTTTCTAATGTAGTCTGCATTACTATTTCTATATGTTCTTAATTCATTCATATTCACCCTTAATTCCTACAGTATTTTTACTATCTCCCTTTTGAATTCAGTGTCTGTTAGACTGCAGAGGTCTGCTTCATTGTTTGCTGCTTCAGGTAAATTCTCCTGTTCTTTTAACTGGGAATGATAACTGATCTTCTTCATTTTACTTACATTTTTCTCTTTCTGTGAGTTTAGGGAAACCAACCTACTGTAGTCTTGGAGGGCTACTTGTATGCATGAGTGCCACTTCGTATTTGGGGGGTGGTTACTATTTTTTTTTTTGACCTAGGAGTTTGGATATTTGTTGTCTCTTTCTTTGGTGTGATCAGGCTGTTACCCCCTGAGTGTGTTTCCAGGGAGTAGGAGGCACTGGGCAGGACTAGTATTCAGTGCCTGGTTGCTGGGCTTTTGACCATAGCAAGGAAATGCAGGAAGGTGGTCCAGGCTCCTCCTGGTTGCAGGGCCCTGGGAAGTGCTAATGAATCTCAAGCAGATTTAGATGATGCCCTGAACATTTGGCAGTAGCAGTGGCAGGGTGTGTGAGTTTCAAGGGGAGTTAAAGCAACAACAGGTGGTGTGCAGTTACAATGCCCTCCTCTGTGGTGGCTTCTGAGATGACTGGGCCACAAGTGGTACCTTTTCTCAGACCCCTAGTGGTAGCAGGCCACGCCCACCTCTGGAGTCTGAGATAACTACAGTGGTTTGACCCTGCCACCTGTAGACCATGCACAAAACACCTAGTCCTGCTTAGCCCATGCAGGAGGTGGTATACAGGCTGCTCCTTATTGCAGGGTCCTGGGAAGTGACAGTGATCAGGCATGTTTTGCAGTTGCAGCACCAGGGCAAGTGTGTTCCCAGGGGAGTGAGAGCAACAATGGGTGGTGCTCAGTTGCATTGCCTTCTTTTTTGCTGACCTGTTAGCAGACTCCGGTCACAGGGGTAGCCTGTTCACAGACCCCTAGTGGTGGCAGGCCACACCACCTTCTGGTTTCTGAGATGACTGCTGTGATTTTTCCTTGCCACCTCTAGATCATTCAAAAGGTGCTACATCACACTGAGTGCCCTGCTGCCCTTAGCCCACACAAGAGGCATCTGGTCTCCCTTAGCCTGAGCAAGTGGCCTCTATCCACACTTAGCCTGTGCCAGAGGCAGACTGCCCTCTGAAAGTTCACTCATGCACATGGAAAGAGATTCCTATGGTGGTCCATCCCCTCTTCTCACCCTCCCCAACAATGTCACCTTGCATCTCCTGAGGGCCCAGATCTCCTCCTGGGTTCCCTAGGCTGTGGCATACTGCTCCCCAGCCTATGGCACACTACTCCCTATCCCCTCAGGTTGTCTCTGCACAGCCAACCCTAGTCTTCTCCCCAACTGACCTCTGGAGCCTGAGTCTCAGCACCCAGCCCCTGCCTGAGCATCTCAGGCTATGGTATCCTGGGTGGTAGTACATATGATCTGTGCCCCTCTCACTCTGCTTTGCCCTCCTCAGTCCAGCTGCCATGCTTTTCTTCTGACTTTGAGGTCCCTCCATCTCAGCTGATCTCCCCGTTGGTTAGATGGCTGCCCAGGGTGTGGGTTCGTTTTCCCTTTCACAATTCACTCTCAGCGTGCTAGTCTTGTCCTTATTCCTTTTCTCTCTATGTATTTTTTTTTCTTTTTTTCTACCCAGTTTTGTGGAGGTTTTCTTGCCCTTTTTGGAGGTTTAAGTTATTCTGCCAGCATTTAGTAGTGTTCTGTGCAAATTGTTCTAAACGTAGTTGTGTTTTTTTGATGTGTTTGTGGGAGAAGGTGAGCATGACCTCTTACTCATCTGCCTTCTTGATCTTGCCACCTTAGTCTTGTTTATCTTTTCAAAGAAAAACCTTTTAGTTTCATTAATCTTTTCTATTGTTTCTTATTGTCTCTTTTATTTATTTCTGCCCTGATCTTTATGATTACTTTCCTTCTATTAATTTTTGGTTTTATTTGTTTTTCTTTCTCTAGCAGCATTAGGTGTAAGGTTAGGTTGTTTATTTGAGATTTTTCTTGTTTTCTGAGGTAGGTTTGTATCACTATAAACACAATAAATCTATATATAGCAAACCAACAGCTAACATCATACTCAACTGGAAAAAGCTGAAAACATTTCCTCTGAGTTCAGGAATAAGACCCTGCATATATATGTGGAACATATAAAAGTAAGTAAAAGAAACATGGTGTATCCGCAGAAGTAAATATTATTTTAGCTGTTCGTTACCCCTCACTCAACCTTTAATCAATGAATACACTTTTTCAGTAATTGATATTACAGTGTATAAAAATAAGTCTGTTAAAACATTTTAATTGATGACTTGGTTTCATTGTTCTAGATATGCTAAAATAATGTTGCCAAAACTCAGCTTCTGTCAAACAGTGCCAAATAGAAACACAAAGACAGAATTTGAGTGAAGGAGAAAAAGATAGCTTTTATTGCCTTGCCAGGCAGAGGAGGTCACTACAGGCTAATGCCTTAAAGACCCTCCCCTTTCCCCCATTGGGAAGAATTGAGCCAAGTTTCATAGTAAAAAGGAGAAAAACAAGTTTACAGATAGGAATCAGGATTGGGGCAATGGGGGAGTCTTAGTCCTCAAAGCTAGCATCAGGAGGTCTCAGCATGACCATGATGGTGGTCTTCTGGATTATTGCCTAGAATAATAGTACATCAAAAAGGGCATACTGATCAGAGATTAGAGTAAACTAGGAAAGTTCCTGTAAAGCATCATGTGCTAATAATCTTTAAACCACTGACAGTCATTCTCAGGGTGCCTAATCTTTAGCTTAGGGGTGATAGAGTTTAGGGTACAGTTAAGCCAGGGAGAAGGACAAGGAAGGACTCTAAGCCATTCCATTTTAAAGTATTCATTTCTAAAAGAAGCATAAGGAATATGGCTTTTCTCTTAGGTGTGTAAGAAGCCTACACCATTATGTGTATCCCTTGGAGGGGAACCAGGATCCTGCCCCAAGTCTGTACTATTGTTTCCTGACTGTTCCTCCCTTGTCTTTGCAGCCCCTCCCTTCCCTGATCAGCAGATGTCTGAATATGCTCCTTGGAACTCAGGGAAGACCATGGAGGCTGAATGAGGCTCATTTCCTAAAAATAAGAAATGGGACACAGAAAGGCTTTGGTGCCCAGGAGCCCCATAGGGCCCTGATCAGTTAAAATAATGAAGCTAAGTAATATCAACACTTCATTGATTAAAATAAGGGCTATGTAACTGCTAATCACATGTTACTATTCCCAAAGGTTAGGTTCTTGTCTCCTCGCAGAAGGAATTGAAAAGTGAGACAGAAAACTAAAAAGAACAGTGAGGATTTATTTAAGTGAGAAATACACCTCTTAAGGAGAGGTGGGCAGAGAGGCGAGCAGCTGCCCTGCATTTCTCTGGTGTGCCAGTTATAAAGGACATCCAGTTGCATGGGCAAGATATTCACTGGGAAAGTGGGGTTCAGGGTCATGTGTCTTCATTTTCATCCCAACTTCAGCTTCAGAATGGAGGAGGGAATTTTGTCCTTATTTAGCTTTGATTGGAAGTGTCATGGTGTTGGTGCATGATGGGCAATTCTCATTTGCATAGCTAACTTTATTATAATTTTATTATAATGATATCATAATGAGCAATAGGTTACATTTGGATACTGGAGATTCCAGCCCTTTTCAACCTTTCTTTGTCTATCTCCAGGGCACTTAGCACCCCAAAATGTGTAGTTTCCTGTCAGTCTGGAGGTTCCTGCTTTTCTTTGTCTGCCTATGGACCCCTGCTGCTTGCATGATGCATGCTTTTCCTGCCATCTGGCCCCATCCCCCACTTCTCTGCTTATACCTAACTACCTGTCTCCTGTAACATTACTTTTCTAAAAGAAGTAATAGTAATAGAAAGTAACATAAGTAGATAAAAGAGAGGCCACAAACCTTATTTCAGTTAATATTTTGTGAGATGAATAGAAATTAAAACATCATTTCTGTGTAGTGCTGTGAACATAAATCCGTTAAAATTAATCATTTATCCAAAAGGAAAAGACACATGAAGGTGAAAAAATAAAAAGGAAAATTATGATAAATTCCATCATAATAGGAGGTCCCTGGTGGCTCAGCCGATTAAAGATCTGGCATTACTGCCATAGTGCAGGACACTGTTGTGGCATGTGTTCAATCCCTGGCCTGGGAACTTCTGCATGTTGTGGGTGTGGCCAAAAAATTCCATCATAATAGTAACTTTTGTATAAAATAATTATTTGTTATACATGAAAAATTAAAATGAAAATGTGAAAATTCAGAATATTTTCCTGAGACTACAACTGGAAGTACTAAAATATTTCTCTGGAGTTCCCGTGGTGGCGCAGTGGTTAACGAATCCGACTAGGAACCATGAGGTTGCGGGTTCGGTCCCTGCCCTTGCTCAGTGGGTTAACAATCCGGCGTTGCTATGAGCTGTGGTGTAGGTTGCTGACGCGGCTCAGATCCCGTGTTGCTGTGGCTCTGGCATAGGCCGGTGGCTGAAGCTCCGATTCAACCCCTAGCCTGGGAACCTCCATATGCCACAGGAGTGGCCCAAGAAATAGCAAAAAAAAAAAAAAAATTTCTCTGACGAATAAGGCAGTATAAATCATGAGGTGCTATGAAACATTAATAGTTGTTCTTTGTACAGGAAAAAAATTATTTCATGTGACAATTTTGAATTTTAAAAGAACTGTATTTTGATCTCTTACTATGGAAAATATACACTGTAAAATAAGGGATTATTTATTAATATATACAATAGTTAATAGAAAAAGGCTAGCTTTTTCTCTTATTGGTAATACTTCTCTAACCCTATTAAAAGCAGACAATTTCAAAAATATAAAAGAATTAGAATTGCAGAAGTGCATGCTATACGAATATAGTATCCTGACCTTCACATGAAAACTTATTGTGTATTTTATATATGATATTGAATGCAATATACATTCACAAACCTGAAAAATATCATAGGGTTATTTCAAATTAATATTCACTTCAACAGAGCTATTAAAAATTTGTTCCATATAGGTTCATTCATTCATTATTTATATAGTTCATTTGAGTAGTGTATTTTCTCTACTTTTTAAAAATGAACATGTCGAGTTCTAAGACAAAGAGTTCATAGCAATGGGCATATGACCCACATATGTCCATTCAATATGTATATATATCATCTTGATTTTATTTACACACACACACACACACAATAATCATTGGAGAAAATCAGAAATAAAAATGTATTGGCTAATCTGTTATATTTTCATTGTTTCAGTTCCTATTTCCTTTTGTACAAGATATATGAAAAAAATTTTATTTTCTTTAAACTTTTTTACTGTCTACTTACTTTGTCTTCTCATTCACTTTTTTAATTTTTAAACATTTTTGTTAAAGTATAGTTGATTTATATTATTATGCCAGTTTCTCCTGTACAGCAGAGTGACCCAGAAATACACACACACACATATATATAAACATTTCTATATATACACATTTCTATATATATCTACATATTTCTTTTCTTATCTTTCATCATGATCTGTCCCAAGAGATTGAATATAGTTCTCTGTGCTGTACAATAGGACTTCTTCACTTATCCATTCTAAATGTATTAGTTTACTCTTGCCTGTACTTTCCAAGATACCTTTTATATCTTCCTTGGGTTTTTCCAGGTAATAGTTTGTGTTTTATTTTATAGCATATCTCTGTGACAATGTTTGCCATTTGTAATTGGATAGTATGGTTATATACTGTCATCCTAAATAAAGAGGTCAACTAAGGCAAGCTTAAATTACCAGATATTGAGTTTATTCCAGGATAGTCAACAAATTGCATTTGGGGAAATGCACACTGTAGCAAGACCCAGGGAGTCCTTTTAAGGTTTTTTGATGGGCTCTGTTTAATGGCAAGAAGAGCAAAGCGGGGATTTCCAGCCAGAGTCCAAGCTGGAAAGTTCCTTGGCTTGAGGATGGGATGAGATTTCTTGGTGGATGTTCATTCATCAGGATAAGTCTTGATTTCTGTAAATCAGGCATTTATGGAAAATCAGTCTTAAGTTGTTGTTTCCTTCTTCTGAGGGCATGTGTAAGACTCTTCATTTCATATCCTCCAGTTCCATTTTAGATTGAAATTCTTTCATAATACTTCCATGCATAATACTTTAAGTAATTACATTTTTGTGGTATCATATACAAAAGAATTTAATATTACCTATAAATAAGTGAATTGTGAAAATTAAGAGGTGGATCTCCCACTGTGGAACAGTGGGTTAAGAATCTGACTGAAGCAGCTAGGGTGGTTGCTGAGGCTTGAGTTCGATCTCCAGCCTGGCACAGTGGGTTAAGGATCAGCATTGCCACAGCTGTGACATAGGTTGCAGTTGGAATTTGGATTAAGTCCCTATCCCAGGAACACCCTGCCACAGATGTGGTCATTAAAAATAAAGGAAAAGAGAAAAGAAAAAGAAAGAAAGAAAGAAAATTAAGACCAAATTTAGCTCACCTAACATATCATACATGGGTGATGTTGCTTTAGTAACTTAAAAGAAACATATGATAACATGAATAAAAGCCTATCTTGGAAAGGAATGAATATATATGTGTGTGTGTGCGTGTCATTTTATTCTCACTTTAAAAAGCTATAATTTATAGAAAAGTATTTTCTTGCCCAAATTTATATTAATAATAAAATAATATATAATGAGTAAATAGTTTTATTGGATTATTTACTATATAAAACCATGAGTGAGTGCTAAATATTTGGTCTTCATAGGCAGGGTAAAGTTCAATTATAAAGTAATTATTAAAATAATTTTTTTAGCAATTTTGATTTACTTAACTAGATAATTTTAAAAAGTAGCTTCTCTATTCTAATTAGCTGTATAAATCCCTTAATTCTAAAATCACTTAGTAGATGTGCTGCTGTCAAAACAGCCTGAACCCAACTCCATTGAAACAGAGTAGGAGAATGTTCAGATGGGGTGGATCATAGGCCATATGTGTTTGCTAATTGGCTTTACAGAAAGCAAAAGTAAATTTTCTCATGTATTCATGACAGGAAGTAGTTTTTCAAGTTGAAGCAAGACACACAGTTGGAGCAAGATACCAAGAGTGGTTCCAGAGGAAGAGAATTTTAAGGATGAATTTTCTGAATTGGTTTTAGAGTTTCTGGAATTGGCTGTCTAATATGACTTGATATAGAGAAGCTAATTATTCTATTTCTAGTAGTAAAGAGAGATTGATAGTCCTTGGCATGAACTGTTTTTAGACATATGCAAAGTATTGGCATTGAATATTCCTGATAAACCACTTACAGGAAGCAGTGAGCCAAGTGACTCTGTATATGGTACTATTGCATATTGTTGGAACACAGAGAAATTTTTTTTTGTCTTTTTGCTATTTCTTTGGGCCACTCCCGTGGCATATGGAGATTCCCAGGCTAGGGGTCTAATCGGAGCTGTAGCCACTGGCCTATGCCAGAGCCACAGCAACGTGGGATCCAAGCCGCATCTGCAACCTACACCACAGCTCATGGCAACACTGGATCATTAACCCACTGAGCAGGGGCAGGGATTGAACCCACAACCTCATGGTTCCTAGTCGGATTCATTAACTGCTGCGCCACGACAGGAACTCCGGAACACTGAGAAATTTAAATCCTCCACTCGAGATCTGCATAAAAGGAGTTCCTGTCATGGTGCAGTGGTTAACAAATCTGAGTAGGAACCATGAGGTTGCAGGTTCTATCCCTGGCCTTGCTCACTGGGTTAATGATCCGGTGTTGCCATGAGCTGTGGTGTAGGTTGCAGATGTGGCTCAGATCTGGTGTTGCTGTGGCTCTGGCGTAGGCCGCTGGCTACAGCTCTAATTCAACCCCTAGCCTGAGAACTCCATATGCTATTGGAGTCACCTTAGAAAAGGAAAAAGACCAAAAAAAAAAAAAACTGCATAAAATCCTAAGAGCTTATAGGTAATGCCCTGTAGAAGAGCCTCATTTCCCATATCTCTAGGGCTGAAATGGATAAAAATTAGAACCACATTCTGCAATTGACTGAATTACAATGCAAATTGAATTCCTCCTCCTGTAGGGGGTCTACTTTTAGTGAGGACATCAGTTGGGAAAGAATGAGGTCTTGGGATGGGAACATGTGAAAAACTGATGAATATTGAGCCCCTAAATTCTGATGAATCTTCTGGGCCAGTGGAAGAAGACTTCTCATTCCCAGAGAAATTGGCCTCCCTGCCCAAGGTAGTATCAGCTCCTCCGAGCACAGTTCTGCCTCCATCACAGTGAGATTGGTCTTTCTATCTCATCTTGAGGGGATTAACCCTGCAGGGCCTAAGGAAATGGTATTAGCCTCCTTGGAGGCAGCTTCCAAGAAAGACAATCCAGATTCTTCCCAGAACCCATCCCCATTCTCCCTCTTTGCTTCTAGACTCTTAACTGTCCTTAACTTCAAGCAGACCATCAATGGGTAGATACTAAGTGTGATTCATAAGATAACACTGCACTGCAAAAGAACTACTTTAGTTTCTCAATTTATACAATCAAATCTGGAGAATAGGTGTGGAAGTGAACACTTAAGGGTATGGGATATGGTGAGAGAAATATAAAGTTGAGCCAGGTCAAATTGGTTGATGGGGCCATAAGCAGAGATTCTTTAATATTGTAGCTTGGAAGATTTAGAAGGGCTCTAACCATTTGGTTGGTTGATTTGCTGAAACATGGACCAAAAGAAGCCTCACCATAAGCAAACTAGAAATGCCCAACCTGAGTTTATTTCATAGAGAGATAGGGATTCAGTGACTTAGGGATGTAGGATGTTAGTGTGGATTTATCATTTAAGAATTACTCATGTACACTGGGGGGATCCATACAACATACCTTTCACAGTATTTTGAGAAATAAATTTATGAGAGGAGCCCTGGCACATTTGAAGAGCTCAATAATCATACTCCTCTGTAGGCTAGACCTGAGAGTTGGAGCAGCAGCCACTGAATTGAAGACTTAAATGCAACAGTAGTAATCCTGGGTAGCAGAGGCCAAGTGATGGCATTCAATGACCAAAGACAAAGTGGGCGTGGTTACAGTACTGGACAGCAGAATCAAAGCCGCAATTAAAGTAATCTGACCTCTGATGTTGGTTGTTTTCAGACTTGAAGTAAGCCTATTAAATTCTTACTTGGTTTGTATTAGCAGAAAAGTCATAGATCAAGTGAATGAAAGTTTGACTAAAATCATAAGAACAAAGAGTCAGTTTCTAGCCTTGAGCCAGTTCATAAAACAAGAATCCCTTGAATGAATGAAAAAAATTGTATGGTACTAAATTTCTCCCAGACTTCCCCAAATAGACCTAAGGGCTTTTTTTAAAGGTAAGTGCTCTTTCAGGAAAAATAATTAGAAAATTAAGAGACTACTGGGTACTGGCTCTGAACTGACACCAGTTCCAGGAGATCTGAAATGTTATTATGGCTCCAAAGTATGTGCATATGGAGGTGAGTTGATCAATGGAGTTTTAGCTCAGGCCCATCTCTCAGTGGATCTCATGGGTCCTCAAATATCAAATGTGTGATTTTTTTCCCCCAGTTCCAGAATGCATAGTTTGAATAGACACAGTGAGCAACTGGAAGAGTCTGCCATTGTTTCTGTTTATTCATTGTGGAGTGAAGGCTATTATGTTGGGAAAGGCCAAGTAAAAGCCATTAGAACCATCTATACCCAGAAAAATAGTAAATTGAAAGCAATACTACAAACCTGGAGGGATTTCAGAGATTAGTACCACCATCAAGGACTTGAAAGAGGCAAAAGTGGTAATCTAACCACATCCCAATTGAACTCTTCAGTTTGGCAGAACACAGATCTTGGAGAATGACAGTGGAGTATCATAAATCAACCAAATACTGAGTCTTCTGCACATGCTGTACCAGATATGGTTTCATTGCTTGAGCAGATTTAACACATCCCTGGTAATTTGTATGCATCTGTTGAACTGAGAAATGAGTATTTCTCTATCCTTGTCCATAAAGTCCACAGGAGCTTGCTTTCATCTGGCAAGTCCAGCAATAAATATCACTTCACTGTCCTGCCTAAGGGACATATCAACTCTCCAGCCCTGAGTAATACTTTAAGTTGCAAGGACCTTGATCACACTTCCCTTCCACAAGATATACAAGTCCATTACATTGATGACATTATGCTGACTGGACCTGGTGACTAAAAAGTAGTAACTGTTCTGGACATATTTTTAATATATTTGTATGAAGGAAAGTAGGAAACAAATTAGACTAAAATTCAGAGGCCTTATAAATCAGTACAATTTCTAGGGGTCCAGTGATGTGGAACACAGTGAGAAGTCTCTTCTAATGTGAAAGTTGAATGTTACATCTCACCCCTTCTACAACCAAGAGAGAGCATTAATCATTTCCTGTCATAAATCACTATCTATTGGTTGGTTGGTCTGTCTGTCTGTCCATCCATCCATCTATCTATCTACCTATCTGAAACCAGCAGACTGCATCTCAGGAATTAGTAGACAGTAAGTTCTTCTGTCTTAGTACAGAAAGAATTCAGCAAGAATCAGAGTGACAAGTAAGGAAAGCTTATTAGCATAGGACACTTGTGAGAAATACAACCAGGCAGGCAAGGGAGTGCAGTGACATAGAATTTAGTGGACCACAGTTTTATAATCAAATGAAAAGTGGAAGGGGGAGAAGACCACCTTCTCTCTCATTCTTGAGTAGATGTCAAACTCCTCCTCCATGTCATGCAGGGGAGTTTTCTTGTCCTACATGGTCAGAGACTGCCACCCACAATGGAAATGAGCAAAGAGGTGGTGATATATACTAAAATATGGTAAACCACCTTAGGTTTTGGTATAATGTCACCTTTTCCTTTGTTTTTGCTTTTAGTGTGTGCAGAGGAGCATGTCCTAGGAATTGTTAAATTACTAACCTCCCTGGGCAGGATTAGTGTCTCATTCTACCATTGTTTTATTGCTTGGCAGCATGTCTCATGCTTCTGTTACAGGGCTTTGTTGTTAAGCAAGCCTGCTTGCTTTTGTTGTTGTTTGTATTTTTTATGGACATACCTGTGGCTTATGGAAATCCTCAGGCTAGGGACTGAATCCCAGCCACAGCTGTGATCTATGCAGAATTTGCAGCAATGCTGGATCATTTTAACCCACTTAAGATCAAATCTGCACCTCCCCAGTAACTCTAGCCACCATATCAGCTTCTTAATCCACTGTACTACAGCAGGAACTCTTCCTTTTGTTGTTAAGCAAGCCTGCTTTCTTGAATGATGAATAACTTACAAAGGTCTCCCATATTTTTTTGTTACTTATTATCACTTAGTGGGAGTAACTGGGTGGCTGGGAGCTTGGGGATAATAGATACAAACCCTTGCCTTTGGAATGGGTGTGCAGTGAGAGCCTGCTCTGTAGCACTGGGAGCTATGTCCAGTCACTTACGATGGAGCATGATAATGTGCAAAAATAGAATGTGTACATGTATGTGTAACTGGGTCACCATGCCATATGGTAGGAAGAAAAAAAACCAAAACCTGCACTGGGGAAACAACAATTAAAAATAAATAAATAAACCCAGCAAGACTGTGCCACCTGCCTCACATTCTAAGGGACCCCTTCCCCCAGATGAGTGCTTCCAACATACATATGTGTTTTGTTCACCATGAAGGCCACCTGCAATGACAAGAGGAGAAAGTGCCATGAGGATCAGACCACAAGGTCATGTATTTGCACAGGTCTTTCCTTCACTTGGTGACAGCAGAAACCCCAATGCACAACAGCGGTGGAGTCCAGAGAACCCAGCAAAGGCAGAGGAAACCCTCCTCAGGGAGAAAGGCAAGAACTTGTCCTAAAGGATGGGATGTCCAAGGCCATGTCAGTTGGAAATGACAGAACTCTTTCCCTCGAGGAAAAAATGCTTCGGGAGAAAGAGCTCTGTCCTCTGCAGGTTGGGACAGGTGGTGTTATTGCACTGTCATGCGGAATCAGGTATCGGGAGTTGGCAACATACGCACTTGACATGGAGTCCCAACCCTCGGAATCGTCCATATTGTCTGGAACGTGCATGCTCAGGTTTTCATAACTGAATGTCCATGAAGGGGAAATAAAGCAACACTGCAAGCTCAGACTGAAAACCCAACTTACCCGCGGAGTGAATGGAGGCCGTCACGCCACCCTCACTGCAGGCACATCATCCAGCACTATCTTGGGGAAATCTGGAGGCACACAGAGGAACTGTCAGGACACTGGGCATGATGCTCAGGAATCCTGCCGGGAGTTTTTCTTGATGAGGAGGACGTGGGGAGCGAGTGAATGGATGTGCATGGCTGGTAAGTGTGGACTGAGCTGCTGCTAGGCTGGCCCCTTTGGTGCAGGAAGGAACGCAAAGGAGATGGGCAGGCAAGACAGGAAACCAGAGCTGTGGTTTTCTAGCAAAGGGGACCCTCATCGATGGGCAAAGACATGCAAAGGCAAGCTCTCTTGGGAGCGTAGGGACCCAGACATCTGCCCATCTGCAATGTCTGCTAAATGGCCAGGGTCTGCTGGACTTCTTCCCAGATCATCTGTGCCCCAAGAGTCACTGTTGTTTTTACTGCACTCATTGCATCTTCTGTAGGATGTTGTTGATTAAAACTTTAAACTGTTGGAGGGCTAATTTCAATTCTAGGAAAGTATGCTGGTAATTGTATTTACCAACCACTTGTCATAAAGAAAATCAAATATAGATGATGTGACGCTACAGAAACCCTACCATCAAAAACAGCCACTTTCAGTCACATCCTGCTTGGTCTCCCAGTCTCCCTTTTCTACATGAGGTGTGCATGTCCCCTGAGTGAAAGGCTACCCATAGGAGCCTTACAACGAGTGGGACAGTTTGTCACGGAGAGATGCAAAGACTGAGCACTGACTCCTTCTCACCCAGCGCTGCAGACGCTTTTGTACCATGGTGCCGGACACCAGGTTGATGATGGGGTTTCACGCTGAGATCTTATGTGCCACAGCCCCTGGGTGTCACCTTAATGTGACACCGTCCAACATGAGAAAACATACCCCTGATTCTGATTTCTTTCGGCCAAGTTGAAGCAAAGACACCAGCACCGACCACCCACCTTCTCGAGATGGGCAGGTGTTACAGGACCTCTGGAGTCCCTGCTACGCCCACGCATGGACGGGGGACAGGGACCCTCGCCCCTCAGGGCTCCATGACTGAGGATTCCCTGCTGAGGGAGAGGCACAGGTCAGGGTTCCAGAGCATCCCCATGGGGAACCTGGCCTGGGTCCCCCTTTGGCTTTTCCACGTAGGAGGTCAAGGGCTTGGGCCACCTGGCTCAGCACCCTCTCCACCTGAGCAGTGGGGACATTAATCCAACTTGGGAGCAGTGGTGGTCAAAGGAGAATGCATGAATGCAGAGAGGCTCTTCAGAGGGGGTGGGATTTGTCCTCCACGAAGCTGACAGGTCTCTTTGCAGCAGAAACAGGCAAGAGGTTCTGGGAAACCACACGCTCACACTACACATGCTTATGTTTGGACCTCGCTTCCCATGCCTCGTATCTTGCCACAAAGCACCATCTACAGGATAGACTTGTGTCCAGGGCGTGTACAACTTGGGCATCACTATGACTGGGAAAGAGCAGCGCACCCTACACCCGCAACTCTCTTTCCAAAATGAACCCTGGATCTGTTGCCTCCCCAACCAATGCCAGCAAGGAAGACCCACTTTCTTCTTCGTCGTCGTCACCCTGATGGTTCGTCACTGGAGTGTTGACCTCTGAATTCACTTGGTCATCTAGAGAAAAGTACATTCTTAGAGCATCTAAGCCTCCTGCGCTCTACAGACTCAAGGTTTTTCATTGTCTGTGTGTCCACAGAAAACCCAAATGTAAAATTCCTTTAGTCCCAGGTCCCAAAGGAAAAACACAGAGGTCATCTTGGAGAAAGGCTTTGAATTCTCCTGGAAAAACTTTTGTGTGCACTTTGACCCAAAGCTACCAAAGTCTCTTTCAAGGAGGGCAAGTCTCTGCTGGTAACAATGCTCCCAACCACATCTGCACATTCTATCTGCTCTTGTCACTTTTTAAGTGTCCTTTGAATCAAGTCATCCATTGGGACAGACATTCTGTTAACATTCATCCAACCCAAGAAAATTTTACTTATCCACTGATTTGAACTTTGTGGACTTTCAGAGTTGAATTCGATTAAAAATATTGGAAGTGAGGCTATGTTGTTTCTCAGATAAATAAATCACACTAACTTTTGAGGAACTGTCACATTCTTCTTTTGGTTCAATGGTGGGCAGCTTGTCCATGGCTTCCTCAGGGTCATCTACATGGACAAAGATTAAGGGTCAGGATTTTGACACACTAAGAATCCTACTAGCCATTTCACATACAGACACACCTAGTGCCTTTCTGACAAACCTCCATCAACTCAGGGTAATATGGATTTTTCTTGGGACAATAGTACCTGGCCTCACGGCTTTTCCTGGAAGTCACTTTCCATCAGCAAACCTGTCATTCTACTTCCAAGGACAAAACTGGAATCCATCTGGCCCTCCACACTAAAACCAGCAAGAATGCGCCACCTTTCCCATCTTCTAAGGATTCCCTCCCTAAATAACTGATTCTAGAAAACACACATTTTTCTTTCAAGAGCAGATAGAAAAAGGAAAGCAGATTACATTAGAAAGGAACTAGAAAATATCAGGAGGAGCTCAATAACAATTAGAAAATTCACTTGCAGAGGTGCAAACTGAGTTAAAAGCACTAAAGGCCAGCATGAATAATACAGGGGAATGAATTAGGGACTTGGAAGATAGAATAATGGAAATGATGCAATCAGGACAGCATATGGAAAACCAAATGAAACAACAGGAAAACAATATAAGAGATCTATGGGGTAAAACACAGGGTGCCAATCTACGCATAAGAGGAATTCCAGAAGAAGAGAAAGAAAAGGGGATTGAAACTATATTTGAAGAAATCATGTCTGAAAACTTTCCAAATCTAAAGGCAACAGATATCAAGAAACAGGATGCACAAAGGGCCCCAAACAAGGTGAACCCAAACAGACCCACACCAAGACACATTACAATAAAGATGGCAAAATTAAAGGAAAAAGAATTCTAAAGGCAGCAAGAGAAACACAAAACTTGAATTATAAGGGAATGCCCATAAGGCGATCAGTTGATTTCAATTCAGAAACTCTACAAGCCAGAAGAGAGTGGCAAGATATAGTCGAAGTTCTACAAGGGAAAAATATGCAGGCTTGATACTGTGCTCAGCAAAAATATCCTTTAAAAGAGAAGGAGAAATAAGGAATTTCTCCAACAAGCAAAAGGTAGAAGAGTACAGCAATACTAAACCCATTCTAAAAGACACACTGAAAGGGCTTCTCCAAATAAACACGAAGAAAAACAAGATGCTGGAAATCACAATTGGAATGCAATCACTTCAATAAGCCAGTACACAGATCTAAAAAGAAGAAAAAAAAACTATTGAAAAAGAGATGATCAGGGAGGGGACAAGATGGCAGAAGTGCAGGATGACATGCTCACCCTCTCCCACAAACACAACAAAAAAAACACATCTACAGGATAAATGACTCACACAGAACAGCAACCAATCACTGTCAGAAGAACCAAAGTCCAATAATGGCAAGAAGTTCGTGACATTACTAGGTAAAACAAGAGAAAAGAGGAGAGTGAGAGAAGGTGAATCCAAGCTGGACAGGTGCTCCTGAAAGGGAACTATGGAGGAGAAAGGGATCCTGCACCCTGGAAAGTCATCTACTCGAGGGAAAGATCAAATGATCTGGAGGAATCTCCAGATGCAGAGAAGAGTGTAGCAGTAAGTTGGAGTTCTGAAAATCGGATTGAGAACGGAATGGATCATCTGAACTATGGGCACAGTCACCAAAAATTGAGATGCCTGGGTTGGGGCTGGGCACTGAGACCTCAGCTCTGGAGGTTAGTCCCCGGGAAATGGCTGGGGGGATGGGCAGCGTGGAGTGGAGACTGCTTGGGAGGTCTAGAAACCAGTCTATCAAGTTTGACAGGGCAGAGACTGCCTGGGAGACTAGAAAGCAAAGCTGTCACAGAGGAAGGGAGCAATACTCTAGGGGTGGGGAAGTGGAATGCCACATCAGAGGGAACCTGGGAGAAGAGCCTGGTCTGCACCCGTGTTGGGGAGGGAAGAGAAGAAGGGGTGGGTCCCCATAGAATACTCCCCATGCCACAGAAAGCTTACTGGCTCCCTAGCTATCAGAAAGCTCTGCTTCCCAGTGCATCCCCTCCCCCCACACCCACCACCCAGTACACACTCACCCGACCTGGGGCTGCCTGCCATCCGGGAGGACTGGCCTCAACAATTGCCTGAAGCCTACCACTGCAGAGGCTGTCCCTGCAAGGCCTGCAGCCCAGAAAAACTAGAACAAGCCTGGCCAGGCCGTGAAAAGATCTGCTTAATTCTCAGACAGTTTTTCTGAGTCTGGCTGCCCTGGGGAAGAGACTCTTGGATTTGCAGTGGCACAGCCAGCCGTTCCAGCTCTCGGGAGGAGCTGCACTCCCGCAGAACAACAGCACAGGACTTCCAGCTCCTGGCAGGACCCCCTGCACCCCAGAAAAGCTACAAGCCTGGCCGGCCATGGAAAGATCTGCCTAATTCTTTGACAGTCTTTCTGAGTTGGGCTGCCCTGGGGAGGAGCCTCCTGGGTTTGCAGTGGCCCAGCTAGTGGCCCCAGCTCTCGGGGGGAGCAAAACTCTCGCAGAACAGCTACATAGGACTTTCAGCTCTCTGCAGGACCCCCTGCAGCGCAGAAAAGCTGCAACAAGCCTGGCTGGGCCGTGAAAAGATTTGCCTATTTCTCACACAGTATTTCTAAGTCAGGTTGCCCTGGGGAAGATCCTCTTGTGTTCGCAGTGGCCCAGCTAGCCGCCCAAGCCCTCAGGGGGTGCCAAACTCTTGTGGATCAGCTGCACAGGACTGCCAGCTCCAGGCAGGACCCCCTGCAGGCCAGAAAAGCTTCAACAAGTCTGGCTGGGCCATGAAAAGATCTGCCTAATTCTTGGACAGTCTTTCCACATTGGTCTGCCCTGGGGAGGAGCCTCTTGGGCTCACAGTAGCCCAGCTAGCCATCCAAGCCCTCAGAGGGAGCCAAACTCTCATGGATCAGCTGCATAGGACTGCCAGCCCCAGGCAGGACACCCTGCACCCCAGAAAAGCTACAATAAGCCTGGCTGGGCCGTGAAAAGATCTGCCTAATTCTGTGACAGTCTTTCTGAGTTGGGCTGCCCTGGGGAAGAGCCTCCTGGGTTTTCAGCACCCCAGCTAGCTGCTCCAGCCCTCAGGGGTAGCTGCACTCTTGTGGAACAGCTGCAAAGGACTGCCAGCTCTCTGCAGGACCCCCTGCAGCCCAGAAAAGCTACAACAAGCTTGGCCAGACTGTGAAAAGATCTGCCTACATTCTCAGACAGTCCTTCTGAGCTGGGCTGCCCTAGGGAAGAGCCTCTTGGGTTCTCAGTGACCCAGACAGCTGCTCCAGCCCTCACAGGGTGCTGAACTCCTGAGGAACAGCTGCCCAACACCGCCAAACCCCTGCAAGAACCCCACAGCCTAAAAACACCAGAGCAAGCTCTGCATGACCAAGTGAAATCTGCTACCATCGTGGTGTGGACCTCCCAGTCCTGTCTGCCCTCAGGAAGTCCTCCTTTGCTTCAAAGAGACCCTGTTGGCCCCATCAACACTCCAGAAAAGCCACACCGCCTCAAAAAAGACTGACCAACAAAACCAGCCCTCAGGAAACATTCTGCAGCAGTGACGAGGCAAACACTGCCTGGTCATGGAGAGTACAACTCTCCCAGGAAAAAGAAAACAAGCAAGGTGAAGAAGCTGAGAAACTACCCCCAGTCAAACCAACAGGAGAACTCACCTAAAACAGTCAACAATGAAACAGATCTCGGCAGTCTGACAGACCTGGAGTTCAAAAGAGAAATAGTGAAAATACTGAAGGAATTAAGAGAAGATATGAATGCAGATACCCTCAGAAAGGAACTAGAAAATATAAGGAGGAGCCAAGAAAAACTATAATGTTCATTTGCAGAGATACAAACAGAACTATGGGCAGTAATAACCAGAATGAATAATGAAGAAGAATGAATCAGTGATATGGAAGATAGAATAATGGAAATCACTCAATCTGGTCAGCAGACAGAAAACCAAATAAAAAAACAGGAAAGAAATATAAGAGACCTATGGGATAATACAAAGCAGGCCAATCTACGCATAATAGGAATTCCAGAAGGAGTAGAAAAAAATAAGGGGATGGAAAATATATTTGAAGAAATTATCGATGGAAACGTCCCAAATCTAAAGGATACTGGGTTCAAGATATAAGAAGCACAGAGGGCCCCAAACAAACTGAACCCAAATAGACACACACCAAGACACATCATAATAAAAATGGCAAAAAGTGATAAAGAGAGGATCCTAAAGGCAGCAAGAGAAAAGCAGAATGTTACCTACAAGGGAACCCCCATAAGATTATCAGCTGATTTCTTTACAGAAACACTACAGGCCAGGAGGGAATGGCAAGAGATATTTAAAGTGCTAAAAGGAAAAAAAATATGCAACCTAGAATACTCTATCCAGCAAGAATATCATTTAAAATAGAAGGGGAAATAAAAATTTTTTCCAACAAACAAAAACTAAAAGAATATAGCAACACAAAACCCAGGCTAAAAGAAATACTGAAAGAGCTTCTCTAAATCAAAAAGAAAGGAAGGAAAGGGAAGAAAAAGGAAAAAAAAAGAAGAGGAAGAACTAGGACTGAGGAAACTGCAATCAGAGAGCAGACACTCAAATAAGCCAGCATACAGATTTAATCATGAACATGCTTCAAACAATATAAAATTAAAAAGAAAAAAAAAAGTATCATCAAAACCATAAAATGTGGGCAAGGGATGTTAGGAAATAAATAGACCCATTTTGTTTGTTTGTTTGTATGTTTGTCTTCTTAATTTAAATATAGTAATGAAGTGTTTGAACTTACAGGACCATCAGGCTAAACCACACAATTATAGGAAGGGGTTAGCATACTTAAAAAACAGGGCAACCACAAGCCAAAACCAAATATTGCATTTGCAAAAAATGAAAAAAAAATACACTCAAGCAGATAATAACAGGAGACCATCCAACCAAAAAAAAAAAAAAGGAAGAATGGAGAACCATAGAATCAACTGGAACACGAGGTTCAAATGATAATAAATAATCATCTATCAATTATCACCTTAAATGTCAATGGATTGAATGCCCCAATCAAAAGACACAGACTGGCTGAGTGGATAAAAAGGCAAAAACCTTCAATATGCTGCCTACAAGAAACTCACCTTAGGACAGAAGATACATATAGATTGAAAGTGAAAGGGTGGGGAAAAATAGTTCACGCCAATAGACATGACAGAAAAGCAGGAGTTGCAACACTCATATCAGACTCTACAACAAAAGACATAAAGACAAAGAAGGACACTACTTAATGATTAAGGGATCCATCCAAGGAGAGGATGTTACTATCGTCAACATATATGCCCCAAATACAGGAGCACCCAGATACATACAACAAATATTAACAACCAAAAAGGGAGATATTGATGAGAATACAATCATAGTAGGAGACCTTAATACCTCCCTCACATCAATGGACAGATCCTCTAGACAGAAAACCAATAAAGCAACAGAGATCCTAAAGGAAACAATAGAAAAGGTAGACTTCATTGATATCTTCAGGACACTACATCCAAAAAAAGCAGAATACACATTCTTCTCAAATGCTCATGGAACATTCTCAAGAATCGACCCCATATTGGGACACAAAGCTAACCTCAATAAATTTAGGAGCATAGAAATTATCTCAAGTATCTACTCTGACCACAATGCCATGAAATTAGAAACCAACCATGGGAAAAGGAAAGAGAAAAAACCTACTACATGGAGACTAAACAACATGCCACTAAAAACCAATGGGTCAATGAGGAAATCAAGAAGGAAATTTAAAACTACCTTGAAACAAATGAGAATGAAGAAACAACCATTCAAAATCTATGGGATGCTGCAAAAGTGCTCAGAGGGAAATTTATAGCAATGCAAGCCTTTCTCAAAAAAGAAGAAAGATCCCAAATAGACAACCTAAACGAATTAGAAAAAGAAGAACAAAAAAGACCCATAAACAGCAGCAGGAAGGAAATTATAAAGATCAAAGAAGAAATCAATAAAATAGAGACTCAAAAAACAATAGAGAAAATTAATAAAACCAAGAGCTGGTTCTTTGAAAAGGTAAACAAAATTGACAACCCTCTGGCTAGACTCACTAAGAAGAGGAGAGAAAGAACCCAAATAACCAAAATTATAAATGAAAAAGGAGAAATCACAACGGATACAGCAGAAGTACAAAAAAAACATAAGAGAATACTATGAACAAATTTATGGCAACAAGTTTGACAATCTGAAAGAAATGGACAATTTTCTAGAATCTTACAGCCTGCCAAAACTGAATCAAGAAGAAACAGACCAAGTGAAGAGACCAATCACTAGAAATGAAATTGAAGAGGTCAAAAAAACACTCCCTACAAATAAAAGTCCAGGGCCAGATGGCTTCACAGGTGAATTTTATCAAACATATAAAGAGGAATTGGTGCCCATCCTCCTTAAACTCTTTCAAAAGGTTGAAGAAGAAGGAATACTCCCAAAGACATTCTATGATGCCACCATCACCCTCATTCCAAAACCAGGCAGAGATACCACCAAAAAAGAAAACTATCGGCCAATATCATTGATGAACATAGATGCAAAAATTCTCAACAAAATCTTAGCCAACCGAATCCAACAACATATCAAAAAAATTATACACCATGACCAGGTTGGGTTCATCCCAGGTTCAAAAGGATGGTTCAACATATGCAAGTCAATCAACATCATACATCACATTAACAAAAAAAAAAAAGTCAAAAACCATATGATCATCTCAATAGATGCAGAAAAAGCATTTGACAAAGTCCGACATCCATTCATGATCAAGACCCTCGCCAAAGTGGGTATAGGGGGAACATTCCTGAACATAATCAAAGCCATTTATGAGAAACCCACAGCAAACATAATCCTCAATGGGGAAAAACTGAAAGCCTTCTCACTCAAATCTGGAACAAGACAGGGATGCCCACTCTCACCACTGCTCTTCAACAGAGTTTTGGAAGTCCTAGCCACAACAATTAGGCAAACAAAAGACATAAAAGGCATCCATATAGGAAGAGAGAGAAAACTGTCACTGTATGCAGATGACATGATACTATACATAGAAAACCCTAAGGACTCAACCCCAAAACTCCTTGAACTGATTAATAAATTCAGCGAAGTAGAAGGATATAAGATTAACATTCAGAAGTCAGTGGCATGTCTGTATACCAGCAATGAAATATTAGAAAAGGAATACAAAAATACGATACCTTTTAAAATTACACCTCAATGGGAGTTCCTGTCATGGTGCAGTAGTTAATGAATCCAACTAGGAACCATGAGGTCACTCAGTGGGTTAATGATCCGGCGTTGCCGTGAGCTGTGGTGTAGGTTGCAGATGTGGCTTGGATCCCATGTTGCTCTGGCTCTGGCATAGGCCAGAGGCTACAGCTCCGATTCGACCCCTAGCCTGGGAACCTCCATATGCCATGGGAGTGGTCCAAGAAATAGCAAAAAGAAAAAAAAAAAGAAGATAAAATTGCACCTCAAAAAATCAAATACATCGGAGTACACCTGATCAAAGAGGTAAAGGACCTATATGCTGAGAATTATAAAACTTTAATCAAAGAAATCCTTATCAAAGAAGATGTAATGAAATGAAAAGATATTCCATGTTCCTGGATTGGGAAAATCAATATTGTAAAAATGGCCATACTACCCAAAGCAATCTACACATTCAATGCAATCCCTATCAAATGACCCATGACATTTTTCATAGAACTAGAACAAACAATCCAAAAATGTATTTGGAACAACAAAAGACCCAGAAGCAATCCTGAGAAACAAAAACCAAGCAGGAGGCGTAACTCTCCCAGACTTCAAGAAATACTGCAAAGCCACAGTCATCAAAACAGTGTGGTACTGGCATCAAAACAGACAGACCAATGGAACAGAATAGAGAACCCAGAAATAAACCCCAACACCTATGGTCAATTAATCTTCGACAAAGGAGGGAAAAACATCAAATGGGAAAAAGAAAGTCTATTCAGCAAGCATTGCTGGGAAACCTGGACAGCTGCATGCAAAGCAATGAAATTAGAACACACCCTCACACCATGCACAAAAATAAACTCCAAATGGCTGAAAGACTTAAATATATGACGGGACACTATCAAACTCCTAGAAGAAAACATAGGCAAAACACTCTGACATCAACCTCATGATTATTTTCTCAGGTCAGTCTCCCAAAGCAATAGAAATCAGAGCAAAAATAAACACGAGACCTAATCAAACTGACAAGCTTTTGCACAGCAAAGGAAACCCAAAAGAAAACAAAAAGACAACTTTCAGAATGGGAGAAAATAGTTTGAAATGACGCAACGGACAAGGGCTTAATCTCTAGAATATATAAACAACTTATACAACCCAACAGCAAAAAAGCCAATCAACCAATGGAAAAATGAGCAAAAGACCTGAATAGACTGTCCTCCAAGAAAGATATACAGATGGCCAGCAAACACATGAGAAAATGCTCAACATTGCTGATCATAAGAGAAATGCAAGTCAAAACTACCATGAGATACCACCTCACACCAGTCAGAATGGCCATCATTAATAAATCCACAAACAACAAGTGCTGGAGGAGCTGTGGAGAAAAGGGAACCCTCCTGCACTGTTGGTGGGAATGTAAACTGGTACAGCCACTATGGAGAACAGTTTGGAGATACCTTAGAAATCTATACATAGAACTTCCATATGACCCCGCAATCCCCCTCTTGGGCATCTATCCGGACAAAACTCTACTTAAAAGAGACGCATGCACCCACATGTTCATTGCAACACTACTCAATAGAAAACTATCACTATAACCAAGAACTGGTTCTTTGACAAGGTAACAAAATTGAAAAACCTCTGGCCAGACTCACCAAGGTGAGGAGAACAAAAACCCAAATAAACAAAATAAGAAAAGTAAAAGGAGAAATCTTAATGGATATTGCAGAAATACAAAAAATAAAAAGAGCGAGAGGAGACTCTGAATATTTAGATGGTGACAAATTTGAAAACCTGGAAGAAATGGACACCCTTCTAGAGACTTACACCCCACCAAAAACTGAATCAAGAAGAAACAGAGCAACTGACCAGACCAATCACTTCAAATGAAACTGAATATGTCATAAAAACACTCCCTACAAACAAAAGTCCAGGACCAGATGGCTTCACAGCTGAATTCTACCAAACATACAAAGAAGAATTTATACCTATCCTTTGTTAAATTTTCCAAAATGGTGAAAAAGAAACAACACTCCCAAAGACATTCTGTGAAGCCACCCTCACCCTAATACCTAAACCAAAGATATTACCAAAACAGAAAATGATAGGCCAGTATCTGTGATGAACATAGATGCAAGCATTCTCAACCAAATTTTAGCCAACTGAATCCAACAACCTATAAAACAGATCATACACCACGACCAAATGGGATTCATCCCAGGTGCACAAGGATGGTTCACCAGACACAAATCAATCAATAGCATACACCACATTAACAAGAGAAAAGTCAAAGACCACATGATCATCTCAATAGATGTAGAAAAAGCCTTTGAAAAAGTGCAGCATCCATCCAGGATAAAACCTCTTACCCAAGTGGGTACAGAGGGAACTTACCTTAACATAATCAAAGCCATTTATGACATGCCTACAGCAAGTATCATACTCCATGGAGAAAAGCTGAAAGCCAGCCTACTAAAATCTGGACCAAGACAAGGATGCCCACTCTCCTGACTTTTATTCAACATACTTATTGGAAGTCCTAGCCACCGCAATCAGACAACCAAAAGGATTAAATGGTGTCCAGATTGGAAGAGAAGAGGTAAAATTGTCATGCTATGCAGATGACATAATACTAAATATCAGAAACCCTAAGGACTCCACACAAAATCTCCTTGACCTGATCAACAAATTTTGCAATGTAGTGGGACACAAAACTAACACTCAGCAATCAGTTGCCTTTCTGTACACTAAAAATGATGTCTCAGAAAAGGACTACAAAAATACAATACCTTTTCAAATCACCCCATGAAAATTAAATACCTGGGAATAAACCTGAGCAATGAGGCAAAAGACTTGTATGATGAGAATGATAAAACATTAATTGAGGAAATTAGAGAGGATTCAAAGAAATGGAAAGATATTCCATGCTCCAGGGTTGGATAAATGGATATGGTAAAAATGGCCATCCTACCCAAAGAAATCTACAGAGTCAATGCAGTCACTCTCAAATTACCCATGACATTTTTCACCACAGTAGAACCAACCATCCAAACATTTATATGGACCCATAAAAGAGCCAGAATTGCCAAAGCAATCCTGAGTTACAGAAACCAAGCAGGAGACTTTGGGCAATAGTCCAAAGCTATGGTAATCAAGACAGTGTGGTCCTGGTACCAAAACAGACACACAGCCCCATGGACCAGAATACACAACCTAAAAATAAACCCAGACACCTACAGTCAATTAATCTTCAACAAAGGAGGCAAGAATGTAAAAGTTCAGGTAAAAGATGGTCTTTTCAGCAAGTGGTGCTGGGAAAATGGGACAGCCACATGAATATCAATGAAACCCTGACACCCTGCAGAAAAATAAACTCCAAAGGGCTTAAAGACTTAAATGTAAGACAAGACACCATCAAAATCCTAGAAGAGAATGCAGGCAAATCAGTCTCTGACATCAACGTTACAAATGTTTTCTTACATCAGACTGTAAAGGAAAAGAATTAGAAGCAAAAATAAATCAATGGGTCCCAATGGGTCTTAATCAAACTGACAAGCTTTGGCACAGCAATGGAAACCATTAAAAAAAAGACAATCTATGGAATGGGAGAAAATTGTTTCGAATGATGCAGCTGGCAAGGGCTTAACCTCTAAATTATGCAAAAACACATGGACAACTCGACAGCCAAAAAAACAACAACCCATTTGAAAAATGGGTAAAAGAACTAGGAATAGACATTTACCCAAGGAAGTTATACAGATGGCCAACAGGCACATGGAAAAATGCTCAACATCACTAATTATTAGAGAAAGGCAAATCAAAGGTGCTATGAAGTAGCACCTCACACCGGTCAGAATCGCCATCATTTACAAGTCAACCAATAACAAGTGCTGGAGAGGGTGTGGAGAAGAGGGGTGGTGGGAATGTAAATTGGTACAACCGCCATGGAAAACACTCTGCAGGTACCTCAGAAAACTATATACAGAACTAGCATGTGACCCAGCAATCCCACTCTTGGGCATATATCCAGACAAGACTTTCCTTGAAATAGACACATGCACCCTTTATGTTCACTGCAGCCCTGTTCACACTAGCCAAGACATGGAAACAACCTGAATGTCCATCAACAAATGGATGGATTCAGAAGAGGTGGCATATATACACAACAGAACACTACTCAACCATAGAAAGAAAAAAAAATGCCATTTTCAGCAACGTTGATGGAACTATAGACCCTCCTACTAAGTGAACTAAGTCAGAAAGAGAGACAAATACCAGACGATATCACTTATAGCTGGAATCTAATATATGGCACAAATGAACCTTTCCACAGAAAAGAATCCCATGGACTTGGAGAAAAGACATGTGGTAGCAGAGGGGAAAAGGGAGGGAGTAGGATGGCCTAGGAATCTGGGGTTTAGCGATACAAACTATTCCATTTGGAGTGGATACGCAATGAGATCCTGCTGTATAGCAGAGGAAACACCATATAGTCACTAATGATGGAACATGGTGGAGGATACTGTGAGAAAAAGGATGTGTTTATGTGTGTGCCTGGGTCACTGCTGTACAGTAGAAATTGACAGAACACTGCAAATCAACTCTAATGGAAAAAAAGAAAAATCATTAAAAAAAAAAGTTTAAACTTTACTGGAGGGCTGATTTCCATTGTAGGAAAAAGTATGCTAATAAATGGATTCACAAACCATCGGTCTTATAGAAAATCAAATGTAGAAGATTTGGCTCTACTGAAATCCTACATTAAAACCCAGCTGCTATCAATCACATCATAGTTTTTTCTCAAAGGGTTCCTTTTCTACACGAAGTGTGTATTACCTACATTGTCTCATGGGGGCCCCAGCCCTCTCAGAATCTGTGAGCCAAGGAAGAGCCATTCCCACCAAGGTCTGTACAAACATGACCGTAAAGTCCACCCAGAGCTGCCTGGGTTCTGTGACCACTTAGGCCATGTTGTAACAATGGGCAGGTCTGTGACCTCTGGAGACCCTGGTACTGCCAGGCATGGACAGGGAGCAGAGACCCCCACACACACCCACTTCTTTCCCCATGACTGATGTTCCCCTGGCTGAGGGACAGGTGCCAGTCTTGGGTCCAGAGCATCCATATGGGGGCCCTCGCCTGGTTCCCATTTTGGCTTCTCCACTCAGGGGGTGGAGAGCTTGGGCCAGCTGTCTTGGCACCATCTCTGCCTGAGCATTGGGAATGGTAAGCCAACTGGGAACAGCTGTGGTGAAGGATGCAGGTGTGACAAGAGAGATGATGTGCAAAGCTGATGGGATTTTTCCTAAAGAAATGTGGTGGGTGTACTGTCTAAGCAGGAAATACATCCTGAAGAACTACACATCACACATGTGCAGATCCACAATCACACCACCTAGGCTCACACCTAGACAGCCACATGCCCAGAGACCCAGTGATGTAGTGTCTTCCAGGACCATAGTATTTGGCACTGCTCCTCACTGGGCAACAGGCACTTGCTCTACACACCCAGCCCTCATTCCCACCAGGAACTCAGAATCTGGCGGCTCTCCCATCAAAGCCAGCAAGAAAGCCCCACTTTCTTCTTCACCCTCACCCTGATTGTTCATCAGTGGAGTGTCCTCATTATACATATGAATTTTCTTGACCATGTTCTGTCTCTGCAACTAGAGAAAAAACAAAAATAAGGACAGTGTGAGGATCTAAGCTTTCTGCTCTGGAGTCACAGGTCTTTTGTTCCATCTTTGTCCTCAGAAAACTAACTGGGAAACTGTCCTTGAGTCGATGGTCCCCAAAGGAACCTGAGAAGACATCAGCGGGAAAGGATCTAGCTTTTCCTGGAAGACTTCTTAAGTCCAATTTGAAATAGATAATCATAAAATTTTCCTCCTTCCAGGAGGAAAATACTCTGCTGTGGAAAGGGCCTGCTCTTAGGACAGTAGTAATTTGATGCTAACATTGGGGGAAAGATTTAATGAATCAGGTCTCTGTTGTAGTTGATTTTCCCTCAACATGCCCCAACCAAGGAAATTGTATACATCAGCTATAACATACATGGTCTGAATTTTATAACTGCCTTTGACTGAAAAAAGAAATGAAGCTGCATTTTCATCTGAGATAAAGAAAGGGAGCTCACCTCAATGTCAGAAAGAGCCTCTTCTTCTACCCCAAAGGTGAGCTAGAGGGACACAGAGAAATTATCGGGACACTGACCATGATGCTGAGGAACCACTCAGGGAGTTTTTCTTGGTGAGGATATGGCGAGGGAGTGTACAGATGTGAGAGCATAATACGTGTGGACTGAGTTGTCACAGAGACAGCCTCTTTGGTGGAGGAAGGAAAGCAAAGGAGGAGAGCAGGAAAGACATGAAAACAGACCTTCAGCTTTCTAGCTAAGGGGAACGTAATCAATGGGAAAAGACCCCCAAAGCAAGCTGTGTTTCAAGCATAGAGACCCAGATGCCTCCTGCTAGTTTGACATTTCTGCTAAATAGACATTGTCATCTTCTTGTCAAATCATCTGCTCCCCAAGAGTCATATTGTAGTGACTGTACTTATCATCTCTTCCATAAGTCTTTGTACTTAATTAAATAGTTTAATTTTCATAGAGGGCTGACTTCTACTCCAGGAAAAGTATGCTATATAAATGTATTCACAAACTATTTCTCCTAAAGAAAATAAAATACTGAATATGTGACATTTCAAAAATCCTGCCAGTAATGGTGGTCACTATAAATCACATCACTATTTTTCTCCCAGTTTCACTGTCTATGAAATGTGTGCAGGTCCCCTGAGTGAGAGGCTGTCCACTGTCATAGTGTAGGACAGTACATCATGGAGAGAAACATTGTGAGCACTGACTCTCCCCAGCTGTGCAGGAGGTTTGTACAACAGTGCTGGACATGAGGCTAAGAATGAGATTTCATTCTAAGCTTTTATTTGCGCTGTCCCCTGGGTTTGTGCTATATAGGGTCATCAATTGTAAGCCCTATAGTGACCCTATCCAATGCAAAATAATATCCCTGATTCTTTTCTTTTTAGTCACTTTTAAGCAAACACTCCAGAAATTATTCAGGCAGCCATGCTGGGGATGGTGTGTGAACACGAGGTGGGTGAGTAAGGATGTGGGCGACTAATAAGCATGGGCCCTCATGCTATTGGCCGACCTCTCTGGAGGACTGAGGATGGCAAAGGAGAGGTCCACTGAAGAATGGAGAAAGGGAGCCTTAAGTTTGCTAGCTAAAGCCAACCTCATCAGTACAACTTAGGAAATTTGAAAAGAGGTGAATTAAAAATGCATGCTTTGGGGAGTTCCTGCTGTGAGTCGTTCAGGGGGTTAAGGATCCCATGTTGTCTCTGTGAGGATCCAGGTTCAATACCTAGCCTCTTTCAGAGGGTTAAGGATACAGCAATACTGCATGATGCAGTAAAGTGTGCAGATGTGGTTTGTATCCCATGTTGCCATGGCTGGGGTACAGCTCTGAGGCAATCCGTAACCCAGGAACTTCCATACGCCATGCAGTGGCAGTAAAAACAAAACTAAACCAAACAATCATGCTATTTTCAAGGACAGAGTCCAATGACTCTGCTGGCCTATTTTGAAACCCATCCCAATTCCCAATACTTCTTGAAATGTAACAAGACCATTTTATCTCCAACATATTTACATACCCTGCTACTACTCACCACCTATTCTGCTTGATATTTTAACTTCTTTTCATGTGATTACATATACATAATATTTACCCCTTCAATAATTTTTAAGTATACAGCTCCATAGCATTTTTCACTTCCACACTGTTTTGAACCCATCAATACTGCCCACAACCACACCTTTGTCATCATAATCAACAAGATGTCTACACCCACTAAGTCACAGTTCACCTTCATCTTGCCTCCAGGCCTTGGTGATTTCTACTCCTGCTATATGAATTTGCCTATACAAGTGGAATTACATGATATTTGTTTTGCTGTGCCTGCCTTATTTCACTAACCACAACATATTTTTGTATTATTTGGTCCACTTATACTCTAGTATATTTCAAAGCTTTAACTCCACTCTATGGCTAAAGAGTATTCCATTCTGAGTATCTTTCACATTTTATTTTTCCAGTCATCTCATTCATCATCACATTATTCACAGCCTTTTGGGTACCACCCATCTTTTGACTCTTGGGAGAAATACTCCAGGGAGCATTAGGGTATAGATCTGTCTGCAGTATAATGGTGACAAGTAATATTGTGAATTTGTCAAATAGCTGAGCTTATAAGTGAAACAAGTATGAATCTTAATGCAAACTATGGACTTTTCATTAATAAAAATGTATCCATATTGTTTCACTAATTGTAATAAAAGTACCACCAGCATGTTATATGTTATCAATGGCTAAAACTGGAGCAATGGGATTCCGGAACTTTCTGTGTTGTCTGTTCAACTTCTTTGTCAATATAATCCAGTTCTGAACAATGTATAATAATTGAAAGGAATCTGAAAACACAGTTTCACTGATGGAGGCACATTAGCTAATGTCCAAAAACCAGCTAACATCTACACCCTAGCTAGAGATCAACTTCACTCTTAAACATCAACCAGCTGTTGAGATGTCAATGTATTTTTATTTCCACAGTGATAACAGTACCAACTGATTAAACAGGACTCAACTTGGACACACACATACAAAAAAGACATCACATAATATTTCATAGTACTTTCTTAAATAGAGGACACTAAAGAAAAATTATTTTTGCATGAACTTAATGAGAAAATCTAAACAGTACATTCAACTGACTCAATTGTAGGGTGCACCCACTTGTGGTGCAGGAGTGTAAGTTTTTGCCTCAACCAGAGCTTCATCCTTGTGACCGCTGAGGCCTGATTCTTCTAATCTTGAAACAGCATCCTATGAAATGTATTAAAACAGAGAAGACTGTTGACAACTTGCTGTCAGAAGACCATAGGGAAATTAATAGTTATTATTCAATTTAATCTTTAGATCCCCTGGCTCACCAGCTGCCCAAAAGAGCTTCCTGGATCAAAACAGTCATAGGAGATTGAGCAGTTTAAAACAACTAATAGGCCTATTAGTTGTGGATCGGGGGAGAAAGATGGGGATCAAAGGCAGAGTGAGGGTGTGGGCTCTTCTCTAAGATCAGGCAATTCCTCTAATAGGCAGGTTTTACAAACAAATACCTTTGTTTAACTGAGACCTTCTAGAAACACAGGAAAGCACAGTGATTGTGCCTAATGGTCTGGTTCAAACACATTTAGAAGAATCATGAACTTGGGAAAGGGTTGTAGATCCCTAGGTGCCTCAATGCCCTGTTCTAAGATGTAGAAATGGTAATCTGGACAACTTTTAGTATTATGTCATGAGGACGACTTCAGGCAGTATGGGTAACATTTTAGAAAATTGAAGGATGGGTGCTTCATCAATGCTCCATATGTGTTCAGCCTTGAGTGATAGCAAGAGTAAGCTAGACATTCAGTGGTGGTTGAAACCAGAGAGGGTAAATGGATGCCTCAAGTCAGGAAGGGTGGAAGCTTTCTCTCCAACATCTTCATGGGAATGATGCTTCACAGCTCATGGACAATATCTATTTTCACCTCCTCTGATACCCAGTCCAGTTGAAGGGGAGGAAGTGCAAATAGGGGCTATAACCAATATAGTACAGTGGGGGGCACTAACATCTAGAGGGATGAAGTGACTTTCCAAGAGTCACAACAATGACGAGTGATGGATCTGTGGCAGGAATGGACCTGGTTTCCTGAGGACAGAAATCCCCACCCAGGACTCTGAGATCCTGATTCAGTAGCTCCCCTCAGTCTCTCTCAACCCCTCCTGCCCCATGGTTTCTGTGGGTGAGTTCTGATGTCCCAGAGGAATTGCCTGATCTTAGAGAAGAGCCCACACCCTCACTCTGCCTTTGATCCCCATCTTTCTCCCCCGATCCACAATATAAACATTTCTTCCAAACAAAGCCCCTCTGAAGGTCTGAAGGACACAGGGATTCTAACTGCTCTTGTTCTCCCAGAATCTTCTTCCTGTCAGCTGTCTTTGTCCAGAGGAGCTTCCCAATGACCACTTGACCCAGAGCTCAGAACATTCTAAACCAAACTCCACATGATGGCTTTGCCAAGGACCAGCTTCCTTTCAATGGACCAACCCTAGGGGCTGAGGCAAGTCAGTCTGGGGTGCTCAGAGTCTCACTAATAATTGATCTGAGTACCCCTCTGAGCAGCCTGGACAAAGGGCTGCCTAAGGATGGGCAGGGCTCAAGTCCTCACCAAAATTCTGCTCTATCAACACCTCATCCATCTCTAGATGCTTGGAGAAGAAGGCAACAGTATCCCACATCCATTTGAAAGCCACATCCATGCTCAAGAGGTGGGCAACCCCACCCAGATTGCTCCTTGAGGACCCCCAGACTGAACCTCATTCCATCATGTTCATTCCACTCAGTGATCGCACTGTTCCTTCTCAACAAACACCCTGGCAACACCCAAAGAGCTCATGATCCTGTCCACATCAACCCATGGAAATCCTGCCAGTAAATCCCAGCTTCCTTGCTTTATAACACTCTAATAGACCCCCAATATTTGGTTTCAATTTTGACAGCTACATTCAGAATTCCATGTTCTTCTTGGAATGTCCATTCCTAGGGAGGCATCCAGTTTCACCTGCTTCAGTGGGAGCAGTGTGGGTGCATTCCCTTTGTTTTTTCTCTGGTCTAGAGTATACAAAATTGGCTTTAGGAAATAATATGGTGAACATATGTCTTATATAATATAATTTGCTGGCTGCAAGAGGTCTTGGTCTCAGTTTTAAATCTAAAAATTATTATACTGTGTGACATTGTATAAGCTATTTAATGCCTTTATGCATGAGCATTTTATAAATAAAATTGAATTAACCATGCCACTTATTTTCATACATGTTCTGAGGAATACATGATGCTTTTGTATGAATGCTTATTATAGTTCCAGTGCATATTATGTGCTCAACACATGACCTCTCTACCTAGTAGGTGTTCTAACAACAGTGACAATAGTAGCAACAGTTACACTCAAAAATCTCTCAAAAATATTTCTTATACTGTATTTTGATATTGTGGTTAGAGTTAATTCCTTGACTGACTTATTTCAATTATGTGACCTTCATATGTAATATGGTTGGTTGAAGTCTTTAACATCTTTATGGAACATTCCATAGAAAATATTGAATAATGTAATGAGAACTTGTTTTCCCTTCTCGACCAGCAAACACTATGCTCTTTCTCAGACAGCCTGTGAGTTTGTCCTTGACCCTTTTTATAAGATGTAAAATCAGAGCAAATCTTTATGAGAAACAGAACATCTACATAAAATAATTCACTCTTGGATAGCACTTTATTCTCTTTTGTGGTCATGGTCCACTGTAGTAATTTTAAGACAATTCAATATGGTAGGAGGCAATGAGAATATAGGAAGTGCATCTCAGGGCATATAAAAAACTTTATGAGTTTCCTAAGTAGAAATATAATTTTCCAAAGTAGAAATTCACAAAATAACTCGATCAAATTGATAGAAAAAACTGCATTTATCTTACCAGAATAAAGAAAATCAAATGATAGTATTTTATTTAATTACCTACCTAACCTACCCAATATATTTAGTTTATATACATATATATGTATGTGTGTATATATATATGTTTTAAGCTATATCTTAATAAAGAAAATTTATTTTTTTATTTTAAATTATTATTTTCTTTTTAGAACCCCACTCGTGGCATATGGACTTTCCCAGGCTAGGGGATGAAATTAGGGCTACAGCTGCTGGCCTACTTCACAGCAACAGCAACATGGAATCCAAGACATGTCTGACATATACCACAGTTCATGGTAATGCCAGATCCCTGACCCACTGAGCAAGGCCAGGGATTGAACCCGCATCCTCATGGATACTATTCAGATTCATTTCCCACTGTACCATGACAGAAACTCCCAAAGATCACTTATTAGAGTTTTTTGCATAGAGTTGCATGATCAATATCTGATCACCCTCCCTTGATAAACAGTGGCCTCTCTAACAGCTGTAAGGTCTATTCAATAGAAAAGAGGTAATATCAGCAAAAAATGTGGCCAGAGCTTTAGATGATAAATTATAATTGCATCAAATGAATAAAATACCTAGGAGTAAATTTAGCAAAGAAAAGTAAGAGATCTTTATACTGTAAACTGTAAGACAATAATGAAAGAAATTGAGAAAGTTAAAAAGTAATTAATAGATATTCTGTGCTCATGGATTAAGTGAAAATATTGTTAAAACACCCATGTTACCCAGAGCAATACACAGATTCAATGAAATCCCTATCAAAGTTCCAATGGTATTTTTTCATAGAAATAGAACAAACAATCCTATAATGTGTACAGAACCAAAAACAACCCAAATAGCTAAGATGGTCTTGAAAAAGATAAAAGAAGCTGAATGCATCATGCTCTTTGACTTAAAATTATATTACAAAGCTAAAGCAATCAAAACAATATAGTATTGACATAAAAACAGAGATTAATGGAACAGAAGAGAAAACCCTCAAATAAATCCACATATCAATGATCAATTAATTTATGGCAAAGGCAGAAAGAATATAAGACAAAAAGGATAGCCTCACAAATCATTATATTGGGGAAAATGGACACATGCACAAGTGAACCTAGACCTCTTACGTTGTACACAAAAATCAATTCAAAATGGATCACATATTTAAACAGACCCCAAATCATAAAATTCCTAAAAGAAAACATTGGAGGCACATTCTTTGACAAAGATCTTGGCAATGACTTTTTGGATTCAACAACTAAAGCAATGACAACAAAATTAAATAAGTGAGACTACCTCAAACTTTCCATTGCAAAGGAAACAATCTAAAAAACAAAAACTCAATCTAAGGAATCATAGAAAATATTTGTGAATCATGTATCTGACAAGGAAGGGGTTAACATCCAAAAGATAGTTGAGTTAGTCTCCCTAAGCCTTGCCTTCAAAGGGCACTTTGTTCAGACACACTTGATAATCTAAGAAGTTACTTGCTATTTCAAGCCATGGAAATCCAGTACTTTCCACTTAGGACCTTCCAAAACACCCTACAGAAGCAAAACCACCCTTATCTGCCATTTCTGGTGTTCCTGTTCTTGGAAACACTTTGCTGCTCTAGTCTATTTCAGTCACAGTTGTGTGAAGAAACAACAATCTATTTTAGGTATTTCAGGCAAAAATATATTTAATGTACAGAATTGGTACTTAACAAAAGCATCAGAAGCCATGGGTGAGTGAAAGTCACAAGATTCTTCTGTTATTTTTTTAGTTGTGATCTAAATAACCAGAAAGTTCCTCTTAATGACACATCATAAAGTGACTAGAAATCTCCAATTATTATTAAGACTTTCCTAACTATTTCTGTAGTTACGAAAGAATAACTTGCTGTGGTTACAGAATAATGTGTGGTTACAGGGATCAACAGAAGGGGAGGAAATAATTCCATGAAATAAAAGGAAAAAAGAAAAGTAAAAAACCTCAACATAGATTCACAGATGTCCACCTCAGGGTTATAATACCAAGTGACATGTAAAAGACAAGAAAGACTGTTGTGCTTTGCTTCAGATCTTTATAAATGACTCAATGTGAAAGACACTTTAGTTGTCACTGGGAATGTTATAGCAAACTAGCAAACATTACCCTCTTCCTCCCACATTTTAAAGTCCATTTTAAAGTCTGATAAGGAATCAGAGTCACAACCTAAGGTCTTACCTGTATGGCTGGTGAAGATATGGGACAGGAGTATTATTTAGTAAGTTCAATTTTAAATTTAATTCTTAAGACCATCAAATTGCTGTTTTAGTTTTTGATTTTCCTAATATAACTCTAGATTCTAAGGAATGACTAGTTTCAAAAAAGGCTAGGTGCACAGACTGATACAATTTTATCAGTACTGTGTCATTTGCTCTCCATCTTTTCATTCTGTTTTCTGGTGTTAGCTCCTTTTTATAACATTTTCCTTAGCATTTTGGTAAAAAGGTCACAAAGTATTTTGAATGCCCATCCATGGACCTGATGCCTTTTCTTGGGACAATCACTGACTTCAGAGAGATAAGGGGCTCTTTATGGATAGCCTGGAAAATACCCTTATACTCTGGAGGGGGAAATCACTTTGGTATTAACAGATCCCCCAGAATCATGTGGGGTTGGGGGGAGGCAGAGTTCACAAATGGGAAAAGAGATATTTACCACAGGAGGGAATGGAAAAGGGAAACTGGGAAAACAAACCAAAAGATCTCAGTTGGAATCTTTCATCTTTAAGACTGACTTTTTAAAGTGTGAAAAAAAATGTCATGAGTAATTTGATAGGGATTGTATTGAATCTGTAGATTGCTTTGGGTAGTATGGCCAATTTTACAATATTAATTTTTCCAACCCAGGAGCACAGAGTATCTTTCCATTTCTTTACATCTTCTTTAAACAATTCAAAAATGTATATGCAACCACAAAAGACCCAGAATTGCCAAAGCAATGCTGAGAAACAAAAACCAAGCAGGAGGCTTAACTCTCCCAGACCTCAAGCAATATTACAAAGCCAAAGTCATCAAGACAGTGTGGTACTGGTATCAAAACAGACAGATAGACCAATGGAAGAGAATAGAGAACCCAGAAATAAACCCCAACACCTATGGTCAGTTATCCTTTGACAAAGGAGGCAAGCACATAAAATGTGAAAAAGACAGTCTAGTCAGCAAGAATTGCTGGGAAAGCTGAACAACTACATGCAAAGCAATGAAACTAGAACACACCCTCACACCCTGCACAAAAATAAACTCAAAATGGCTGAAAGACTTAAATAGAAGACAAGACACCATCAAACTCCTGAAAGAGAATATAGGCAAAACATTCTCTGATGTCAACCTTACAAATGTTTTCTCAGGTCAGTCTCCCAAAGCAACAGAAATAAAAGCAAAAATAAACCAATGGGACCTAATCAAGCTGACAAGCTTTTGCACAGCAAATGAAACCAAATAGAAAACAAAAAGACAACTTATGGAATGGGAGAAAATAGTTTCAAATGATGCAACCGACAAGGGCTTAATCTCTAAAATATACAAATGACTTATACAACTCAACAGCAAAAAAACCAACAACCCAATGGAAAAATGGGCAAAATACCTGAATTGACATTTTGCCAAAGAAGATGTACAGATGGCCAACAAGCACATGAAAAAATGCTCAACATCCCTGATTATAAGAGAAATGCAAATCAAAACTACCATGAGATGCCACCTCACACCAGTCAGAATGGCCATCATTAAGAAGTCCACAAATAACAAGTGCTGGAGGGGTTGTGGAGAAAAGGGAACCCTCCTGCACTACTGGTAGGAATGTAAGCTGGTACAACCACTAAAGAGAACAGTATGTTGGTATCTTAGAAAAGTATACCTAGAACACCATATGATCCAGCAATCCTACTCTTGGGCATATATCCAGACAAAACTTTCCTTAAAAAAGACACATGCACCCACATGTTCATTGCAGCACTATTCACAATAGCCAAGACATGGAAACAACCCAAATGTCCATCAACAGAGGATTGGATTAGGAAGATGTGGTATATATACACAATAGAATACTACTCAGCCATAAAAAAGAATGAAATAATGTCATTTTCAGCAACTTGGATGAAACTAGAGACTCTCATACTGAGTGAAGTAAGTTAGAAAAACAAAGACAAATACCATATGATATCACTTATATCTGGTATCTAATATACAGTGCAAATGAACATTTCCACAGAAAAGAAAATCATGGTCTTGGAGAATAGACTTGTGGTTGCCAAGGGGGATGGGGAGGGAGTGGTATGGATTGGGAGCTTGGGGTTTAAGGAATGCAAACTATTGCTTTTGGAATGGATTAGCAATGAGATTCTGTTGTGTAGCACTGAGAACTATGTCTAGATACTTATGATGGAGCATAATAATGGGAGAAAAAATACATATACATGTATTTGTAACTGGGTCCCCATGCTGTACAGTGAAAAAAAATTGTGTTGGGGAAATAATTTTTGACAATGTGATGAACAAAAATAAAGAGCCTGCTGTTAACATTGAGAACTATGTCTAGTCACTTATGATAGAGCATGATAATGAGAGAAAAAAGAATGTAAGCATGTATTGTAACTGGGTCACTATGCTGTACAGTAGGAAAAAAAATTGTAGTGGGGAAATAACAGAAGAAAATGTGATAAAAATAAAATTACATGTGCAAATGCTTAGCTGATTGAAATGTGAAGAGATATACATCAGTTAATCTTTCAAATGTAAAGGTAAAGACAGAAGGATAAAACAGTTCAGGCAGAGTGAATTTTATGAGTTAAGGCACAAAGTTACAAGACAAAATTTTGTAAAAAACATTGGTGTGCATTATGGCAAGGAGAGGAATCAAGATTAAAATATGCTCTGAGAAGTGATGGGGCATTAGATCACCAGTCGGATAAATATAGATGGATTTGACAGAGATTTATTGGGAAATGATTTCTTCTCCAAGCAACACAGACTCTAGCCACACTTACTATATCCTCCCCTCACTCTGACTTCTGCATTTGGAATTTATTTTATTTTATTTATTTATTTATTTATTTATTTTTGGTCTTTTTGCTATTTCTTTGGGCCGCTCCCGCGGCATATGGAGGTTCCCAGGCTAGGGGTCAAATCGGAGCTGTAGCCGCCGGCCTATGCCAGAGCCACAGCAACGCGGGATCCGAGCTGCGTCTGCGACCTACACCACAGCTCAGGGCAACGCCAGATCATTAACCCACTGAGCAAGGGCAGGGACCGAACCCGCAACCTCATGGTTCCTAGTCGGATTCGTTAACCACTGCGCCACGACGGGAACTCCCTGGAATTTATTTTACATCACCCATAAAATAGTTACTTATGAGGCTTCCATAACCACTTTATCTAATGTAGTAATTACCACCAAATTTTCTCTTTATTTTTCTTTATAGCTTTACAAAGTATTTATTGTATATTACATTTATTTATTGTATATTACATGTTTACTTACATATTTATTTATTTGATTCTTTCTTAATCAAAAGAATTTCCTGTATTCTTTTGAAAGTAAGATTTAACCATGTTGCTTACTGATAGGTCACCGCTAGAATAGCACTGCTACACAGTGCTTAGAATAACAGTGTTTTAAATGCTGTAATCATAGGCTGCATCTCAAAAGACAGGTATTAAGCGACACTGAGGGATGGTAACTAGTCATCACCGGTGATGATAAAATACAGCTTCACAACCTACATGGCTTCACTTCACCTCATGCCTGGAAGAGCTCTTTATGGCCATCAGCAGCAGACCCAGAGTTTTCTTACACCTTGTCAACACAGCCTCATTCTGGTTCATGAGAAATTCTGATGGCCAAAGTCTGTGCAAGCCGTCCACTGAAGTTGCTTTTTATCACTAGCATTCTCCAGGGAGAAGGTGAATATGGAAGGAAGCTGGGGGTAGTTTGTGTGTAGGTCCTCTCTGCTGAGAGTACCAGTTGTTCCTTGGACAGAAGGCAGATGCAAGGATGACCCCAGCAACCCTTCATCACAGCCCACAGGCTAGCACATAGTCAGCTGTAGGGGCTGGCATCTTGAAAATTATCTGAATGAAGTCCTTTGCCATTTTTTCTTATGGAAAATTGCTTTTGATAAGCTTTTTAAAATCCAGTACTTTTTCAGGAATGCCTCCCTCAAGTGTCAAAGGTAGCTGGCTATCATACTTAGCTCTCTTTCTTATTCCTAGCCTATTAGGGACCTTTATTTTAATCCTTAACATTGCTGTTTCAGAGACAATTCATATTTATGCTTTGGAAGTACTAGGAGACAAGTACAGTCATACCAAAATATGGGTTTTCAAATTCTTGAGACTCTTTACTAAATGAAGAACAGATATTTTATTTTATATTTTTCAAGGAAGCTGTCTTTTTCCTTCTTGCCTTAATCACTGTTTATGGTCAGAGCTTATTTCATAAGCTCTATGCCTTAACAATCATTTGACTTTTTTCAGTGCATGTGAAAAACATTTTCTTTTAGCAAAAAACAAAACTATCATGAATATTGTGCCTTTTTAACACCTTGAATATCACCTGCCCTTTATGTGCTGAGCTTTGTTCATTTTGAATAGGGATTTTTCTGTAATCTCTTATATAACACAGCTTGTGAAAACACTCAATGGCAATTGTGGTCTGGGAGAGACTTCTTATCCTCCAGACTCAAGATTGTGTGCTCCAAAGTTGCAATGGGCTTCAAGATTTTTTAAAAAGCCTTATAGCACTGCCAAGCTTAATTTGAATCCAAGTAAGGGCTGACTTTTAAATGTCATACTGTCTTATCCTCAAAATATTATCATCTTATCAAATCTTTCAACAAAATATATATGTAATTTCCATTCATAATTATTGCAAATTAAGTCATCAAGGAAATATTATGCTAAGACAGAAAATAAAAGGTTTTAGGCTTCAATTATTTAAATATAAAATCCAATCCACTAACAGTGAAATATGTTAGGAAAAAATTAAATCTCTTTTGTCTTGCAGATTCTGACATTAAAGACTTTTTTTATAAGCTTTACTGCAAGAATACACTGATATACATATTTAAACAAATTTTATTCCTTAATACTGCTTTAAGTAGAATTAGTTGTAATGTTCTTAATGAATTGCTAAACTTGAAAATGTTCAGGGATACAAAGAGGAATCTAATTCTTTTCTTATAAATCTGTGCATTAATACATAGAAATAACATTAAATATGCTCAAAAGTAATATCCACCTTCATACAGTTACCAAGTATTTTTTAAACATTCTAGTGGTAAACTATTATCTAATAGACCCTAAAACTAAACAAATATGATAAATGCCTTTAGGTTACCTGTTGTCATTAAAGAATATTGAATTGGTTGAAAATAAAGAACATTATACAGAAAAATGTAGCAGTCAAAAATACCAGGATAAGAATTTGGCCTGCATTTGGAAGCTGTCTCAACCAACACATGCATCCCATGGGGTGAGGTGTAAATGTACCCATTTTAGGGGATGAAGCATGCAAATGCATGTTGTGCGCTTCAGTCAGTGTCTGGAATTTCAACCTCCTCATGCAGCTTGTGATATTACTTTTACAAGTATTAATTCTCTGGCTTCACCTTAAAACTCTATATTCATTGGATTCCTGTCATTAACTTCTTTACATTTTTATTAGAAAAAAAACAATTTCCTATCATTTACATGAGAAAAATACATTTGCTTCCTAAGAAGTGAAATTCTTCTGCTCTTATCCCTTGAGGATGCCTGATTCTGTTGCCCCTTGAGATTTCATAGGATCAAGAACTCACAATTCTGCTGGCTCTATGTTTTGACTATGGCTCAAGTCAATGCTCTTCTGGTTTTTACTAGTGATGATCTGGTCTATTGTCAGTAAACATTCTAAGCCAAACCATTATAACCCATCCCTAGATCTTTCTTCCTCACAGGATGATCCTTTCCTATTTTGCACATTTTTCTTTTCTTTTTACAGCTGCATCTGTGACATATGGAAGTTCCCAGTCTAGGGGTTGAATTGGAGCTGCAGATACAGCCTATGTCCCAGCCATGGCAGCACTGGATCTGAGCTAGGGCCTAGGCTGCAGCTTGTGGCAAGCCAGATCCTTAATCCACTGACCGAGGCCAGGGATCAAGCCTACATTATGTTGGTTTCTTAATCTGATGAACCACAATGGGAGCTCCCCATTTTGAACACATTTCAACCCTTCCCTTACCCTTTTAAGACAAACCCCGTCCCTCATGTTCATGGTTTGCATTCTGTATCTTCACCTTAGACAACAACTGTTCTTTCCTTTAGATTCCTCTGTGATTAACAAAGTATTCCCTTATGAACTTTTCAACAAAATATTGAACCCCAATCTCATATGGGAGCTCCAATTTCATATATGGGTGGCTACCACACAATGTCTTTAGATTCCTATTAGGGGACACTGTGGTTTCTTGACATTTGCAACTTCCTGCCCACCCCCTTCCTTCTCCACAGACTTTCAAAGGTAACACTATTTCTGACTTTTACAAGTCATTAAGTCACCCTTTATATTTGTCTTGTATAAACAGATGAATGTTGCACTTCATCAAGGAAATAGGGTAGAGGGAAGAAGCAAAATGCAGAAATTTGCTTTAAATTTTTTTCTATTTGCGTAGCATTTTAGTGTAACTTGTTAGAATAATGTTTTTAAAAAATTCTGCAAGCAGTTGAATTCTGCCAAACCACATGTGCTTGGAAGAGGACTTCAAGTTCCAAGTGAAAATGCTGCCCATTCCACACTCTGATTTTGGATTTATGGGACCCTGAGCAGAGAATTCAGCAATGAGCTGTCTGAGCTTCTGATCTACACAGCCATGAAGTAACAAATGGGAGCTGTTATAAGTCACACAGTGTGTGGAAATTTGTTCCTCAGCAATAAAAGCTACTATATCACACACATATAGAGGTACAGCAACAGAGGGAAGGGGTGGGGGGGAGGGAGAAGGAGATAAAGAAGGAGGGAGAGAGAAAGATTTAAATAGTAGGGCAAGGATTTCAATTCCTTCTGTTTCTACTCAGGGAGATTCTAGCTTAAAGTGAGCCTGTGGTAGAAGATACCACTGCTCTGCCTCCAGATGTTCTAGTGTCTCTGTAACTTTCACAGAATGAGTTTTGCACATTACCGAGACACTTCTTTTGATTAAGAAAAGTTAGGAAAAGCCATTTTCTATTAAATATGATTGTAAACCCAAGTCAGTAGCATCATCTCATGTTCAAACTCAGACAAATGTATCTGTTTACACATGGGAGGAAAACAGGACTGGGCTGGATTTCTTAGGAAATGCACAACATTAAGTGAGGCAGGAGTATGGCCATGCATTCAGTTCAGGTGACATAATACACCAAGATAATTTTATTTTCACATACTTATTGCTTTACAAATTCAGTGTATATCTATGTCCTTTTTATTTTTATTTTGGCCCTGCTCATGGCACACGGAATTTCTTGGGCCAGAGATTGAATCCAAGCTTCAACTGTAATCTATGCTACAGCTGTAGCAAAACTGGATCCTTAACCCTCTGCACCAAGCCAGGGATGGAACCCATGCCTCAGCAGCAACCTGAGCTGCTGCAGAGACAATGCCAGATCCTACAGCAGAACTCCTATCTGTGTCTTGAATTAGAGCTAACTTTACTATGGTCCCGTATCTTTTTATTGTTATGAATTCAATAGAGAAAGGTGAATTAAAATTATTTATTTTACATAATTTAAAAATTAGGAAAACATTTTGTCACTTTTTTATGTAGAAACACTCATAAAATAAGCTTCTGTAAAGAAATGCTTTTGTAAATGAGTTTATTAATCTGTCTAATCAGAATGTTGTTTATAATTTGGTAATTTGTAATTATTCATCACATAAAATGTGTCAAGAAGTTTTTTTGCTAGGTCTCCACTCTTGGTTAGGTTCTGTTTTATGTGTATATGTAGCACTGGAACCTGCTCTCTCTTAGAACTCCTTACAATGTATGGAGATTATCTTAACTCTGACTGAACAAGCCATGAGCTCACTGAGGAAAGGAATCTTGCCTTGCTCACTACTGAATGTTTCACACAAATATACACTCAATATCTATTGAACAAGCATTACTTTAAAATTCTAAAATAAAATTTATCAGAGTTTCCAGGTGGTACAATGTTAAGTATCTGGCATTGTCACTGCTGTGGCTCAGGTCACTGCTATGGTACAGGTTAGATCCCTGGCCTGGGAACTCCCACCTGACACAGGTCCTGCCAAAAAGATTTTTTAAAATAAATAAAATTTATGAGTATAACTTATGTTTTATTTAATTTCATTCATTAACTCAGATATTTTCAGTTCAGGTCACGTGGCAGTGGGGATGTAAAAAAGAATGTTACCTTAGTTTTGCAATCAAGGTGCCCACAGTCTAGTGTCATGAAGCTACAAGTCAAATTTAGAGCCCAATTATAACAGCTCATTCTCAGTGACTTGTAACACCCACTGCAATGTATTCACTTCAAACTGTCTCATGTGATTCCCTAATTATATTATATGGTAACTTAGTAAATGATTTCAAATCCATTAGATAAGAGGCATAATAAAAATTAAAAAATAGATTTAGTAAAATAAAGGGTTCTGTGGCAATAATATGATGTGCTTCCTTTGATTTATAAACTGGTTAATCTTGAATGAATATCTTGGTAGCATTTCATCTGGTTTTCATTTTACAAATATAAGGAGTACATCTGAAAGAATTTTGTTGATTCCTGCTGGGTTTAAAACTTCAATTAATTGACTACCATTCTATTTCCCATGAGAGCTAGCCTAACTTCTCCAATATTTCTTCATAATTCACATATCTGAGAGCAGGAACATATTGGTTGGAATGATTTTGTGTCCCAGTAGGAGCAATTATACATTTTCTTAGGTGATTGGTACTGCATGCAAGTCTATTGGTGAGCAGTAACCTGTGCCTTGTAATTCCTTTAATTTCATTTATATTCAGCTGGGAGAGGAGCCAGATTTCTCCTGGCTTCCACACACTCACTGATGGTTAGACAGTAAAGATGCTTCTTATTTTCCCCTCTGCAGTTGCAGACTTGACAGCTCTAACACTCTTCTTTTTGCGGCACTTTCTGTCACTACCTATTATTCACCAGGAACAAATTTTCTACATTTATCATGTTTACCCAGCAAACTTCCCCATTCCTTTACTTTTGAATGTAAGTTCATTTGAATCCTTTAAAAATAGCCTAGATTTGGAACTACAAATTAAATTTCTTAAGGTAAAAAGTTGCCAAGAGGCCATATTTTGGAGGCACTGTGTTTACTATGTACGTCAAAATTTACATACTATTGATATGCTCCATTTGTCTTGGCATCTGTTACTGATTTTCTTAACTACAAATGAACATATTTTAACTTTCCTGGCTGTTCTCCCTAGCAGAGTGAGGGCTGGCCTTGAAATTCCAACTTTATAAAGTTACATGCCATTTTCATTTTTAATTTGGGTATGGTAGGGCTATAATATGTATATGTAAATTTTCAATGTATGTATCTTTTAAGAGAGTGATGGGTTTGAGGAGCATCCTATTCTCAAAAAATAAGGGAAATTAGGATGACTTGAGGTGAGGGACTGTAGTGCACTCCATTAACAGTGAAACTGTCCTCTACCCAACTAGTCCAGCAGTGCTGCCCCTCTCCAATGCGTACAGGTAAAAGCTAACAGTTCCAAGGTATTACATTCCCTCGGAAGATAAATAGCAAAAGTTCATCAATCTGCTGAAAGTCACTTTCTTACTAAACTATATAATTGAATATATTAAACATATAAGCACATACACATATAAGCAACATGGACATTAAATATATATATACACACACACATAACAAACTACTATGTATAAAGAAAATAAGATACAGTGATGCAACATACAGCACAGGGACAGGGGGTATAGCCAATATTTTAGAATAACATTAAATGGAGTATAATCTATACAAATATTGGATTACTATGTCATACATGTGAAATTAATACTGTAAATCAACTAAAATAAAAAGTCATACAAAATATATATATAATGCAAACATCATTTACCCTTACCCCTCAATTAATTGATGAAAGAATATCAGCAGTGTCTTTGAAGCCCATTTTCATCTTTAAGTCATTGCATTTTTCTGAAAGGATTTAATCTACTTTCCTGAATATTTTATTACCCATTCTACTTTTCTTTATACCTTTTATCATGCAGTTGTATTTACTTAAGTAATATATCCCAAATATACTGTGTGGATTCATTTGTGGTTATTATTTCTTAACATTTTGTCTTTGAGATGTGATCATGATGTTTTATATTTATTTTATTATTATCTTTTTTAATGGTTACACCTGTGACATACGGAAGTTCCCAGTTCAGGGACTGAATCTGAGCTTCAGCTGCAGCAACTTTGGATCCTTTAATGCACTGCCCCAGGCCCAGGATCAAACCTATACCTCAGCAGTGACCTGAGCTGCTAAGCTGCTGCCATTGGATTCTTAACTCTCTGCACCACAGTGGGAAATCATGTGCTGTTTTAAATTACTATAGTTCATCTGATTTAATTACTATGTCATATTCCACAATGTATTCATTTTTTATGATGGTATTTGGTTAACTTCCAAATTTTTGATTTTTACAAACATTGCCAGTATAAAAATTCTTCCTTGTACACGTGTGTAAGGATGTATTCGTGGAAGCAGAATGGTTGTACCATAAGGAATATGCAGTACATTGTGTAACATCAAACTGTTTTCTAAAGTATCTGTATCAATCCACATTCCCATCAGCACTAAAAGAGAGTTTCTTTTCTTCCTCATCCTACTCATCATGTAGTATTTTTCTTCCTTTACTGCATTAGTCTGTATTTACTGTATTTATAAATAATCTTATTTTCTAACGTTGAACTAATTTGCATTTTTAGTATAGGCACATGTGCATAACAAAATCTTGGACACTATTGCAATCAATTTGCTAATATTTTGTTTAGAAATTTGTTATATTGATGACTAACCTTTATTTTTCCTATATTTATCTGCTATTAATATTTTATTGGAATAATACTGAGCATAAATGTCTGAATAATCTTAGCAATGTGTTCCTTGAATAAATACTATAATTTCCTAATAAAACAGGGTGGTTTGTGTTTTCTTTATATATAAAATACTATTATTTCTGGAGTTCCCATTGTGGCTCAACAGGTTATGAACCCAACTAGCATCCATGAAGATGTAGGTTTGATCCCTGACCTTGCTTACTGGGTTAAGGATCCAGCATTACCATGAGCTGTGATATAAGTCGCAAATTCGACTCAAATCCCATGTTGCCATGGCTGTGGCGGAGGCCTAGAGCCACAGTTCTCATTCCACCCCTAGCCTGGAAACTTCCATACAGTGCAGGAGTGGCTCTAAAAAAAAAGCAACAGAAAACTATTACTTCAATTTATTTGTTATAGACTATTTAGATTTTCAATTCTGCCCTATATAGTTATTATTATTATAAGAAATTCACTTATTCTACTCATTGCATAATGCTGTTTGTGACATTATACTATCTCTGCAATGATTAGGCCATGGTGTTTTCTTTTTCATTCCTAACATTGCTTATTGTTCTTTACCCTTTCTAATTTTTTTACACTTTCTAATTGCTTGAACTTTGTACATCTTATTAGTCTTTCTAAAGAATGAAATTTTGCTTACTGATTTTTTATGTTGTATTTATTGTTTTCTGCTTTTACAGTTACTATTTTTCTTATATTGATTTCATTTAGTGTTTTCTGTTATTCTAACTTATTTAAGTGCCAAACTGATTTCTTTTTATCTTTCTTTAAATTAAATATATATACATATATATTTACACACAGTACCACTTTAGCTTTAACAGAAAATTTTCACTTTGCAGTATATTCATTACCATTCAGTCATATTATGTTCAATTTTAATTACTTTACATAAAAGAGTGAATTTACTTCCCCTAACTTTGTGTTACAGTTGTTCTTGAGTAATGTCTTTATATCAAATATCAACTTTATATTTTTATATTGAATATCAATATTGCATTCTGGTCAAGAATGTGCTCTTAGGGTACAAATTCTGAGAATAAAATAACACTTTATTGCCTTGTAGCTGATTAATTTTTATGAATATGGTATGTTTGCTTGAAAATGTTATACTTTCTATATTTGTTTGGTGTCATGTTGTATTTATGTTCATTGTATCGTGTTTTTGTTTAGTTTAAATCTTATATATCTTTATTAAATTTTTAACATCTTCTTAATGTCCCTGGACTGGAATTATCATTTTCTTAGCATTTCTACAGTGTCACATTTATATATATGTAATGCTATTATTAGTTGCATGCATATTTATAATTTTTATCATCCTGATGACTTTTTCTTTGATGGAAGTGTAGATGATGTACAATGTAGTGTGTTTCTGGTATAAGCAAAATGATTCAGTTTAATGTACATATATATGAATACACACACACTGTTCTAGGTCCTCTATATATATAAAAAGAGAGAGGAGCTTGTACAGTAGGACCTTGATGATTATCTATTTTATATACAGTAGTGTGTATCTGCTAATCCCAAATTCCTAACTTATCTCTCCCTACCCTTTCCCCTTTGGTAACCATAAATTTGTTTTTTATGTCTGTGGGTCTATTTTGTAAATAAGTTCATTTTATCATTTTTTAGATTCCACATATAAGTTATATCATATGATGTTTGTCTTTGTATACCTTCACTTAGTATAGTAATCTCTAGGTCCACCTATGTTGCTGCAGATGGCATTATTCCATTCTTTTTTATGGCTGAGTAATATTCCATTGTATACATGTACTCCACTTTATTCATTCCTCTGCTGATGGACATTTAGGTTGCTTCCATATTGTAAGCAGTGCTGCTGTGAACAGTGCGGTGCATGTATCTTTCCAAATTTAAATTTTCTCCAGATACATGCCCAGGAATGAGACTGAGTCAGACAGTAATTCTATTTTAGTTTATTTTTTTATTTTTTTGTCCTTTTGGGTTTTTTTTAGGGCCACACCTGCAGCATAGAGAGGTTCCCAGGCTAGGGGTCAAATCAGAGATGTAGCTGCTGGCCTATGCCACAGCCATTGAAACAGCAGATTTGAGCCGCATCTGCAACCTATACCACAGATCACAGCAATGCCAGATCCTTAACCCACTGAGCGAGGCCAGGGATCAAATCCTCAACTTCATGGTTCCTAGTCAGATTCATTTTGGTTGCACCATGATGAGAACTCCTGTTTTTAGTTTTTTAAGGAACTTGCATACTATCCTCTGTCATGGCTGCACCAATTTACATCCCTACCAACAGTGTAGGAGAGTTCCCTTTTATCTCCACTATCCCCAGCATATATTACTTATAAATGTTTTGATGATAGCCATTCTTACTAGTGTGAATGATGACTTTAATACTTCTATTATTATTGTTTGATATGAACATTAATGTATCATCAATAATATATCTTGCTGTCCTATAATTTTATCCTCTTTCAAGTTCTAAATATATCCTAAAACTTATCTTCTTGCAAAAATGTATATAACTTTATTTTTAAATTAACAATATTTTTAACATGGATAATTTATTTATTCCTTTTGCACATTTGATTTCATGTACATTTATTCACTCCTACAATCATATTTATTTTGTGTTTAGTTTCCATTCATCTAATTTTCAACAATTCTTTTGTTGGTCAGCATGTATGTGCATGTACTTAGACGTGTGTAATTTTGTGTGTGTTTTACTGTGTCATGCTAATTTTGGATTGATTTCACTTATATACTACTATAATTCTATTCTTCAATACTATTGTAGATATTATGTATACTGTATTTTTTATCTACATGTTAAAATGTTAAGTATTATCTTCCTAATTATATAATAAATCCAGAATTCTTTAATTTCATAATATCCTCCTGACTTTTGTTTAACTTTAGTTCTGCAGTAATTGATACAATTCACCATTAGATAAGTAAATGTTATCTTTTCATTTACACAAAATAGCTCTGGCTTATCAACATGATTACATTTTTCAACACTCATTCTTTTTTTTTTGTCTTTTTATCTTTTTCTAGGGCCACACCCATGGCATATGGAGGTTCCCAGGCTACGGGTCAAATCGGAGCTGTAGCTGCTGGCCTTCATCACAGCCACAGCAACGTGGGACCCGAGCCACATCTGTGACCTACACCACAGCTCATGGCAATGCTGGATTCTTAACCCACTGAGCAAGGCCAGGGATTGAACCCGCAATTTCATGGTTCCTAGTCAGATTCGTTAACCACTGAGCCACAAGGGGAATTCCTTCAACATTAATTATTGTGTTAAAAAAGATAATTCAGGGAGTTCACGTCATGGCTCAGTGGTTAATGAACCGACTAGGAACCACAAAGTTGCAGGTTCAATCCCTGGCCTTGCTCAGTGGGTTAAGCATCCAGTGTTGCTATGAGCTGTGATGTAGATCAAAGACTCGGCTCAGATCCTGCATTGCTGTGGCTATGGTGTACGCCAGTGGCTACAGTTCCAATTTGACCCCTAGCCTGGGAACCTCCTTCATATGCCGTGGGAAAGGCCCTAGAAAAGGCAAAAAGACAAAAAAAAAAAAGGATAATTCAGGAGTTCCTGTTGTAGCTCAGCAGGATAAAAACCCGACATTGTGTTTGTGAGGATACAGGTATGATCCCTGGCCTCCTTCAGTGGTAAAGGATCCAGTGTTACTGTGGTGTAGGTTGCAAATGTGGCTTGGATCTGGTGTTGCTGTGGCTGTGACACAGGCCAGAGCTGCAGCTCCAATTTGACCCCTATCCCAGGGGCTTTCATATGCTGCAGGTGTAGCTGTAAAAAGAAAAAATAAAAAACAAAACAAAACATAATCCAACTGACTGAAAGATCTAACTGGCTGCATTCAGTGATTCATGAATTGAGTAGCATTCTGTCTGGCAAGCAGAGAGCAGGTCTGAGGAGCTGTACAAAATGGAAAAATTTTATAGGCAGAAGCCACACCTAAAAAGGGCATATGGAAGTCCCCTGGCTAGCTGTTGAATCAGAGCTATAGCTGCCAGCCTACACCACAGGAGAAAAGTTTCTAACAAAGAGCAGATTGTTTCAGACAGGATCACCTTCTTTTGGGGATGGTGGTTCTACTGGGCAGATTACCTCAGCAGGGCTAACCAGGTAATTCCAAAATAACTGGTAAAAGATGACATTCCTGGGAGAGGCTGGAACTCATAGGTATTAAGTTTTGGTATGCTGATGTGGAGCTCATCACAACTAGCTCCATTTTGGGCCTGTTACTTCTTTTCTAAACATTTGCCACTGAGACCTTTATGGTAAGTTTCTTTCCATACAAAGACCATTCTTTAGAAATTCCTTTAGTGAAAGTCTACTATTAATAAAATTTCTCAGCTCTCGCTTGTGTGATAATGGGTTTAGTTTGACCTTAATTTTGAAAGATAATTTATCCTAGTAGAGAATTCTAGAATGGCAGTTATACTTAAGTATTTTGAGGTCATTGTTCCATAATCGTCACTTCATCACTTTTTTTTTTTTTTTGCTCATGAGAAAATATACAAGAAGGACAAAATATTGTCTGTCTTTTTATCATCCTTACCATCTTTTACCTGCAGGCCTAAGCTATCACCATGTCTCACCTGGTTTCCTGTGATAAAATCCTAACTTGAACTCTCCTGGACCACCCTCTTCCTCAAACATGCCTTAGCTATTATTACACAGCAGCTGGACTGATCCCTTTAAAGTACAAGATAAGTCACTTTTCCTTCTTATAACCTTCCAGAGAGCTCTCTTTTCTATACTAAGTCAAAACCAAAATCATGACCAAGGTCTGGCCCCACCTGCCTGGTTCCATTAACTCTCTGACCCTATATGTCTTTTTTCTCTCTTTTGCTAACTTTACTCCAGGCTCTTTGGCCTCTTTGTGCTTCCTTGACCAAGCTAGATACACTCCAACTTTAGAGCATTTTTACTTCTTCATGGAACAGTTTTTTCCCCCAGACATTCAATGTTAACTCCTTCAGTGCCTTTAAGATTTTCCTCAATGCTAACTTCACATAGAGTAATGTCTTAAAAACCTCACTTGGAATTTCAAGCCTTACTCTTATCACTCTCAGTGTGCCTGATCCTAGCCTAATGCTATAATTCCTACAGCCTTTTAACAATATTATGTACTTATCTGTTATGCATATAATTCATTTTCTTTCTCTTTTCTATGCCATGGAAGGTAAATGTGAGGGCAAATTTTATCTATTTTATAATGTCTTCATGTGTCTTGATCAGTGCCTGGCATATAATATGTAGTCATTAGTTTATTACATAAATTAAGGAATGTTGGGCTATTGTTCTTATCCACTTTTCCCACAATTAGAATTGCTCAAGATATCACTACATTGAATTCTGAACCATGGTTGAATAACTCTAAATTCTTCCATGTAATTTTATATTCCATCTACTCCTCTCACCCAACACCACCAAACTATAGGCTCAAACATGCAACTGGAGTTCTTTAAATATTAGCCAGATCCTACAATTCCTTGGGTGTGCAATGTGTCTTTCTGGAGCAGAGACTGTACTTTTCTGCTTGGGCTTCAGTTAAAACTTCCCTAGTTATTGGCCTATAGAAAATGGTGTTTTGGAGATAGAAGAAAAAAGCAAAACTCTTGAATCATCTTGTTTTGTGCTTTTCCTAACAAAGGATGTCTCTTTTCTTCTTCAAAGGCTGAGGGGACCATCTTTGCCAGTAAGGGGCATTCAGGGGAATTTGGGAATCAGATGCTTTTGTTCATTCCCACTGCATGTTTCAGTGACCTACAGGTCTGATGTGATATAGACAGAGGAGGTTCCTGTGCCTGGAAATTTTCTCTCACTTTTACTGCTGTCATCCTCATGATCAAGGTTTTTTTTCCATTTTTTTATTACTCAAATGAATTTATCACATCTGTAGTTGTATAATGATCATAACAATCTGATTTCACAGGATTTCCATCCCACAGCCCAGGCACATCCCCCCATCTCCCAAATTGTCTCCTCCAGAGACCATAAGTTTTTCAATGTCTGTGAGTCAGCATCTGTTCTGCAAAGAAGTTCAGTCTGTCCTTTTTTCAGATTCCACATGTCATTGAAAGCATTGGATGTTGGTGTCTCATTGTATGGCTGACTTCACTTAGCATGATAGTTTCTAGGTCCATCCATGTTGCTAAAAATGCTGATATTTCATTCTTTTTAATGGCTGAGTACTATTCCATCGTGTCTATGTACCACATCTTCTGGATCCACTCTGTCAATGGACATTTAGGTTGTTTGCATGTCTTGGCAATTGCAAATAGTGCTGAAATGAACATTGGAGTACATGTGTCTTTGCGAGTCATGGTTTTCTCTGGATAGGTGCCCAGGAGTGGGATTGCTGGATCAAATGGGAGTTCTATTTTTAGTTACCTGAGGAATCTCCATACTGCAATCCACAGTGGTTGCACCAATGTACAATCCCACCAACAGTGTACTAGGGTTCCTTTTTCTCCACACCCTCTCCAGCACTTTTTGTTTGTAGACTTTTGGACGATGGCCATTCTGGCAGTGTAAGGTGGTACCTCAGAGTGGTTTTGATTTGCATCTCTCTAATAATGAGTGATGCTGAACATCTTTTCATGTGTTTCTTGGGCATCTGTATGTCTTCTTTGGAGAATTGTCTGTTTAGATCTTCTGGCCATTTTTTGATGGGGTTGTTTGTTTGTTTGTTTGGTATGGCGCTGCAGAAGATGTTTATAAATTTTGGAGATGAATCCCTTGTCAGTCGATTCACTTGCAAAGATTTTCTCCCATTCTGTGGGTTGTCTTTTTGTGTTGTTTAGGGTTTCCTTTGCTGTGCTGTTTTTTTGTTTTTTGGGTTTTTTGTTTTTTTTTTTTTTGTCTTTTTGTCTTTTTAAGGCCACACCTGCAGCATATGGAAGTTCCCAGGCCAGGGGTCTAATCAGAGCTGTAGCTGCCAGCATATGCCACAGCAATGCGAGATCACAGCTGCATCTGCAAACTATACCACACCTCATGGCAACGCCAGATCCTTAACCACTGAGCGAGGCCAGGGATTGAACTTGCATCCAAGCCATGTCTGTGACCTACACCATAGCTCACGGCAATGCTGGATCCTTAGCCACTGAGTGAGGCCAGGGATTGAACCTGCATTCTGCTCGATACTAGTCAGGTTCATTTCCCAAGCCACGATGGGAACACCTCAATATTGACTTTTGTCAACATAAGTACCTTTTTTTCCCCTCATCATTACTATTTGCCTTCCACTCCTACATTTTTTTATGAAGAATACCCTTCAATACTTCTGTTGATGCTAACTATGGCTATTATGAACTGTAGAATTTTACTTTTCCCTCATTCTGGAATGATGTTTGAGCACTGTATTCAGTTCTCCACTGAGTCTCCAAGCCTCTTTTCCAGTCCTGTGTGGGTGTGAAGCCCAAGGACTAAGTGGATCCAATAATCCCCAAGCATAGCTGCAGAAATGCTAGCTCATGAGTCAAAGCTACAGTTTTCAGCAATTTATTGTCTTCTGAAATAATGGGAATTTCCTTTTCTTTTGTGACCCCAGGCATACTTTTTAACAGACATTTTTGTTACATTTTATCTGGCATTATATATTTTTGTGAATGCTACAGCATAACCTGATTTTTCATATCACAGGCATTAAAATGTCTTAGTACTATGACTTCATGAGACTAAATTATGCCTGTATATTTAGAACAAGGTCACTTTGATTATATTTGAATATAAGAAGATATTCAATGATACACCACATTAAAATTTTGATAAATTCTTTAAAAAATGTTTCTCTCCAAAGATATTAAAGTTAAGATTTAGTAGGACTTTAAAATGATTCTAATTGCACCCCTAGCCTGCCCCCAAATCCCCCATTAACCTTTGACTTTAACAAGAACACCATGATAAAGTTAATTCACATATCGAGGCCCACACAGTGAAGGCCACGCTGAAGGCCCAGCCGACATTACAAATATAAACCTAAGTCACCCTATGCTTACAGAACACTTCACTGTCCAGGAAATCTAATACTTGTCACAACCCTCCAATTCAGCATCAGCTAGCTTCCCTCACCTGAGAAAATAGGACCTTCCAGCCTCATCAGGAAATCCCCACCTCCTAGTCAATCATGCCCTGTTTCCACATTGCCTCTTGTAAGGCTCTAGGAAACTCACTCTCACCCAAAATCCCCAGGAAGAAAGTTCCATCCCCTGCTTGTGAGGCATGGTACTCCCCCCCCACCCACCCTCTTCCCAATCCATGCATTACTTTTCCCATAATAAAGGACTTCAAGTTCATTATTGTTATTCTTTTCAGTTAACACATTCCCTTTGCTTTAAGAACTTAGGAAAACAGATCACACATCAACATTTTTTATATTATCAGATATCAATGTTTGCTGAGTTAGTGGCTAAAAGATATTATTTTGTACATAACTTAGTTTGCATTTCCTTGAAAATATATCTTCATCTGATGAGCCCTGCTTTGATAAATTGACTGTTCATGAGTCTTACCAGTTAATTTTTTAATATTTTTCATCAATATGTAGAATTTCTTCATACTTTATTTATTTATTTATTTATTTATTGCTGTTTTTTTTTTTTCAGGGCCACACCTGCAGTATATGGAGGTTCCCAGGCTAGAGGTCAAATTGGAGCTGTGGCCACTGGCCTACACCACAGCCACAGCCATGCCAGAACTGAGCCATGGCTGCAACCTACACCACAAGCTTACAGCAATGCTGGATCCTTAACCACTGAGCAGGGCCAGGGATCAAACCTGCAACCTCATGGTTCCCAGTTGGTTTCATTTCTGCCACACCATGATGGGACTTCCCTGTGCCATGATAGGAACTCTGAATTTCTTCATGCTTCATTCTTTGTACTCTGTATCTCACCAAATATATTCTTTAATGTTGAGCAAGCCCATCTGATGCATAAAAGTATAAAATCAATTGTCCTACAGTGAGAGCGCAGCAGGTTCTTAACTGCCCTTTTGGCTATTGCTCTTTGTTTTCCACTTATAGTCAAATGACCCTTTCTATCTTGCTACAAGTACAATTTCTTCCACACAGTCTGCTACCTGTTATCAAATGCTGAGTGGAATCACATCATCATTCAACATTTTGCCCACTCTCTTTTAGAACATTTGCAAAATTTTCTACACACATTTTTCCATGTGTCAAATTCTCTTCATTGTTCCCCACATTTATCGAGACCTAATTGTCACATAACATTGTGTAAGTTTAAGATGTACACTGTGGTGATTTGATATATGTGAGCACTGCAAAATGATTACCATGATAAGGTTAGTGCACTAATCACTACACATGGTTACCTTTTCTTCCCCTGCCATAGTGAGGACTTGTAAGACATACTCTCTTGGCAGCTTTCAAGTAGACAATATGGTGGTGCTACCTACAGGTGGCCTTTGAAAAATGAAGTGGAACTTATATTTAGCTCTCTGTGTCCAGGATTCTCTCACATCCTGAGATTCAACCACTCACAGCCATGCACACTGTGGTGTTCGCTACTGAAAAATATCCATGTATAAGTGGATCTGCACAGTTCAAACCTGTGTTGTTCAAGGTCAACTGTGTAGACATCACCTCATACATTAGATTCTCAAAAATTAATTCACCTTGTGACTGGCGGTTTGTATCCTTTGCCCAATAAATTGTTGTATTGATTTACCAAACACAATGTCCACTTCCTGAAAGTGATAAAGTAGCTCAAAATACACTTTACTGTCACTTTTAGTAAAATGCTCATCCAATTAAACTATTCTGAGTTTCTCAATCAATGCATTTACATATATATGATCTATTAATAATTTATATATTGGAGTTTTACAAGATTAGTTGTGAAAAAAAGATAAAATATCTTACAGCAATTATGAGTTTCATGATATAAACATTAATTTTTCAGAACTAATTAATAAAGATGTAAAATTTCTAACCTTTAAATACTGGAATATATTCCTTTAAATAAAGGGTGTTATTATACATGGTGAAACAAACAATTTTGTGTCAAACTCTAATTCTAAATGAAAAAGTGATAGCTCATTCTGATAGAAATTAAGTGATATTAATCCCACTAATCTAAATTGTTCCTATCCCTTCACCCTACATCCCTTGTTTTGGCATAATAATGAGTGATCTACAGAATTTTCTCTGTTAGTTAAGAAGCTCCTCTAAAATGTTATCCATATTTGGAGGCACAGTCCTCTCATTATTTTCCTTTGTTTATATAAGTAATAGATCATAATTATTTTTCTCAAGTGAAAAATATAGTGTCATAGACCCTGAAGACAATTTATAAAATCTCAAACTATTTAAGTAGCAAACTTTTTAAACACAGTAGTCTATCTCCCCACCACTAATTTTAAGTGTTTTTATATTCAGGAAGGATGTAAATTTTCCCAGAGGTTACTAATAACTTGTAGATTCATATCTTCAACTCTGTATATAATTAGAAAGGCTTTAAGGATTTTACAAAAACCAAAACCAAAACCCCTCCCAAACCCAAATGCCTATTTGCCTTAACTTCTCCCAACATCCTCCAGTAGTCTCCTTTTATACTCAGCACCTGGCAGGACACAGCAGCAGTGGTGGAGTAGAGAGGAAAGAAGCCAGAGAATCACCATTTGTCAAAGAGTTACTGTGAAGTAGCTATGGCCTAGTAGATCTCCTATAATAGTTTTTACAAAAAAAATTATCACATCTATCTCACAGATATACAAAATGATATTTGGAAACAGTAAATGGCTTGCAAAAAGGCAAGTATATTTGATGTTGAGAACCATGTTGTTTCTAGTACATTATCTTGGGATTTTCTTGGCCTTCCTTAGGCTATGCTCAAATATTCCTATTTACTCTACCACTGGATTCATCTACTGCACAGATGGAAGTAATGTGGTGGAGAGTGTCAGTAATTTGGAGAAGATCAAGATACATGCCTGGTAAAAGTATTAAAAAAAAGTAAGCCTATGAATTTTCTTCCTTTGACCAAAGCAATTCCACTTTGTAAGAAGGTAAGCAATAGCGGCATTGTGGAGCAAAGACTGAATAGGAATCGCATGACTAGGCAGTGGTGATGGGTGGTAGTTGACTTTGTGATATCAGGTCCCAAAGGATGAACACATCAGGATGTTTGGTGGTTACACTATGGATCTTATGAGAAAATCCTTTGAATGTGTGTGAGCAAAAGGCTGTGATGTGCTTTACTTCATACTGTCACTCAGTGTTGACTATGTTCTGTAGTAGTGACTTAAGAAACAGAGAAGTCAAATAGAGATCAATGGGACCTAATTGCCTCACATATCTGGCCACACTTACCTACTTAGATGATCCTGGGACATTTATTCCAGATAGCATTTCTAAAAGAGTTGCTTTTGTTTTGGATTCATTATATATTATGGTGCTTGGAAGATAGATATTATATTAATCCCACAATCAGTTGACATTGTATTTTCCCATTGAAACAACTATTGCAGTATTTTCAGAGAAAAACAAACTTTCTTCATTCACATCTGCTATCAATTTCTTTTATTCTAGAGTGCAGATAAACTTTTAATTATCTCAAATATCCTAACTGAAAATAAATCCTAGGAATTCTCTAAATAACTGGTTATAAATGGTACCTGTTATACAGAGCAGAGAAACAGTCTCATTAGTTGCTATAATTCATATTCAGAATTTTGAACTAGTGTAATTACCACAAAAAGTATAACCTTTGAACTTAAGTAATTAAAGTACAGCTTTTATTGCTTAATTATGGCATAAAACAAATGTTTCTGGGTTCATAAGTAAGTAGACATCTGAAAAATTATAGTTATTTCAAATTTATTCAATAGCAGCCTACAAAGACATTTCAGTAAAAGATACTGGAATTCATTCTTTTAAAAATTTGCATTTCTGAAGATGTTATGATTGTAATAATATTCTTAATCTCAGTATTAAAATAACTAAAACCTGTAGATAGTCTTTGGATTTGGAAATAATCCTTTAAAATTCTGTTACTTTGTTAAATACTTTAGGGGGAAAAAAAAGGAAGATGTTAAGTGCCATTTAAAAGGGATCCAGTTCTGGAGTTCCTGTTAGGGCTCAGGGGAAACGAACCTGACTAGTATCCATGAGAACATGGATTAGATCCCTTCTCACTCTGTTGGTTAAGGATGCAGTGTTACTGTGAGCTGCTGTGTAAGTTGCAGATGGGGCTCGGATCCCATGATGCTGTGGCTATGGTGTCAGCCAGCAGCTGTAGCTCCAATTTGACCCCTAGCCTGGCAATTACCAAATGCTGTGAGTGCAGCCCCCTCTAAAAAAGACATAAAAAGGGACCCAATTCATTATTTAAATAATTATCATTTCATTATTTTAAAAATTTTTTGATCAGAGAAGTTTAGCATGGCATAAATCTGACACTTTTATTTCATTTTAACATTAAAGTGATAGCATGAAGGAAACATTGTTAATACACTTTTACAGGTGAGGAAATTGACCCTTAGAAAGGTCAATTTCCAAGGTCACACAGATGGATTTAATGGCTAATCTATAAATCATATATGGGCAACCTGATGTCAATATGCAAGCTCTTAATCAGACAGTTTTTTTGGTCTCTTGAAAACAGTGCATTAACTTGAGATAATAACAAAAAATACACATTTGTTAAGAACAACAGGCATTGTGTTATAGAAAGAACATTTGACCTAGAAAGAAAATGCTAGGTTAGAATTCTGGTTCAGCCATTTACTGGGTCTGGAAAACAGGTTAAACCACATTAAATTCTGGATTCATCTTTCCACATGTTTGTATACAAACAGTTTTGTTCTTATATCATCTGCCTCATAAGACTGAGGATAAAAATGACATTGTACTTCCTGGTCATGCTACGGGAACATCAGTAATTATAATTAATAAAGCCAGATATGGTTTCAATTAACCAGGTTCTTATATCTCTAGACTATATAGATGAGCAACAAATTTCTTAGCAAACTTACATGTTCCCTCTTCAGCTCATCTGAATAGAACATTTTAATTTTTTGGCCACATTTGAGGCATGTGGAAGTTCACAGGCCAGGGATCGATCCCACACCACAGCAGTGACCCAAGTGGCTCCAGTAACAATGCTAGGCCCTTAACCATCTGTGGCACTGGAGAACTCCTAGAATACTTTAATTTTCACATCATCCCTTAGCATTATTACAAAACAACCAAATACACTGTATTTTCAAAACCCACTGGATATCCAAAGCCCTCATAGTTTTCTGCTTTTCAAAAATCTTTGCCCCATTTCTACTATTTTTTCGGTCGAAACCCATTCTCTTTCTGTCTTCTTCCTTCTTTGTCATTAACTTCACCTGCTGTTTTTGATAAGCCTCAAATACTGGATATGCCTTTAAATATCTGAAGAAGTACATTTCTTCTCTCCTCAAGCTCTTTCTGAAACTAATAGCTCTAAATAAAGCTATTTATATCTACCATTGAACTATAGGACTTTAATACTGATTTGTTATTTGGCCTCTAGATTTTTATCTCCAAATACTTACCCTACATACTCACTTAGGTGTTTGTACATGCATGTCATTTGTTGCACAGAAAAAGAGACATGCACCCCTTTGTTCGCTGCAGCACTATTCAAAATAGTCAAGACATAGAAACAATCTAAATGTCCAAAAAGGACAGATGAATGCATTAACAAGACATGGTACATATAAACAATGGAGTACTACTCAGCCATAAAAAATAATGTCATTTTCAGCAACATGTATGGAGCTGGAGACTTTCATGCTAAGTGAAGTGAGTCAAAAAGAGAAAGACAAATACCACATGATACCACATATCTGGAATCTAATATATGGCACAAATGAACTTTTCTACAGAAAATAAACTCATGGACATGGAGAACAGGCTTGTGGTTGCCAAGGGAGGGGGAGGGGCAGGAGGAGGAAGTGGGATGGACTGGAAGTTTGGGGTCAATAGATACAAACTATTGCATTTGGAATGGATAAGCTATGACATCCTGCTGTACAGCACAGGGAATTATATTCAATCACTTGTGATAGAACATGACAGAATAATGTGAAAAAAAGTGTATATATATATATATATATATATATATATATATATAACTGGGTCACTTTGCAGTACAGAAAAAACTGACAAACCATTATAAATCAACTATAATAAAATCATTTTTAAAAATTAAAAAAAGTTCCCATGATAGACCATTTGTTTACCCATCCCCTTCAAATGCTCTAATTCAAGCCCCAACTTCAATTTAGAATACATGCTATCTACACATTTGTTAAAGACATACATTTCAAAGGTATTCTATCTCTCATTCACTCTCTCAGGCTCCCTACCAGCCAGACTTTTGACTGTGAGACTGCGTTTTATTATTTCAACTGTTTTCCCATATGACTACTCCAGTCCAAGCTGCCATATATGTACTTTCCTTTAAATAATTCAAAAGTCTCCTGATTAATTAACCTTTTTCCACTCCTGTGTTCCAGTAATAAATTTCCACAAAGCCTACAGAGAAAAAACTTTCAAACTAAGTCATTTAAGCCATTCTTCTACAATAAAGTAATAATAATTAAAAGACAAATCAAAATTTAAAAAAATCCAAAGCAACAGTATATATTAATATCTTCCCATGACAAAATCCAAAGTCTTATTGTGGATTTCATGACTCAGGAGTCTGAGGGTCCTAACTGCCTCACCATCCACATCAGCCACAAAAGGGGAGCCAACCCTTTTGCTCCACTCACAAAGGCCATGCTGTTTTTCTATTATTTAAACACTTCAATCTTATTTCCATCTCAGGTGGGCTGTATTTGCTGTTCATGATGCCTACAAAGCAGTTATCTTGAGTCTGTTAGTGGGTGATCCCTATATGTCAGTGGGGTCTCAGTTCTACTCAGTCAGGAGTTCCTATACACCCTGAGGCATGAATTTCTCTCCCTTCCTTCCTCCCTCTCTCCTTTCCCATCTCCCCTTTCTCCCTTTATCCCCTCTTCCACGCCCCCACCCCTCATTTCCATCTGACTAAAATCTTATGTTGCTTAGTGATTTCTGAGAGGCAGAACCTGTTTCCTAATAAAGAAAACCCCAGATATTCATATCCTCAGTTTCCTGAAGGCCACATTGATCCAATCTGAGCTAATTAGATTCACACTTTGAATCAAGTGCTCTGGCAACAACCAGGACAAGGGAAAATGCATTCTGAGAGGTGTAGTAGCAGCAACACAGGGTTTCCTAGGACTGCAGCACCAGCAGGGCCAGAGAGCACATTGTGTCCTCAGAGCCAGGAGCCACCTGGGCAGGATGCTAGTGCAAAGGCTTGCCTCCACCTGTGGATGTGCCTGCCTAGTATCCCTCATTCCTGTGCCATTTTTCTGAGCCCAAGTTCTGCAGGCTTCTCAGGAATTCTGACTTCTTCAACATCGATACCAATTTTCTGTCTAAATGAGAGGCAGCTTCAGCTGCTTGTCAATAGACATCTCCATGGTCATTCTCTATTCCATTACTCAATTTTATGTTCTTCAGACAATGTATTCAAACCTAAAATCATCTTATGTATTGATTTGTGTGTTTGGTTTTTGCGCATTTTCAACTTTTAATTCTAGGTCTGACATGGCATTAAAGACACATATTTTAAATACAGAGAAGGAAGAAATACCATGTATTTTTTCTATATGGTTTCCTTCCTTAAAATTCTCAATGAAATAAATCTTAACAATTGACTTTTTTTTTTTTTTTACCTTACTGGTATTACTTAGGAACATAGAACTAAGTTGTGAGCAAATGACAGTGCAAGATATTACCGTTTTAGTTTAGAGGTAAATGTTTTTCCTAAGAGACATTTAATTTTTATTTGCCACTCTTTCCTTAATTGAATTGTATTCAGTTTTCTTGTGCACATTTTAGAAGTTACTTTAGTGTTCTTACATAATAAATGAAGGCATTATTTACTTATTGTATCATCTTATGTTTCTATACTCTTCAATGTTGCCCTAATAATGTGACCTAATGAAATTGTAAAAGGAAATCAATGAAGATAAAAATACACAGAAATATATAGAGACCAATGATAAATTACAGATATTCACCCATACACAATGCCTATATTTATACTTTTGCTTTTTTTTTTGAAATTAAGTTCCCACATTTTAAGTTCTACATGATGCCATTGAACATTTTTTCCTGACATATTTGTTGAGTTTTTAATATTCACCTTTATTAATTTTATCCTGAATGTACACATGTAGTGTTCTAGAACACTTTACAGGAAATACTGCATGTGTTGTCTTCCCTTTGTCTGGTCCTGGTCTTAGGGACAGGATGAGAGCCAAGCCATCTTTCCTACAAAAGTAGCTGAATACCCCAAACGCAAACAACAAAAATAAATGATTCTTCTCTGGAGTTCCTGTTGTGGTGCAGGAGTTAACAAATCTGACTAGGAACCATGAGGTTGTGGGTTCAGTCCCTGGCCTTGCTCAGTGGGTTAAGGATCCGGCCTTGCCATGAGCTGTGGTGTAGGTTGCAGACACAGCTCAGATCCCACATTGCTGTGGCTCTGGCGTAGGCTGGCGTCTACAGCTCTGACTGGACCCTAGCCTGGGAACCTTCATATGCTGCAGGAGTGGCCCTAGAAATGGCAAAAAGACCAAAAAAAAAAAAAAGATTCTTCTCTGTTTATAAAGAGGAAAGAGGAGGTGTTTCCGTCCCTTCCTAAGAGAATCTCCATGGAAACTAATGGGCCTGAATCCTATCTCCAATCTTTGGTATATGAACAAAATATTTCTGGAAGCCAGATAACCAAGTATTGTCTCTAAATTCTGGGCTTCTTTTCTTTTGAAAGATAAATACTTAAATAGTCTTCCAGTCTCCCCAGCACCTAGGAACCTTGTCCAGCCAGGCTGTAAGTGTTTGGCCCTTTCAGGAAGAGAAAAAAATCTTATGTGATCCTTTGGGATCAGATCAGTTAATCAGACAATGACTACAGATCTAATTCTTACAGTATATCAAGAAATTTCTAGGGGAAGTGAAGTCAAACAGTCCCCTGCTTTGTATCACATATATTTCCATGTCCCAGACAACTAAGGCCTTCAACAGGAACACTGAAAAATCCAGGAAAGTTTATCTCTCCATAATATCTTTCCCACTCCCAATGTGTCATTCCACCTAAAACTTTCCTAGGTCAGACACTTTTTAATTTCAGAGACTATCTTGCATACTTTCATGAATTAGGAGCAATGAAAAACACATGACTTTGTTCTAAAGAAATTTATAATTGGTTTAAGAGACAAGATACATGGAAATTAAAAAATAACATTAGAAATAATTCAAAGTGTAAAAATATTGTGATAGTACATAATGAAGTGTCAAAACTGGGTCAGCAATATATTATATCAGAAAGATTATGGTGGAGTTCCCATCGTGGCGCAGTGGTTAACGAATCCAACTAGGAACCATGAGGTTGTGGGTTCAATCCCTGCCCTTGCTCAGTGGGTTAATGATCTGGCATTGCCGTGATCTGCGGTGTAGGTTGTGGACATGGCTTGGATCCTGCGTTGCTGTGGCTGTGGTGTAGGATGGCAGCTACAGCTCCGATTTGACCCCTAGCCTGGGAACCTCCATACACTGTGGGAGCGGCCCAAGAAATGGCAAAAAAAAAAAAAAAGAAAGATTATGGAAATATTACCTTGTTATATCCAGAGTGGGTATTTAGAATATTAACAAATAAATTTCTATTTATTTATTAATTTTTTTCCTGTCAAGATCATTACATGCAGGCATTTGATATATTTGAAAGACCATTTCATTTAAAGGGAATTAATTTTATTTCCATCTCTTTCATACATGAGTTATACACACTTAGAGTTCTAAACTCTGATGCTCAACTTTCTTTAAATTCAAGAAATTATATTAGTTCATCCCAAATAATAATAAGATGGTTTACATCTAAATCTAGCATTCAGGAAGATGAATCTGAAAGTAGTAGGTAGGACAAATTCAAAATATTTATGAAATAATTTTGATAGATTTTGCAAAATTGCTGAGTGACTGGCACTGGATAACTTTAAGCAAGGGTGGGACAACTTGGAATGTTGTCGTGTTTTAGCAATTCTGTTGGGCTCTTAACATTCATCTTTATTAATTAAATTAATGAAGATGGATATTCTATCCCAGGAGATATACCATTAAAGAGAATTTGAAAAACTGAAGAGGGTTTTATTTATTTATTTATTTTTGATGATGCAGTATTATTTTAATTTCAGTTTTCACAAGCACTCATCAGTCTGATTCCTTTCCACAAATCTGCACCTTCTCACCACTCTGTGGTTGGGTGGTGTGTCATTTAGATTAATGTGTAGCAATTATGTATTGATTAGAAATACAAATCTTGAGTCACTGCTATCTGTTGCAAATACACATTTCCAGCATGTTTGTTGATACATTTATGATGTACTTAATGGATATGGTGTCCTTATAGTTTCTTTCTTTATTTTTTCTTTCTTAGGGCTGCACCTGTGGCACATGGACACTCCCAGGCTAGGGGCCCAATCAGAGCTGTAGCTGCCAGCCACAGCCACAGCCACAGCAATGCAGAATCTGAGCTGCATCTGTGGCCTACACCACAGCCCATGGCAACACTGGATCCTTAACTCACTGAGCAAAGCCGGGGATCAAACCTGCATCCTCATGGGTGCTCGTCAGATTTGTTAACCACTGAGCCATGATGGGAATTCCATGGTATCCTTATAATTTTGATACAATCACATTTGCTTTCTTTAGGGATGGACTCTCTGCATATATGCAGCAGAGAGAAAGAAGGGGAGGGTTCAATCATTTTACATGCATATTTCATCAGCTCTCCTGTTCTCAACCCACTTATAACCAACATCTGCCTTGTTTCATTGACTTACAAGCCTCTCAAGAGAAAAGGGTTCTCCCACGTTCCACATGGGCTAACACACCTATTCCCCATTTGCTCTCTTCACAGTTCCTGGCTTTTACTCACATACTCCACTATTCATTTGATCATTTGGAGGGACAAGCTATGAATGAGTGTGATCCACTCACCCCCTTTGAATGCAAAGACTGCCCACTCTCTGTCAGCACTGAAGCCCTCTTTCCAGGAAAGTCCTCATTCCTTTGCACAGACAAGGGATGGGTGCCATGCTCATTGTGAGAGTGAGTCTTTTTTTTAAAATCACATCTGTAGTGGTAAAACGATCATCACAATCCAATTTCACAGGATTTCCATCCCACAGCCCAGGCACATCCCCCCATCTCCCAAATCGTCTCCTCCAGAGACCATAAGTTTTCAAAGTCTGTGAGTCAGCATCTGTTCTGCAAAGAAGTTCAGTCTGTCCTTTTTTCAGATTCCACATGTCATTGAAAGCATTGGATGTTGGTGTCTCATTGTATGGCTGACTTCACTTAGCATGATAGTTTCTAGGTCCATCCATGTTGCTAAAAATGCTGATATTTCATTCTTTTTAATGGCTGAGTACTATTCCATTGTGTCTATGTACCACATCTTCTGGATCCACTCCTCTGTCGATGGACATTTAGGTTGTTTCCATGTCTTGGCTATTGTAAATAGTGCTACAATGAACATCGGGGTCCATGTGTTTTTGAGAGTCATTGTTTTCTCTGGATAGATGCCCAGGAGTGGGATTGCTGGATCAAATGGTAGTTCTATGTTTAGTTATCAGAGGAATCTCCATATTGTTTTCCACAGTGGTTGCACCAATTTAAAATCCTACCAACAGTGTACTAGGGTTCCTATTTCTCCACACCCTCTCCAGCACTTCTTGTTTGTGGACTTTTTGATGATGGCCATTCTGGCTGGTGTAAGGTGGTACCTCAGAGTGGTTTTGATTTGCATCTCTCTAAGAATGAGTGATGTTGAACGTCTTTTCATGTGTTTCTTGGCCATCTGTATGTCTTCTTAGGAGAATTGTCTGTTTAGATCTTCTGCCCATTTTTTGATGAGGTTGTTTGTTCTTTTGGTATTGAGCTGCAGAAGTTGTTTATAAATTTTGGAGATTAATCCCTTGTCAGTTGATTCATTTGCAAAGATTTTCTCCCATTCTGTGGGTTGTCTTTTCATTTTGTTTAGGGTTTCCATTTTGTTTAGGGTTTCCTGTGCAGAAACTTTTCAGTTTGATTAGGTCCCATTTGTTTATTTTTGTTTTTACTATCATTACTCTCAGAGGTGGATCTGAGAAGATGTTGCTGTCATTTATGTCAGAGAGCCTATGTTTTCCTCTAAGAGTTTTATAGTGTCTGGTCTTATATCTTATATCTAGGTCTTTAACCCATTTGGAGTTTATTTTTCTGTATGGTGTTAGGGAGTGTTCTCATTTCATTCTTTTCCATGTGGCTGTCCAGTTTTCCCAGCACCACTTATTGAACAAGCTGTCTTTTCTCTACCATATATTCTTGCCTCCTTTGTCATAGATTAGTTGGCTGTAGGTGTGTGGGTTGAATTCTGGGCTTTCTATCCTGTTCCACTGATCTATATTTCTGTCTTTGTGCCTGTACCATACGGTTTTGATGATTGTTGCTTTGTAGTATAGTCTGAAGTCTGGGAACCTGATTCCTCCAGCTCCATATTTCTTTTTCAGGATGTCTTTGGCTATTCTGGGACTTCTGTGCATCCAAACAAACTTTAAAATATTTTCTTTGAAGAGTTCCCCTCATGGCACAGTGGTTAACGAATCCAACTAGGAACCATGAGGTTGCAGGTTCGGTCCCTGCCCTTGCTCGGTGGGTTACCAATCTGGCGTTGCCGTGAGCTGTGGTGTAGGTTGCAGATGCAGCTCTGATCCCGCATTGCTGTGGCTGTGGTGTAGGCTGGTGACTACAGCTCCGATTCAACCCCTAGCCTGGGAACCTCCATATGCCACGAGAGCAGCCCAAGAAATGGAAAAAGACAAAAAAAAATTTTGTTTGAGTTCTGTGAAAAATGTCCTTGGTAATTTGATAGGGATTGCATTTAATCTGCAGATTGCCTTAGGTAGTATAATCATTTTGATAATATTAACTCTTCCAATCCATGTGCATGGTACATCTTTCCATCTATTTGTGTCGTCTTTGATTTCTTTCATCAGTGGCTTGTAGTTTTCAGAGTATAGGTCTTTTGTCTCTTTAGGTAGGTTTACTCCTAGGTATTTTATTCTTTTGGATGTGATGGTAAGCGGGATTGCTTCCCCAATTTCTCTTTCTGCTCTTTCATTGTTAGTATATAGAAATGCCATCGATTTCTGTGTATTAATTTTGTATCCTATGACTTTGCCAAATTCATGGATGAGCTCTAACAGTTTTCTGGTGGAGTCTTTAGGATTCTCTAGGTATAGTATCATGTCATCTGCAAATAGTGATAGTTTTACTTCTTCCTTTCCAAGTTGGATTCCTTTTATTTCTTTTACTTCTCTGATTGCTGTGGCTAGGACTTCCAAAACTATGTTGAAGAGTAGTTGTGAGAGTGGACATGCTTGTCTTGTTCCTGATCTCAGTGGGAATTCTTTCAGCTTTTCACCATTGAGAATGATGTTCACTGTGGGTTTGTCATATATGGCCTTTATTATGTTGAGGTAGGCTTCGGCCATGCCCACTTTCTGAAGGGTTTTTATCAGAAATGGGTGTTGGAATTTGTCAAAGGCTTTTTCCGTGTCTATTGAGAGGGTCATATGGTTTTGAGTCTTCAGTTTGTTAATGTGGTGTATCACACTGATGGATTTGTGGATATTGAAGAACCCTTGGATCCATGGGATAAATCCCACTTGATCATGATGTATAATCCTTTTAATGCATTGTTGGGTGTGGTTTGCTAGTATTTTGTTGACGATTTCTGCATCTATGTTCATCTGTGAAATTAGCCTGTAGTTTTCTTTTCTATGGTATCTTTGTCTGGTTTTGGTATCAGGGTGACAGTGGCCTCATAGAATGAGTTTGGGAGTATCCCTTCCTCTGCAATTTTTTGAAATAGTTTCCGAAGGATAGGTGTTAGCTCTTCTCTAAATGTTTGATAGAATTCACCTGTGAAGCCATCTGGTCCTGGACTTTTGTTTGTTGGACATTTTTAAACCACAGTTTCAGTTTCAGTCCTTGTGATGGGTCCGTTCATCTTTTCTATTTCATCTTGGTTTACTCCTAGAAGAGTGTACTTTTGCAAGAATTTGTCCATTTCTTCTAGGTTTTCCATTTTATTGTCAGAGAGTTGCATATAGTAGTCTCTTAGGATCCTTTGTATTTCTGTGATGTCTGCTTTTACTTCTCCTTTTTCATTTCTGATTTTATTGATTTGAGTCCTCTCTCTTTTTTCCTTGAGAAGTCTGGCTAAGGGTTTATCAATTTTGTTGATCTTTTCAAAGAACCAGCTTTTCATTTCATTGATCTTTTCTATGGTTTTCTTTGTTTCTATTTCATTGATTTCTGCTCTGATCTTTATGATTTCTTTCCTTCTGCTAACTTTAGGTCTCATCTGTTCTCTTTTGAGCTGCTTTAGATGAAAAGTTAGCTTGTTTCTTTGAGCTTTTTCTTGTTTCCTCAGGTGGGCTTGTATTGATATAAACTTTCCTCATAGAATGGCTTTTGCTGCATCCCATAGGTTTTGGAGTGTTGTATCTTTGTTGTCATTTGCTTTTAGGTATTTTTTAATTTCCTCTTTGATTTCTTCAGTGATCCATTGGTTGTTTAGTAGCATGTTGTTGAGTCTCCACATGTTTGTGTTTTTTGCAGTTTTTTTCTTGTTGTTGATTTCCAGTCGTATAGTGTTGTGGTCAGAAAAGATGCTTGATATGATTTCAATTTTCTTAAAATTACTAAGGTTGGATTTGTAGCCCAGGATGTGATCAATCTTAAGAGAATGTTCCATGTGCACTTGAGAAGAATGCGTATTCTGTTGCTTTTGGATGGAATGTCCTGTAAATATCTATTAAGTCAATCTGGTTTAATTCTTCATTCAGGGCCTGTGTTTCCTTATTGATATTCTGTCTGGTTGATCTGTCCATTGCTGCAAGTGGGGTTTTAAAATTCCCCATTAATATTGTGTTATTGTTGATTTGTCCTTTTAAGGTTGTTAGCAGTTGCCTTATATATTGTGGTGAACCTATGCTGGGTGTATAGATATTTAAAATTGTCATATCTTATTCTTGGATTGATCCCTTTGATCATTATGTAATGACCTTCTTTGTGCCTTAAAATCTTCATTTTAAAGTCTATTTTGTCTGATATGACTATTGCTACTGCAGCTTTCTTTTGATCCCCGTTTGTATGAAATATTTTCTTCCATTCTCTCACTTTCTTTTTTTTAAATTTTATTTTCCCACTGTACAGCAAGGGGATAAAGCTATCCTTACATGTATAAATTACGTTTTTCCCCACCCTTTGTTCTGTTGCAATACAAGTATCTAGACAAAGTTCTCAATGCTACTCAGCATTATCTCCTTGTAAATCTATTCTAAGTTGTGTCTGATAACCCCAAGCTCTGGATCCCTCCCACTCCCTCCCCCTCCCATCAGGCAGCCACAAGTCTCTTCTCCAAGTCCATGATTTTCTTTTCTAAGGAGATGTTCATTTGTACTGGATATTAGATTCCAGTTATAAGTGATATCATATGGTATTTGTCTTTGTCTTTCTGGCTCATTTCACTCAGTATGAGATTCTCTAGCTCCATCCATGTTGCTGCAAATGGCATTATGTCATTCTTTTTTATGGCTGAGTAGTATTCCACTGTGTATATAAACCACATCTTCTGAATCCAATCATCTGTCGATGGACATTTGGGTTGTTTCCATGTCCTGGCTATTGTGAATATTGCCGCAATGAAAATGCAGGTGCATGAGTCTCTTATAAGTAGAGTTCTGTCCGGTTATATGCCCAAGAGTGGGATTGCGGGGTCATATGGAAGTTCTATGTATAGATTTCTAAGGTATCTCCAAACTGTTCTCCATAGTGGCTGTACCAGTTTCCATTCCCACCAACAGTGCAGGAGGGTTCCCTTTTCTCCACAGCCACTCCAGCACTTGTTATTTGTGGATTTGTTAATGATGGCCATTCCGACTGGTGTGAGGTGATATCTCATGGTAGTTTTGATTTGCATTTCTCTTATAATCAGCAATGTTGAGCATTTTCTCATGTGTTTGTTGGCCATCTGTATATCTTCTTTGGAGAAATGTCTATTCAGGTCTTTTGCTCATTTTTCCATTGATTGACTGGCTTTTTTGCTGCTGGGTTGTATAAGTTGTTTATATATTCTAGAGATTAAGCCCTTGTCGGTTGCATCATTTGAAACTATTTTCTCCCATTCTGTAAGTTGTCTTTTTGGTTTCCTTTGCTGTGCAAAAGCTTGTCAGTTTGATTAGGTCCCATGTGTTTATTTTTGCTCTGATTTCTATTGCTTTGGGAGACTGACCTGGGAAAATATTCATGAGGTTGATGTCGGAGAGTGTTTTGCCTATGTTCTCTTCCAGCAGTTTGATGGTGTCTTGTCTTCTGTTTAGGTCTTTCAGCCATTTGGAGTTTATTTTTGTGCATGGCATGAGGGTGTGTTCTAGTTTCATTGCTTTGCATGCAGCTGTCCAGGTTTCCCAGCAATGCTTGCTGAATAGACTTTCTTTTTCCCATTTGATGTTCTTGCCTCCCTTGTCAAAGATTAATTGACCATAGGTGTTGGGGTTTATTTCTGGGTTCTCTATTCTGTTCCATTGGTCTGTCTGTCTGTTTTGATGACAGTACCACACTGTTTGGATGACTATGGCTTTGTAGTATTTCTTGAAGTCTGGGAGAGTTATGCCTCCTGCTTGGTTTTTGTTTCTCAGGATTGCTTTGGCGATTCTGGGTCTTTTGTGGCTCCATATAAATGTTTGGATTGTTTGTTCTAGTTCTGTGAAGAATGTCGTGGGTCATTTGATAGGGATTGCATTGAATCTGTAGATTGCTTTGGGTAGTATGGCCATTTTTACAATATTGATTTTTCCAGTCCATGAATGTGGAATATCTTTCCATTTCTTTACATCTTCTTTGATTTCTTTGATGAAAGTTTTATAGTTCTCGGCATATAGGTCCTTTACCTCCATCCTCTCACTTTAAATTTGAGCATATCCCTAGAAGTGAAGTGGGCCTCTTGAGAAAGCATATATATAGATGTTGTTTTTGTATCTACTCAGCCAGTCTATGTCTTTTGGTTGGAGTGTTTAGTGCATAACTTTTCAGGTAAATATTGATATGTATGTTCTTATTGCCATTTTATTCATTGCTTGGGATTTGTACTTCTTGCTCTTTTTTCTTCCCTTTTCTTTTTCTCTCTTCTTCTGGTTTTATGACTATCTTTAATGTTGAATTTGAGTTTATATTTCTTAGTTGTTTGTGTATAAATTGTAGATATTTGGTTTGCAGTTATTCTGAGGTTTTGATATGAGTCTATATATAGGGTCTATATATAGTCTCATATATATATATGAGATTGTTTTAAGTTGTTGTTCTCTTAATTGCAAGTTTATCTCCAGTGTCCTGCATTTGTACACACCTCTTCTCATGATTTCTGATTTTGGTGGCATAATTGTGCGTGGATGATTTCATATCTTTACTGTATATGTATCTTTCCTGGTGAGCCTTGTCATTTGTGGAATTTTTGTTTCCTGTTGCTGTGTTTTCTTTTCTGCCTAGAGAATTTCCTTTAGTATTTGTTGTAAGACTGGTTTAGTGTTGCTTTTGCTTGTCTGTGAAGGTTTTGATTTCTCCTTCAAATCTAAATGAGAGCCTTGCTGGGTAAAGTAATCTTGGTTGGAGGTTTTATCCTTTCATCACGTTAAGTATATCATGCCACTCCCTTCTGGCCTGCAGAGTTCCTGATGAAAAATCTGCCAATAACCTGATCAGGTTTCCCTTGTATGTTATTTTTTTTCTCTAGCTGCTTTCAAGATTTTCTCTTTAATTTTGGTCAGTTTGATCAGTATGTGTCTCTGTGTATTCCTCCTTAGGTTTATTTTATATGATACTCATGCTTCCTAGATTTGAGTGAGTGGTTCCTTTTCCATTTTTGGGACATTTTGGCTATTATCTCTTGGAATATTTTTTCTGTCCCCTTCTCTCTGGCTTCTCCTTCTGTCACCCCTCTAATACGGATGTTGGTGTGTTTTACATTGTCCCAGAGCTCTCTGAGACTTTCTTCATTTGTTTTCAATCTTTTTTCTCTTTTATGTTCTGCATTTGTAATTTCCACTAATCTGTCCTCCACCTCACTTATTCATTCTTCTGCCTCCTGTATTCTGCTGTTGGCTGCTTGTAATGAATTTTTTATTTCAGTTGTTGCATTTTGCATCTCTTCTTAAGTTTTATATCTTGTATCTCTTTATTCAGTGTTTCCTGTAAGTTATCCATCTTTGCCTCCAGTTTATTTCCAATGTCTTGCATCATCTTCAGCATCAACAATCTGAAGTCTTTTTCCTAGAGGCTGAGAATCTCCTCATCACTTAGCTGATTTCCTGGGGTTTTTCCTTTCTCCCTCATCTGAGTTAGAGTTCTCTGCCTTTTCATTTTTATAGGTTTTTTGGTGTGGTGACCTTTTTACAGATGATAGAGTTGTAGCCTCTCTTACTTCTGGTGTCTTCCCCCCTTGTGGCTGAAGTTGGTATGGGGGCTTGCTGTAGGCTTCCTGATGGGAGGTACTGATACATGCCCTCTGGTAGGTGGAGCTGATTCCTATCCCTCTGGTGAGTTGGGCTTTGTCTCTGGATGGGATTAGAGGTAGCTGTGTGCCTGAGGGGTCTTTAGGCGGGCTCTTTACTGAGGGGCAGGGCTCTAATCCCACCTGGATTGTTGTTTGCCCTGGGGCTTCTCAGAGCTTACTGACAGCTTGGGCAAGATTTTCCCAAAATGGCCACCTCCAGAGAAAGGCGCACTGCTGGATATTCCAGATAGCTTTGCTTTCAATGTCCTTCCTTCACAACAAGCCACATTCACCCCTGTTTTCCCAGGATGGCCTCCAAAAACTGAAGTCAGGTTTGACCGATATCCCTATGGAGACTTTGCTTTTCCCTGGGACCCAGTGCACGTGAAAACCTGTGTGCACCTTTTAAAAATGGGGCCTCTGTTTCCCCCTGTCCTGTGGAGCTCCTGCACAAAAGCCCCACTGGCCTTCAATGCCAGATGCTCCGGGGGCTCTTTCTCCCAGTGCCAGACCCCCACAGGTGGGAGTTTGATGTGGGGCCCAGAACTCTCACTCCTGTAGGTGAGTCTCTGTGAACCAGTTAGTTTCCAGTCTGTGGGGCTTCCCACCCAGGAGGAATGGGGTTGCTTATATCACATAATCAATCGTCCTTCCTACCTCTTGATGAGGCTTCCTTTTGTCTCCTGGAGTAGGATATCTTTTTGAAGGTTTCTACTCCATTTGGTTGAAGATTGCTCAGCCTTTAGTTGTGAATTTTGTTGTTTTGAGGACAGAAGTTGAGCTCTAGTCCCTCTATTCTGCCATCTTAATCCCTGCCCTACTGGCCTATGTGGATCAAAGTCACTACTTCCCCCAACTTACAGTTGCAGGACCACTCATGGCACATTTTCCCCTAGCTCTCTTTTCCATTTTCCAGTCTTCTCTGGGCTCAGCCTGTGCAGGATGGAGAATTCCCTGGGTGCAGATTAAAGGCACTAACTTTGTCCTTTACATCAAGGCCCATGGTCTTACGTCCCCATAAATGTGAGACCACTGGCTTATAACAAAAGAGGAAACTCAGGAACAGTCAGGTGAAGAGAGGCAGAGGGCAAGGTAGGGGCTCTGAGCTTCCGCATTCTTTCCAGGCTGCCCTTCTCCCCCAAAGCTCCATGTGTTCACCATCCCAGAAATTTCAAAGAGGGTTTTAATTTGATGATGTGCAACCATACTTCTAGACCTTTGGTTTTATAATAGATTGATTCCCCTTTATGTTAAAGAGCCTTTACATGCCAAATTTAACAGCCCATTGTTATGATGTGGTGTGACTGTAATTCACAGAAGAGAGCTGGTAACACCAAAATATGTAATTTTTATTTTTCTAGAGTGCTAAACACTATAGTAGTGATGAAATTTAAACGAAATCACTAATAAGGCGGTCCCCTCAATACTCACAGTATTTCTTTGTTTCAGCTACCATTGACTCATTATTATACTTTCTCCTAATGTGATATCTCTTTTCAATTATAGAAACTTGTATAGTTTCTGACTAGTTTCTGTTATTACATAGTGACTTAAACTTTGTTTTCTGAAAATAAAATCAGAGCAGATTGTTAAAGCCTAAATTATAATTTTCAACCTTGAAATATCTTATTTATTATAATTAATGCTCTCATTTTTCAGATGCCTTTATACTTAAGTAAGTCAAGATTACAATGTATGCAGCATGGTGTGAAAAAATAAAACAAGAGCCATACAGTTAGATGACTTCGTTTCATGTATCAAAACCATTATTACAAATGTGCCCTTGGGCAATGTATCTAATGTCTCAAATCCTCCTCTCTAAAGTGGAAATAATACTTACTTCAGGAAGCCGAACTATGATTACATATATAAAATATGTCACTTAGTTTTTGGCACATATTAATGTTTAATATATGAAAATAATTAAATATTCTGAAACAAAATCCACTAGTCCTCCCTCTTGCTTTTTCCATATTCATATGTGGCCATGACCCAACTCAATGAGATAGGTAAATTTAAAAAAAGTAGAAGCTGCACTGACTTTTAGAACAGGAAAATAGTTATAACACTAAAATGTTATGACAATTAATTCAGATCACATACATCTTTAGGAAAAAGTATTAAGTCCAGGTATGAAGTTTGAAGGAAGAACTTTTCTCTTTGACTCAGAAAATCCCAGTCTACCATTACTCCCATAGATATAGAAGACAGGAAGATTAAATTAAATTGACATGGGGTTTAGAGAAGGGGAGGCAAATGGAATCAGACCTGTGTATGGCGATGCTGTCCCTGAGGCTTTACAGTAGAGTACCTGCTACTCAGAGGTAAAGGAACCACTCAGTACCTGAGCTATTCAAGTGTAAATGCACACACACAACAGGGCAGGGAATAGAGATTTGCCAGATTACAGGGAAAAAATATATAGAATATTTGGTGAAAATTGAATTTCACATTAGCACCTCTTTTTTGTTAATTTTAGTATAAGTATGCACCGTGAATGCTTTGGGGAAACAAAGATATTAGTTGCTTCTCTGAAATTTATATTTAACTAGATAGCCTATATTTTATCTGGCAACCCTATAGGTTAACCATTGTATCATTCCCCAAAAATATAAAAATTAAAGCTCGTAATTTATTCTCAAGCTATAAAGTAATCATCAATTTATACACTATTTTGCATTTTCAATCTTGATCTTATGTTGTGATATACTGGATTTTATATAAATTCCCTCTTCCCCAAGATGTTAATTTACTTTGTATCCATATAGATTGAATTTATATTCAAAATTTGTATATTGTCATAGATAGTCCTCTTGTGATTCAATCTGTCTACTCTAACCATGGCAAAAATAAATGAAAGAACTAAGGGTAAACCTTTGATTACTAATTTTCTGAAAAGATTTAGAGATGCTAAGGAAATAAAATAAAACTCTGAATATTCACATTAAACTCTGTTTAAACATTATTTAATTTCAAGTGTTTGGATTGAAGGCCCATAACTCACATGATTTAGAGAGTTTCCAAAACTAGTTTTAGAAATTATGGAGTTCCAAAACGAGTTTTAGAAATTATGGAGTGGTAAAAAGTACAACTAGTATCCACGAGGATGGGTGTGATCCCTAGCCTCGCTCAGTGGGTTAAGGATCCAGCACTGCTGTGGGCTGTGGTGTAGATTGCAGATGCTGCCTGGATCCTGTGTTGCTGTGACTGGGGTGTAGGCCAGTGACTACAGCACTGCTGTGGTGGAGTTTGCAGATGCTGCCTGGATCCTGTGTTGCTGTGACTGGGGTGTAGGCCAGTGGCTGCAGCACTGCTGTGGGCTGTGGTGGAGTTTGCAGATGCTGCCTGGATCCTGTGTTGCTGTGACTGGGGTGTAGGCCTGTGGCTACAGCTCTGATTTCACCCCTAACCTGGGAACTTCCATATGCTGCAGATGGAGGGTGGGGCCCTAAAAAAAAAGACCAAAAGAAAGCCCTAATTACAAATTATTTACATTCCAAAAGATGACAGAATGTAATAAGGTCTGGGGCCCTTCCCTTCTCTGACCCCTGAGGAACATTTCTTTGAGTATATAGGTCCATTCCTAAGGTCTCCTTGACCTCAAGAACGAGAAGTAGATGGTCTCTATCTTTTATCCAAGCAGGATGCAGTTTCTCCTTGCTCCTGTTATAATCTCTAACTTGAAGTTGTCTGTCCAAAGGGTAGCGTGGAACCCATCTATCTCCTGCTACAGGATGGATATTCAAAGATAAATCAGTTTTAAAGTCATCCTAAACAGATATATGGAGAGTCTGTCCACGCCCATTATGGCTGCCTTATTTCTTCCATATCCTAAACATATTTCAGGCCAGTCTTTCAGTCAGTTAGGTGCCCCTACCAACAGAGCAACTTTCAGCCAGCTGAGTTGCTAGTTGGCCCATTCATTTGCCACCTAGGTCTCTACTGTCACTGATGCTTCCAGGCATGATATTTTTACATGTTTGGTTCCAAATGAAGTCAGCCCATTTGGCAGTAAACCCACCTTTTTCAAGTCTTACTCTACCCTGACAGAACAACTGTGCTGGCCAGGCTGAGGCAGAGATGGGGAGCAGCCCCAGGCAACACACCACAGGCCTCTACTGTTCTTATTCAAAATCACATAATTTTCCACATACAATCACTTTCCAATTAGATGTATTCCTTTAGTCAATTTCCAGTATAACAAAACATTTTGCCTTTATTGTTATTTTGTGGAGAGGAGATATTGCACCCACTTGCTTCACTATCTCAGAAATCCTATTCCCAGAGGCTAATTTCTAGGCCCTACTCATGTGCCAGGCACAGGGACAGTCAATTTTCTTACATTATCTCTAATCCCTATAGCAACCATATGAGATATGTAGTATTATTCCACTTTCCTTTTCCTTTTCCTTTTTTTTGCCTTTTTTAGGGCCACACTCATGGCATATGGAAGTTCCCAGGCTAGGGGTCGAATGGGAGTTGTAGCTGCTGGCCTACACCACAGCCACAGTCACATGGGATCCTTAACCCACTGAACAAGGCCAGGGATGGAACCTGCATCCTCATGGATACTAGTCAGGTTCGTTACCACTGAGTCACGATGGGAACTCCCTAGTGTCCCATTTTTGTAACAAGTAATTTAAACAACTTGTCAAAAAAGCAAACAAAAAAGCAAATTAAAAACATAATCTGTATGTGTATTAATTGATGTGTGTACGAATGATATTTGAATCCATACATAAATGTGTGTATAAGTGACATTTGAATTCATACATAAATGAATTCATATATTTATAAATATTACTTATGAGGGATAAATTAAGTCATGTCTGTAAATCACTTAGCATAGCATGAGATATACATTGTTAAGTTTTTGATAACTGAATACAACTACTTTTAGACATTAAAAAGGTAATTGTGAAGTATTCTATTTAGAATATGGTAATACTTAATTTTTAAAAAGTGACTTCTTATGCAATTAAACTTCATCAGTTTCTTATTCTCACCCATCTTTCCCTGACTTATTTGGGACCAGTCACCCTACCCAATGATGGCAGTACTTGTTAAGTGGGTGAATGTGTACCAATATACACACTGGTACAAAGTTTCATTTTTGCTATGTGTATAAGACTAGTCAGAATACGGAGCTCAATAAAGCATTTGGGATCTAACAAAATTAAAGAAATTGGGAAAGCAAAGGGCCATGATTAAGGCAGAAAGCTTAAACATGATGACTAGAAATCTAATACAAATTAAAACAAGATGAAAGAGCCCATACTTCAGAAAGGCAAATATCAAAGCTGCACTATGAATACTGTTATTAAAACATGAGCTCAAGCTAATCTTTTTCATTGAATCCTTAGTTTATAAACATGATAAAATCAGAGTCCTGAAGTTGATTTTCTTATCTGATTTCTCAGAATCTCAAAGGTTATTTTCAACAAAAAATTGTTGGTGATTAATTTTAATTATTTAGAAATTAACCTTAGTCAACTCAGGCCCTTTAACATGTTGAGTCTCATAAAAGCTGGAGCTATTCTAGTTATATTTCCAATACCTACATATAGAAGGAACTCAATATGTCAACTTTTAAAAATAATTTATATCTGTGAAATATGATACACATAACACAAATTTTCTAATTCTAGAGTGGGATATGAAAGCAATAATACAGGCTAACAAAACTGTATTTTTCCTTTCTTTACATAAACATTTAACAATCAGCTTAGGGATCTTGAATAAAATCAAACACAATTTTAGACTATGGAACTTTTACAACCATGAAGTTTCCAAAGAATCTGATGAATAACTCAAGTGAGTCACAGAGTACAATGCATTTGATTATACTGTTCTTTTAGAAATTCACAATTTCATTGCAGTTTTTAGAGTGGCACATTCAGTTTGATGCAACAAACATTTTGCATATGTCATAAATATGTATCAATGTACACTCAGCTGTTAAAGACAAGAGTAAATTTCCAATTTTCTCTACATTAATGCTGTAAAACATAGTGAAACCAGTAAACTACAGCAGGAAAAAGATCTATATATAAGTATACAAGTAAGATATATAAGATATATAAGTATGAAGAAACACTAATAAAATTTGAGCCACATAATAAATTGAAGCATATTACTTTCAGTGGATAAACTGACTGGTGTTAACTACAAATAAACTAAAAATAAAGGACAATTAAAAAAATATACATTTTGAAATTTACTCAAGAAAAATGAGGTAAGTCAAACATGCAGAAAAATTAGCACATTTTTATTGATGAATACAACATGCTTTATTAGAGATCTATGGAAAAACTTTAAACTATTATGTAAAATTTCATTGTCATATCTAGTGACCAAGAAAGCATCAATGTTTCCTCACCTTGACCAAATTTTAGACTGTTTTCCTCCTGCCAGGTCCCTAATCTGCTATATGTTGGAGCATTCACTCTAGGAAAACTTGCCATTCTTATTTATTTTTTGGTGTTTTTAGAGTTACACTATTTAAAAGCCCCTTGTCTGGGATGATTTAAAATCAAGAATGTCTTCCTTAAGAACCTATGACCTACCCCCTTTGAAATGTATTCATAAAGGTAGTTCCCTGTTTCCCAGTCTATGAGTGACAAGTATTAGTAATGCTTCTGCAGGGAAATAGAACTGTAAGGATGGTTACACAGACAGTAGATAGGCAGAGAGGGAGATAGATGGATGTATAAGTAGGTAGGTAGGTAAATAGGCAGAAAGATATGAGAGGGAAAGAATAAAGGGGCAAAGTAACTGATTAAGACTGCATTAGAGTGCAACTAGGTAGCCGAGGCCGTTACCTACCCGTGTGGCTCCCAACCTACCTCCACAGCGTTGCTTCTCCAGTGACCATGGCTCAACAGCGAGTCTGCCACCTTCCGTGGGCCGCAGGGGTGGGCCCCTCCTTTTGGGCTCCCGCTCGCCTCCCGCGCCCGGCCCTGGCCCTCGCCCTTTGGCCTCGCCTGGGCCTTGCTCGCCCGCCTTCTGGGCCTGCCTCTCCCAAGCACACCTCCCGTGCCCCGCACCCCCACTCACACCCTCGCTCCTCCTCACCACCCGCAACACTCATCCACACTCTCGGACCTTGCAAGGCTCCCTCTGGCCTCAGAGCCACAGACCAACAGCTGCCTCCACCTTCCCTAAGCCCCGCCACCTCAGTGGAGAGGAGCCGAGCGGGGTGGGGGTGGGGGGGCATGCTGCAGGGAGGGCTTGTCTGACGCACGGTTGCCCCAGAACTGCGCACACACACACACACGCACACACACTCACACGTGCACAGGCACAGGAACAGGCACACACGCACACCACCGTCACCCACCCACCCACCGCTCCCTGTCAGACGCCTTGAGGCCACGTGCCTTGAGGCCTAAGCCTGAGAAGGTCTGTCTTGGCCAAGCCACTCACCCCAGGAGACCACCCGGCTCGTGCTCTGCCACCGCCGGGTCCAAGGCAGCCGTCCGTGTTGGGGACAGAGCCGGCCGGTTCTTGCCTCTCCTGCGGTGGCGTGCCTGGGGCTCAGGCCTGTCACCCTCTGGCCGCTGCCCGGGGACCCCTGCCAGGGCCGGTGCCAGGGACGAATTCCAAAGCCTAGCCGCCGCCCTTGCGCTGAAGCCTGGAGCCTAGGGGCGAGGCACCATCCTCCCGGGCTCAGCTCCGCAGGCGTCCGTGGACACTGATCTTCCCATGCCAGACGGAGGCAGGGAGGGCCAGCCGGTGGGGCCTGCTGCTTCCACGGACCCCCCCCCCCCGCCCCCCGGACCCGGGCCCTGTCCTGGGGCCCGCATTGGCAAGGTCCTTCTCCGCGGGGTGTGGTATGCTGCTCTCCCTGCTTCACGGCCTCCGTGCCCCCCATGGATCGGAGGGCCCAAGGCAGTGCCCCTGCCTGGGCCTGCGAGAGCCAGTGCGGGTGGGGGGGAGCGCGGTGGCGTTGGGGGTCGGGGTGGGGGTGTGTGGTGGGAGCCGTGCCCTGCCATGCTCTGCACCCTGCCCTCGGCGGCCCCTTGGCTTCCGGGGCCCAGCCAAGCCCTCGCACTTCCCCCAAGGCCTTGGGTGGGTTTTCGCCCAGGAGCCCGTGCCAGCACTTAATGGAACTGAGGGCTCCCCTCCCTCCCTGGCCTCGGGCCGCCACCTGCCGCCTCCTGCTTGGAGAACCTCGGCTTTCCCGGGGCCCTCCTTCTCTCGCAAGCCTGGGGCGCTCCTCCAAGGGGGCGGAATCCTCGCCCCTCTGGGGCTGCTGGGATGACACAGCCCGCAGCGTGGACCGTCCTGGGCAACCCCTGTGCACCAAGCAGCATCTTGCATGCTTCGGGCCAGGTCGGACCCTCCCTGGAGAGCCCGGCCTGGGTGGGGTGGGGTGGAGGGGGGGTGGGGGCGGGGGGCGGCAGGGGCCCAGGTCCGCTGGGCTCTCGGTGGGGCTCCTTGTTGTGCTCGGGGGCCCCGTCTCTGCTGCACCAGACACCAACGCACCAAGGCCGGATGCCCTGCCGCCCGTTCCCACCCCTCCCCACCCCATCCAACCCCACCCCCGTGGTTCTGGTCGCCAGCCTCTGCCCCATGCTCCTGCAGCTCGGACCCAGGGCTTGCCAGGAGCCCGCCGTGGGCTGAGCATGACCGAGGCCTAGGCAGGACGGCGTAGGATCGCCGTCCCCCGAGGACAGGAGCGCCCGTGCACAGGGGAGGAAGGGCAGGCCCGGGAGCCGGGGAGCCGCGGGGGCCAGGGGCCAGGCCGGCCGGGCCCCAGGGCCGGGCGGGAGAATCCCAGCGTGGGGCCCGTAGGCACTGGCCCCACACCGCGCCACCCTTTCCCCAGCCCCGTGCCCGCGCGCCGCGCTCCCATGCCCTGGCAGCCCACCAGGTGGCGCTCGCAGCAGATGGCCTGTGCTGTCAGCCGCCGGACTCCATTTGAGGGCCTCTGGGCAGCCGAGGCCGCGGCCTGCCCGTGTGGCTCCCCACCTACCTCCGCAGCCTTGCTTCTCCTGCGACCGGGGCTCGACCGCGAACCTGCGACCTGCCGTGGGCCGCAGGGCTGGGCCCCTCCTTTTGGGCTCCCGCTCGCCTCCCGGCCCGGCCCTGGCCCTCGCCCTTTGGCCTCGCCTGGGCCTTGCTCGCCCGCCTTCTGGGCCTGCCTCTCCCAAGCACACCTCCAGTGCCCCACACACATTCCATCCCTCGCCCTGTATCCCCAGTCTACACTTCTTTCTTTGCACCCACAACACTCCCCCATACTCTCAGACCTCGCAAGGATTTTCCTTTCTCATAGCCACAGACCAAAACCTGCGTCCACCTTCCCTGAACCCCATCAGGGCAACGGAAAGGACCCTAGGCCGAGTGCACATGGTGCAGAGAGGGGTTTTGTGATACATGGTTGCCCCAGAATTTCTCACACACACAGTCACACACGCGCACACACTCAGCCACACACAGACATACACAGTCACACACACCACGTTTTGTGAAAAACAACGAAAATATCATAAGAAAATGTGATCAAAAATGCCAGTTGTTTGGAAAAATATTTTAGATTTCATAATGTGAGGAGAAGATACTGGATTTAGTAATTGGGGGATTAGATTTGATGTTACTTTGATGGGTTGATGGACAGTTTTGTTCGCTAATTTTAAAAGTGATTTTCTACACAGCATAATTTCATTGTAAATCCATTCCATTAGAAATAGTTTGCATTCATTGACTCAAGTTACCACTCCCTCCCCCTCGCCTGGCAACCACAAATCCATTCTCCAAGTCCCTTGGAATAAAATAATGTGTTGTGAGAAATAATGATAGAAACATATAAATAAATAAAAATAATTTGTTCGCCTTTTTTGTTTGTTTTTTGTTTGTTTTGTTTTTGTCTTTTTGTCTTTTGTTGTTGTAGTTGTTGTTGTTGCTATTTCTTGGGCCGCTCCCGTGGCATATGGAGGTTCCCAGGCTAGGGGTTGAATCGGAGCTGTAGCCACCGGCCTACGCCAGAGCCACAGCACCGCGGGATCCGAGCCGCGTCTGCAACCTACACCACAGCTCACGGCAACGCCGGATCGTCAACCCACTGAGCAAGGGCAGGGACCGAACCTGCAACCTCATGGTTCCTAGTCGGATTCGTTAACCACTGCACCACGACGGGAACTCCACTTTTTTTTTTTTTTTTTTTTTGAGAGATAGCTGAGATGGTGAGTAATTACAAAGCCCACTCAGTCACCTGGGCTCATTCTGACAGGAGGTGGGGTTGAGCCAAAACAGGCCCCCCTTTGGAACGGCCAGAATTGATAAAAATGAGAGTTCAATTAAATTCACCTAAGGATGTGTCTAGTGGTGGTGTGAAACAGGCCCCTCTCGGGTATGCACACCCTGGGCCCAGCCTCCCTGAGCCCAGGTCCAGCAGGAGCCCAGTGAGCCCAACCTGCTGGGCCAGGCCTGCTTGGTGAGGCAGAGCTGACAACATGGTTTAACAAAAACCATCAAACAATACTGGAGAGGGCCGTGGATATTCCTGGGGAGTCAGAAACGCTGGTGAAGATAACATATCAGCGCTCTGTGGCCTGAAAATGTACTAACTGAAACCCTCGGCAGGTAGGAACATCTCCAATCTACTAAACAGCTCAGGTGCAGGAGGGCGAAATGAGCTGGCTGGGGGTGGGTGGGGGAGATGGGTGGTGGGGGGACCAGGAGAGGAGATATGCCCCTCCAGAGGGAAGCTGTGCGCAGGGAGGGGGGCCAGGCAGCCCCCGGGTTCCCTCAGTGAAGCAGGGGGGGTCATGTCCCATTGCCTCCCACAGCAGCAGGGCCTTAAAACTGGTAGAAGTCATTTCCTTCTCATGGTGTTTAAAGGTGGAGTGGTTATAAATGGAAGATCCAAGCTCTACCTTCCACAGCACTCAGGGGACCTTAAAGGGGCCGTGGTCCCTCTTCCATGCAGACCAGGTGCTCTGACGTCAGGGAAGACAGATCTGTTTCCTTCTCACACTCTTGTGATCCTGCTTGGTCTCCAAGCCTGCTGAACTCCAGCCATGCTGGCTGCTGCCCAGAAGGAAGCTGGGCATTGGTCTCAGGCTCATGGCAGGGGGCAGCCAGGCTTCTGCCCCAGCTCCCCAGCCATGCCAACAATGCTGGTCTCTCCCTTTTGCATTCAGAATCCCGTGGCCTGGTGCCAGAGGCGCAGCACATATTGAGCAGCAGAACCTGGCTGTGTGCACCACGTCTTGACTCCAGTGGCTCTGTTGCTACAAAAGCTGACAGCCAGAGTGTACCACCCGCTAGAGCCTCCCTCCACCTGGAGCCAGCATCTTTACATTTGCTGAACCCTTCCAGGCCCATGGCCAGATCTGTGCCCTTCACAAGGGAGGGCTGGGCTCCACATGGCTGCCCTTCCTGCGGCCATCCTGTTGGGAAGGAATGGGAGGGGCCTGCTGCAGGGAAAGTCTGTGAAAGGACTCAGAGTTTCTGCAGAAATTTCCATTTCCAGGAAGTGACCAGGTTATCCTGGCCTCCCACTGGGCTGCAGCAGGAGACCCCAGGCTTTGTGGTTTCACTCTGCCTCTAGTCCTGCCACTTTAATCACCACCTGTGTGCTCAGGCCCCACCTCCCTGACCTCCCCATGCTCACTGGGCCCTCTCCTCAGGCCCATCTCCCCCACAGACCCCTCCTCACTTCCCAAGATGCCAAATGTTGGGGGCAACTTTAGGGGGTGCGATGCCCCACAACCACCCCTCCCATGCCCCACACTGCCTTCCTCCAAAGGACCCCCACACTCTGCTAACAGTACCCCCACCACGTTCAATCTGGACAGTCCCCAGGCTTCCCCACCAGCCTTCCTGCCCCTCTGCAATCCCTCAAGCTGTCCCTGGGAGTGTGACTCGGAGTCCTGTCCGGCCCTGTGAGCCCTGACTCGGACTGACCCCTGGAGCTCTGGCTCAGATTCTGGAAGCTTCCCTAGCTTCCCTACCTCTGGTTCCCTGGGATCCCTGCAATCCTGTGGCATTGTGCTCCTGCTGTTGCCCCAATGATCAGGCAGGGGGCGATGGGGGGGTTGCAGGAGTGAAGAGCAGTCTCCCTCTCCCACATGGGGGCACTGCAAATTACAGGGGACAACACCTACCTTGGCCTGCTGTCCTGTTTCAAGCTTGGGTATGAGTTGTTGGGTATATAAAAGAGCTATGTGTGTGCAGGTCCTGTCACCTCACAGAGCTGCCCAGTCTGTGATTCCCCCCACCATGCTGAGTGGTCAGCTTGCGGATGGAGACTCTGCCATGGTGCACACGTTGGCTGCCTGCTTTCCTGGTGAGCACTTGCTGTTCTAGGTTGAGAGGGAAGTTACAGGAACACTCCCCCAGAAACATGCAGCTATTAAAAATAAGATTCCATAACCTACATCAAAAATCAGGCTTCAAGGTGCTCAGTAGATGTGATTGATAAAGAACTTAACATTTATTAGAAGGTGAGGCTACACATAATTTTTCTTTGCCGCTTTCTCAATTTTTTGAGCTTATATCAGCTTTATTTCCAATAAGTCATGCAATAAATGTCCTGTTTTTTTTTTTTTTTTTTAGAGCTCACTCTCCCCAGCTTAAAGCTCCCCTTACATATGTGCCAGTGGTGAGCACTCACTGCAAAACGATTCATGAAACAGAAGGAGAGGGTGTAATAGAGCTCCCTCACCACTGACCACAGGAGGATCGATGAAGCAGCAGCATGGGGGGACTGAGAAGCCACCTTCCCATGTCTGGGAGGGCAGAGAAGAGGGAGGGGGATGCAGGGAGTGTGTGCAGCCACAGAAGACTGAGAGGGAGCTGTTCTCTGTGGCCCTGGGGTTGGAAATGAGCTAAAACAAATCACTGATTTGAATCCTGGACTGTGAACTGTGTGTTATGCTGGCATCTTCAGGATCCAGACACTAATAGTAATGGGGACAAGTGACATGCTGGGGGCCACCTAGCTTAGCAGACACGTCAAGAGGGCTGAGGACTGGCATAAGTGAGGCTGACAGAGAAAATTCAAGGTACTGGTGGTGAGCAGGTTTCTCAGGAGTTGGACCCCTGAGTTTTAATAGTGCACCTATAATCATAAGCCAGGCTTGTTTAGTCACTGGTGGAGGTGGACTGAGGGCCTCTCCGCTTACACCTGCCTCACCAGAGTTGAATTTCCCTACAGTTGGAAAGCAATGAAGTTGAATACACATTTAAAATAAAATAACAGAGACTCTCCACTGCCTTGTATTAAATGCTGCCTGAATGGTTCCAAACAGTGAGGTGTCCAGGCAACATGCAAATATTCTATTCTGCAAAAACACTATGAAACTTAAAATATTTCTTTTTAATCTGCCTACAAATGGCATCAAATTTAAAATGAGGCCAGTATGTACCTAGAAAAGGATTAACAATATAAATGGTTTAACAATAAACAATAAACAATGGTTTAACAATATAACAAAACTGTTGAGGGCACAGATGATAAAAAAGTCATAAACTCGTCAGTTGTAGGAATAAAATCTTCCTGAGTGTGACTGAAATGTAGGAGCACTGTGCATACAGAGAATGCCATGAGGGATGCCTAGGGTTCTACACAGCTCTGTCCAGCACAGGTATCCATTCCACATGTGTGGCTGTTGAAATCTGAATTAAGACAGTAAACCATGAGTTTCCTCAGCCACAGTGACCTCATCAGGCACTCAGGAGCCATGTGTGGCCAAGGCTGCTGCCCTGGGTAGTGCAGGGTGCTGGCCAGCTCCACCTTCCCACAAAGCCCTGTTTGACAGTCCTATAGAAACACTTCATCAAGGAGTTCCCACTGGGGCACAGTGGTTAACAAATCTGACTAGGAACCATGAGGTTTCAGGTTCGGTCCCTGGCCTTGCTCAGTGGGTTAAGGATCCAGCATTGCCATGAGCTGTGGTGTAGGTTGCAGACATGGCTCGTATCCCACATTGCTGTGGCTCTGGTGTAGGCCGGTGGCTACAGCTCCGATTCAACCCCTGGCTTGTGCCATGTGCCTCCATGTGCCTCCATGTGCCATGGGAGTGGCCCAAGAAAAAGCAAAAAGACAAACAAGCAAAAATACAGAAACACTTCATCAAGCCGAATTTCACCTTCATTTTGATGATTATAAAGAATCGGCACTTAATTCTTTTTCTTAAAAAATGTCAGGTCAGATTAGGATTTCTCAATCTCTCTATGCTATTCCTGAATTCTCTTTAAAGGCAGACGGGAAGTCTCCATTGCACAGGGGACAGGGAACAGGGTTAAGAAACTGTGCCACCCGGGGACTTCCTAGGTGGAGTTCCCTGGTACTGGGATGTGGCTCTTTTGGTAAAAATGAAGAAAGGAATAGAATAGCTGGGGCATGCCTTTCCTTGATGGTCACTCCTGGCAGGTTACAGACCATGTTCAGGGTTAAACACACAGACAGGTCACAGGTACAGAGGGGTCAAATCCACAGACAGGGTGAACTCTTCATGAGATCCCCTGCTCCCTGGCCAATAAAATACCCCATCAGTCTTTCCCATCAAGAAAGGAACCCAAAGAGAATGGTTCTCTGTCCTGAAATCACCAGGAAAATGCCCTCCAAAATCCTTGCCAATAATTTCCCAAAGGGGCCATCTCCTTGATTTCTAATTTCACTCATTTTGCTCCAAGGAACTATAAATTAGTGTTTACTGGACCAAAACCTCAGATTTACAATTATTGGCCCAACATTCATTTCCTCCACAGAAGCAGCTTCTCAGGCAGCTGCCAGGCTGCAAGTGGACACTGGCTGCTGAGCTTGAAGGACAGGACTTTCCCTGAATTGCCCAAGATGGAAGTGGGACAAAATTCCCAATAATTAGGAGAGGCCAAATTTAACTAGATATGATATATGAACTAGATATAGTATACGAAGAAGACTCAAAGAAAATTCAGTATGTTTCATGAAGGGACTCCTGTCTGGCTTTGCCTCCTGACCTAACAACACAGACAACAAAATACATGTATCCACACACGTGTTAACACACTGCCATACAGTATATTTACACACATATGTGTATATATTTAAAATAACTTTAAAACTGCAGTATTTAAAATTGTAATGAAAATAATTTTTCCTTTTGTGCACATTCACCAAATACACTATGCGTTTCATAGTCTTTATTTTATAAAGAGAAATAATGTAGCAGTTGAAAAATAAGCCTCCTCAAAGAGCAATTTTTAATTAACTTGTAAAGAGTGTATTATTTTCACTTGGACTTGATAAATTGTGTTTTATTTGTTTAGAAATAATTAGTATCATTCTCTACTTTCTGATATTTGTATTAAAATTTCATCATTTAAAACTGGAGGGATGGACCACTAAGAAATATTTCTTAAGAAAGTTCTGCCTGAGGGCCTTGCTTTGGACTTAAAACACTCCCAAGTTTGTCACAAGTAAAAACATAAAAATCTCAAGGCTACTTTCAGTAGAACTTCACCCCCGTCCTGAGGAGGTCCTGGGCTCCTGGACCTTAGTCCATACACGGTGGTCACTGCCAGCTGCTCTTTCCATGGCCAGGGTGTGGCCTGTCCAAGTGGCAGGAGATCCTGGCTTAGCCAGGAGGAAAGCGAGGAAGGCAGGCTGAGGAGAAAGGAAACAGATGCGGGGTGAATCCACCCAAGACCACTGCCTCTCCAGCCAAGGGGCTTTGCCTGGTGTAGCCCGTTGACAGGTGGCACAAGTGAGGGTGGTCAGAGCTGCAGAGCTTTGCCCCAGACTTAATTACTCGTGATTTCACTGCTGGCAGATCAGGGATCTTCTCCACATTCATCATGTTTCATATAATTTTGATGAAAATAGATGATGAAACACCAATGAATAACTTAAAAATTCCATTTCAAGGAGCAGACAAAGACAAGATTTTCAGGGCAGTCTCTAAGTCCTGCCAGCAAATCCCTACTTTTGACAGAAGAAGGCAAAGAGCACACAGGGGTGGCCAAGCCACTGTCCCCTTCCCCTTCTCCTAGGGTAGCGCATGACAAGACTGGCTGTGATGGCCTGGCTTCAACCTTGGCCCTTTGGATGGAGCACATGACTGCCAGTCACTGGGGCCTGGGATGGCAATCCTGGGCCCACCTGCCTCCTGGCTGCTGAGCAGGGCATGGGTTTCCAGTCCCCTCACCCCATCATCATGATCCCAGGCTCTGCCCCCGCCTCTCACGCAGCATCTGCCTCTCTCTGCCACCCTTCCCTAGCCTCTGCATGTCCATGTGCCCCCACAGCAAGCTCAGGTGCCAGCCCTCCACACACGGCCCCAGCCCCCAACTGTCCTCCACCAGCCAGGCCATCTGCCCTGCTGGATGCCTAGCATGGTACAGCTGTCTTTGCCACCTGCAAACACTGACAGTAGTTCAATGCGGGCCAAAATTGTCTTATCTCTGCTGCAGATTACGTGCTTAAAACAAAGAATGAAACAGCTTGGTGTATGTACGGTTTTCCTGGAAATATTCTCTCTTGGTTTTTGCTTCCATCTAGAAGCTCAAGGACTTTCCAGAATGCCCTCCTTTACTGAGGAGGTACTAGCACAGAAGGGCAGACACGATGTCCAGGGCAGCAAAATGCCACACACCCACCCACCAGGACAACCTGTGAGAAGACCTGTGCTGGACCCACAGAACATGTGCACACACACATGCACAACCACAGTGCATTCATATAGTGCACACTAAGCACACACCCACAAAGGCACCCACACATGTGCACACCTACAGTGCACTGCAGAGTGCACACATGCACACCCACAAGCATGTGTACAGATGCACATGCATGTAGGCACACAGGCACTGCAGGAACATGGCAGGGAGAAGCCAGCACATGTGCACCCCTTTCTGGACTGATCTCTCAGGTGTTCTAACAGCTGTAACTGCCTCAGAATCTTTCTTCTCTTTATTTTTCTTTCTAAATTAAAGGACTTTCTAAAAGTCATCCAAAGCCCGAGGCTCAGAAGATTTAGGAGTAAATTAAAGTTATTTCTGGGAGGTCACAAAAGGTAGACAGTCATTCAGTAAATGTTGAATTAACACTTACATTTTCCTCCTTGGAAATCTGCTTAATGTCATCACAAAACCCAACATTTTAACAGTGAGCTGTGGGTCGTGTGTGTTGCTTGGTGATGATGATGTTTTCTGACCATCCTCGTTCAGACATGAGGATGAGCCAGTGCCTGAAAACTCCTGTTCTGGTAAGGAGGAGTGCTGAGGACAGGGACCAAGCTATTACAGGAGAAAGGTGTGACTAACAAGGGGTATCTAACTGTGACCTGCCCAGGGCTAAAAGGAAGCCCATCCAGGGGCCCGTTGTTAGAGCTATTTGCCCCTGACGAAAATCAGATTTGATTTGTCTGGAATTGACTGCCAAGGCACCTACAAGACCCACATCAATGCCCTGTGTGCCCTGAGTACACATCTGGAAGCAGAAAAGGAATTCTAAGGCTGAGTTTCATGTGACGTGATTTGCATGTTCTTTTAAGTTGCTGCTTTCAGGTAGTCTTAGTGGTATTTTTAGAGAAGAAACTTCCTTTGACCAGAAGAGCTCATATTAGGCAGAGTTCTGAGCAAAAATCACACTAATTTGAACACGTTTATTCTTTTTTCTCCTGAACTGATGTCTCACAGTCAGGCATCCTCACATGGAGGGGGGGATGTCTATGCAGCACAATAAACATCAGCCTGGGAGGGCTCAGCGTGTTGGGTTCTCCTCACCCACTGGGGGAATCTCGCTGTCCCCCAGAGGGCCGTTGCTCACCTCACTGCTCAGCCACCAACGTGGTCTCTATGACAGATGGACCAGGAACCAGAGAAAAGCAACAGTTCCAGAGTCTGAATGATATTCACAAACACATTAGATTTTTAACACATGGTCAGTTTATATATTGTACAGAATTAGACAAAATCATCTTTCAAAGCATATCCCATGTATGCTACTCTGGATAAGAATGGAACAAAGTCTTATCTCAGGAAGTTTAAGGGGATGGAGGATTGAAGACCCAGAGTTCATCTGAGATCAAGCTGGCCCTGTCAATGGCCAAGTAAAAATATTTAGTGTTGGAAGCAACAAGAGGGCAATTCTCAGATGGTCCCATATTTCAGCTGAGGAAGAACCAGACAGCAATTTCTGGGGGGTTGGGACCCCCTTTCTAACGAGCATCTCTGAAGAGATAGGATCATTTCATCTCATAAGGACTATTGCGATGTCACTCTCTCAGTCAGGTAAGAGGTCATGCAGTGGGAACTGACTGAAGCTTGAAGACTATGTATGCAACGAATAACCTATTGAGAAGGGTACATGCATGAGTTACTCCAGAGAAAGCAGGTGCAAATCCTACAGGGATCACTTTGTGTTCCTGTGCAGGGAAAGCCTTTGCAACACACATGAACAAGCCAGGGACGGAGGGGTGTTATCAATGAAAAGACTCAAGGAAAAGAGCACAACATAATCCTATTCTATGGTTTTCTCAGGTTAGAAAGGCTTATCATCAAGTTAAAAATGGTCATTTAAATGGGAGACTAGCTATAGTAGACATTTAAGTGAAATCCCTAGTGGTGAAGATCCATGAGTAAAAACAAACCATTTCAGAAAACATGTCAAGTTTTGATTTCCCAGAAAAAGGATCAACTGAAAGGGGATTTACTGGCTGCAAAGACAAGTTATAGGTAACTGTGGCTTTTAGGTCATCTTAAGTCAGGAGAGGCCACTGAAGATGTGGCCCCCCTCCAGGAGAAGGAGGGGAGAAGGAACAAGTCACCAGGCACTGCCCCTCTGAAGATGCAGATGGCAAGGACTGCACACCATCCTCCAAGAAGAGATAGGACAGAAAGAAAGTGCCAGCACCTGAGGAGTAGCAAGTCTGCCAACACAGACTTCTAAGCCCAAAGTCAAGGGGTTTGAACCCACAAAAGCCAGACTGTCAGAAGCCTACTCTGGTCTCTGTGTCTGGAGACAACCAAGGGGAAGCCATACTAGATGGGAGCTGTCCACAGGCTGACTTCCTGCTTATGGCTGGCCTGCTGGAACTGCAGAGATGCAAAGCCCTCCTCAGCAAGAGATCAAAGGGAAGCTGCCAAGTTCCAGGCATTATCCATGTTCCAAGTGCAGTTAACCATCTTTGATCATAAGGGAAACAGGGCTTCAAGCCATGAAAAGGATGTCTTAATAGGGCGGCTGGGTGGATCTTGCTAATTCTGTCCATTTGTGGTTCTAAGGGCTATCTTAGCCCTTAGACAGCTACAGACTTTAATGCTCTTAAGAAAGAGGATGGCCTCCTGATGTTTACATGCCATGAAGAAAACTCCCAGGGTCTCCTGACAGAGGGACCAGTTCAGGAAGTCACTGAACATGAGCAGGCGATCTATGGCACAAGGGCCTTGGACAGAGAAACTGTAAAAGATGACACAGTGTGAAACAGAACCCTACTCTCTGCAGGAGCCATGGGTGGGGGCTCGGGGGAGGGTCCTTGGGAAAAGACCCAGATGGGTCTGAAAATGGAATTTTCATTGCATTTGGTACTAAAACTATTTCCAAACAAAACAGAAGCCAAGCAGTTTGACATGCCACTATTTATAACAGGCTGGGCAATTAAAACACCAGTCTGGGGCCCAAGGTTCTCACTGTGCTATGGAACCTTGTCCTTTGTGTTCCTGCTCTTCTTTCCTCATGCACACCTGAGGGTCTATTCCAGCCAGATGACCGGAGGTTTTCCTATGCTGTCTATGGCCTGTGCTATCTTCCAAAGCCTGTATAGGAACTGAAAATGTTTATATACATACACACACAAAGAAGAAAAACCTGAGTTTGGTGGTGTCAACGTGGCTGACCAGATTCACACTTAAAATATAGAGAAAATTTCAGGTGCAGAGGAGAGAGAGTGGCTGTATTTTTTGTGTGCTGGTGAAAGCCTTAGTTAACTGGGAGTTCCTGCTGTCTTAAAGAGTGTGAATTGTTCTGACCACAGTGTACTTAAGGAATTAGCTAGGATCATGGCAGGTTTTTATCACTGGTGCTATTTAAATATCCAACTTTATCATTTTAATGACTATCTTTCAAAAAATCAAATTTTGACTTTTTACTTTACAATCACTTCCTAAAAATCTGAGTGACTCTGTAAACTTTCTCTTCCGTGTGCATGCATATCTGGAGAGAAAACACCTATGCTTTAGAAAATTCAGGCTAGGAAGGATATGGTCTGAAGAAGCTAGAGGTACATGAGAGGGAAAAGGCAGATGACTGTCCTGGAGGGTGACTGAGATCCTGAAGACCAGTCCTGCATGCTGGATCCAGGCACCAATGAACACAGGTGTTTTCTGTTTGTGTTTTGGTGTTGTTTTTTGGCTTCACCCATGGCAGGTGGAAGTTTCAGGGCCAGGGATCAAACCTGAGCCACAGCAGCAACCCAAGCCAGGATCCTTAACCTGCTGTGCCACAAGAGAACTCCAAGGTGGTTTTTTAAAGACATTTTTCTTTTCACATAACACATCCTTTTTGTTACTATTAAGTGAATAGGTTTCAGAAAGAGAAAGATTTTTGTGAAGTCTCACTTGAGTTCTTGTGAGCTGGTGGCCAGCATACTTCAAATGCTTTTGTCCACCAGTGGGTAGCTCAACATACTGTAAGACAGTTCAGGACAGTCAGGTGAATAGCCCCTTGTTCCACCTTAAATTTCCAGACAAACACAACATAGAACTGAAATTAAAAAGATTAATGCATAAAAGCAATGGGGCAAGTGCAGAACATTTAATTTTCTGGGTAGAATGAACTGATTAATGTCTATATATAAATGTAAGGAAATATGTCTGTTAATGAACCACTTAAAAATAAGATTAAAATATTTGAACTCTCTGGTTTAAAAGTTTATAAATAATTTTCCAAATTTAGGTGGTTTATTTCAAAATAGACATTATACCACATGCTAATCAATCAGCATGCTTTCAAAGGTCAACATACCACACTTAAAGGGGTGATGCATAATTCAATGTTTGTACTTGGACAGCATTTTTGAGGCAAGCTGAAAACAATAAATTGAAAGACAGAATCCACCATGAGAAAAAATGAAGGCACATCTTCTATGTGAGGCTAATTACCAGTCAAAGGACCACTCCCGTCACACCTTGGTGTTGGACATCTGCCACCAAATACAAACAGTCAAAATGCTTTTTTTTAAAAAAAAAAACTTTTTAAAAAGTTTCATTGTTTTCAGTTTAGCTGCAATGTCTGCACAGGGATTTAAGCACCCTGGAGAAAAGCTGCAAAATGCATGGGATTACATGGCAATGGCGTCTCCGTAGCACAGAGCATTGGTAAGAGCAAACGCGTCCATGGCAATCCTCACCCCTACTACCGGTGGTCTGGACACCTGAATATTGTGTGTGTCATGTGTCTCATGTTCAAACCGCAAGGCATGTACAGATCCAGTTTAGAGAGAAGTGTGAAAGGGAACTTCCAAAGTATGAGAGTTTCACTTTGCATTGCACTTAAGTTCCTATGTCCATTTTGTCCTTGCACTGGGGGTACTTGGGTCTGTGGCTTGGGCTTGTCACCTCCCCTGGATACTGTCTTTCTTTGAGTGCTTCCTGGAAGGGATCCAAGTCTTTGGGCTGTGGGCAAAACACAGCTTCTGGGCCATACCCAGGCTGGTTCCACACACAGACCCTGGGCTGCACCCATGCCTAGGGGGAGGGCTGCCCACAGGGTCACTTCTCCCAACCTTCCCCTCCACACCCAGAGACCCTGGTCCTGAAAGTTCACTTTGTTCAAAGAGTAGCCCTCCCCTACAGGGCATCAATTTCTCAGATTTCTCATCACCTGCTTTCATTTGGTTCCCCAAATCTGGTAACTGACCCAAGGGCAGGTCCAGATTCCTTCTTCAAATTCCTGCAGCTGTGCAGGCAGGATGCAGAAGGGAGCAGTCAGGCATCCTGGACTGCTTCTCAGTTGATCTCACTCACCCCGGATCAGCACCTGGGGCACTTTATCTGACACCTTGGGGCAGAGCCTAAATGCTGCACCCAATCTTTGGTAAGTATTCTACCTATGCGCCTTGAATCCCAAGGCAAAGTAAGACAAACTGAGATTAATGCCTTAATTTAAAGTTACTCTTAAAAACAAACAAAAAAGGAGCTACTCTGATTAAGCAGGGGCCCCTGCAGCAACATGCAGTAACCTAAAATTTCCTCTAGGTGGCGGTGTTCAGCAAAGGTGTTTCATGAGTGCAGTTTTCACTTGTGTGGTGGAAAAAATACTCCTGTCGGTTTATTCGGGACTAATTTTAATTAAAATAAATCCAGAGATTCAACGACTGTGTGTTATTTGGTAGTAGAAACTTAACACTGTATGACAGGATAAAATACTATGGGTTTTAGATGGCCATTCAGATTTTATTCTTTAAGATGCCTGGATACTTAAATCAATTTGAAGAACAAAGATAATAGGCTTTAGCAGCACCAGCCTTATAGATAGGTGACTTCCCTGCCAGTTCCTAAAAATGGCAAATGTTTCCTTTTTCTCTGCCTCCCAGTTTCTGTAAGATGCTCTTGCTTTGATCAGGGCCTCCCTATTGTGTTCAAAAAGAATGTTCATTTTCCAGGGAATAAAGAGGATACCATAATTTTCAGAATTGAACTCAGGCTAACAAAAAACTTTTTTTTCATTTCTTTCTTAGCCTAAAGGATAACTATTTTAATAATCTGAATTGCAAAATTGTAACTACTTTAGAAATATGTTCTTGACATAGGTGCTTTGGTAATATAGTCAACAAAGATTTAAGTGACAGTACTAAGTTGACATTCTAGGCTAGAGTCTACTCTTCTGAATATTTTAGATTTCTTAGAGAAGAGACCCTGCCCTGTCCTTAGCCTCAAAAAGCTAGGTAATTAACAGCATATAGTTAACCATTTAATTTTTTTTTTTAATTTTCCCACTGTACAGCAAGGGGGTCAGGTTATCCTTACATGTATACATTACAATTACATTTTTCCCCCAGCCTTTCTTCTGTTGCAACATGAGTATCTAGACAAAGTTCTCAATGGTATTCAGCAGGATCTCCTTGTAAATCTATTCTAAGTTGTGTCTGATAACCCCAAGCTCCCGATCCCTCCCACTCCCTCCCCCTCCCATCAGGCAGCCACAAGTCTCTTCTCCAAGTCCATGATTTTCTTTTCTGTGGGAATGTTCATTTGTGTTGGATATTAGATTCCAGTTATAAGTGATATCATATGGTATTTGTCTTTGTCTTTCTGGCTCATTTCACTCAGTATGAGGTTCTCTAGCTCCATCCATGTTGCTGCAAATGGCATGATGTCATTCTTTTTTATGGCTGAGTCGTATTCCATTGTGTATATATACCACCTCTTCCGAATCCAATCATCTGTCGATGGACATTTGGGTTGTTTCCATGTCTTGGCTATTGTGAATAGTGCTGCAATGAACATGTGGGTGCATGTGTCTCTTTTAAGTAGAGTTTTGTCCGGATAGATGCCCAAGAGGGGGATTGCGGGGTCATATGGAAGTTCTATGTATAGATTTCTAAGGTATCTCCAAACTGTTCTCCATAGTGGCTGTACCAGTTTACATTCCCACCAACAGTGCAGGAGGGTTCCCTTTTCTCCACAGCCCCTCCAGCACTTGTTATTTGTGGACTCCTTAATGATGGCCATTCTGACTGGTGTGAGGTGGTATCTCATGGTAGTTTTGATTTGCATTTCTCTAATAATCAGCGATGTTGAGCATTTTTTCATGTGTTTGTTGGCCATCTGTATATCTTCTTTGGAGAAATGTCTATTCAGGTCTTTTGCCCATTTTTCCATTGATTGATTGGCTTTTTTGCTGCTGGGTTGTATAAGTTGTTTATATATTCTAGAGATTAAGCCCTTGTCCGTTGCATCATTTGAAACTATTTTCTCCCATTCTGAAAGTTGTCTTTTTGTTTTCTTTTTGGTTTCCTTTGCTGTGCAAAAGCTTGTCAGTTTGATTAGGTCTCATGGGTTTATTTTTGCTCTAATTTCTATTGCTTTGGGAGACTGACCTGAGAAAATATTCATGATGTTGATGTCAGAGAGTGTTTTGCCTATGTTTTCTTCTAGGAGTTGGATGGTGTCCTGTCGTATATTTAAGTCTTTCAACCATTTGGAGTTTATTTTTGTGCATGGTGTGAGGGTGTGTTCTAGTCTCATTGCTTTGCATGCAGCTGTCCAGGTTTCCCAGCAATGCTTGCTGAATAGACTTTCTTGTTCCCATTTGATGTTCTTGCCTCCCTTGTCAAAGATTAATTGACCACAGGTGTCGGGGTTTATTTCCGGGTTCTCTATTCTGTTCCATTGGTCTGTCTGTCTGTTTTGATGCCAGTACCACACTGTTTTGATGACTGTGGCTTTGTAGTATTTCTTGAAGTCTGGGAGAGTTACGCCTCCTGCTTGGTTTTTGTTTCTCAGGATTGCTTTGGCGATTCTGGGTCTTTTGTGGTTCCATATAAATGTTTGGATTGTTTGTTCTAGTTCTGTGAAAAATGTCATGGGTACTTTGATAGGGATTGCACTGAATCTGTAGATTGCTTTGGGAAGTATGGCCATTTTTACAATATTGATTTTCCCAATCCAGGAACATGGAATATCTTTCCATTTCATTACATCTTCTTTGATTTCTTTGATTAAAGTTTTATAGTTCTCGGCATATAGGTCCTTTACCTCTTTGGTCAGGTGTATTCCCAGGTATTTGATTTTGTGAGGTGCAATTTTAAAAGGTATTATATCTTTGTATTCCTTTTCTAATATTTCATTGCTGGTGTACAGAAATGCAACTGACTTCTGAATGTTCATCTTATATCCTGCTACTTTGCTGAATTTATTAATCAGTTCAAGGAGTTTTGGGGTTGAGTCCTTAGGGTTTTCTATGTATAGTATCATGTCATCTGCATACAGTGACAGTTTTCTTTCTTCTCTTCCTATATGGATGCTTTTTATTTCCTTTGTTTGCCTAATTGCTGTGGCTAGGACTTCCAAAACTATGTTGAAGAGCAGTGGTGAGAGTGGGCATCCCTGTCTTGTTCCAGATTGGAGTGAGAAGGCTTTCAGTTTTTCCCCATTGAGGATTATATTTGCTGTGGGTTTCTCATAAATGGCTTTGATTATATTCAGGAATGTTCCCTCTATACCCACTTTGGCGAGGGTCTTGATCATGGATGGATGTTGGACTTTGTCAAATGCTTTTTCTGCATCTATTGAGATGATCATATGATTTTTGACTTTTTTTTTGTTAATGTGGTGTATGATGCTGATTGATTTGCGTATGTTGAACCATCCTTGTGAACCTGGGATGAACCCAACCTGGTCATGGTGTATAATTTTTTTGATATGTTGTTGGATTCGGTTGGCTAAGATTTTGTTGAGAATTTTTGCATCTATATTCATCAATGATATTGGGCGATCGTTTTCTTTTTTGGTGGTATCTCTGTCTGGTTTTGGAATGAGGGTGATGGTGGCATCATAGAATGTCTTTGGGAGTATTCCTTCTTCTTCAACCTTTTGAAAGAGTTTCAGGAGGATGGGCACCAATTCCTCTTTATATGTTTGATAAAATTCACCTGTAACCATTTAAATATTTAAGACTCTCATTACCATTCTCCATCTGAAAGGAAAATTCTGCCTTATGTCGCTCTGTCACCCAAAAAAAATGAACTGGTATGCTGTTTATACACTTTCTTAGAGAAATAGTTTGTTACAAAACACACTTGTTAGAAAATGTAATCCATCATTTAAAAAAGTCAATGGTTTGTTTCACTCAAATCAGTCCAAATATCTCCTGGGTCAACTTAAGTCCTCTAAGTCCTGATCAGCTAAAGGTCATATTCAAAGAGAAAAGACAATTCTGCTGAGGTGTGTGCCAAGTGCATTCTCCTCAGTGATGCCAACTTCACATGCTGTGTGGACAAAGGTGGGGGCAATGACAAGGACATACAGCAATCCTTTTGGACTCATCCTCATCTATCCTCCAGGACTTCATTTTGGTGTAGTCCATGGGCAAGTCCCAGCCGTCCTCCTCTCTCAGCTGGAAACACCATCTGTTCATTACGGCTTGCTGCTGGGGGACATGGGCTCCAGGGGTGTCAGGATGGGGCAGCAGCCCTCTCACAGCCACTGTTTGTTCATGTCCAGGTCCAGGGTCCTGTTCTTGTCCACCTCCATGTCAGGGTTCTGCTGGATAGAATGGATGGTAATCATGAGAAACCATCCCCTAGAGCACAGCCCCGCCTTCTTCCAGGACCAGATTCAAAGTCAGTTCCCTCACTGCAATCTCATCTGCATAAGCTCCAAGGTGAGGGGCAGTGGTCCTCCATGGGTGTTGCTACCCCAGGCTTAGCTGTGAAACTGCTTGGCAGAGCCATCTCTCTACTTATCTATTACTCACCATCAATCTCTCTGTCTCTTCTCTTCTTACCTATCATCCATCTATCATTTATACGTCATAGGTGTATATCTTCTTTTTTTTTCTTACTATACCTCTGCTTACAGAAATAAGTCTGGCCAGAAGAAAAACAAGTCCTCATTTCAATTCTCTTCTAGTTCCCTTACCTCTTAAAGGATCAGAAACATATGAGTGTATGTGTACAGATTAGACATATGTACACTTACTGTGTATATATACTTAAAATCCTCCTTTAGTTTCATTGATGCTCATACTTCAAGGCTTCCAAGGGGAAGAAAACACAAGAATTTAGAGGGATGTGGGAGAGGAACTAGAATTTACTTTGTAATACTAAATGCTCTGATGAAGAGAATTTTCCATTTTAAGACAGATGTGCAATGACAGTTCAGACACCTCTGCGGCAGTGACCCTGGGATGACCTACTCTAATCATGCTTTAAACAGATCAAGAATTCCTCAGAGCCTGCCTCTCAGGAGGAGGGAGAGAAGGATGGAGGAGGGGAGGACAGAGGAAGAAAAATCCAAATACCCCCAACAATCCTCTATTTTTTTCCCCAGAGAGTTACATTCACTTGAGCAAAAATGCGATTTCCGAGCTGCTGAGTAGCCGCTGCCTACTCAGATGTCTAGCAGTGCTTTCCTCTAAATGTAACAGTAGAGGGAGGGAAGGAGGGTGCCTGGAAGGAGAGCCCTGTCCTTTGGACTGTTACCTTGATAAATTATTCGGCCTGAACTCTTCTTGTCAAAGTGCACTCCTGGTTTCAAGCTTTCATGCTAATTTAGTCTTAATAATGTTGGATTACCATTCTCTCCATCTTATTTTAAGTTTAATAACATGGAGAAAAGAGGAAGGGGCTACTGTCTTTTCCCTCCTTGCCACAGAATCTCCTCCATGCTAGCCTCGCATTTTAGCAGCCATGGAAATTGCATGCCCCTGACACTCCTCCAAAATCTAGAAGTGAAAATATCAATAGAAAAGGAAGCATTTGAGAAGTGCAGAGGAGGAGGTGGGGAAAGCGGCTTTAGGGACCCATCCTCTCCGTTCCCCCCGCCCCAGGTGAAAGGCGCCTTGGCGGGTCTGAGGAACTGCTCTCCGTCCTTCCTCCAGCTTCTGCAGCAGCTGCCAGATCAGTCTGCTTGTCCACAGCTCCTCGTCCGCCGCACTGCTGAGGAGTTGAAGGTAAGGGCGGGTAAGGGAGGCTGCGCCCAAGAGCAGGAGGGCAGGGGCGGCTCCGGTTTCCGACCCAGGGTGCTCTGGCTACTGCCCTCGCGCCCCTCCTCCGGAGGAAAATAGATTCAGAAATCCCAGGAGACAGGGTACCCTTACCTTGCTCCAGGCGGGGCTGGGGCGGCCATGGGGGTCAGGCCCTGGGCGGGTTCCGCATCCACCACCCGACCCGGCGCTGGCGTCCTCTCAGCGGTGCGGGCGGAAGTGAGGCTTGGGATCTGCCCCGAGCCTTGTCCTCCTGGCCTGGGCAGTCTGGGGCAACAGCGGCTGACCTGGCGGTGTTTTGACCGGCGGAGGTGGCGCTCCTGTCCTGCACTTCCCCGGCCCCTGGAGCAGTCTGTGTAGAGGGCGGCCATGGCAGGAAGGCGGCGGGGGCCCAGCGCATTCCTGATGGGTGAAATCTGCTCTAACGGGACCAATTTCCGGGCCTCGCTGCAAATTGGGTGCCGAGACCCACGTCCCCCAACCCTTGTGGCTGGAGACCCTGGCAGAAGAAGGGAGGCGAGCACCAGGGAACGTTCATCCGTGAGAACTGCCACTCCCTGCAAGAGCAGAAATTGAACAGATGAAAAATGGTGTAGTCTTGGGGTAAAGTATTTCTGAAGCTGGGGGTTCTTCTATGATTGTCCCCCTCACGCTAAACCTTCAGGGAGTTCTCAGCCTACATCCAGCTAGTAATGCGAATCTTTTTAATCTTCCATTTTTCCTATCATCTGGGATCCCCTCTGCTGTTGCTTTCCCCTCCCCCTTTATTTTCTTTTTTTTTTTTCACACTTTTTTTTCCCACTGTACAGCAAGGGGATCAAGTTCTCCTTACATGTATACATTACATTTACATTTTTTCCCCACCCTTTGTTCTGTTGCAACATGAGTATCTAGACATAGTTCTTTTTTTTTTTTTTTTGTCTTTTTGCTATTTCTTGGGCTGCTCCGGCGGCATATGGAGATTCCCAGGCTAGGGGTCTAATCGGAGCCGTAGCCACCAGCCTCCACCAGAGCCACAGCAACGCGTGATCCGAGCCGCGTCTGCAACCTGCACCACAGCTCACGGCAACGCCGGATCGTCAACCCACTGAGCAAGGGCAGGGAGCCGAACCTGCAACCTCATGGTTCCTAGTCGGATTCGTTAACCACTGCGCCACGACGGGAACTCCTAGACATAGTTCTTAATGCTACTCAGCAGGATCTCCTTGTAAATCTATTCTAAGTTGTGTCTGATAACCCCAAGCTCTGGATCCCTCCCACTCCCTCCCTCTCCCATCAGGCAGCCACAAGTCTGTTTTCTAAGTCCATGATTTTCTTCTCTGTGGAGATGTTCATTTGTGCTGGATATTAGATTCCAGTTACAATTGATATCATATGGTATTTGTCTTTGTCTTTCTGGCTCATTTCACTCAGTATGAGATTCTCTGGTTCCATCCATGTTGCTGCAAATGGCATGATGTCATTCTTTTTTATGGCTGAGTAGTATTCCATTGTGTATATATACCACCTCTTCCAAATCCAATCATCTGTCGATGGACATTTGGGTTGTTTCCATGTCCTGGCTATTGAGAATAGTGCAGCACTGTCCCCCTTCATTTTCATTAATGGGGAGAAGGAAAAGAAGTTTAGGGTTCATTAACCTCATGACAAGGGCAGTAAATAAAAGAGGGGAGAAAAGGGTTAGGGCAATATATGGGAGAAAGAAAGGTCCTCATTTTTTTAATCACATTGGTAGGTGAACATAGAAATATATGAACAATGCTTTATTCAGGTTAATATGTACTATTCAGGATGGCCAAAAAACACATGAAAAGACGTTCAACATCACTCATTCTTAGAGAAATGCAAATCAAAACCTCTCTGAGGCACCACCTTACACCAGCCAGAATGGTCACCATCAAAAAGTCTACAAACAAGAAGTGCTGGAGAGGCTATGGAGAAAAAGGAACCCTAGTACACTGTTGGTGGGATTGTAAATTGGTGCAACCACTGTGGAAAGCAGTATGGAGATTCCTCAGAAAACTAAACACAGAGCTCCCATTTGATCCAGCAATCCCACTCCTGGGCATCTATCCAGAGAAAACCATGACTCACAAAGACACTTGTACTCCGATGTTCATTGCAACACTCTTTACAATAGCCAAAACATGGAAACAACCTAAATGTCCATTGACAGAGGAGTGGATCCAGAAGATGTGGTCCATATACACAATGGAATATTACTCAGCCATTAAAAGGAGCAAGATACTGGCATTTTTGGTAACATGGATGGACCTAGAAATTATCATGCTAAGTGAAGTCATCCATACAATGAGACACGGATGACAAATGCTTTCACTGACATGTGGAATCTGAAAAATGGACAGACGGAACTTCTTTGCAGAACAGATGCTGACTCACAGACATTGAAAACTTATGGTCTCCAGAAGAGAGAGTTTAGGGGTGGGGGATGTGCTTGGGCTGTGGGATGGAAATCCTGTGAAATTAGATTGTTATGATCATTATTCAACTACAGATGTGATAAATTCATTTGAGTAATAAAAAAAGAAAGAAAATAAATAAATAAATAAGACTAGAGAAGACAACATATATATATACATATATACACATATATATACATATATATACACATATATATACATATATATATACATACATATATTTACTATTTAGAAGGTTGCGGAATGTCCTGTTGGGTGGACGTTGCAAAGGACAGTGTTTAAGTGCCACTGCAATTTTCAAGCCAAGGTATTGGCTGGAAATGGTAGTATTTTAGTAAACAGCGGAGGAATAAAGCAATCCTTTCCTCTGTCCAGTTGCCTTAAAATGTCTGTGATCTTTCCTTTCCTCCCCCTACCCCCACTTTTTTTGGTAAGAGCATGGCTGTCTTTTTGATTTACATTTACATGTGTATTTCTAAATTTCATCCTATTTCTTCAACCTTTTGGTTATGTGAAGTCTGACGGTATGCCTGAATTTCATTTTCAGTTATGCCATTAACCATCTTAATGACCATCATTCCACTTCTCTTTATCAGTCAAGCTATTATTACTATATTTGCCTGTTTATACTTCATTAATACAAAGCTGTCAGAACTGAATCAAAATGTAAATACTTCTATTTTGAAGATGGTGATGATCTATTGTTAAGGCTTATTTTCAATTATACTTTGCTTGTTATGTGGAATTCCATGGTAAAGATTTAGAATTCAGTCTTAGGACTTAAAAAACCAAACTGTGTAACAACAACAAAACCCTTTTTATTTCTTGGTTTAATATTCTCAAATGACCATATACAGTATAACTGAACTGAATGTGTTCTCAGAAACTATTTTATTTCTGAGGAAAAAATTATATTTGGCAACTGATGTTAGTGTATTTTTTCAGTATCTGTGATTACCAGGAGGATTCCAGTAAAATTAACTTTTAACTGTAACATTATTTTAAGCGTTGAAACATGACTCAGTTCTTAGTCTTCAAAGAGTAACTACTTGAAATAGTGTTGTTTTATTTGGATGATGCTTCAGTTGATCATTAGAGTTTAAGGAACAGTCCATTTTACTGACATCTGACTGGCATTGGATTTTTTAAAATTTCTTGGTGATTTGAAGAATTTTGGATGCCTTTTAATTGACTAAATGAAACCATGTTTGTTTCCTAACTAACATATGAAAAATACCAAGATTAATACCTGTTTTTAATACCTGTTTTTAGAGGAAGTCGAAAGGTAATATTTTTGCAGTTGTGAATTAAGACACTTGGGGTCACCTCTCTTTAATGGAATCAGAACCAATGATACAATTCTTGTAGGGGTTGTAGATGGAATTAAACATAGGTAATTTGAAACAATCAAACATTTGAAAGAAACTCTTGTGTATTATTGCACATTCTGATTTTATATTAAACACATTTAGAATTATCACAGAAATTCTTTGGTTTCTAATAATTCTTGCCTGTCCACCCCCCCATCTCCCCAATTTGGAGGGAACTGAGGCTTGAAATATGTGTAGTTTTATGAATTTTTCAGGGAGGAGAAGGAAAATAAGTAATTGTGATAATACATGAAATTCCCCAGTCAGGTGCTGGGCAGAGAGTAAGCTGGGGATAAATTCCGTTGCATTTATATATGAGTTGCCTCCTTATATTCTTTACTCAGGTTGTAAAATAAATCTTAAAGAATTATTATTTGTTTTTCTGATGCTACTAACAAGTGACAATTAGTTGTCAAATGCAGCCCAGTTTCATGATGACTAAGCTTTATGCTCTTTTATCATTTGAAGCCCATATAAAAATTAGGCCATTTGGGCTGAAGGGTGAAGATAAGTTGAATTTCTAAATTTATATTTGATTGCATTTGCATTGTGTTTGGAAAGCCAGTACTAGTAGTTTAATGATGGTCTCAAAGGACCTATGACCATATAATGAAGTTCTTTATCTTAATTAAAAAGACCTTGGGTTGAATCCTTTTTTAGATAAATGTTAATAATAATTACTTATGGAGATCACCTGAATTTTCCTTGGGTGATTTCCTTCTCCAATCAAAAGTAATTATTATTTTTATTTGTTTGTTTTTTTATTTTCAAGTCATGAACTATTAGTTTTTGCTAGCTTTGTATAACATTGAAACAACTGGGGAGTTCCCGTTGTGGCGCAGTGGTTAACGAATCCGACTAGGAACCATGAGGTTGCGCGTTCGGTCCCTGCCCTTGCTCAGTGGGTTAACGATCCGGCGTTGCCGTGAGCTGTGGTGTAGGTTGCAGACGCGGCTCGGATCCCGCGTTGCTGTGGCTCTGGCGTAGGCCAGTGGCTACAGCTCCGATTCGACCCCTAGCCTGGGAACCTCCATATGCCGCGGGAGCGGCCCAAAGAAATAGCAAAAAGACAGAAAAAAAACAGAAACAACTGGGTATTTAACAGCTAAAGACTGAGGGATAATATTCCTTTGCTAAACACATCTGTATTTCAGCTGATGGTAGAATTCCACCAAAAAAGGGCAATGAAATAATTTTGGGTCTTCAAAACTTGGGTACTTTATTTCTCTGTAGCTATCATATGTAATACTTTCTGTATCAAATTGGAAAAAAAAATAGCACCTTCTGATAAAATAGTTTTTGCTTGTATTGCTCTCTCTGTAGCTATCAATAAAACCTGAATGGTTAAAAAAAGAAAGAAAGAAAAGGAAGCATTTGGAAAACATAGAATTACTGACCTTTCTCCAGTCTTACAAATTACACTTATTTCTAACAACTACTGTCACTGCTGTGAGCTCAGGTGCATGCTTAGGAAATGGAGAAGCCCTTTGTTCTGGAGAGGAAGCACCCAGCCTGTTCGCCTGCTCCTGTCCTCCATCCTCCGAGAACATAACCCGCTTGTGCCACCTGCTTCTTCAGCCGACTAGTATCCTTGGCAGATAGCTTTGAGCTCTGCAGCATTTCAGGGACTCCCTTTCCTGCTCTTAGCACCTGCCAGGAGCCCACTGATGGGAAACCAATGTAAGTACTGCTCACAGGTTTAGCATCTATGGTGTTTTAGACTAATGGAAGCTGACTGTAACTGCCTGGCTGGGAGCCCGGTGGAAACGGGATTTTTCACCTTTGTTTGATAGCACTGTGAGGGTGCAGTCTAGTGTTTCACTTCACTGCTGTGCAGCCCACCCTCCTCTGTTTAAGCTTCAGGGTGCACAGTTGCTGGAGTTTCCTAGTCTCTGTGCAGTCCTCTGAACCACTGTGAGGGAAGCATAGGGTCCTTATTTTCTATAAGTGGACATGTTAATCTAAAAGACCTGATGATTTCTCCTAGTCTGGAAGAATGAGCTCTTAGGACAATGTGCTGTCAAGCCTTCTCCAAGCAGAGCCCAGCAGGTGGACAGTCTGTGCCAGCATTTGGGAGGGGGGCTAAGCTGCAGGCAGTGGCTGCACCACACGGCCAGCGTGCCCTCAGGGCTGGGGGAATGCACAGAAACCCTGTCCCTTGGGTGGCCCGCCCTCAGGATCACCCTGGTCCCACGCCCCTGGGCCCACCTTGTTCAAGATCCCATGCCTCCTGTGGTCCCACCCCTTGAGGAAACACCAGCTAGTGGACATGCCCCCTCATGCCTGGGCCCCCACCCTGGAGGAGGCCTCACCTCCCCAACCCTGCCCCACCAGGTGCACCGCATGGCCTGCACACCCTTTCAGAGCACAAGTCCTGAGGCTTGCTGGACAGATTCTGCAGCATCTAGCTACAGCGCGAGGACAAGTTCAGGATGGTGGTGGCCGCCATGTGCGCTGCCTCCATGTCGTGCCAGTAATCAAAGCTACTCTTGCTGCAAGTGCTGCTGGCACTGCTGACACTGCTGCAGCTCAGGTTTCTGCTGCTAGTGGGTGCACAGGTGCTGGTGGTGCTGCTGTTTAGGCTGGAATCCTTATAGTACAACTTTGCTGGGGAGATGGACAGGAATGACTCAGGGCCCTTGCCCCTGGGCCACAGCAACAGAAGAGCCCCCATGCTGCCTGCAGCACTGTGCATCCACACCTGTGGCTTGGTAAGGAAGGGGACATGGTGCCAAGCAGCTGATTCCTATAAGAAAGTCTGGCTTTCCCCCTTTGTCCTACTTTCACATTGTGTGTTTTGATGGGCTGAGCTGGGAAATATCAGGAAGAGTACACAAGTCTCTTAGGCCGGATGCAGGAAGCCCACTAGGGCACATTGCTAATCTCATCAAGGTGCCCTCCTGGGCTTGGCTACCAGGATGTCTGGGGTCACTGGCCTCACCAGCCTGGTCACACCCTGGAAGGAGTCTCCCACCATGACTGCTTATCTGTTCACAGGGTGACTGGGACACTGAAGACTGCTCATCCCTCTATAGACCTGATGATCCATCCTGCCAGGAGGGGTGGTGGTGGCCAATCAAGGCTCACCATCCTGTGCAGGTGATCCAGCTGCACAGGTGGGGCCCCTGCACTTTATGAAGTTGCATTCTGGTCAGGGTGCAGGCCAGGCCACTAAAACCCCTTCCCTCTGCAATCCTAATAAAGAGCCGCCCAGGTGAAGGGGGACAGAGAAGGGCATAGAACCACACACACCTGTAGACTCAGTTAAGCCTAGATAAATGTGAAAGCACTCAGGGATGCACAGACACTCACATGCAGTCCCCCAATGCCCTGCCCTTTGTGAGGGAATGGCCTCCTGCCTGCACCAGACTTGCTCACAGGATCCTTCTGAACACCCAGCCTCCCTAACAGCCAACCAGGCCCACAGGAGCAAGTGTGATTTCTATAGCTGCTTACAAAGGTCCTTGAGCACAAGGTTGGGAAGGTGATTGATGGATGATGGGCCAGAATGAGCCCGGGTCCTTAGAAGCACAGATACTCTTTGTTCAGGGGTCAGAAGCTCACCTGACCCTGCAGTGGGAGAAGCCCTGAAAGAAGCCAAGAGACTGCTTTGCAGTGTCCTGACAACCCCCTGCCTCCAGCAAGCCAGGCTTTCATGAGAAATGGGCATATTGAAACCTTCCTGAAGCCAGTCCAGCCATTCCCTCAAGAGGCTGAGGTTGGAAAGGACTCGGGGGGCTCCAGCTGTGCTTCAGATCAGGATAATTCTAGGGAATTAATTCAGTTGCCCTTCGCTGAGAGTGGGGAGGGAGGCATGCTGCAACCTGGCACTGCTCTCCTGTCCTCAATATTGTCATGATTGAGTCTGCAACCTGGGTGTCCTACTCAGGCTTTCTGACTAGAGGAAGTGACCACAGCCTCATGGCCAACATAGCTGGTCATAACAGCACCAAGAACCACCCAGAACACCCTATTCCTGTACAAATGAAAGAAGAACTAAGCTTTCACTGTTGATACCTTATGACTCTAGACAAAAGACCAAGGTTCCTGACACCAAGGGTGTGTCCTGGCAGTTCTCTGAGTGCATCATGGCAGCCTAGGGAAGCCACTGCCCAGCCTTGTCCCAGCCCCTCATGTGGACCAGGGGTTCAGTTCCACACCCTCAAAACACACAAGCAGGAGGAGTAACTTGCCAGGAAGTTACAGCCATGTCCTTATCCAATTCCACTGAGCCCTGAGGACAAGTGCTCCCAGATGCCAGTGTGCCTGCCTTCCCTCCCTCCCATGTGACAGGCCCTCATCAAAGCAACAGATGGAGCAGTGTGGGCAGCAGTGGTCTCATTCTGAGAAGAGACACAGGGCATGTCCAGGGGACATGCCCCGTGGGTTCTGTAAACCAACTGCTCTGTGGCTCATGGGACTGTCCAAAGGGACTGATGCTTATTGCTTTATATTGTTTATAATGTTGTTATAAAAATAGGAATACAAAAACTGGGAGAGATGAAATCATACTCATAAGGGATTTTTCCCCCAGGGAGGGCCAGCCACTGGTTCAGGAAAAGAAAGGTGGGCCACATAAATAAGAAAAAAGTTTTGTTTTGAAATGAGGGAATTTCAGCAGTTCCCATCATGGCACAGTGGTTAACGAATCCGACTAGAAACCATGAGGTTGCGGGTTTGGTCCCTGCCCTTGCTCAGTGGGTTAACGATCCGGTGTTGCCGTGAGCTGTGTTGTAGGTTGCAGATGCGTTGCTGTGGCTCTGGCGTAGGCTGGCAGCTACAGCTCCGATTCGACCCCTGGCCTGGGAACCTCCATATGCCACGGGAGCGGCCCAAGATATAGCAAAAAGACAAAAAAAAAAAAGTGAAATGAGGGAATTTCAATTTCTAAAGGAAAGTAAACAGGACACCTGTGTCTCTACAAAAATTACAGCAAGCTTTTGGTAAAGTGCATCTACTTTACCAAATATTTTAATCCAAAGATTCTCCTTCCCCTGGGTTATGCCAAGGTGATGGAACTCATCCAGAGTTTTGGCAGTTTAGATGGAACTGTGGACAACTTATTGATGGGCCTGTGGGCTCACACAACCAGGAGGAAAGGTAGGATAACATCATCTCACAGGCATCCTCTCCCTAAGTACCATCAGTCACATATTGTTTTGCTCCCAATGAAAACCTAACTTCAGACTTTCAAGTAGTGAAGGTCTTTGTTTTGAATATATACCACCTAGCTGGGCTAATTGTGCTGCCACCAGAGTGTGCTGTGGAGCAGGTGGTGTCAGGGAGGGAGCCTGCCTCTGCCCCTCCTCCCCAGCACAGATGAACCCCCCCTTAACAAAGTCAAATGCAATTTTTCTGTTGACAAGCAATGCTATTTTCATTTGAAACATTTTTTTCAGTCAATCCCCAGACTATATTAATGTTCCTCTGCATGTCAGCGCATTGCCGAATTTACAGGACAGTTTAGCTCTTTAGAGTTTTGCCTTTAACCATTGCATTTACAACATCAGAATCCCACTGAATCTTAAACCGTATTGAGAAATACCTCTTCATGTGCTCGACCCTCTTGTGCATAACATCTCATAGATGTTATGAGATCTATAGTGATTAAATATGATAAATTAGGAAAAAATAGCTTCCAACTTAGGGGTCTACTTAGTGATCACCTTCCAACTTAGTGACCTACTCTGCCTATAAGTGTCTCACTAAGTCTTTCTCCCCTAGAAATGCCCACTTCCTTCCAGAAATTTTTTTTTTTAGAGTTGCACCTGGAGGTACCCAGGCTAGGAGGTCTAATTAGAGCTACAGCTGCCAGCCTGCACCACAGTCAGGGCAATGCCAGATCCTTAACCCACTGAGTGAGGCCAGGGATCGGACCCACAACCTCATGGTTACTAGTTAGATTCCTTTCCACTGTGCCACAATGGGAAATCCCCTTCTGGAATGTTAACATTCTCCTGTGGGGAAAAGAACAACTCTTTCCACCTGAGTGTCCATTAAAAGCAGACGAAGAAGAATACAGCCCAGAGATACACCTTCCTGAGGATCTCCCCACCACCCTGGGACCTGCACCCTTAGGTCTGGTTGGATTCAGTGGTTCCCACCTGTAATTCATGGCACTGACTCCAAGTCTTCACATGGGTTCAGGGTTGTGCTTTCCTATAAGTAAATTGAAATCTGGAAGCAGAGTCCTAAAGGGAAGAAAAGGAGCTTCCTGGGAGTTCCCTGGTGGCACAAGGGGTTAAGGATCTGACATTGTCACTGCAGAAGCTTGGGTCACTGCTGTGCCACAGGGCTGATTCCTGGTCGGGGAACTTCCACATGCTGAGGGAGAGGCCGAAAGGGAGAAAAAGGAGCCTCCTTGTGTGTCCTGTTAGATTGTTTACTCAAGTGGTTTAATATGCCTACTCCATCCAAGTCAGGGTTCGTGGCTGTCACCTGCCTGCCTCCCTCATCAAGTGCTCCCTGCACTGCTCCTGTCTGCCCAGCTGGCACCAGCCTGTGGGCTTTTGGTCTAAGGGGTTGGGAAGGGGTGAGATGGCTACTTGCCCAGGTGGGACCCAGAGCTGCCAGTGGCCTGGGTGCCTCATTCTGCACAAGCAGCTCTAAGGAGGTTGGAAGTGGTCCCAAGTGCAGGCTGGCATCTGTCAGAGATAACTAGACAGGAAGAAGCTTCTAGGGGCAGGGAATGATTCAGGAGAGCTTGGCAGGCGTAGGGGGAGGCAGGTCCTCCAGGGACAGGGGTTTGTGGGGGCAGGGGGCCCTTCTCAAGAGGATCAGTCCTGGGGTCCCAGAGGCCCCTGGGGAAGGCTGCTTAAGGCAGGTGCCTGTGAATGGAGAAGGCCTGGAATGGGGGAGGGGCAGAAGAGGGGGTGCACACATCAGAGAGACAAGGCCTTGGAGGAGCACACTGGGCTTCAAAGATGATCGAGAAGTGTTAACCTTAGAACTTTGAAGTTGGGAATAACCAAAAGGAGGCTCATGAGATGGGCACGTTCAAGGCTGGGAATGAGGGGCTTTAATCAAACCCTGATAAATTGCCCAGAGATGCAGTGGGCATGACAGACCAGGTTGGAAACTTTTTCTGTAAAGGCCCTGGCAGTGGTTTACGCTTGGTGGCCACAAGATCTCTGCCAGGATGGTGCCCTGGGAAACACATGGATGAGAGTGGCCTGTGTGGGTAAAGCCTCTAAGATCACTGAAATTCAAACCCCAGGTCACTTTTGCAGGCCACACAATGTGATTCTTCTTTCAGTTTTCCAACCCTTTTGAAATGTTAAGGCCCTTCTTAGCTCACCTTGAAACCCAGATACCTTAGGGGGTGGGGATGCCCCCTGGGACTCCTGGGGGGCCCTCTGCTCTCCCAGCTTCCCTCCTGGGCATTTTCTGCAAACACATTTATGTCTTCCCCCCTCCATCTCTAGGTGGTCCTTCCCCTCCCCTCACACATCTCAGGTTCAGCCTCTCCAGCCCACTGGCCATTCCCTCTCACATGTGGTTTTCTTGACTGCCTGTAATTTCCATGAAGCCTCATGATCAAGTTTAAAACTGGCCACATTGGTAAAGCTCATGCTACTTTTTGCAGGCAAATGGACACATTGCCTCTGTGTGTGGGCACATGTTTCACTGTCTTTTCCTCATCCAGTCTTTTTTTGTTGTTGATTTTTAGGGCCATACCCACAGCATATGGAGGTTCCAAGCTATGGGTCCAACCAAAGCTACAGCTGCCAGCCTATGCCAGGGCCACAGCAACACCAGATCTGAGCCCAGTCTGAGACCTCCACCACAGCTCACAGCAGTGCCATATCCTTAACCCACTGAGTGAGGCCATGGATTGAACCCACAACCTCATGGTTCCTAGTCAGATTCGTTCCTGCTGTGCCATGATGGGAACTCCCATAGTCTTTTTCTTGAGATTTGTTAGAAGGAAAAAGAAGATAGGTGACAGAGAGGTGAGTGGGTAGATAGGTGGGTCAATGGATGGATGGATGGAGGGAGGGAGGGGTGGATAGAAAGATGGACAGACAGGTAGACGGACAGATGGACATATAGTGATTCCTGAGTGTCTGAAGGAACACAGGTGGAAATGCCAATGTTTGCTGAGTGTTTTTGATGGCAGTTGGTGGCATCTAAGGGATGACTCCCAGAGCCTGGGGAGAGGGCCCTGCTCACATCCCCAGGCCTTATGCTCCCCTCCCCCAATAGGATGTTCAATGTCACTCTTTCTTTAGGAGAAAGAGCACGTGCCCTGAGCCTGTGGCAGGCACTGGGAATGGTCTCCTTTTGGGTCACTGCAGAGCCCCCCAAACCCAGGTGTCCACTGCTGTCACCCTGGGGAACAGAAATGGCTCTTCCCAACTCATACCCTCTCACAAACCTGGCCTAGCGCATCCTCAGAATGTGGGGCTCATTCCTGAATGTTTTTAAAAAACCTGTGAATCTGGTGGGAGAGAAATGGAGCTTCTGCTTTGTCCTCAGCAGCTGATGGTAGCAGCTGCCTTTCCCTTTTCTTAGTTCCTAGATGACCCAGCACTGAAGTTTCTGTTCTCTGTCCTTGTGTGTTTGTAGGTTAGCTGCAGAGCAGTGTTTCCAGCAATGGGTATTTTTTTCTGGGCAGGTGAGAATCAGTGACCAGAAAGAACATGTGTGAGGACCCTCTTGAGCCTGGTCCACTGAGCTTTCCACAGCTTTCCATGGCCCCCCCATCCCCCCAGCCTCCTGGGGGGGGTAGGGGGGGCATGAGCCCTGCTTCTGCCTTTGATGAAACCACTGCACAGGAAGGTTAATTCATCCAATGTCACACAGCTCCTGAGTGGAACAGCTGAGAAAGGGACCTGTGACCAGGAAAACATACTCTTCCGGTCACGACTTCACCCTGGGTCCACCAGAACCATGGGCTGAAGGCAGTCTGGCCTCACAGAGCATCAGAAGCAAGAGGAGTGTAGCAAAGAGTGATCACTAGAATGTGTCAGTGAAGCAGAAATCCCATAAGCAGAATCCCTAGTTATGTGGATTCAAATTTTTTGATCCTTCATTTGCAGGCAAATGAATGAAGTTATAACAAAGCCTGAAACTGGCAAATTATTATTACAAAAAGCCAAGTTATTTTCTGTTCTACCCTAAGCCACTCCCTTTCCTGCACTTAACACCTTTGTTCCTATACATTTATAGTCAATATGGACAAGGATAATCAATATGAGATAAATCAAAGAAACATTAAATTTCATTCACCATATGAATTGTTATTTGTATGAATAACAAGGAATGACTAAAATAATGTAGACAGATGTGCAGCAACTCATACAGAATTGTAAAAAGGTTTTGGAACTCCCCCAGCATTCTACTTAATTTTTTCTTTTTGGTGTGCTGTGATTTTAATGAAATATCTTTTTCAGAGAGTACCTCCAATCTTTAAAACCTTCTCTCCTCGCCTCTGCTGAAGAAAACCAAGATAAGATTCCTAAACCATCCAACTTATAAAACCCACATCCCCATTGGGAAAATCTACCCACTAAGGCCACATAGCCTAGAATTTAAAATAGAAACATGGTTAGATAAATAAGTGAAACAGAGGAAATGCAGTCTTCCCCTATGTGGTTCAACTACGTACCGAGTTAACTTTGCAATGTCATCGGAACTAGTAAGTTTAGGGTTGATGCCACTGCAAGTGGGTTAAAATATGTAAGAGCAGAAATAAACTACCTTTCTCTGTGAACTACATGGTGTCTATTTGTTTCCAGGATTCTATGTTGTGGGTGTATATGGTGGCTGCTATGAGTGAGGCCAGTAACAGAGTTACAAAGTCAGGACCCAGGCTGCACTTGGGGGCTGTGCCTGCTGCAGGGAGGCAGTGGGAGGAGCATAAGTTCAGTGTCCCTGTCTCCATATTACCATCATTGGTGACTTTAAAAGATGCCACACTCAGGGAGGAACTCCAGGGCTTCAGGTCTGACTGGCCTGGGGTGCAGCCCTGGGCATCAGAATTTAAAAATCTCCCCCAATGACTGCAATGCACATGAAGGGCACACAGAACCCCCTAAAAGCAGAGAACCCCTGGTCTGGTCTGTGTCCGTCGTCTGTCAAGGGGATCAGGAAAGAGGAGGAACTGTCTTAGTGACCAGCTCACAGCAGCCTGTCCCCATGCCCTGCAAGCTACCAGCACACCTGGTCCTGGGGACACAGAGTGAAGGGGTCTCCCTCCTTCCTGCAGGTCCAGCTCCTGCACCTGTGTGACCCCAACCCTGGGCTGCTTTCCTAGGGAGCCAAAGGAACCACATGCTGGACCAGTCTTTGGGGGATGTACATATACACAATCACAATGATAATGGCAAGCATGACTCTGGGGCATGAGTATGTGCACCTCCTACCATCAAATCCTTTGGGGGATATTTCCCTGGTTTGCACCTTGGGGCTATGGCCTGACTGCTGTACATATGGCTATGGAAACTGCTGTACTCAAATGAAGTCTTGGAATATTTCTCCAGCTCTTTGGCCAGATTGGAGTGAGGCATGGTTATGGGGGCGTTGTTTCTGTAGCCATAGTGAGGGATCTTGAGCTGCTTTACAAAGCACATGGGCCTGGAAGCAGTCAAGAATTAATGGGTAGCTTGCTTTCTCACAGCTGCATATGAGAGAGAGGTGGCTCAGGTTAAAATTAGATCATCTTTTTCTTAGCTGCGTTAAGGAATCAGAACCTTGGACTAAAATTACAATTGTCCCTTCCTGAGAACAGACCATGTGTGTTGTAATTACATAGCCCTGAATCATCTATGTGCCTAGATGTAGTGGGCTAATAAGAGAACAACATAGGAGGGAATGAAAGAGATGCTCTCTCTTAAGGTCATGGGCAGAGGTGAAGGCAGACGGCGACTGGGATGGACATCAGGCCTGTGGCCTCACTCACAGCTCGGGTGTCTGTGCCTAAGCCGAGCCCTTGGGGATGCAGAGATGAGCTCCAGGCCTGGGACAGCCCTGAAGTCCTCAGTTAGAGGGGGCCAGCCCACACTGCCTCCTCACCCCCAGAGGGAGTCTCATCAGGAGAACGCATAGGCATGACTCTCACAGAGCCTCCTGTTTTGCCCCTATCTGATGTAGTTTTGCTGCATCTGATGAAGAAAGGGGTCCCTGTATTAGAACTGAGGCCTCTGCCTGAAGCAGGGGATGTTTGCCATTTTGGATGCATCTTGTCCCAGTGGAAGGCAAGCTGGGCACCGACCCCAAGAAAGGGGGTGGCCACCCTGTGGCCTTTCAGAGGGATATGGGCATGAGGGTCTTCCCAGCTCTCGGGGATCCATCTCAGGTGGGGAGGGACACCAACAGGAGCCCCAAGCCTCAACCCCTCTCCCTGTGCTCCAACTTTCCTTTGTTAATAATGGTTCCTTCTCAAATGCACATAGCCCAGGGCTTCTGGGGGAGGCCAGCTTGCTCCTCACAACTAAGAGAGGCCTGAGAGAGGGACTCATCTATCTGGTGTCAGCTCTCCCACAAGGTGCATTCCAGGCACTGTGGGCACATTAGGTGGGTGATACCCACACATAGAAACATCTAGAACACACACCAGAATGTAGTGAGGATGTATCTCTAAAAGGTAGGATAATAGATGGTTTTTATTTTCTTATTTTTGTCTAGTTCAATATTTCCATTTTCTGTAAAGATTTTAACTTCTTTATTGAGAGAAAAAAAGGGCGTTTCATGACTGTGGTAAAATCCTTTTGGAAAGGGGTGAAATAATACATGACAAAACCAAAGAGTAATTTTTGTTGTTTTCCAACAATGTTTTTCCAAATGATTTATCCCAAAGAAATAACTCAACTGAAGCTAAATCGTGTGTGTGTGTGTGTGTGTGTGTGTGTGTGTGTGTGTGTGTGTGTGTGCGCGCGCACCACAGTTACTGCTCTCCCTTTGATAGTAAATTTGGAACCAGCCTACCTACCTCAGGGCTAGAAGCCGGTTCCAGCACTGCTGATCCCTGCCCCACAGGATACATGTAGATATAAGATGACAATTATGTTTCATACAGAAAAGCAGAACTGTGCTTTTGGTGTGACACCCACTAAAAAGGCAGAAGTTATGGGGGTTGTCATGGTTTTGCATGGATGAGGGTTTGCAGGGAACTTCAAAAATGCACACTGATGTAAGAGTGATGCAGGTGAGGATTCCTACACAGTACAGATGCTTAATCCCCGTAAACATGGTCTCAAAACCATGTGATTCTGCAGAGGTCATGGAGGAGCTGATGCTGTAAACCCCTAAACCTGGACTTTGTTGGGGTCCCCAGGTTGGTCCTCCAACTGTCCAGTGGGAGTATCACTTGGGGCTTCCAGGTTAAACTGTAAAATCCTAGGCACTAGTCCCCTTGTAGGATGTGGTCCTAGTTCTTGCTTCCTTACCTCCACTCTTGGTTCATCACCCTGACCCTTGACCTGGGCTCCCTCCCATTCTCCTCCCATCCTGCCAGCCTATCTCTGGGATGGTCCTTCAATCTGTTCCATTCTTTCCATCCCCCCTGCACTGCCTTCCTCCTGCCCTGCCCTCCTGCTGGACTTCCTGGCAGCTTTTAGAAATGCTGTGGATTCTCTCTCACGCAGGACCAGCTCATGTACTGTTCCACCCACCCCGGCCCTGTGCTGGCAGCAGGGGCTGGGCCTTAGTCATGCAGTGGCCACACTGTCCTGTGCTCAGTGCCCCTTCCTCAGCTGGGTTGGGCATGCTCGAGGGACCAGCGCTGAGTCTCACCAATGGTGAGTCCTTTGTGTTTCTAACAGAGTGTTGCAAACTGGGATGCTGTCTACTTTATGGAGTTCAACTGGACAGAAACAAGGACTGGGGGAGCTGGTTCAGGAGAAGCTAAAATGTAGAATGTGGAGAACAAGAGACTTTTCTTCTCTGGAGCCTTGTACTGTTTTACATGTTATGGTGTCACTAACAAATCACACAGGAGCAAATCTTTGCAAGTGATTTCTATGGATGCCCTAGAAGGGATTTGTAAGGCTGGTGTCAGAGCTGAGCTCCTTATTCCCAAGGCAAAGGTGAGGCCATGTGTGACCTGACTGGTGTCTGTGTCAGCAGGTTCAGGGTGCAGCTTGGCAGGACACAGGCCACGTTCTACGGCATTCAGACTTTTCTTGTGAAAATATGGGGAACTGCTCAACCATGAAAAGGAACTGATGTTCTACTTTGATGCCTCAAAGAAAAACTGCAGAAAGAAGCCCTTCTTAAAACATTAGTGCTTGGTCCTAATGCTTTGTTTGCAAATGAGGGCAACAAAGGCCTGAGAACAGGTCACCTGCCCAAGACCTACAGATTGTTAGGACTGAGCATCAGACTCAGGTCTCCACGGATATAGGCAGGCTCAGGGTTGGGACAGAGGTAGTCTTGGTCTTTGCTCTGCTCTTGGCTCAGTTCACAAAGCACTGAGTGTCTTCAGGGTATCAGGCACGGTGCCAAATCCCAGGAAGAAGAGTTGACTGACCTTCAAGCTCCCCACTAGGAAATAGGGTCAATACTACCCTTCAGGGTTTATTGGGATCAGTGAGACAGTGTTGGCTGGGTGCAAGCTGGGGGCCCAAGGTGGTGGCGGGCACTTGGGGAAGGAAGCTGCATGGGGCAAACATGGGGCCTCCAGCTCATTTAACACATGGGCACAGCCTTGTTCTCCAGTCCCCTTGTTGTAACAGCTCTGCACCTCGGCTCACAGGATGGTACCAAGAAACACAGACTTATTATTTCCAGGAGACACTTGAAAACCTGGAGCCACAGTAGCTCCTGCAAATACTTCACCTGAAAACATTCTGCTACCCTTGTTTTCTAAACTCAACTATGCTTTCAAACTTTTCTCTGTTCTTCACAACTGGGCCACTGTGATGGGATGGCCTCAGTCCTCAGAAGATCCTATCAACAACCAGCTGGTCATTGTCATATCTCAAGCCAGGCTATGATGTCTTCCCTGCAGGTAACTGTCTCAGAGTGAAAAAAAAAAATCCCTGATACCTTAGACTCAAAATCAGGATCTTAATGTACACGGTCGTGTCCAAAAATGTGCCTTTTTTCCCCTAAACAATCAATTCTAATGGTATCTAAATAGTTGGTGTATTTTTATGTGCTGAGAGAAAGATAACCAAAAAAAAAAGTGTCCATCAATTCAGTTCTAAAAATAATTTAGTTGTTTTCACTGATTTATTGAAGATTCTATCTATGGAAAGTGGGAGTGTGAGGTCTTAAAAATCCTTAAACATCCTTACTTAAGATTATATCTTTTAGAAATATCAGGGCAACTATGCCAGGAAATAGATTTTATAAGTAGAATGCAATAAAACATGAATACTGGGAGTTCCAATCATGGCTCAGCAGTTAATGAACCCAACTAGTATCCATGAGGATGTGGGTTCAATCCCTGGCCTTGCTCAGTGGGTTAAGGACCTGGCATTGCTGTGAGCTGTGGTGTAGGTTGCAGATGTAGCTCAGATCTGGCATTGCTGTGGCTGTGTCCTAGACCAGTGGCTACAGCTCTAATTGGACCCCTAGCCTGGGAATCTCCAAATGCTGTGCGTGCATCCCTGAAAAGACAAAAAGACAAAACAAACAAACAAACAAACAAACCATGAATACTTGTTCACATAAGAGAGATTCAGATAATGGGGCAAAAGAAACCTCCAGGCCTTTTTCTTAGGAATTCACAGCTGTTTGGAGCTGGCTAAATGTCTCTGAGATTGTCTAGGTTCAGCTCTATGATTTGGGAAGAGAAAAGGAGAAAGGTGACCTATCTTGGGTGACAGAGCAAGTGAGAGAGGAATTAAGGCCCAGTGCCCAGGCCCACCTGTGAACAGTGGTGGGTAGAGGCAGGCAAACTGCCGGAAGCAGCACTGGATGGGGAGGCCAGGGCAGCACTGAAGGCTGGAGGGGGCCTGGGGCGTGGTCCTGGCTGTGCTGCCCTGCTGACCAAGAGGGGCTGCCTCTGTTAGGTGGCACTGCATCAGAGATGGAGATGACAGAAAGGAGGATGGCAGAAATGAATCACAGGTGTGTGCTCCAGGGCATGGTGAGACATGGACTTACTTTCTGGAGGGACCCTATCTTTGTGCAGGCATCCAGACAAACTGCCCTAATGTGGAGAAAACCCAGTTATGTGGCCAGATCCATTGCACCCTGGGGTGGGGCACTTGCTCTCTTTCTTTTCTGCTCTTAAGGGATCTAAAAGCAACAACAGGCATCAGAGAAAGAATTTTTTTTTTTCTTACCAACCAAAGACAAATGTGAGTATTTAACAACCTGAAGAGACCTCGAGACATAAAGAAACAAAGCAGTGTTTGGGACAGACTGTGACATCAGTGGATTGTTCTTTGGTTTGGGGTGATTTTTTTGACCTTTAAACAGTATAATCACAAATTAGAAAATATTTGACTTTCCATACTGAAGGAAACAAATAGGCTCTCGCTACCTGACTTCTTGGTTGATTGTTTTCCCGTGTGTTACATGATAAGCTGTGTTGCTCAAAGAAATCAACATCAATAATGATGAGACAGTGACCTTCTCAGGGAACAAAACATCTCTGTGATCCTTCAGCAAGTGCTTCCTGACATCGAACCAGGAAACTTAGTGCCATTTGAACACACTTGAGCAGAGTTTTTAATCAAGCACTCAGATTGCATATGATGAAAGCTATAAAATTTGACCGGTATTGAAATTTCTCCTCTTGCAACATGGCTCCTGCTCCTGAACACACCAATTCAGCATTTTTCTCAAGACAAGCAGAACACTCAGAAGGCACTGCAAGCAGATGCCCAGAATGGTGGAAATCCCACTCAGAGACATGGTGGGCAATCAAAAATGTTTCCAAAGCTGCTGGAGCAGAAGTTGGTTCTGATCTCCAAGTCTGTCCTTGGAACCCAAGGAAGCTCTCCCAGCTGTGCTGCATGCGTGAGGCTAAGAGGTGACACATCTAGGCAGCCTGGGGCTCTGTGGTACCATCAAGAGAAGCAGAGTTTGGTCAGAACTCTGATGCCAGATGCCAGGAATGCAATGACATTGCTGACAAAATTATTTCTGTAGTCCGAATTGACTACAGTTCACAAATGTGCAGATAACTCCAGAAAATATTTCTAAGAGCAAGCCCAGGCCAGATAGCCATGTGACTGTGTGAAATACCAATTTGGGGCCAGTTTTAAAAACCCAGTGCACAGAAGGTCACTAGATGGGGGTTAGTATGAATTTGGTCCAGGCGATGAGACAGTTAAAACTTCTTTAGGGGTTTAATATTTTTACATCGATATCTCATTCACCAGGCCAATCATGATCACTAGAAAAGAAATGTTTCACTTTCAGCTAAGGATTCATTTTCTATCAAGAAAAAAGATTGGTTTAAAGTTTTTTGGAACTTTTATGGGCTTTCTTCTTAAGTCATTCATGTGAACTTAAAATAGAAAAAGGACTCACAGGAAGAGATGAAGACTTTTATGTTTATATAAAAATCCCTCCTTTTATTTTTTAGCTCACATTTTATTCTCTGAAATGTGTATTTAAGGTCCTAGAAAACCTTCAACTAGTGCTATTGCTGAGGGGCAGGTCCTAGATATGAGTCAGCTTCTTCCTGCAGTTATTTATAGATAATAAGCTCTGATGACAAAGCCAAGCCTATGTTGTTTTGACTTCAATTTCTTTTTTTTTTTGTCTTTTGTCTTTTTTGTTGTTGTTGTTGTTGCTATCTCTTGGGCCACTCCCGTGGCATATGGAGGTTCCCAGGCTAGGGGTTGAATCGGAGCTGTAGCCACTGGCCTACGCCAGAGCCACAGCAATGCAGGATCCGAGCCGCGTCTGCAACCTTCACCACAGCTCACGGCAATGCCGGATCGTTAACCCACTGAACAAGGGCAGGGACCGAACCCACCACCTCATGGTTCCTAGTCGGATTCGTTAACCACTGCGCCACAACGGGAACTCTTGACTTCAATTTCTAAATATATTACTGCAGCTCCTCTTATATGTGCTATCCCAAAGCACAGTGTTTTATTGACTTTTGGGTAATTTCATAATAACATTGGTACAATTTAATGAATATAAATATAAAACAGTATGTGCATAGTAACAGTTTCAAAGGAAAATATTAAGACCATAAATTAGAGATATAATCTAAAATCATCAACTAGATATAAAGGACTTTACAGGGTAAAAAGCAAGTTATAACTATTAGAAATCAATAAGTGACTCTTTTTCATGAGTGTATTTACAATTTCCTAACAAATTACACTACTTCATGATTTTGAAAGTGTGAAGTTGAGTGCAGATCTGTGTGAACACCGTGTGGCTCCAGCTACTTCAGTTCTCGGGATACCAAGGGCGTTCTCTCCTCTCAATGTGCAGGTCCTGGGGGAGGATGTGTCTTTTTTTTTTTTTTTGTCTTTTTTGTCTTTTGTCTGTTGTTGTTGTTGTTGTTGTTGTTGCTATTTCTTGGGCCGCTCCCGCGGCACATGGAGGTTCCCAGGCTAGGGGTCGAATCGGAGCTGTAGCCACCGGCCTACGCCAGAGCCACAGCAACTCGGGATCCGAGCCGCGGTCTGCAACCTACACCACAGCTCACGCAACGCCGGATCGTTAACCCACTGAGCAAGGGCAGGGACCGAACCCGCAACCTCATGGTTCCTAGTCGGATTCATTAACCACTGCGCCACGACGGGAACTCCAGGATGTGTCTTTTGCCTTATCAATACCCCCTTTTACTGTCGCCCTTCTTGCAATTCCAAATCATCTTGGGACTTAAGCAAATATTTAAGCAAACACAAAACAACCAAACAAGCAAACAGGCCAACAGTTCAACTGAAAACCTTGCAACAATCTAGAAAAAGCTGTGTACTGGCTTTAGCCTGTTCCCCTTCCCCCATTCCAAGCAGATGCTTGCAGAGAAGGAAGAGAGAGGGAGTTCCCTGATAAACTTCTGTTTTAGCCCAAGATTTTGAAAAGGGTATGCATTTGTAGTTTAAGCTGTTTTGAGAAGGTTGGGTATGAGTGAGAACTGATAAGACAGTCCTCTCCACTTTGAATAAAATCAGAGAAGCTGATCCTAGGAGCTATACAGGGTGTGCTGGCAGAGAACACAGCTTTGTCGTAATAAGGAGGGGAGGGGTCACTCTGCCCCACTTTGCTGTCCTTGCTGGGCTGTTCTTACTTGGTTCTGAATAGAACTACACACACCTTCAAAAGGAATTTGGGAGCCATGTGGAGCCCACAGATAAGAAATGGGGCAGAGCTGTGGTCAGAGGAGGAAGATCTGGAGGAGATGGGAGAGGCCAATAGCAGTGACCATAGTGCAAAGTTCAAATCCCCAGCCCCTCCCCCACTGCAGGGAAAGCACAGCCTCAGCTTTTGGGTTTTACTGCTTGTCTCCACTCTGTCCTCATTAATTTTGGGGAAACAGTGATCTGAGTTCCATTTCATGCCATAAACAAAATAAAACAACAATAACAAAACAAAAGGAGTCAACAGCTACAGGGATGGGACGAAGCACACTGAGGTGGGATCCAAGGGGACAGCATGTGTCCAAACACATTGATGGGTTTCTCAGTGCCCAGACTCCATCCCTAAACACACTCTGCAGAATTACAGAGAGGTGCCTACTGTGTTTGTCCCCCTCAGCCTTCCAGGGAAAGGACTCTGCTTCTTCCTAAGGGTGCTCCCTTCCTCTCAAGTACCCACCCACCTGAAGGCTTCTATGCAACTGCATCTCAGCTGTAAACATACATTCTGGATCTCCTGGTCTGTGCAACCCCCTGTGCTCCACTGAGCTCCACTCAGTTGCATTTAAGAAATGACCCTTTCTCATATCCTGCACCTGACAGGGTCTGGCCGGCACTTGCCTTCCTGAAACCACAGTCAGCACCCAAACACCTGCCACAATGGGAACCCACACAGCCTCTGCCTAAGGTTCATCTCCATGTGGGGTTTGGATCAAGCAATGCTCAACCTTCCTCTGGAGGCATGTGCACACACTGAGAGGAGAATACACCCCTGAGTCAGGGCAAAACAGGACATTCTGATCTTGGGTGTTTTTGTAACAGTGGATTTTCAGACCTGAACCTCATTATGTTGAAACTCAATATTCATAAGAAATAGAACAATATGCAAAACAGAAGATCTTTTCTGGTAATAATATGGAAGACTACAAGAAATCACCAATTCCCTTCTTGAAATTGTTCCTCACTTTGTTCTGAGCGGGTCTTGGGATGGAAACATCCACAGGGCCAAGGTCCTACCCAAGGTAAAACTGGAGCCCACCGTGTATGGAAAGAGGACACAGCTGTTACTGGCTACATGAAGTCAGTTGTTCAGGTTGGAAATACCACCCACACATATTAGACACAGTGACTATACTGATGTGGTTAAGTGTACAGATTTGCACAAATACAGGCCCATGTACTTCACAAATGAAAACCTGGTTGCAACTATTGTAGTGGATAGTTTTGAGGGCCTTGCAATAAAGCAAGTGCCATAACTGTTCCCAATGCAACTTAGCAGTGAGAGGGTCCAGATACTGAAGGAAGCGCTATTGATCTCGGCCTGGGACACTCCATGCCCTGCATAGCAAATGGCTCCCATTGGATAATCAATGTGAAGTCACTGCCCTGGTTTGACATTATTAGTCATCCTGTTACTGTTCAATTTCTATTGGGGATGTTTTCTCTGGGGGAGGTTACATCCATAACTGTCACTTGATGATAATTTTATAAATCACAGTGCCACCTACTGAATGAAATTTGTGAAATAAATGCTTCATCCCCATTGACCAATTGTCACGGACCCTGCCACTGCACACGGCTTGTGGTTCACCTGCAGAAAGACAGGCTCAAGCTCATATTCTCCATTCTGTGCTGGGCTCTGCCCTCACCGTTTTTCCCAGGCATGAGCTCCCCATTGGCACATCTTAGGATTCATTTGCTCTAACACTAGGGCACTGAGTTGCTTTGCACGTTTCTCAGACTTTCATCTGCTCTTCAGAAACTGACCATGAAATGGCCTTCTGGAATCAGCTCTAAGACATGCACTGCTGGGGTCAGCTAGATGCAGACTTGACCTGCAACCTATTGGCCTTCCCTCTAGCTGGTGCTCTCAGGAGGCAACTTGCGGTAGGTAGAAATATTGCCTTTACCATGGTGTGGCTTTTTGACATGGCTGTCCCTGGACTTAGCCTTCCTCTCCTCCCTGCCTTGGCAACTGGTCCTGTAAGACCTCAGACTGTTTGCCTTCTGGCCTCCAGGGCCATCTTCTCCCTCATGGCCTTTGCCATCTCTGTCTCCAGGGCAGTGGTCTGCTCCAGGAAAGTCAGGCTGCCCTTGGTCATGTTGAATACCTCCTCTGACCTGTCCAAGGTCACAGAGGTGGCATCCTTGTCCTGTTCCTGGCACCCGTCCTCCTTGGCACAGCTGGAGAATGTTCTGGACCTGGGACTCAGCTGGTCCTCCAGCCACATCAGGTTCATCATGTCAGAATAGTTATGGTCAGTGTCCTGCCCTTAAAGTCATCTTCTGGGAGGCTGTGTGGGCTGAGGCCAGCACTGGGCTATGGGCATGCTCCTGCAGGCTGCCCTCACTCAGCTTGCAGACCAGGTTGTGCAGACTCTCCAGGCTGCTCAGACACACCTCCTCATCACTCTCCTCCACCAGCTTCTCAGCCAACTGGTTGTTGGCCTTGCCCAGCATCACATAGTTCAGGCTCTGGCATTGCCCATGCTGTCCCCCAACACCACACCATGACCCTGCTCCAGGAGCTTCAGTGAGTCTACCATCTCCCTGACCACATCACTGTCCAGGTCCAGGCTCAGCTCAGTCTTGCTGCCCAGAGACTCATTCTTGACTCTGACATCCTCCGGGCTGTGAGAGGTGCTACTGTTCATGTCCAGTTTGGTGCAGGCACAGAAGGTGGTGCCCTCAGTGATCTTGCCCAGGTTCAACAGGGACTTGGCCAACAGCTCATCATAGTTGTCATACTCATTGTTTTTGTTGTCATCCTTCTCTGCATCTTGCATCAGGTGCAGATTGTGGCAGTTCAGCTGACGGCCTTCTGCAAGGAGAGGTGGTTCAAACTTGTGGTGGCCCCACATGCACACAGGCACGCTCCCCACATCCTGCCTGTGGGTTGGCACTGGGCTATCCCACAGCAGGTCTGCCCACAGAGCCCACTCAGGGCCAAAGCTGAGCACAGCGGTCCACCTAGAGCTCCCGCCCCATGCCATGAGTGCCCTTGGTCAGCAGTGCAGGAGACCAAGGTATGTGGGAAATATACTTGTAAAGTGTTACCTTCTCCTTACTGCTAGAATTTAAGAATTACCTTTTTAATATTGGCTCTATTGATTTACAGTCCAAGCAGATGCTAGATTCATCGCATGACTAGGCCTTCTAAAAGTTCATGAACTTTACTTGTCACCCACCCACTGCTAAGAGGAGGTTCCAAGCACTGTTTTTAAAACAAACAAAAAAAAATTTAATTTATTTTTTGGCCACACCTATTGCATGTGGAAGTTCCCAGGCCAAGGATTGAACCTGCACCACAGCTATAAACCAGAGCCACAGCAGTGACAATGCTGGATCCTTAACCCACTGAGCCACCAAGGAACTCCCCCAGCACTGTTCTTAAACTGTTTCACAGAGAAGCTCAGGCAGACAGGAGAGGAAGGCCCTCCTGGGGTGCAGCCCAGGGCTCACCTTCAGGAGACGTTCAGGGGATGTTTACACCTGTGTAGAATTTAGAGATGGAACCATCCCCTCCCAGTTGGGGAACAGGAGCCCATGAAGCACAGGTGGTGCCCAGGCTCAGTCACGGGCCCTGGGCAATGTCTCCATGCCAAACACAAACCTAGTTTTCACTACAATTCTGGGTGTTTTTGGATTACTACCTGAGTCCTGTGAAACATTGTAGGTATGAATTTTATCTGATCTGAATTGGATTTTTATAGAAAATTTATGCTGAAGATCTACAACTAGATAGCCAAAAAAATTCCTTAAAAAAACAGTCAGGAGTTCCCGTCGTGGCGCAGTGGTTAACGAATCCGACTAGGAACCATGAGGTTGCGCGTTCGGTCCCTGCCCTTGCTCAGTGGGTTGATGATCCGGCGTTGCCGTGAGCTGTGGTGTAGGTTGCAGACGCGGCTCGGATCCCGCGTTGCTGTGGCTCTGGCGTAGGCCGGTGGCTACAGCTCCGATTCGACCCCTAGCCTGGGAACCTCCATATGCCGTGGGAGCGGCCCAAGAAATAGCAAAAAGACAAAAAAAAACCAAACCAAAACAAACAAACAAAAAAAAACGGTCAGGCAGGGCATTTTTTTATCTGTAGCTTTATGACTAGAATTTGATGTGGTTAGAACTCTGTGGATTACAACTTTATAAATACAAGCACTAGCTAGATTTAATAGTTTGTCTCTAAAAACTGTCTGAGACACACCTTCTAATTCTTTCAATGTCTAGACCTGGTTGTGTCACCATTGTTCTTTCCACCCATTAAGATAGGCTGTGGGCAAGCACATAGACAACCAATTAAAAAATTGTAAAAGAAACAGAGAGAAGAGACACTTCTTCAGAGCAGAAATTGCTGTGGGTTTACCAGGTCATAGGTGTGGTCTAAGAGTCCCTCCAACCCCCCACCCCAGGTTTCTTATGACACTACTAGGTGTTTTATTTGATTATAAAAATACAAAATTCAGTTTTGATTTGCAAATATAGAAATGTGACAATGTATTAGATTCTAGTGAAAAGATGATGGTGTTTTAACAGGTACTGCAACTACAGGAAAGAAGAAAAAGTGGGGACCATTACACAAACCATGTGACCAGGCAAGCACAAAGGTTCCTGTGCTGAGGATGTGAAATCAGGGAGCACCAAGTGACATCCCTGGTGTCAGTCTCAGGGCCCCTTGAGAGGGAGGCATCACCTACTGTTCTCCTGAAGGTGACAATAGGTTGATGTGCTCTCCAGGTCACTCTGTTGGTAGGTGACAGAGGAGGATGCCATCCTGGGATCCAGGTCAGAACTGCCTCCTTCCACAGCAACCAGACCTGCGCCATCCTCACTGACAAGGCCATCCTGGGTCTACCCCTCTGGACATCCCACTCTCATCCCTGCCAGGCCTGGCTGCCAGCCACATGGGGGCTGTTGCTGCTGCTCTGAGCTTCCTCTTCCATGAGGGTTTGCTGAGATCTGAGGTTTAGATATGGTACCAGCTGTTGACACCTGTGTGTGATTGCCAGCTTACTTGGTCCATCGCCTGGGGGAGGGGTTCTGGCTAGTGGAGTTTAAGTCCAAGCTGATGTGGAAAAAGGGTTTGGAAGTTAGGAACATCCTGGACTGGTTCCCAGGGTTGTGGGGAGTGGGAGGGGCCAAGCTGGTGAAGGGTGGAGGGCTGGGTGGCACCCAGACGTGAGGTTGGGTGGGAGGACAGACTGATGACATCAGTTCCACAGACTCTGAACCTCTGATGACATTTGACTCCCATGGTCCTGTCCCCAAGAACAGATGGAGCAGTGGGGGCTCAGTCCTGCAAATGCCTCCCCCCCACGTTGAGATGTGGGGTAGCAGAGCCCTTCCCACTCACCCAGGGGCTGTGTCAGAACCACCAGTCTTGGACCCTGTCACAGCCTTTTTCCCAGTGACCAGCAATGGGGTCCTGCCCCCCAAGAACAGTGAGGGGCCACACAGGAACTCTCAGGACCCTCACAGTTACCCCAGTTCATCACAAATGAAAGGGGTTCTAGAATGTGATGGAACAGGTGGGACACATGGTCAGATTCTGGGTTTCCCTCCTCTCTACACTGTATCACGTTTCCTGATTCCATCCTCCTTAACCACATTGTTACCTGTTCTCAGTTTTATGGAGACTTTCAGATGATGCCCATTTCCACCTTTTAATGGTGGCTTCCACGTCATTAGAGGCATCATGATCTCAGCAGACATGTGCACCCATGACCCTTTCAGGCATGCATAGGAGGAAGATGGTCACTTTTCCCAGTCAGCCCTTGTCACATGCTTAGGACCATGGGCTCTCAGTGCCAGGATAAGGCATGGTGGTAATTCAGTCCTGGCTCTCACAGGGCACCTCAGCCCTAGAACAAACAAGCCAAAATTTATATGCAACCACGAAAGACTCAGAATTGCCGAAGCAATTCTGAGAAACAAAAGCCAAGCAGGAGACATCACTCTCCCAGACCTCAGGCAATATTACAAAGCCACAGTCATTGAGACAGTGTGGTACTGGTACCAAAACAGACAGACAGACCAATCAAACAGAATAGAGAACCCAGAAATAAACCCAGACACCTATGGTCAATTAGTCTTTGACAAAGGAAGAAAGAACATAAAATGGGAAAAGTCTTTTCAGCAAGTATTGCTGGGAAACCTGGATAGTACATGCAAATCAATGAAACTGGAACACATGCTCTGACCATGCATGAAAATAAACTCAAAATGGCTGAAAGACTTAAATATAAGACAAGACACCATCAAACTCCTGGAAGAGAACATAGGCAAAATATTCTCTGACATCAACCTTATGAATATTTTCTCAGGTCAGTCTCCCAAAATAACAAATAAAAGCAAAAATAAACCACTGGGACCTATTTAAACTGACAAGCTTAAGAACATAATGTCCATGAGGATGTGGGTTCAATCCCTGGTCTCACTCAGTGGGTTAAGGATCCGTTGTTGACACAAGCCATGGCAAGTTTGCAGAGGCAGTTCAGATCTGGCATTGCGGTGGCTGTGGTGTAGGTTGGCAACTGCAGCTGCAGTTCCACCCCTGGCCTGGGAACTTCCATAGGCCATGGGTGCATCTGTAAAAAGAAAAAAAAAAGATTGACAGAGTTCCTTATTTGTGCACAGAGCTCTGGGGCACACAGAGAAAGCTCAGCCATAAAGTTACGTTCCCTCGTAGTTTCTGTTGTAGCTCAGGAGAAACAAATCTAACTAGCATCCATGAGGACACAGGTTTGATCCCTGACCTCACTCAGTGGGTTAAGGATCTGGTGTTGCCACGAGCTGTGGTGTAGGTTGAAGATCCAGCTCAGATCCCATGGTTGCTGTGGCTGTGGTGTAGACCATCAGCTATAGCTCAGATTCGACCTCTATCCTGGGAACCTCCATATGCTGCACTGTTCCCTCCACAAACAGTTCCTCACAGAAGGGGTCTGGGGGGTGAGCTCCATACTGGGAGGGGGAATCCAGGCCACATTCATGGTGAGGCTGGGGGCAGAAGGTGTGACACCTAGCCCCCTGCACTTAGCCTCTCCTTAGACCCCCACCAAGGGTCCAGATGGGGTGCTTCAGTGCCTGTAAGGGGCTGGGGTGCTCTGGGTGGGGTTTCCTTGTCCCCTCCTGGGGGGCACATGCCAGGTTGGAAACTTCTGTTCTCAAACACTGGGTGGCAGCCTAGCATCTCTGAGCCTTTTATTCTTGTGCCAATGTGGGGCAGTGGTGTTTGCCCCCCACTGGGGGTTGTCACACCCTCCCTGTGGTACTTGGACATGTGTAGGACAACTCTGAGCCTCAGTGTCCCCTCCTGTTTAATGGAAATGGCCACCCCCACTTAACAAATGTCCCCAGGTGTCTGGGGGGCTGGGCTCTGTACTGGGCCTGGTTTCTTTGGAGCAGGTCTTGCCCCCTTGTTCGAATCCAGGAACCCTTGTGGACCTCACTCTCCTGCAAGTCCCAGAGCAGGCTGGACCAATGTGGGACTTCCTAGGAGTTTACAGATGGAGGGACAGAAGCCAAGGAGAGGCCTCAGAGCTGGCTTTGCCCCCACCATCCCTTGCCTGGACCCCCTTCCACCTGAGCAGCTTGGCCCAGGGCAACCCTTGCCCTCCCAGACTGCACGCATCCTGTTTTAAGGATGCACAGCTTAAAACACGGTCGTGTGAGGTGAATGTGATAACCACTGCACTCTGGAAACCCTGCCCACATTAACAAAGGAAAAGTCAAAAACCATATGATCATCTCAATAGATGCAGAAAAAGCATTTGACAAAGCGCAACATCCAGTCATGATCAAAACTCTCGCCAAAGTGGGTATAGAGGGAATATTCCTGAACATAAGCAAAGCCATTTATGACAAACCCACAGCAAATATAATACTCAATGGAGAAAAACCGAAAGCCTTCTCACTCATCTGGAACAAGACAGGGATGCCCACTCTCACCACTGCTCTTCAACAGAGTTTTGGAAGTCCTAGCCACAGCAATTAGACAAACAAAAGAAATAAAAGGCACCCAAAGAGGAAAAGAAGAGAGAAAACTGTCACTGTATGCAGACGACATGATACTACACATAGAAAACCCTAAGGACTCAACCCAAAAACTACTTGAACTGATTCATAAATTCAGCAAAGTAGCAGGATATAAGATTAACATTCACAAATCAGTTGCATTTCTGTATACCAACAATGAAATATTAGAAAAGGAATACAAAAGTACAATACCTTTTAAAATTGCACCTCAAAAAATCAAATACCTCGGAATACACCTGACCAAGGAGGTAAAGGACTAATATGCCGAGAACTATAAAACTTTAATCAAACAAATTAAAGAAGATGTAAAGAAATGGAGGGATATTCCATGTTCATGTATTGGAAAATCCAATATTGTAAAAATGGCCATACTACCCAAAGCAATCTACACATTCAATGCAATCCCTATCAAATGACCCATGACATTTTTCACAGAACTAGAACCAACAATCCAAAAATTTATATGGAACCACAAAAGAAAGTCTATTCAGCAAGCATTGCTGGGAAACCAGGACAGCTGCATGCAAATCAATGAAATTAGAACACACTCTCACACCATGTACAAAAATAAACTCAAAATGGCTGAAAGACTTAAATAGAGGCAAAAAAAAAAAAAAGATTTCCTGTTGTGGCGCAGTGGTTAACAAATCCGACTAGGAACCATGAGGTTTCGGGTTCGATCCCTGGCCTTGCTCAGTGGGTTAACGATCCGGTGTTGCCATGAGCTGTTGTGAAGGTTGCAGACGCGGCTTGGATCCTGCATTGCTGTGGCTCTGGTGTAGGCTGGATCTTACCTGAATCTTACTGTCGTGGATTTTACCTGAAGTCCTCTATTCCCCCCAAAATGTATTTTTTCTTCATTTTCCTCCGGGCAGGGAGAGTCTCCATAACAGCTCTGCACGATGGGAGGACCCCAAGACAGCAGCCCAAGGAGGACAAGCATTCTCGTGAGACGGCCGGAATCCAGGTCTTCAGCTCCTCTGTGGTGCCGCAGGGGCTCCTGGGAGTCCGCCATCTTGTGGACAGTGAACGGCCAGCCGTCTGCTCTCTACTGGATCTGAAGGCATCCCTGGGAGCAGAGCGGATGTTGGTAGCAGATTCCAGTATGGGAAGCTCAAAGAAGGTAAGCAGGGTGTCGGGGAGCCCCTGCCTGGGGTCCTCTGCAGCCGCGGTGTCGCTGGGGACTCGGTGTCCGTCCCTTGGTGTGGTGCTTGGAGCCGAGGGTGGTGGTGGAAACCTGTGGTGGGGAGGATGGTCATTCCCAGGTGGGACCAGGGGCCAAGTGGCTGCTGGGGTCACACTCACACAACTCGCAGTCACTTCTAATTTTTCAGTTTCCAGGTGGCAGATTATGGGATTTTTTTCCGCCTTCAAAATTGTGAGTTGACTTCCATTTTAAAAATTCCCTTACCTGTATCTATATTTATATCCATACATGTATCTATCTGTATCTTACTGGTTCTGTTTATATTGTGTATATGCAGTAGCTATCATAGACTTTTTTTTATACTGCAGAAACTGTTTTTATTTATTTATTTATTTATTTTTAAAGTTTTTTAATATATAAGAAAATCATCTTAAACATTTCCCCCCATCTTCCCATATGGATAACTGCAGTAATTAGAAAGAATTTGGGGGAGATTGTAACATTATTGCATGTGAAATCTTAGTGAAAAAGTTCCCCTTTCCACCAGTCTTGACCTAAAACCAAGGTGGCTTTTTTTTTTGGTATAATGATCATAGCAATCTAATTTCACAGGATTTCTATCCCATAGCCCAAACATATCCCCCCACCCCCCAAACTCTCTCCTCTGGGGACCGTAAGTTTTTCAATGTCTGTGAGTCAGCATCTGTTCTGCAAAGAAGTTCCGTCTGTCCATTTTTCAGATTCCACATGTCAGTGAAAGCATTTTTCATCCGTGTCTCATTGTACGGATGACTTCACTTAGCATGATAGTTTCTAGGCCCATCCATGTTGCTAAAAATGCAGGTATTTCACTCCTTTTAATGGCTGAGTACTATTCCATTGTGTATATGGACCACATCTTCTGGATCCACTCCTCTGTCAATGGACATTTAGGTTGTTTCCATGTTTTGGCTATTGTAAATAGTGTTGCGATGAACATCGGAGTACATGTGTTTTTGAGAGTCATGGTTTTCTCTGGATAGATGCCCAGGAGTGGGATTGCTGGATCAAATGGGAGTTCTATGTTTAATTTTCTGAGGAATCTCCAAACTGCTTTCCACAGTGGTTGCACCAATGTATAATCCCACCAACCGTGTACTAGGGTTCCTTTTTCTCCATAGCCTCTCCAGCACTTCTTGTTTGTAGACTTTTTGATGGTGGCCATTCTGGCTGGTGTAAGGTGGTACCTCAGAGTGGTTTTGATTTGCATTTCTCTAAGAATGAGTGATGTTGAACATCTTTTCATGTGTTTCTTGGCCATCTGTATGTCTTCTTTGGAGAATTGTCTGTTTAGATCTTCTGCCCATTTTTTCATAGGCTTGTTTGGTTTTTTTTGGTATTGAGCTGTAGAAGTTGTTTATAAATTTTGGAGATGAATCCCTTGTCAGTGGATTCACTTGCAAAGATTTTCTTCCATTCTGTGGGTTGTCTTTTTGTGTTGTTTAGGGTTTCCTTTGCTGTGCAGAAACTTTGAAGTTTAATTAGGTCCCATTTGTTTATTTTTGTTTTTATTGTCAATACTCTAATAGGTGGATCTGGGAAGATGTTGCTGTCATTTATGTCAGAGAGTGTTTGGCCTTAGTTTCCTCTAAGAGTCTTATAGTGTCTGACTTTATATCTAGGTCTTTAACCCATTTTGAGTTTATTTTTGTGTATGGTGTTAGGGAGTGTTCCAATTCATTTGTTTCCATGTGGCTGTCCAGTTTTCCCAGAACCACTTATTGAACAAGCTATCCTTTCTCCACTGTATATTCTTGCCTCCTTTGTCATAGATGAGTTGGCTGTAGGTGTGTGGGTTGAATTCTGGCCTTTCTATCCTGTGCTACTGATGTATATTTCCATCTTTGTACCAGTACCATATGGTTTTGATGATTATTGCTTTGTAGTGTAGTCTGAAGTTGGGGAGCCTGATTCCTCCAGCTCCATTTCTCTTTTTCAGGATGTCTTTAGCTAGTCTGGGTCTTTTGTGCTTCCAAACAAGCTTTAAAATATTTTGTTCGAGTTCTGTGAAAAATGTCCTTGGTAATTGGATAGGGATTGCATTGAATCTGTAGATTGCCTTAGGTAGTATAGTCATTTTGATATATAACTCTTCCAATCCAAGAGCATGAGCATGAGAATCTTTCCATCTGTTTGTGTCACCTTTGATTTCTTTCATCAGTGTCTTATAGTTTTCAGAGTACAGGTATTTTGTCTCTTTAGGTAGGTTGACTCCTAGGTATTTTATTCTTTTGGATGTGATGGTAAACGAGATTGCTTCCCTAATTTCTCTTTCTGATCTTTCATTGTTAGTGTATAGAAATGCTATCAATTTCTGTGTATTAATTTTGTATCCTGTGACTTTGCCAAATTCATGGATGAGCTCTAACAGTTTTCTGGTCGAGTTTTTAGGATGCTCTAGGTATAGTATCATGTCATCTGCAAATAGGGATGGTTTTACTTCTTCCTTTCCAAGTTGGATTCCTTTTATTAATTTTACTTCTCTGATTGCCGTGGCTAGGACTTCCAGAACTATATTGAAGAGTAGTGGTGAGAGCAGACATCCTTGTCTTGTTCCCTGATCTCAGTGGGAATTCTTTCAGCTTTTCACCATTGAGAATGATGTTCACTGTGGGTTTGTCATATATGGCCCTTATTATGTTGAGGTAGGTTCCCGCTATGCCCACTTTCTGAAGGGTTTTTATCAGAATGGGTGTTGGAATTTGTCAAAGGCTTTTTCCGTGTCTACTGAGAGGATCATATAGTTTTTATTCTTCAGATTGTTAATGTGGTGTATCACACTGATGGATTTGTGGATATTGAAGAACCCTTGCATCCCTGGGATAAATCCCACTTGATCATGATGTACAATCCTTTTAATGTATTGTTCAATCCGGTTTCCTAGTATTTCATGGATGATTTTTTCATCAATATTCATCAGTGAAATGGATGTATGGTTTTCTTTTTTTGTGGTATCTTTTTCTGGTTTTGGTGTCAGGGTGATGGTGGCCTCATAGAATGAGTTTGGGTGCATCACTTCCTCTGAAATTTTTTGAAATAGTTTCAGAGGAGAGGTGTTAGCTCTTCTCTAAATGTTTGATAGAATTTGCCTGTGAAGCCATATGGTCCTGGACTTTTGTTTGTTGGAAATTTTTAAATCACAGTTCCAATTTTGGTTCTTGTGATGGGTATATTTATCTTTTCTATTTCCTCTTGGTTTAGTCTTGGAAGATTGTACTTTTCTAAGAATTTGTCCATTTCTTCTAGCTTTTCCATTTTATTGGCCTATAGTTGCATATAGTCCCTTATGATCCTTTGTATTTCTGTGATGTCCATTGTTACTTCTCCTTTTTCATTTCTAATTTTATTGATTTGAGTCCTCTCTCTTTTTTGCCTGATAAGTCTGGCTAGGGGTTTATCAATTTTGTTGATCTTTTCAAAGAACCAGCTTTTCATTTCATTGATCTTTTCTATGTTTTTCTTGGTTTCTATTTCATTGATTTCTGCTCTGATCTTTACGATATCTTTCATTCTACTAACTTTAGGCCTTGTCTGTTCTTTTCTCTCAAGCTGCTTTAGATGCAAATTAGGTCTGTTTATTTGAGGTTTTTCTTGTTTCCTGAGGTGGTCTTGTATTGCTATAAACATTTCCTCTTAGAACAGCTTTTGCTGCATCCCATATGTTTTGGAGTGTCATATCTTCATTGTCATTTGCTTCTAGGTATTTTTAAATTTCCTCTTTGATTTCTTCAGTGATCCATTGGTTGTTTAGTAGCATGCTGTTTTGTCTCCACGTGTTTGTGTTTTTTGCAGATTTTTTTCTTGTTGTTGATTTCCAGTCATATAGCGTTGTGGTCAGAAAAGATGCTTGATATGATTTCAATTTTCTTAATGTTACCGAGGTTGGATTTATAGACCTGGATATTACCAATCTTAGAGAATGTTCCATGTGCACTTGAGAAGAATGTGTATTCTGTTGCTTTTGGATGGAATGTCCTATAAATATCTATTAAGTCCATCTGGTTTAATGCATCATTCAGGGCCTGTGTTTACTTATTGATTTTCTGTCTAGTTGATCTGTCCATTGCTGTAAGTGGGGTGTTAAAGTGCTCCACTATTATTGTGTTACTGTCGATTTGTCCTTTTAAGTTTGTTAGCAGTTGCCTTATATATGGTGGTGAACCTATGTTGAGTGTGTAGATATTTAAAATTGTTATATCATCTTCTTGGATTGATCCTTTGATAATTAGGTGATGACCTTCTTTGTCCCTTAAAATATTCTTCATTTTAAAGTATATTGTGTCTGATATGAGTATTGCTATTCCAGCTTTCTTTTGATCCCTGTTTGCATGAAGTATGTTCTTCCATCCTCTCACTTTCCATTTGTATGTGTCCCTAGAAGTGAAGTGGGTCTCTTGAAGACAGCATATATATGGGTCTTGTTTTGGTATTCATTCAGCCAGTCTATGTCTTTTGGTTGGGGCATTTAGTCCATTATCATTTAAGGTAATTATTGATATGTATGTTCTTATTGTCCTTTTATTAATTGCTTTGGATTTGTTTTTATTAATCTTTTTTCTTCCCTTCTTCTCTCATTCTCTCCTCTTCTGGTTTGATGACTATCTTTAGTGTTGTATTTGAGTTGATTTTTCTTTGTGTATTCATTGTAGATTTTTGGTTTGCAGGTATTCTGAAGTTTTGATATGAGTCTATATGTATATGAGATTGTTTTAAGTTGTTGTTCTCTTAATTGCAAGTGCATCTCCAGTGTCCTGCATTTCCACCTTCCTCTTATGATTTCTGATTTTGGTGGTATAATTGTGCTTGGATAATTTAGTATCTTTACTGTACATATACCTTTACTGGTGAGCCTTGTCATTTGAGGTATTTGTGTTTCCTGTTGCTGTCTTGTCTTTTCTGCCTATAGAAGTTCCTTTAGTATTTGTTGTAAGGCTGGTTTAGAGTTGCTGAATTCTCTCAGCTTTTGCTTATCTGTGAAGTTTTTGATGTCTTCTTCAAATTTGAAGGAGAGCCTTGCTGGGTAAAGTGATCTTGGTTGGAGGTTTTTTTCTTTCATCACGTTAAGTATATCATGCCACTCCCTTCTGGCCTGCAGGGTTTCTGCTGAAAAATCTGCCAATAACCTTATATGTTACATGTTTCTTTTCCCTAGCTGCTTTCAAGATTTTCTCTTTGTCTTTAATTTTGGTCAGTCTGATTAATATGTGTCTTGGTGTATTCCTCCTTGGGTTTGTTTTATATGGTACTCATTGTGCTTCCTGGATTTGAGTGTGTGATTCCTTTCCCATGTGAGGAAAGTTTTTGGCTGTTATCTCTTGGAATATTTTTTCTGTCCCCTTCACTCTCTCTTCTCCTTCTGACACCCCTATAATATGGATGTTGGTGCATTTAACATTGTCCCAGAGTTCTCTGAGACTCTCTTCATTTTTTTTCAGTCTTTTTCTCTTTTCTGTTCTGCATCCGTAATTTCCACTCATCTGTTTTCCACCTCACTTATTCGTTCTTCTGCCTCCTGTATTCTGCTGCTAGCTGCTTCTAGTGAATTTTTTATTTCAGTTATTGTATTTTGCATATCTTAAGTTTTATATCTTGTATCTCTTTGCTCAGTGTGTCCTGTAAGTTATCCATCTTTGCCTCCAGTTTATTTCCAATGTCTTGCATCATCTTCAGCATCAACAATCTGAAGTCATTTTCTTGGAGGCTGAGAATCTCCTCATCGCTTAGCTGATTTCCTGGGGTTTTTCCTTTCTCCCTCATCTGAGTTAGAGTTCTCTGTCTCTTCATTTTTATAGGTTTTTGGTGTGGTGACCTTTTTACAGATAATAGGGCTGTAGCCTCTCTTACTTCTGGTGTCTGCCCCCCTTGTGGCTGAAGTCAGGATGGGGGCTTGCTGTAGGCTTCCTGATGGGAGGGATGATGCCTGCCCACTGGTAGGTGGAGCTGATTGTAATCCCTCTGGTGGGTTGGACTTAGTTTCTGGATGGGATTAGAGGCAGCTGTGAGCCTGAGGGGTCTTTAGGTAGCCTGTTTACTGATGGGCAGGGCTGTGATACCACCTGGATTGTTGTTTGCCCTGGGGCTTCTCAGAGCTTACTGACAACTCGGGCAAGATTTTTCCAAAATGGCCACCTCCAGAGAAAGGCATGCTGCTGGATATTCCAGATAGCTTTGCTTTCAATGTCCTTCCCTCACAACAAGCCACATTCACCCCTGTTTTCCCAAGATGTCCTCCAAGAACTGCAGTCAGGTTTGACCCAGATTCCTGTGGAGACCTCGCTTTGCCCTGGCCCCCAGGGCATGTGAAAATCTATGTGTGCCTTTTAAGAATGGGGTCTCCATTTCCCCCAGTCCTATGGAGCTCCTGCACCCAAGCCCCACTGGCCTTCAATGCCAGGTCCTCCAGGGGCTCTTTCTCCCATTGCCAGATCCCCACAGGTGAGAGTTTGATGTGGGGCTCAGAACTCTCACTCCTGTAGGTGAGCCTCTGTGAACCAGTTAGTTTCCAGTCTGTGGGGTTTCCCACCCAGGAGGTATGGAGTTGTTTATATCATGAAATTGCCCCTCCTATCTCTTGATGTTGTCTCCTCTTTTTCTTCTGGAGTAGGATATCTTTTTTATGGTTTCCAGTCCATTTAGGTGGAGACTGCTCAGTCTTTGTTTGTGAATTTTGTTGTTTTTAGGAGAGAAGTTGAGCTCCAGTCTTTCTATTCCACTATCTTAATCCCATCTCCTCACTATGGATTTTAAATTTAATTTTGCATTAAGTTGGAAGACCAACCATCTTCTCTATTCTGTGTACTGTATTTCTTTTTTGTTTGTTATTATTTTATTTGTTTTTTAAATAGTTACTTCCCCAATACCTTTTTTTTTTTTCTCCTGTACAGCATGGTGTCCCAGTTACACCTCCATGTACACATTCTGTTTGTTAGATAACTACTCTGTCTCATTTTTAATTGTATTCCTTAGTTTTTTGGTGTGGGCCAGGTGAGTTATTTATATATTTTGGAGATTAATTCCTTATCAGATGTAGGATTTGCAAACATTCTTTTCCCACTCAGTAGGTTGCTTTTTAATTGTGTTGGTGATTTCCTTTGCTCTGCAGAAGCTTTTTAGTTTGATGTAGCTCTCCTTGCTTATCTTAGCTTTTGTTGCCTTTGCTTTTGGAGGCAGACCCAAAAAATCATTGACAAGACCTGTGTCAAGGAGCTCATCTGTGCTATCTCTGAGCAATTTTATATTTTCAGGTTCTGCATTCATGCCTTTAATCCATTTTGAGTTAATGTTTTAGATATGGTATAAGACAATAGTCTAATTTCATTCCTTTGTATGTGTATATGGATCATACATATTTTCTGGGGAAGAGTCTATAATGCCCAACAAATTCTCATGTTTTTATTGCAAGAACAGATAAATAGTCACAGCCCTATAACTTAGAGGACATTTTGAAATGCTGAATTGTGTGCTATAGCTACAGGCTGTGTTTTGGAAAGATTAAAGTGGCAAGCTGTTTTGCCCCAATCTGTGTCTTACGTTATGGGATTTGGAGGGTATACTTTGAGTCAAAATAAGCAAAACCAAATGTGACTTCTATTATGCTTAATTGTATATGTCAATTGGACTGGCTAGGGTATGCCCTACTAGTTGGTAAAAGAATTCTAGTGTGTCTGTGAGGGTATTTCTGGTAGAGATTAGCATTTGAATCGGTAGACTTGAAGTAAAGAAGATTGCCCTCCACAATGCTTGTGGGCATAGTCCAACCTAATGAGAGTCTAAATAGAAGACAAAGGTGAAGAAGAAGATATTTTCTTTTGGTCATGACCTGGGACATCCATCTCTTGTCTTGGATATTGGTGCTCCTGGATTTTAGACCCTCAGACCAGATCGGGACATCCACCACAGAGTCTCAGATTCTCAAGTCTTTGGGCTCAGATTTGCAGCATTAGCTTAATTGGTTCTCAGCCTTCAGACTTGGACTACATTGTACCATTGGCTTTCCTGGTTCTCTTGCTTACAACATCAAATTGTGTGTACTCCTGCTTTTGTATGAAAATTTTATATATATCTATTAATTTTGGGGGTCTAATGTGTCATTAAAGGCCAGCATTTCCTTATTGATTTTGTCTGAATGATCTGTCCATTGATGTAAGTGGGATGCTAAAGCCCCCTACTTTTATTGTGCTACTATCATGATTTCCATTTGTGTTTGATTGTTTTTGCCTTGTGATTTGAGGTGGGCCTCTGTTGGTTGCCTATGTATTTACAACTATATCTTCATTTTGGTTGGATCTATTATCATGTGTTGACATTCTGTGTCTCTTCTTAGAGTCATTGTTTTAAAGTATATTTTATCTGATATAGGTATTGATATTCCAGCTTTCTTTTCATTTTCATATACATGGAATGCTTTTTCCATCCTCTTGCCTGAAGTGAGTTTCTCATAGACAGCATATATAAAAGTCTTGTTTTCCTTTAATTCAGCCACTCTGTGTCTTTTTTAAAATTTTTATTTGAGTATAGTTAACTTACAGAGTTGTTAGTTTCAGATGGACAGCAATATAGGTCAGTTATACATGTTCATATATCCATTCCTTTTCAGATTCTATTCCCATGTAGGTTATCACACAGTATAGAGTAGATTTTCCTGTGCTATACAGTAGGTCCTTGTTATCCATTTTTTTAAGAAATTATTTACATTACAGTTGACTTCTTATGTTCTGTCAATTTCTGCTGTACAGCACAGTGACCTAGTAATACACATATATGCATTCTTTTTCTCACATTATCCTCCATCATGTTCTATCACAAGTGATTGGATATCGTTCTATGTGCTATACAGTGGGACTCATTGCTTGTCCACTCCAAATGCATCTACTAACCCCAAACTCCCAGTCCTTCCCATGCCCTCCCCAACTCTTTGGCAACCACATGTTTGTCCTCCCTGTCCATGAGTTTGTTTCTTTATGTAGATGGGTTCATTTGTGCCATATATTAGTTTCCAGATATAAGTGACATCATATGGAATTTGTCTTTCTCTTTTGGACTACCTTCACTTAGTATGAGAGCATCCATGTTGTTGCAGATGGCATTATTTTGTTCTTTTCTATAGCTGAGTAGTAGTCCATCATGTATATGTACCACATCTTGTTCATCCATTCATTTATCTATGGACACTTAGGTTATTTCCATGTCTTGGCTGTTGTGAATAGTGCTGCAATGAATATAGGGGTGCATGTATCTTTTTCAATGAAAGTTTTGTTCTGAGATAGGCCCAGGAGTGCGATTGCTCGATAATATGGTAGTTCTATGTTTAGTTTTCTGAGATACATCCATTCCATTTTCCATATTGATTGTAACAGTGTACATTCCCACTAAAAGTGTAGGAGGGTTCCCTTTTCTCCACACCCTCTCTAGCATTTGTGATTTGTAGACTTGTTAAGTATTAGCCATTCTGACTGGTGTGAGGTGGTACCTCATGGTAGTTTTGATTTGCATGTCTCTAATCATTAGTGATGGTGAGAAACTCTTCATGCGCGTCTTGGCCATCCATATGTCTTCTTTGGAGAAATGTCTGTGTAGGTCTTCTAACAGTTTTTCAGCTGGGTGGTTTTTTAGCTGTTGAGTTGTGTGAATTGTTTGTATATTTTGCAGATTATGCCCTTGTCAGTTGCCCCATTTGCAACTACTTCCATACATTCTACTGCTTGTCTCTTTTTTATGGTTTCCTTTGCTGTGCAAAAGCTTGTCCATTTGATTAGGTCCCATTGGTTTATATATGTCTTTATTGTCTGTTGCCTTGGGAGAATGACCTAAGAAAACATCTGTATGGTTGATGTCAGAGAACCTTTTGACTGTGTTCTCTACAAGGCATTTTATAGTGTCTTGTCTTAGGTTTAAGTCATTAAGCCATTTTGAGTTTATTTTTGTATATGGTGTAAGGTTGTGTTCTGGTTTCATTGATTTACATGCAGTGCTCGAAGTTTCCAACTACCACTTGCTGAAGAGAGTATCTTTTTCCCATTTTGTTTTATTTTATTTTATTTATTTTATTTTGTTTTGTTTTTGTCTATTTAGGGCTGCTTTTGTGGCACATAATGTCCATGTATTGGATGTTGTCAATTTAGCTGCCATGAGCATAGGGGTGCATATAAATTTTTTTAAAAAAATGTATATCCCCTGTTGACAGGTCGTGATTCAGCACCCCCTTTGTGAGCTGCACAGTCTTCATTTGTCCATTGGGCCAGAATTCATGGATCCCATCCCCTCCCATAAAAATTTGTGTTGTTTCCAATCCCCAACTGTGTGAACTCATGCTGTGAAGGATTCACATGAAAAACATGTTTAAAGATTTGAGCACAAATTTTAGTGGGATCAACTCTAAGGAACCACAATGCTAGGAAGGGGGTGCACCCCTGGGACTTTGCTGGGTCTTGCACACCGTTCTCCCAGAGTGGACTGTTTGTTCATCATTCCCTCTCGGAGATCTCCTGTGGTGCTCTGCATCCTCACATTGTCTCCTGGGCTGGTGGTCACCCAACTAACAACCTGCCAGATTGATGATAACCAATGCTGTCTCCGTAATGTTTACATTTGTGTGTGTCCTCCTCAGAGTGGTCAGGCATCTCTAACATAGACTAGCCATGTGCATGGCCTCTTGTTGGAATTGCATGTGTTTGCTCTGTTTCTTGTTAGAACATATTTTTTGAGAGGATTTTGGAGCACAGGCATGCTCAGGCCTTCTCTGCTCTCGTAAAATATGTGGGCAGAGACAGAAAGCCCAAGTTTGTATGGTTTCATTCCAGGAAACAGCCAGAATAGGGAAAGATGCAGAGAAGAAAGAGGATTCGAAGTTGTCAGGGGCTGGGGGAGGGGGAAATGGGGACTCTGCTTTGGTTTTATTTTGGGGAATGAAATAGTCTGAAGCTAGACAGTGGTGATGGTGACACACATTGGGAATGCATCTGAATGACACCATTTAAAAGGGAAGATGCTTCAATGTTATTTTAAACTTAAATTTAATTATTATTACTATTATTTCTAATGTTTTATTTTGAACTTAAATATATAGAACCTAAATAACATGACAGACAGAAAGAAAGAAAGAAAGAATCAAATAAATAAAAACACAGAAAATATGCCATGTAGAATGAAGTAAAGATTGGGTTGGGGAGTGCATTGATGGTGTGGAAATAGAGCTGACAGTGAGAGTGGTTGTAGAGCCATTGGGCCCCTGGGCTCAGTGACTGCTGACGTGGCTCCTACCAGTGCAGGAACAGGAGGAATAGTAGTTCCAGGTTCACCCACCAGGGGTATTAGTTCTGGACCTGGATCTTGGTCTCGTGCAGGCCCAGGAGCACATTCTCTCTTGAGGGGTGGTCAGTCCTCGCTGGGCTGAGGGTCTAATGCAGGAACAGGTGCTGGTTCTCCCTGCAGGAGCTGGGAATCCTGACCAGGCTCTGGGTCTCCTCCAGCATCAGGTGCAGTTTCTTCTTGTTGCTGTGGATCCTGACCTTGCTGTGGATCTCCTGCAGGAGCAGGTGCAAGTTCCCCCTGCAGGGGTTGTGGATACTCTCTTGCCTCTGCGTTTCCTGCAGGGACAGATGCAGACTTGGGTGTGAACTGGCCCTCAGTGAGGGGCTCACCAGTCCATCACTCACAGAGAGAGATTGGGTGTCCCCATCAACCAGACCATTGCCAAGCTCTGGTGTGGGGATCTGCACCCACGACAAGCAGTCAGTCCATCCCAGAGGTATCAGAGTCCTGCCTGGCCATCCTCACTGCTGCTTCTGCCCACACGACCTTCTTCCAAATCAGGTCCATATGTGTGTCTGTTCAGATATCCACCCAGATAGAAAGAGATATTTCTAGAGGGCTTGGGATAAAGCTTGGCCTGAAGAGTGCTGCTCTAGCTCTCCATATCCTCAAGCAGCCATCTTTGACCTGGGCTTTGGACATGACTGGTCCACCAGGCTTCTGACCTGTCATCAGCCTAGAGGCAGACCCACCCTTCCTAAACCCTCCCTGCCCCCACCTCCACACATACTGGGAGGGCAGAGAGGGCTACCTAGCTGAGATCAGAGTAGTTGCCAGGCCTGGACTTTCCTACCCTTGGGCTCTGTTTGGGCCATTGGTTTCCTCCAGGCAAAGGGCCATAGGCATCTCAAGTGAGACCTGACCCAGTGCCTACAACCATCAAAACCAGCTGTTACTGCTGGCTTCCCCAAGGCCACTATAGCACATGTTCCCTCAAGGTTCTCCAATGAATTGAACTGTGAAGGTGTCTTGTCTAGAATGAGGGTGACTGGTTACCCAGGTTGCAAGTTCTCTTGGCCTTTTTTCCCAGGGACATGAGGTCACTGCCTGAGTCTCCTTACCCAGGCTTTCTCCTTACAGAAACATACCCAAAGACACATCTGGGGATGCTGCCTGCTCACCCTGGACTGCAGGCCAAGTCCAAGCCCATTGACACCCACACAGCCCATCCCCAAATCTCTGGGAGGCCTGGATGCCACCGGGGCCCCAACTCTGAGGATGCAATTGGCTTCAGACCCAGCTTCTCCTGATTACCAGTCATATGAGCCTGGACCAGCTACATTCCTCTCAGGATCTCCCCATCCTCCCTCTGCACAGTGGAGGTCATTCCACCCTCTACTTCCCATGGAAGCCATCAGGTACATAGAACGAGAACAACAGGCAGTGCCTTTAAAACCCATTGGGCTGGTAATGCCATGGAGCTCATGCACAGACTTGGCAAAGGAAAGGTGACTTAAAGGGCTGGCATAGCCCAAAATATAAGAGAGACAGGCTTGGGTCTGTTCCTAGGATCTAGGAAAAGTCCCATTTCTTCCTATTTCCTAGTCCCCCCATGGGAGGGTTGACATTCAGTAAAATTAAGAGATCACTCCTCTGGCACACAACCTTCCAGGTCCACCTGATATATTTGGGTTCAAGTCCAAGTGTCCCTTCTCAGCCTTTGTGGCATGCTGCCCCCACAATGGCTCCTGGGGCATTCTTGCTTCCAGGTCAAACATCCACATGTAACCCTCACCTTTCCAGAGTGGATGGACATGGTGACTGGGTTCTAACATATAGATAAGCACAGGAAAATTGTGGGAGTTCTACTAGCTCCCCTTTCCCTGTGTTCATTCTTTCTGCCTCTCGGTGCTCTTTCTCTCTGACTCTGTCTTTCTTTCTGGCTTTGTTTTGGTCTGTCATTCTTTTTCTGTCCCTACTCTCTCTACCCGCCCCACCTCTTTCACAAATAAATTCACAAATCAGTGAAGATTTTGTTGACCTCCTTATATTGGATATTGTCAGTTAAGTTGCCATGAGCTTATGGGTGCATGTAACTTTTTTTAAAGGTATTATAGTTGATTTACAATGTTTTGTCAGTTTCTGCTCTCATATCATCCACCCTCCTGTTCCATTCCAAGTGATTGGATAGAGTTCCCTGTGATATGCAACAGGATCTCATTGCTTATCCACTCCAAAGGCAATAGTTTACATCTACTAACCTCAAAGGCACATGCCATCCCACACCCACCCCCTCCTCCTTGGCAACCACAAGTCTCTTCTGTATGTCCATGAGCTTGTTTCTTTTCTGTAGGTAGGTTCATTTGTGCCATATGTTAGATTCCAGATATAAGTGAAACCATACGGTATTTGTCTTTCTCTTTCTGACTTCTTCACATGGTATGAGAGCCTCTAGTTCCATCCCTGTTGCTGCAAATGACATTATTTAGTTCTTTTTTGTGGCTGAGTAGTATTCCACTGTGTATAGCTACCACTTTTTAATCCTTTCATGCGTCAGTGGACTTTTAGGTTGTTTCTATGTCTTGGCTACTGTGAATAGTGCTGCAGTGAACACATTGGTGCATTTATCTTTTTTAATGAAAGCTTTTTCCAGATATGTCCTGGAGTGGGATTGTTGGATCATATGATAGTTCTAGATTTAGTTTTCTGAAGTACATCCATACCATTTTCCATACTGGTTGTACCAATTTACATTCACACCCACAGTGTAGGAGGATTCTCTTTTATCCATACCCTCTCCAGCATTTGTGATTTGTAGACTTCTTTATAAATGGTAGCCATTCTGACTGGTGTGAGGTGGTATCTCATTGTCATTTTTTATTTTCCATTCTCTAATAGTAGTGATGTTGAGCAATTTTTCCTGTGTCAGTTGCCCATCTGTATGTCTTCTCTGGAGAAATGTCTATGCAGGTCTTCGGACTGTTTATCACTTGGGTTGTTTGCTGTTTTGCTTTTGAGTTTGTGAGTTGTTGGTATATTTTGTAGATGAAGCCCTTGTCAGTTGCAGCCTTTGCAACTATTTTCTCCCATTCTGTAGGTTGTCTTTTTGATTTTGTCCTGGTTTCCTTTGCTGTGCAAATGCTTGTCAGGTTGCTTAGGTCCCATTGGTCTATTTTTGTTTCTCTTTCTATTAATACCCTGAGAGACTGGCCTAAGAAAATATTTGTATGGTCATTTGTCAGAGAATGTTTGCCTGTGTTCCCTTCTAGGTGTTTTAGAGTGTTTTGTCTTAGTTTTAAGTCATTGAGCCATTTCGAGTTTATTTTTGTGCACAGTGCAAGGGTGTGTTCTGTTTTCCTCGATTTACACCTAGCTCTCCAGTTTTCCCAGCACCCCCTGCTGAAGAGAATGTCTATTTCCAATTTTGTATTCGTGACTCCTTTGTTGAAAGTGAACTAACCTTAGGTGTCTTTGTTAATTTCTGGGCTCTCTACTGTGTTCCATTCATCTCCATGTCTTTTTTTTTTTTTTTTTTTATAAGTACCACACTGCCTTGATTACTGTAGCCTTGTAGTATTGTTTGAAGTCTGGGAAAGTTATGCATCTGGATGTTTGTTGATGTTGTTTTCCCTTAGAATTGTTTGTAGGCCATTCTCAGTCTTTTTTTTTTTTTTGTCTTTTTGCCATTTCTTGGGCCAATCCTGCGGCATATGGGGGTTCCCAGGCTAGGGGTCTAATTGGAGCCATAGCCACCAGGCTATGCCAGAGCCACAGCAACGCGGGATCCGAGCCATATCTACAACCTACACCACAGCTCACGGCAATGCTGGATCCTTCACCCACTGAGCAAGGCCAGGGACCGAACCCGCAACCTCATGGGTCCTAGTTGGATTCGTTAACCACTGCGCCACGATGGGAACTCCATCCATTCTCAGTCTTTTTTGGTTCCACATAAATTTTCAGATCGTTTATTCTAGTTCTGTGAAAGATGTCATGGGTAATTGTCAAGGGATTGCATTAACCCTGCAGATTGCTATGGGTACTGTGGCCATTTTAACAATATGAATTCTTCCAATCAAGTCACATGGAATATCTTTCCATTTCTAAGTATCCACTTTAATTTTCTCGATTAACATTTAGTAGTTCTCAGCATAAAAGTCTTTTGCCTCCTTGGTCAGGTTTATTCCTAGGTATTCAATGTTGGTGGGGTTGATTTTAAAAGGCTTTGTAGGAGTTCCCATCGTGGTGCAGTAGTTAATGAATCTGACTAGGAATGATGAGGTTGCAGGTTTGTTCCCTGGCCTTGCTCAGTGGGTTAAGGATGTGGCATTGCTGTGAGCTGTGCTGTGGGTCACAGACATGCCTGGGATCCTGCATTGCTGTGGCTCTGGAGTAGGCCAGTGGCCACAGCTCCAATTAGACCACCTAGCCTGGGAACCTCCATATGCTGTGGGAGCAGCTCAAGAAAAGGCAAAAAGACAAAAATAAATAAGTAAATAAATAAATAAATGGCATTGTATTTTTATATTCCTTTTTTAATATTTCATTGTTAGTGTACTGAAATGCAGCCAATTTCTGAGTGATAGTTTGTGTCCTGCAACTTGGCTGAATCCGTCATTCAGTTCAAGTAGTTTTTGTGTGGAGCCCTTAGGGTTTTTGCTCTATGGTATCATGTCATCTGCATAGAGTCACAGTTTTACCTCTTGTTCTCCCTTTCATTTTGGTTTGTTTGTTTGCCATGGCTCGGATTTCCAATACTAGGTTGAATAAAAGGGGTGAGAGAGGGCATCCTTGTCTGGTTCCATATTTTTATGGAAGGCTTTCAGCTTTTCTGCATTGAGGATTATATTGGATATAAAGATAATATACCTTTGTTATGTTAAGACACATTCCCTCTTTACTCAAATTGGTTAGAGTGTTTTTATCATGAGTGGAAGATGGATTTTTTTCCAAATGCTTTTGCTGTAGCTGTTGAACTTCTCTTGTAGTTTTTAACTCTCCTTTTTTTTTAAATGTGATGTATGACATTGACTATTTTGTATGTTTACCCATCCTTGTGAACATGGGTTGAATCCCACGTGGTCATGGTGTATGATCTTTTTTATATGTAGTTGGATTCAGTAGGCTAAAATTTTGTTGAGAATTTTTGCATCTAGATGGATCAAAGATACTGGCCTATAATTTTCTCTTTTTTTGTAATGTCATTGTCTTGTTTTGGTATGAGGGTGAAGGTGGCTTCATCGAATGTCTTTGGGAGTGTTCCTTGTTCTTGCACCTTTTTAGAAATTTAAGAAGGTTGGGTCTAACTTTCTTCTTGTGTGTTTGGTACAATTTGCTCCTGAAGCCATCACGTCTTGCACTTTTGCTTGTAGTGAATGTTATTATTACATATTTGATTTCATTTTTGATGATAATTCTGTTCAACTTTATTTCTTCTTGACCTGGAGGCTTCATGTCTCTCGATTGTTGACCATTTCTTCTGGGTTGTCAAATTTGTTGGCATTATAATTGTTCTTCATATTCTCTTTTGGTTTTTTGTGTCTCTGTAGTATCTGTTGAGATGTCTTCTTTTTCATTTCTCATTTGGTTGATTTGAGTTCTTGCCTCTTTCTGTTGAGTTTGTCCAGAGTTTTGTCAGTTTTGTTTTACCCTTTCAAAGAACCACTCTTGGTTCTCTTAATTTTTGCTGTTGTTTTTTTTTGAATCTCTATTTTCCTGATTTCCTCTCTGATCTTTATGATTTCCTTCCTTTTGAGGACTTTAGCTTTTGTTTGTTCTTCTTTTTCTAATGCTTTTAGGAGATAGAAGATGATTGTCTTCTTCTTTGAGGAAGGCCTGTATTGTTATGAACTTCCCTCTAAGAGTAGCTTTTGCGCATCCCATAGATGTTGACTCGTTGTGTTTTCTCTGTCATTTGTCTCAAGGTATTTTTAAATATCCCTTTGATTTCCTAATCAACCCATTGTGTGTGTTTAGTAGCATATTGTTTAGTCTCCATGTAGTCTTTTTTTTTTATTGTCCTGTGGTTGATTTCTAGTTTCATGCCATTGTGGTCAGAAAAGATGCCTGAAACAATTTCTCTACTCTGAAATTTTTGACTTTAGTTATATGCCCCTGTATGTGGTGAGTCCATGAGAATATTCCACATGCACTTGAAAAGAGTGTATATTCTGCTATTTTTGGATGTACTGTATACGTTTGGGTGTAAAGTCCTGAAAATATCATTAAGTGTAATGTTTCTATTGTGTCATTTAGGATCTCGTTTGGCTTACTGATATTCGGTCCCGAGGACCTGTGCATTGATGTGAGTGAGGTGTTAAAATTTCCTCTAACCTTATTAGTGTTCCCATCAATTTGTCTATTTCTGTCTGTTAGTATTAATTGTATGTATTTGAGTGCTCTTATTTTAGAGGCATATATATTGATGATTGTAATATCTGCTTCTTACATTTTTCTTTTATCATTAGTGTCCTACTTTGTTTTTCTTTATGGCCTTTGTTTTAAAGTCTACTTTGTCTAAAGTGAGTGTTACAAATACCTGCTTGCTTGTCTTTTCCATTCACATGAAATATCATTTTCCATTCCCTCACTTTCAGTTTATGTGTGTCTTTGCCCTCAGTTGAGTCTCTTGGAGGTGGCATATTGTAGGCTCTTTTTTTTTTTTTTTCTTTAATCCAGTCTGCCACTCTGTCTTTTGATTGGAGCATTCAGTCCATTGATGTTTAAGGTGATTATTGAAAAATATGTCTTTATTGTGTTTTAAAACTTCTATCCCAGCTGATTTTGTGTTTCACTTTGTTTCATTCCTTTCTTATCTTTTTCTTTCTTTCTTTCATGGATGATTTCCTTTTATTTTAGGGTTATTTTCTCTCCTTTTTGGTTTTGGTGAATGTAGTGTTTGATTTGGATATTTGCTTGCCATGTTTTTCAAGTATGTTAACCCCTCCCCATATCTGCTCATCAGTCCTAAACTGACATAAGAAATATTAAAAGGTCTTCTTTAAGTGAAAAAGAAAAGATTACAAGAAATAATGGGAGTTCCCATTGTGGCTCATTGGTAACAAACCCGACTTGTATCCATGAGAACATGGGTTTGTTCCTTGGCCTCACTTGTGTTGCCCCAATCTATGGTGCAGGCTGGCAGCTACACCTCCATTGACCCCTAACCTGGGAAGTGCCATAAGCCACAGGTGTAGCTCTAAAGAAGACAAAAGATAAATAAGAATGGATAGCAAGCAGAAAAATCCCACTTTAAAGGCAAAAAAATGGAAGTTCCCATTGTGGCTCAGCAGGTTAAGAACCCAGCTCATATCCAGGAGGTTGCAGGGTTAATTCCTAGCCTCACTGGGTTAAGGATCTGGTATAGGGGCAAGCTGCAGCACCGGTCGCAGATGTGGCTCAGATCTAGCCTTTCTGTGTCTGTAGTGTGGTCCAGAAGCTGCAGCTGTGATTCCACCCCCAGCTCTGGTGTCAAATCATATGCTGTATTTGCAGCCCTAAAAAGAAAAAAAAAGTACTAAAGGCTGTGAATGACACCACTTAAATCAGCTGCTATGAATGTTTGAAAACAACGATTATAAAATCAGCTCCACCTATGACAAATAGTTAGGGGACAGATATGAAGATGGAAAAGAGGACATCAAAAACAGAAAACATGGGGGAGGGAGTAAAACAGTAGATCTTTTAGAACTTATTTGAATTCAATGAGTATCAGGTTAAAACAACTGAACATTGTTATACATCAACATATATGAAACCCAAGGTAACCATAAATCAAAATCCTCTAACATATATGTAAAAACAAGGGAAAGGAACATCAGCTTAACACACGAGCTATGGGTTTTCAGCTCTAAGGTGTAGGAGGCCTGGTGTAACTGCAGACAGGCAGGGTGGAGGCACCCCGGCAGCCCAGGCTGGTCTGAACCTGGGGGCAAGCTTCAAGTCCCCTGGCTTCCTGGGGCTGTCTGTGGAATGGGCAGGCTGGGCCCCACTAGCACACAAAGCATCCTTTTCAAGCATACATGAGCATTAATCTGTGACAGCTCCTCTGCTGCTGTGGATCCTGGTTTGCTAGTCTCATCATTGTCAGTTAATATCCTGCTGGAATCTCTGCATATCAGTGAATGAAGGAGGAGGTCTCCACTTTCCTCATGAGCTAATATCCTGGACAGTCTGTGGTTTCTTTGGGAGGCTGTTTTCCGCAACATCACTGAAAATCGTTCCCAGTATTCTAAATTGGGAGAGTGTGGAAATCTGAGTTTGATGGTTGGTGGTTGGTTGGTTGTCTGGCTTGCTCCTTTGCATGCTGAGTGTTTGCACATTGGAGCATTTAATAAGTTTTTGCATAAAAGGTACTTTGTGAAAACTCTGTTGCTTTTGGAACTTGCTTGACTTTTTAAAGCATTGATTCTATTTGTTTATTTATGTCTGAATGTATGGATGTAGGTATGTTTTTATAAAATCAGTGGGTTTTCATACATGTTTGGTGGAATTTGTGTTAGCTTTCCTAAGGTTTTCCAATGGGGTGCATTGCGATCTTGGTTGGGGTGGTGATAGTGCTTGTGTCAGGTCATTGGGAAGAGGGAAAGGTGAGAGATGATCACAGTTGATGAAAGAATGGGGCAGCCAATATCTAAGCTGTGTAGAGAGGAAAGAGTGGCCCATCAAGGGGATGGGGAGGGATCCATCAGTCACATTCCAGGAAGAATTCAGGAGAGTCTGAGGTCCATGGAAGGAAAAAGGTGAGTGGTAGATCCTGGGGGAAAGAGAGTATGAAAAAAAAAGGAACCCATGCTCCTTGGATCGGCAGTTCTGTTAGATGCAAAAAATATGTTGTGCCTTCTGTAAGCAACTCCTTTTTTTTTTGATCAATGGAAGCAGTATCTATGTAGCTGTCTCAAGGGTTTAGCCCTATCTTGATCAGTATTATGCATGTATGACTTTATTTCTTGGTTTCGTTATTTGTGGTAGACAGTGGTCAGATTCCTGAGGGAAGGAAACATGGTTTCATTCAACTTTGAATTGTGGACTGTGTTTGGCACAAGGGACCTGTAAAACAACACTTATGGTGAATGAATGACTGACTGATAGTTGCTGATTTAGGCCCCAAGTTCACAAATGAAAACAGAAAAACAACTTTTGCTATAGTGCTAGAACCATTGATCAAGTGCTTTGGCTCCTTGGTTGGCTTTGACCGTGGAGTAGAGTGACCCATGTAGACTCTGTTTGTTAGATGGGTATGTGGAGCGGGTGATGGTACTGTAAGATGACTGAGCTGTAGATGGTGATATAGCCTTGCCCTTCCTAGGCTTCCCTTGAATGAAACCTGGTAGATAATCAGGGGACAAGAGTACTGATATGTGTTGCAAATGTTGAGGTTAGGTGAGCATCAGTGCTAGGGACCATTTCCTGGGACGAGCTGAGCAAGTGGTTTTGGTGCTGAGGTTCAGGAGAGAGGCCCAAGGCAGCAAGATTCTTAGGACCTGGATCCACCTCTTGCAGGGTATCATTTTTGAGGTCGGACCAGGCAGCTTGTTGGCTGGGTGTGCTGTTTGCAGGCACATGCCTCCCGCTGAGTGAACCATAAAGTAAAGCAGGTCACAGGGCTTACTTGTTCTCCGACCACAGAGGAGGTTGGCTAAGGGACCAGGGCTGGGAACCAAGCTCCCATTCCTCGGGTTCCAGGGACTAACTGTCCAAGTCTTTTTGGTGATGAGGTTGAGGATGCAGGCCCAAGGCCACGGGAGTCATGTGCCACCCCCCCCCCACCCCGGTTCAATCACCCCTCCTGCTGGCTCTCTGCTTGTGCTATTGGCTCCCCATCCCTGGTTTCCTGCAGGTCATGCATGGTCTGAGGGTGTGTTCTGGTTTCATTGATGTGCATACAGCTGCCCAGGCTTCCCGGAAATACTTGCCAAAAAGACTTCTTCCCATTTTATGTTCTTGCCTCCTTTGCCGCAGATCAGTGGTCCATAGGTGTCTGAGTTTCCTTCTGGGTTCTCTGTTCTGTTCCATTGGTCTCACTGCCTGTTTTGGTACCAGTGCCACACAGTCTTGATGACTGTGGCTTTGTGATATTGCCTGCAGTCTGAGAGAGTGATGCCTCCTGCTTGCAGTTTGTTCATCAAAATTGCTTTGGCAGTCCTTGGTCTTTTGTGGTTGCATAGAAAGTTTTGGATTGCTTGTTCTAGTCGTGTGAAAAATGTCATGGGTAATGAGATAGAGATTGCATTGAATGTGTAAATTGCCCTGAGCATTGTGGCCATTTGTACAATATTAATTTTTCCAAGGGAGGAGCATGACATTGTTTTAGGAGATAGACAATAAGTAGAAATAGCAACGGGTTTCACAGCTATTTCTTGATTTAAATGCATATGAAGAATGTGTGTCATGGACGGAGACAGGAGGAGCTTTTATGTCTTTATCCAGTGGCTTGTTGAAGGCACCTATTCTGGATGGTGGTCAAGGTCAACACTCATGGATTTTCTCTTCCATGTCATTGAATAAGTAATAACTAGACATTTCAGCTCAGGGGCTGGGATAGTGGAGAATCCATTTATTAAACGACATGGCAGTCTTTCCATGGAATGATGTGGGAGCATGTTGATGTTTTTACTTTCTGGCATTGTATTCCTGCTGTTGGCTCCACCATTACACCCAAACCCTCCATTTGCCTGGAGGTGGTGGGGCAGCTGCGCACCTCCCGCTGCGCAGACCCGGAAGTGAGGTGGGTCACGGGGCCAGCTTGCTGTCCGCCCACCCAGGAGCCGGAGCTGGAGGGGTGAGCCAGAGAGGGGTTGAGCCACGCTCTTCCTTCTGGCGGTGCACCCCTGGCAGGGCCCTGGCCGGGGGTCCAGGATGCCGGCCGGCCCTTGCCCATCGTCTCCAGGCCCCAGCTGGCAGCAACGCGTCGACCGGGTCCGCTCGAGCAAGGTAAGCGGACGCCTCCCTCGGTCTCTGCGCAGCGTTCCCCATCTGTGCTTGGGCCCAGGCCCTTCCCTCCCTCTGTCCGCTCCACCTTCCTCTTGCCTCCTCTAGCCTCGGTCCCCTGCTCTGGTTGGCGGGGATCTCTCTCTGTTCCCTGACGGTGGCAGTCCCGCAGCGGGCGGTGCTGTCGCCTCCCGGGGGTGGGGGGTGGGGGGCCTGGCTTTTGGCCTCCTGTCCTCAGGGGCCCCACTGGGATCCTTTCGCCTGGACCTGGGTTGGGTGAGTCACCTTTGTGGAGGTTAGTCAGCCTCCTGGCCTCTCTTGTGTCCTCATCTTGTGTGCTTCCTTTTCCCTCGTGTGGGGTGGGGTGGGGTGGGGTGGCTTCTGGGGCTTCTCTTGGACCCGTCTGTACATTTTGTTTGGACCTGTCGGGTACCCGGGCTGAGAGGAGCCACTCTAGCTGCTGATCTGGGTCAGGGCCGGGCCTGCTGGCCGGGGGGACTCCCGCCGGTGGCTCAGGGCACGCCGACCGCCCGGGCTGGACGGAACCTGGCCGGGGTCGGCCTTCAGTTCCCCTGGGTTCCCGGGGCTAGCTGCGGGATGGGCAGAGTGGGCCCCACTTGCGCCCAAAGAAGCCTCTTTTCCAAGGGTGGCCAAGCAGGACTCCTTGAGGGAGGCTCCTCTGCTGCGCATCCTGGTTGGCTGGTCTCGCCGTGGTCCATTAATATTCCGCCGGACTGCCTGCATCTCGGCACGTGAAGGAGGTGGTCTCCACGTTCCTCCTGAGCCGATGTCCTGGTCAGGCTGTGGTTTCCTTGAGAGGCTGGTTTCCCCTGCGTCGTTGAACCCCATTCCCAGTGTTGGCTCGGATTTGGGAGAGTGTGGAAATCTGAGGTTGGTGGTTGGTGGTTGGTGGTTTGTCTGGCTTGCTTCCCTTGCTTCCTTCCTTGCCGAGGCTTTGCCCCCTGGAGCCTTTAATGAGTTTGGGCCTAGAGGGTACGTTGTGAAAAGTCGGCTGCCACAGCAATGCAGGATCCCAGCCAAGTCTGCAACCTACACCAGTGCTCACAGCAATCCTGGATCCTTAACCCACATGAACAAGGCCAAGGATCAAACCCACATCCTCACTGATGCTTCTCTGGTTTATTTACCACTAAGCCATGATGGGAACTCCAGCCATGTTTTTAATGACAATAGCTTTGTAGTATAGTCTGAACCCATGGTGCCTGATTCCTCAGGGTTCAATTTCTTTCTCAGGATGGCTTTGGGTATTCTGGGTCTTTTGTGCTTCCAAACAAACTTTAACATATTTTGTTCTAGTTTTGTTAGAATTAGATTTGACCTGGGACATAGTACTTTTTTCACTTTTCTTTCTCCATATCTCATCCTCTTTTGACCTCATCCAGCCTTGTGGCATTAATCTAGTCTGTCATGACTTCTACATATCGTCATCCATTCCGTATGTTTCCATACCATTCAGATTTACTCCCAGCCAGCTTCTCCACATATTTCCAAATGGACATCTAAGATAACAAAGCTAAACTAGACTCCTCACACAAACCTGCTTTCCCTTATCTCCCCCTTTCCAGTGAGAGTAATTCCATCCATCTTGACAGGTGTTCAAGCTGAAGATTTGTGGGCTCTCTTGATGTCTCCCCTCTCTCCACCTCATCTCCTTCCCATCATCAAAACCTCCACCCCTAGTTTCAGAATATGACCTCTCCCTATTCTCCCTGTTCAGAGCTTCTATCAACCCTTGACAGGATGACTCAGGCTACTGCTAAGCGTGTTCCTTCTCTTGCCTTTACCCCTGTAGGCTGTTGTCCACCCAGCACCAGAGGATCCAGTCAGGTTATTCCTCAGCTCATTCTCCCCATTTATTTCTGCTCAGCAGAGGTCAAGTCAAAATGCACACATCACCCATGAATTCTCTGTGATCTGACACCTAGTTAGCTTTCTGATGTAAATCTACAGGCTGTCCATGCCTCTTCGTTCCAGCCTCATAGGACCTTTGATGCTTCTTGCGTGTGAAAGGATGCTCCTGCCCCAGGACCTGGCATTACCTTGTCTCTCTGTCTGCAGTCCTCCCCTGACGTTCATATGGTGGTCCCTCTGCTTCCCTTCAGGTCTCTGCTCCAATGACTGCTTGTCATTGAGGTCTTCCCAGTTCCGTTGTAGTGCCCACCCAGTGGCAACATTGATGATGCTACCAAACTCTGTCTCAGCTGCTTGTCACTTCAGAAGGCAAAACTGAGAGAGAGGTGTTGGGTAAAGGAAAAGTAGCTGTATTTTAAGGAAGCTGGCAACCTGGGGGGAAGGTGGACTACTGTCCAGAAGAACCAACTCCCATCTCCCCAAGTTTTGGCTGGGATACATATAATAACTAATACAGGAAATTGCAGGCAACATGCTGGGCTAGGCTGCTCTTTTATTTTCTAGGACATGTCTCTTAGCCATGAGGTGCCTTGGCTAGCATTGGAACTTGAGTGTGGTCATTACCTTTTCTAGATCAGCACATCTATTCTATGGATGGGTGGTCATGTATTTCTGGAAAAACAAACAAAAGAGCAAAACAGGCAAATTCAAACAGGATCCAGTCTATCAAACCCTAGAGTTGTCTTTAAATGTTAACAAACTCGTGGTTATAAAGCAAGCCAGTTACAATGACTTATACCACCTCCTTGTGTATACCACCTCCTTGTCTCATTTCCCTTCCCTGTCCTCATTACATTTCATATGCCAAGTACTCTTTTTTTTGAATTGTCTAGTTCTTCACTGAACTGGAAGTTTCATGAGGGCAGATTTTTTTTCACCAATTTTTTACTGCATTATTTCAATACCCATTACATAATAGGTTCAATATGGATGCAAACAAAGGAATGAATTATGTGAGAATCAAAATAAGACTTCATTTTATTTTAATGAATCTATGATTTCTTCCAAATCTGCATGTGGAGGTACATGGAGGTCTTTGGATGTAAAGTAACTTCTTCAGTGTTTGCTTGGCAAGTAACTCTATGCTTAGGAAGATTTAATAGTAAATAGTATAGGAAAATATAAAAAATAAATAGATACTTAGTACTTAAACGTAGCTGCCAGTAGTACAACGTAACCTAATGGAAGCTTATAGAAAGGTAGCTCCAGGAAAGGTCATAATCTGCCACTGTGTCTCCTCTCAAAACATGAGGAATGTTGTGTGTCCATGGATGCAGGTGTGACCAGTGTGGGATGTCACAGTCTAAAGGTTTGTCGATACCTGCTTCTGCTTCTTCCAGGCCCAGCCTCATGCAGATCTACAGTTAGGAATTTTCAGGAAATGTCTGTCTTTTCCTGGCACAGGACTGGAGAGCTCATGCTGATGTGGAAGGCAGAACTGGGGATATGGGGCTCGGCCAAGGACATTTTCCTGTCTAAATGAAACTCAAGACTAGGAAAGAACTGTAGCAACAGAGCCAGCTACCCATTTTACAAGACACCACAGATGGTATTTCGGGCAGTCAGGGCAGGACCCCAGGTTGGCTCTGGTCTCACAAGTCCATGCATCTTCCCTTGCCCTGACCATTTTCTCCCAGCTGTGCATTAGACAGAGGCTGTGCTGCCTGCCCCTCACTAATGCTGGCTCTTCCTGGCTGCCTTCTGTGGTGGGTCCTCAGTCAAAGTTTTCTTCTCCCTGTGTAACCAGTGGCAAATTCCAGGACTTTGCATCAGGTAAGAGTGTATTTGATCCTATGAGCTCAAACTAGGATGGCCCTAGTGCTTATTCAGATCAGCAGAAGGGTGGTAACTTATGCTAAAATAAGTTGAATCATCCCATTTTTATGCATATTGAGGGGCTTATTCTTTGAAATGTTCTCTTTCCCTTAAATTCCTGTCCTTGGTCCTAAGGGTCATTGTTTTGTTGTACTTGAATGCAGGCCTCATTTTATCTTTTACTTAATTACTTGAGGCATATCTCCTGGTTTTAGAGTTAAGCAAGCCTGCTTCCTTCTCCCAGGATGTTCTGGTGGCTTTCTTGAGCCATTTGTTAACTTACAGTGTTCTCCCAAAGTTATCTAGGTTTTCCTCTCTATCTATGGTCCCTACTGGACTTCTACAACTACCTGTGTAACTCCCCTACTCTATCCCTATCAGGTATAACCCAATAAACTTTCCTCATTGACTTTTACTTTATTCAGATGTTTTATCGTATCAGGGTATATTTCTTGTTGATCAATTGTAGAACAGAAACAATGTGAAATTGACTTTCAGTAATCCTAGGTGTAATAAAACTAGTTTATGTAATATTGATGAGTCTATAGATATGTGTGTATTAATCAAACCAAGCTTAAAATACACCCTGGGGGACTAAACCAATGGAACAGAGCTCTGATCACCCATACGTAAGTATTCACAGCTTGGGTTTTCAAGTATCAAGCAAGCAAACCAGTGCAGTGCAAAATGTTCTCTCAGGGTCTCACTGCCCTGACCCCCCAGAAGAGGGAAAATCCAAACCAGTGCCCCATCAGAGAAAAAAGCCAAATGACCAAGCCTTGTCCCAAAGAGCAAATCCCTACCAATGCTCTCTTTTAGGCTAGTCCAATGCACTAGGAAAGAATACCCTGGTGTCTGAACTCCATGACTTGCCAGAGGTGTCTCGACCAGCCAATGTAAGTGCCTGTTTTCGGTCTCACAAAAATCAAACATGCAATGGGCCAGTGACACACAGCAGCAAGCACTCAGGGCTGTTTGCATTCTATTAAAAACATGGGAGAAAGTCTACAAGAATTTTGGTTTGGTGACACGTTTATATATACACTATACACTATCAAAATTGTGAGATGTGATAAAAGTGATAATGTGGACTTTATTATATTACAAAAATGACCACTCTCCAACAGCTGGTGTTTCAAGAATGGAAAGATATGTTATAAACTGGGGGAAAATTGTTGCATGCTAAGTATCTGAAGAGAGACTCCCATATAGGAGTTCCCATTGTGGCTCAGTGGATTAAAAACCCACCTGGTATCCATGAGGATGTAGGCTTGGTCCCTAGCCTTGTTCAGGGGAATAAGGATCTGGCAGTGCTGCAAGCTGCATCTTACGGTGAAGATACATCTCAGATCTGGTGTTGCTATGGCTATAGTTTATGGTGGGAACTGCAGCTACAGGTGTGGCTGTTAAAAGAAAAAAAAAAAAAAGAGGAAATCTCCCATGTAAATATACCCAAAAAATGGAAATCTCAATAAAAAAATAAACTCCCCATTAAAAAAAGGCACATAGAGGAGATCCCCTGTAGTGCATCTGGGTCTCTTCTGTGGTGTGGGTTCAATCCCTGGCCTGGGAATTTTCACATTCCCTTTTTCATGGGCATGACAAAAAAGGGCACATATATTAATAGATATCTCCCCAACGAAGACCTAGAAATGGGAAATTAGCACCCAAAAGATGCTGAACATCAGGGAATTATGGGAAAAGAATTAATTACTTATTAAAGAAAAGCAATTAAAAACAACAATGAGATATCCTACACATCTATTAGAATGGCTACAACCCAAACAAACAAATGAAAGAATTCAACAATTCTAATTGTTGGCAAAAACACAGAATCATGCTTTATTTCATGCATTACTGGTGGGAATTTATAACTGTGTAACATTATAGCCATCTTATAAGTCATCTTGCATATGATTTCCAAGATGAGGCTATCCCCATATGATGCAGTAATTATGTCTTTTTATTTACTAAAATGGTGCAAAAAAAAACAAACAAACCCTATGAGTTTCTTGAGGCAGACATGAGGTTCAGGCACGGGATGGGGACCTGCGAAGCCAGGCCTGGCTGGGCTACATGAACAGGGGATGGAGATATTCGAGGGTGCCATGGGCTGCAGTAACGGAGAATGAAGACATGTGAGTAGACACAGGCTGCAGGTCATAAGGGTTCCACACACAAAGGGAGGACACTGGCCACAGGCACATGCAAGGAACACACCTGAGGCAAGACATGGCTGTAATCAGGCGATACAGAGGTACAGAAAGGTATGTGTGGGTTAGGAACACCAAAGAGGAGGATCCTCCAGGGGAGATAGTGCCTGTGGGCTGAAGGGTGGAGACATGACTCCTTACATGGGCTGCACAGACTGGAACAGGCACATGTGAGGGAAGACATGGCTATATGCAGAGGGGAGGCACAAGGATTGGCATGAGATGCAGGCACAGGGAAGAGATGCTCAGTGCTGGAATGTACTGCAGATGGGCCAGAGGGGGGTGGGGTGTAGTAGTAGTTGTTGACATGGACTAGCTGGGTGACTCAGGAAGCCTGGCACCTGCAGGCCCATGAGTTGGATCATCTAGAGGACACACATCACCTGCACACAGAGAATTTTGAAAGGAGGAGGGAAGATATGGGATGCCAGACAAATCAGTACTTTCAAAAAAGTATTTCTAGCCATAAGTGGGTATGCGGGTATATCATAAATACTGATAATCGATCATGTCATATTTCCTCTCAAAAATTGAAGGACATTTAAACATGAAGAATTTCAACTGAAGGCACAGATAGGGGTATGATCAGACATCACTGAAGTAAAAACCAAAATACAAATCTGTGAGAATAGAAGCACTTAAAATAATAATCAACTCCTAGCAAAATGTATAAGAAAGACAAATGACAAATATTAGGAATAAATTCCAAGGCATTCCCTACAGAGCCTGTGGCTATTAACATAATACTAAGAGAATCCTATGAAATAAATAGGTTGAAAAATTTGACTCCAAAATTGTATGCATGGGAGTTCCCACTGTGGTGCTGTACATTAAGAATCTGACTGAGGAGTTCCCGTCGTGGCGCAGTGGTTAACGAATCCGACTAGGAACCATGAGGTTGCGGGTTCGGTCCCTGCCCTTGCTCAGTGGGTTAACGATCCGGCGTTGCCGTGAGCTGTGGTGTAGGTTGCAGACGCGGCTCAGATCCCGTGTTGCTGTGGCTCTGGCGTAGGCCAGTGGCTACAGCTCTGATTGGACCCCTAGCCTGGGAACCTCCATATGCCGCGGGAGTGGCCCAAAGAAATAGCAAAAGACAAAAAAAAAAAAAAGAATCTGACTGCAACAGCTTGGGTTGCTACAGAGGCAAGGGTGTGATCCTTGGCCCAGGAACTTCCATATGCTGTAGGTGTGGCCATTAAAAAAATATTACATGGACAATGTTTTAAAAACCAACTTACATAGCCTAACATAAGATATTTGACAAAACTCCTATGTCTAAGAAATGAACCAGTTGTTCAAAAATCAAACTAAGTTTTGAAACAAATTTTTAAATTTCCACAAGGAAAAATTTGAGACTCAGGCTCATGAAATATTCTAAAAATGTAAGAAAGAAAAAACATTGAAATTTTTTCAGACTGTCCCAATGAAAGTGTTTTTCAAAGATAAAGTATAACCAAATCATTATTGATAATCAATAGCACTGCATGGACAAGTGATGAAGTGACATGAATAGGAGTAATGATACTACTCTTTGCGTGGGAAGTCTGGAAAAGAGAAAAGAAAATTCACATTAAATGAGACTTATGAGATTTGCATATTAATTTCTCACAATCTACGTGATTCTGCTATTTATGGTAACTTACCCATTCAATATGTGACATAAGCTAGCTTCATAAGTCATTATTCAGATAAAAAAATGACATGGTTATAAATGACAGAGCTAGAATTTAAACTTGTTTTCTTTGAATCTCAAATTCCAAAATACCATCTTCTGGAGAGGTAGTTGTCAAGTCTCTGTGTTTCCTGGCTATGTCCCCTAACACATCAGTTATCAGAGGCCCTTTTCCTCTTATAACCATTCTCCTTCCAGTATAGTCACAGTCACTCCCCATGCCCTCTCTCCTGACACAGGCCAATCTCCCCTTCCAAATAGTCACTCATGCTTTTCTCAGTTTCACTAGCTTTTTTCTCTCATATTTCAACATGCAAACAGGAACTCAGTTATCATGTCCCTCCACCTTTCACCATGATGACCAATCACAGAGAACTCCAAATACCTCCCATTTGTATGGCTTCATCTGTCCCAGTACAGGATTATCATACTGAACAGGTCTAATTACAGTGTCCCCAGAAGTCCAGTAGCTTTCAGAGTTACCTGCCATCCCATTATGATCACCTTCTGCTACACAGCTGATTTTGTTACCAAATGCAAGTCTGTGTGTCTGACCACGTGAGGCCAAACAACATGGAAACATCAGAATTTGGAGCAGATAAAAGTTTATTGCTAGGCCCATGAAAGGAGATGGACGACTTGTGCCCTCAAAGCTCTAACCTGCAAAGGATTTCAACAAAGCACTTTTAAAGGCAAGGTGAGGGAGGGCCATGGTTAGTTGTTGGAAACTTCTTGGTTCCAAAATCCTTTGTTCTTGCATCTGTTCCTGTAGGTCAGCTCAAATGTTCCTATAAACCTCCAAAAAAACAAAGGTTATTCTTTCTTCTGCAACTTTGTACCTCTATGTGAATGGACTCTTAAAGGTCAGAGCCTTGAGAATAAGCAGTCCTGTATATTTCCAGGTATGGGCAACATTCTGCTGCAGAAGGTGCAGAGCATGAGTAAACACAGGCCACAGAGCCCGGAGGTTAAATTTAGGTTAAAATAAAAGGAACAGATCTAAAATGGAGTCAGATTTGTTCTTCCCTATTACAAAATCAGTCATCTGAAAAAATAATTCAGCACATTCCATGAAATCTAGAAATATCCCTGCATTCCTAATCCTTGACTCCTCTGCTTGAAATTGAAAAGTCAGAAGTTCCCTGGTGGCTTAGCAGTTAAAGGACTCAGCACTGTCACTGCTGTGGCTAAGGTTCCTGGTGTGGCTCAAGTTTGATTCCTGGGCTGTGAACTTAGGCCTGCTGTGAGCATGGCAGGGAAAAAAAAAATCAATTCAATTCTTGGCCTCCTCTAATTGCTTTTCTTTCTTTCCTGTTTTCTCTTGAGAAGGTTTTCTCAGTGGTGATTAGCTGAATCTCTTTTAATAGCAACCTCCCCATCAATTCCTCATTGACCTCCTTTAACTCCCATATTCTCTAAATTCTTGAAACAAGAATAACCAAGCAAGAGAAACAAAGACTCCCCTCAGTCCCTCATCTCTACTCCTTTCTTCATGGAGTTCTTTCCTTAAACATGAACATGAAAGAGCAGGGCACATTTTTACTTACAGTGTCCTCAAACCCCCACAACTTTGGCTTCCTAGGATCACTTATGTTCTCTCTGGCCGTAACTCTTGTGAAGATCACAATGATCTCTCCATAAATAAAACCAAACAGTGGTTCTCCAACTTTTAGTTGGAACCAAAGCAGAAGTGGAACATGACCTACTTTGGGAAATGTGCTTTCTCCTAATATCCATTGGTAGATCAAACTCCTGACTGCTAAAATGGATACAGAAACACAAACATCCTGAATAGCAAAAGTGATGTTGAGTAGAACAAAAGCTGGAGTCATGAGAGATTATGATTTCAGACTATACTACCAACCTATATTAACCAAAATAGTTTTTAGTATTTGGAAGAAAACAGGCACATACATCAATAGGAAAGAGTGGAGACCTTGTAAAATAATTCTATGCATAAATGGTGAATTAATTTTGAAAAAGAAACAAAGAATATATCATAGGGAAGGATGGTCTTTCTTGTTACAATAAAACCTAAAAACAATGGCTCTTATACTGCCAGAGGCCAGGTCTGGCGGCCAGGAAGTTTACACTTTCCCGATAGGAGATGGACAGCTTTGGTGAATGTACATACAGAGACAGCCTCTTTGTCCCTTCTTTCAGGGCACTGGACTGATCAAATTTTATTGGCATAAGTGGTTGATTATATAGACAGTTTTTCACTACAGATTACATCACAGTGTTAAAAGTACATTGGTTAACTATTACATGGTATAGCAGCTATACATCATGTTCTAAGATTTTTATCTTAACTAAATTTAGTGGGTACAATTTAAGGGCAATTAGGTACAGTACATCATGTGGAAAGGAGGAGACTCAGTACAAATCATCCCATGGCCAACCAGTCTTTACAATTTGAAGAGGCCACAGACACAAGAATTTGGCATTCACAAATCTTGTTTTTAGACTGGTGCTTATCTTTAAAGTGTTATGGCAGGGAGGCAGTGTAAGAAAATATAAACCAACTTAGCTAGCTATCACTTAAAAGTTTTTAAAATCCAAGGACAAAACTCACAGTTAGGTTTCATGGATAATATATTTCTAACTTCTATGAACCTCATTAAAATCCTAATTCTAAAGTTTACTAAATAACTAGTTAGTAGATAAACACTATGTTTTTAACTAAGTTGGATTTAAATAGGGGAAAGTCTTTCAGGATGAAATTCTTATTATATTATTGTTGTAACTTTGTTAAATCACAAATCACAGGAAAATAAGAATGGAAAATTAGAATAATAAGTAAATAATCAGGAAAGACTGAGGGAAAAAACTGAATAACAAATAAAACAACAGGAACGTCGAGGTCACCCAGGAAACAATCCATGTTCTCCAGTGCAAACATGGAAATTGTTTTCCCAGGAAAGCCCCAGTTCTTCCCCATCAACATCAAAATGAGCACTGTGTAACCTGAGGCCTGCCCTTGGCTTGTACCATACAGGCAGGTTTTATCCTGACCAGAGGTCCACCTTTGGCTTGTACTATTCAGGTGAGCTCCCTTCCTTGGTTAGGAACCTGCCTTCAGGTTTTTCTCCCATCAGGCAAGGTCCTTTTTTCGAGTCCCTGCATCTCCTCGGCTCCCGGCATTATACCTCCAAGTATTTCTGTTTATTCAAAATACTCCTTTTCCGCTGAGTAATATGTAACCATATGTGAAATTATTCTGAACCTGGAAGAGTAAGAATACAAATTTCAGAGTTCCTGTTGTGGTGGAAATGTATCCAACTAGTATCCATGAGGATATGGGTTTGATCCCTGGCCTTGCTCAATGGGTCAGGGATCTGGTGTTGCCATGAGCTGTGGTGTAGGTCACAGACAGGGCTTGGATGCAGCATTACTGTGACTGTGGCATAGACCAGCAGGAGAAGCTCCAATTAGACCATTAGCCTGGGAACTTACATATGCCCTGGGTGTGCCCTGCTCAAAAGAGTATAAACTTGGGGATGACCAATGAATCAGAATTAGTGTTGATATAAAATTGATTATTCTGTGAATGAAGGAAGGTAGTATTTAGATTGTGGTCTGTTAATAATATAGTTTTTTGGTTTTTTTTGCATTTCTTGGGCCGCTCCCGCAGCATATGGAGGTTCCCAGGCTAGGGGTCCAATTGGAGCTGTAGCCACCGGCCTACACCAGAGCCACAGCAACGCGGGATCCGAGCCATGTCTGCAACCTACACCACAGCTCATGACAATGCCAGGATCGTTAACCCACTGAGAAAGGGCAGGGACCGAACCCGCAACCTCGTGGTTCCTAGTCGGATTCGTTAACCGCTGCGCCATGACGGGAACTCCATAATATAGTTTTTTTAATAATGATTTTTATTTTTTCCATTATAGCTGGTTTACAGGGTTCTCTCAATTGTCTGCTGTACAGCAAGGTGACCTGTTCACACATATGTGCATACATTCTTTTTCTCACATGTTAATAATATAGTAATTCCAGCTGCTAAGCCTGGGAATGATAGTAGTAATGATATGTCTGTAAGTAGATCTGATTAAAAAAATAATGGTATTTGAGATACGGCTGGTGATTTCATATTAATAACTGTGGTGATAAAATTGATAGCAACATTAATTGAGGACATACCTGCTGAATATAGGGGAAATGGTTAGGTCAAGTTTAAGATCCCACATGAGCTAGTTTACCAGCCATGCCTTCATTTTGCCCTGCCCAGTTGGTCATGAATGACACTGAATTGCAAATTCAGAGTGGCCTGTCTCTCTCCTCTAGAAATCAGTTGATGAGGGTTATTGACTGTTAACTAAAATCTGGTGGAATGGAAACCCACCTACTAAGGATTTAGCTTAATAAAATTGATTTGCATTTAGTTGATGCAAAATAAAGCCTTGCAATCCTTATTTTCCAGGAATTGAGTCAGTTGTATTTGTTTAGGACTTTGAAGGCTCTTGAAATATGCTAATCAAAATTTCTAGACCAGTACTGATAAAGTTGATTTTAAAGGAAGTAATGTCCATATTGCATTTAGTAGTGATAAAAGGGTGGCCCATTTAATTTTCTCAAATTGTCATTTTACTCCTTTTTATTAATAGAGATATATATTTAGTGTTGTGGAGTGTGGTAATCACAGGGAGGTATATGTTAAGTGGTGCTATAATAGCTGTGTAATTTCTTAAATAATTATTCAGAATTATCATGGGAGTTCCCATTGTGGCGCAGTGGTTAACCAATCCAACTAGGAACCATGAGGTTGCAGGTTCGGTCCCTGTCCTTGCTCAGTGGGTTAACGATCCGGCGTTGCCGTGAGCTGTGGTGTAGGTCGCAGACGCAGCTCGGATCCTGCGTTGCTGTGGCTCTGACATAGGCCGGTGGCTACAGCTCCGATTAGACCCCTAGCCTGGGAACCTCCATATGCCGCGGGAGTGGCCCAAGAAATAGCAAAAAGACAAAAAAAAAAAAAAAGGAATTATAAGATCTGTGGCTGTGATCTTGATGACCTGGGATTTACTAATGTTGCATGAGATTTGAGTGATCACCAAAGTCTTTCCTTCCCTTATGCCACTGAGGATGTTTCATGTGGTGAGAATATCCTACAAGTGTCCCAGTAGAAGTAATTACACTTCCAAAGTGTAATTGGCTGAATTGCTTCTTCCATTAGAATTTTTTTGACCACACCTGCAGCATGTGGAAGTTCCCAGGCCAGGGATCAAATCTGAGCTCCAGCTATGGCCTACACATCTGTAGCAATGCTGGATCCTTACCCCCCTGGATTTACTTTTGGGCTGAGCCAGGGAGAGGGATCATAGGAGAGTGTGCAGGATTGATGAGCCACTGTTTGTTCTCTGTAGACTCTGAGGGACCTAGTGAATGGGAGGCTGTGTAAACTCCCAGGAAACAGGCAAGTTAGAAGCCAGACACTCTGGAAGCAGCCGTTAGGTTTGCTGAGAGAGGAATGCGCAAGGCCAAGTTGGTAAAGCAAGAGTTATTTAATATGACATCCAAAATGGATGGGCTGAGCTCAGAAGGCACCAGTGCTGAATGCTAGAGGTTAGGCTTATAAAGGATCTGTGGTGGGACCTTATGGTGAGAATGTACAGAAATAATGAAGCAGGAGGAGGGGAAGGTCAGGGGAGAGGGAGGGATTCAAGTCCTATGACAGAGGGAGTTAATCATTGTAGGTTTTTCGTCTCTATAGGCCGTTGTTTTCCCCAGGCCATTGTTTCTGGCTACACAGCGTGGGCATCCACATTCCAGGAGAGGCTGCATATTCATGTCTGCAGCAGGTCTCCAAGGTGAACAGCCACATTTTGGGTGTGGGGGTCTGTCACCATTCTCCTGGGAACCTATCAGCAGTCAGAGAAGTCAGGGTGCTAGATATGCAGTCCACCTCCTTCCAGGCAAAACCTGGAACACGTGGGAGGAAGGAACAACAGAGAGTGCTGCATGCCCATTCAGGCTCCCAGAGGACCCTGTGAGCTCCTAGATACAGGCTAATTTGGGCATGTTGGAAGGTTAGATGTGCAGTCTACACACTGCCTGCTGGGGAGCAACTGGAAGCTGGGTGTTTGGCCTGTTTGCTCAGTGCTGAGATAGGACAAATGGCTATTGGATGAGCTTTCACGCCCTTTTAAAATCACTGCTTTCAGATGGAGAGAAAACACATGAAAAGATGTTTAACATCACTCATTATTAGAGAAATGCAAATCAAAACTACTCTGAGGTACCCCTTACACTGACCAGAATTGACATCATCAAAAAGTCTACAAATAGGAGTTTCCATCGTGGCTCAGTGGTTAACGAATCCGACAAGGAACCATGAGGTTGTGGGTTCGATCCCTGGCCTTGCTCAGTGGGTTAAGGATCCAGCGTTGCCGTGAACTGTGGTATAGTTGCAGACTCGGCTCGGATCCCATGTTGCTGTGGCTCTGGTGTAGGCCGGCAGCTACAGCTCCAATTCGACCCCTAGCTTGGGAACCTCCATATGCTGTGGGAACAGCCCTAAAAAGACAAAAAAAAAAAAAGTCTACAAATAATAAATGCTGGAGAGGGTGTGGAGAAAAGGGAACCTTGTTACACTATTGGTGTAAGTTGGTAGAGTCACTGTGAAAAACAGTCTGGTGATTCCTCAGAAAACTAAAAATAGAATTACCATTTGATTCAGCCATCTCACTCCTGGGCATCTATCCAGAGAAAACCATTTCTTGAAAATATACATGTATGTTCATTGCAGTATTATTTACAATAACCAAGATATGGAAACAAGCTAAATGTCCATGGACATAGGAGTGGATAAAGAAGATGTGGTGCATATCAACAATGGGAGTATAACTCAGCCATTAAAAGGAAGGATGTGATGGCATTTCCAGCAACATGGATGGACCTAGAAATTATCATGCTAGGTAAAATTAGTCAGATAGTGAGACACCAGCATCATGTGCTGTGACTTATGTGTGATATCTAAAAAAAGAACACAATGAAATTCTTTGCAGAACAAATACTGACTCACAGAGTTTGAAAAACTTATGATTTCCAAAGGATACAGATTCAGGGGTGGTGGGATGGGCTGGGGTTTGGGATGGAAATGCTATAAAATGGGTTATGATGATCATTATACAACTGTAAGTGTAATATAATAAAATTTGAGTAAAAAAATAATACAATAAAATCACTGCTTTTTATATCTGTCATGATTGAGGACTCGTGAACCACTAGATTGAGCCACTAGAGCTCCACCAGCTGGGGGATTTAGGGGCCAGTCCCTCAGAAGGCAAGTTTAATTTTTTTTCCCTAGATATTTTGTCCCAAGCTTTTTCTCAGAGAGAACATAAGAATTTGGGGTGCATCCTGATGGTAAGGTTCAGTGCGGGCCATTGGGTTTATAGCACAAGTTTATCTCAGCTTTTCCTAACATGTGGGTATTTTCCCAGTCATCCAGTGTGTAGGAGCATTGACTAGTTTTCAGATTTCCTCATGGGGAATTGATTATAGTCTATATCCTTTTCAGGACACCCATGGGAGGGGGAGAGTCAGGAGCCTCCAATTCTGTCATTGTGATATCCTGATTGTACACTTAACAATGGTTCACATACTGAATTTTATGCTACAGGAATTATATCTGAATAAAAATAAGTGTGGAGACCAGCTCAGCAGGTGAGGCCTGAAGAACAGGTGCTGTGAAACTTAAGAAAAAAAGTTAATGTACAACAAGACACAGAGACATTTATCTTAATTAAAGGTGGGGACCTGGGGACTCAATGTCTCAGGGACCAAGAGTGCCACCTCAAGAAACCACACTGCTTTTGTTGTGCTCTTTAGGATTAAGTCAAGTGAGGAGGGGGTTGTAGGTGCAGGATATAGTTCTTTTTATTATTTAAAAAGTTCCTTTATTATTTTAAAAGTCACATAGCTGGTAGTTGGTTAAGCTTTTCTTCTGACCATTAGGCATTTAAGAGTCATTAGCATTGAGGAAGCCTGGTGTCAGCTGTCTATGCATCGCATATAGAGAATCATCATTGTGCTTCCACAAATGGCATAACTATCTGTGGCAGGCAACCCAGAGTGCCTAGTTTGCACCTTGGTTCTCCTTGCTGATGCATATGCACCCCTCATAAACCCCTTGGGGCCATGAGGCTCATCTTCCTCTTATTCTTTAGAGGACATATCATGCTGTGCTAATGGCCTGCCTATCTGCACATGTCCCCCATGCCTAGAGCAATGCATTATGTCCTCATTCAGCTGACCACATGAATAACTTATGCCTTTAGGTCTTTTTTCTTGAGCTTAAGTCTTTTACCAGCACTGCGAATGTTTTTCAATCTGGAATATGGGATAAAGTAAAGCAGGCCAAGATGGAGTTTTCAGCATAGAAAATAGAAGCAAAGAGGCTAAGAGAAGATTGTAGAAACATGTCTCATGACATCTCCCCCTTTTTTGTTTTTGTAGGACAAAAGTAGATCTTGCAACTTGTTATTTTATTACTTCTTGGATGGCTCACTTCATGCATCTATAGACTAAATAGAAAATTATTAATAATCCTAGAAATACAATTAATGATCCAATCATTCCTCCACCAAAACCTTTAAACCATTTTAAAGGATTATTTTTAAATCTTCCAGAATATTATCTAGTACCTCTTTATGAAGTATATTTTGTAGAGAGGCCTTTTGAATACTCAGGACTCATCTGCATTTTTTTTATATCTAGAGTCAACTCATCTGAGTGACCACACAAATGCCTCTTAATTTGTTTCCATGACATTTCACTAGAATTGTACTCTTAGGGAGTAACACAATAAGAAATAAAAGATTAGTTGATATCCTTTTTTGACTTTTCATAGTATAATTTCCATCCCAGATTTGAATATTTTCAAAGCTAAGAGGAATTTTTCACAAGTCAGTTTGAGGCTTGCTATTACCACATTGAGGATAGGGAGGCACAAGGCCTGAATCTTTCCAATTTATGGGGCTTTTGGCTTTAGTTATTATTTGTTGTTGGCCTGATTGGCTGGAGACCTTCCAAGAGAGTAATTCATTAACAGAACCTGGAGGTTGATGACCCATACAGGCAGGAATTGTCTTCCCCTTAGGGGACCAATCCCATACAGTTCCATAGGAACCATTAAGCAGTATGACCCCCTCTGTTTTCCTGCATATGTTCCAATGAATTTGAGTTTTCATTCTCTTGAAGGTAACTGTCCTTTTTAAGGAACATAAAGGCATCCCCATATTAACTGGTTTCACTTGATAGTAAGCGAGACTCCAGCCTATAACCAAATATAAATCTTCACTAGTGCGCATATCTAAATTTCCTGAAAACCACATTTGAGGTTCAGAGTTAATCATAAGTTTCCTTTTCCAATATGAGTTGGCCAATTTTTAAATCCTAAAATTTGATTAAAAGGTGTCCCTTCTTCTTTTCTAAAATAGGGCAGTCTGTCGTCCTCCAGCCCAGGGACCCAGGAGAAATCATTTATATATATGTAGATATAGATATAGATCTATATATCTATATCTACACTGGAGCTTCACCCCATTCCACAGGTCTCAGTAAAGGTGGATTGGGAACATAGGCCCAGTAGGTATAATTATTTTTCCTGCTGCTGTTAAGGGAATACTCACTGTGGTAGAAAGCAAAGTAGAGACAGCTATGACCAAGTTATTTGGAATGAGAGGTGATTCTTTTTGATGGAATCCAAACAGGTTGTAATCCATGACCTGGTGAAATACAAGCATATCCCCTACTCCATGTAATAAGTTTTGCCTGGGGACCAGACGTTTGTTAATGGATCCTGCCACCAAATCAAGGGCTGTTCAGCCTGAGGAAAGTTAATCTTATTTCATTCTTTATTAAAATGTCTTTCTGCAGCCGTTTTTTCCTCTGAGGCCAAATTTAAAAAATTTAACGTGAATAAGGTTTTATTTAAAAGTGTTTGTTGTGACAGAAGTATTCCTATGTCTCCTCTTTTTTGATTTTGAAGATCCTGTTTTACATATAAATTGGCTCATTCCACAATAGCCTTGTCCTTGGGGGTTTTAAGGGAGACGAGTAGAGTGAGCAGTATGCCATGTATCCAGGAATATTTTAAATTGAGAACTGATATAGGCTGGACCATTATCAGTTTTAATTGCTTGCAGCAGGCCCATAACTGCAAAACAGGCAAATAAATGATGAATAACATGTTTAGCAGATTCACCAGATTGAGCAGTAGCCCAAATAAATTTAGAGCAAGTGTCAACACACACATAAACAAATGATGATTTTCCACAAGATGAATAATGAGTAACATCCATTTGCCAGAGAGCATTTGGGACAAGTCTCCTTGGACTAACTCCTGGTTCAGATTGAGAAGGATTGTTAATAATTTGACATGTAGGACATTGACAGACAATTGTCTTAGCTTTAGTCCATGTTATTCCAAATCTCTTTTTAAGGGCTTGAGCATTTAAGTGTGTTAACTCATGAAAATGTAGAGCTTTTTATAATGTGGGTGTCACCAAATGGTCAATTTCTTTATTTCCTGAAACTAGAGACCCAGGTAAGTTAGTATGTGCTCTGATATGAGTAATATAAAATAGATATCTTCTTTCCCTTACAATAGTTTGTAATTCTGTAAACAAGTCAAATGACAAGACAGGTAAATTTTGTTCAATGGTAGTGGTTTCAGTCATTTTGGCAGCATGAACTATGTATGCCAAGTCAGAAAGGATATTGATTGGCTCAGGATAGTCCCTCAAGGTGTGGATTACAGCAGTTAGTTTGGCCTGTTGGGTGGAAAGGCCAGGAGTCTATAAGTTTAGATTGATTAGCCAAATATCCAGCCTTCCCTTTACTAGTCCCATCAGTAAAGATCACAGGGGCTTCAATGATGGGTGAATCCTTCCAATTTGGGGAAGAATCCATTGAGATCATTTTGTAAATTGTAGAATAGGGTTTTTTGGATAATGATTATTTATTGATCCTACATAATCTGCAAAGGCAATTTGCCAAACTCTGGGGCTTTTTTTTTTTTTTTTTTTTGTCTGTCTTTTTGCTATTTCTTGGGCCACTCCTGTGGCATATGGAGGTTCCCAGGCTAGGGGTCCAATCGGAGCTGTAGCCACCGGCCTACGCCAGAGCCACAGCAACTCGGGATCCGAGCCGCGTCTGCAACCTACACCACAGCTCACGGCAACGCCGGATCGTTAACCCACTGAGCAAGGGCAGGGACCGAACCCGCAACCTCATGGTTCCTAGTCAGATTTGTTAACCACTGTGCCACGACGGGAACTCCCTGTGGGGCTTTTTAAAAATCATTTACTTATATATATTTTTTTCTACTGTACAGCATGGTAACCCAGTTACACATACATGTATATATTCTTTTTCTCACATTACATGTTCCATCATAAGTGACTAGAGAGTTCCCAGTGCTACACAGCAGGATCCCACTGCTAATCCATCCCAAAGTCAACATTCTGCATCTATTTACTCCAAGCTCCCAGTGCCTCCCAATCCCTCCCTTTCCACCTTGGCAACCACAAGTCTATTTTCCAAGTCCATATTTTTCTTTTCTGTGAAAAGTTTCCTTTGTGCCATATACTAGATTTCAGATATACATGATATCATATGGTATTTGTCTTTCTCTTTCTGACTTATTTCACTCGGGATGAGAGTCTCTAGTTCCATCCATGTTGCTGCAAAAGGCATTATTTTGTTCTTTTTATGGCTGAATAGTATTCCACTCTGTATATATAACACATCTTCCTAATCTAATCATCTATCAGTGGATAGCTGGGTTGATTCCATGTCTTGGCTACTGTGAATAGTGCTGCAATGAACATGTGGGTGCATGTGTGTTTTTTAAGTAGAGTTTTGTCCAGATATATGCCCAAGAGTGGGATTCTGGGGTCATATGGTAGTTCCATGTATAGTTTTCTAAGGTACTTCCATACTGTTCTCCATAATGGTTGTACCAGTTTACATTCCTACCAACAGTGCAGGAGGGTTCCCTTTTCTCCACACCCCTCCAGCATTTGTTATTTGTGGACTTCTTAATGATGGCCATTCTGACTGGTGTGAGGTGGTATCTCATGGTAGTTTTGATTTGTATTTCTCTAATAATCAGGGATGTTGAGCATTTTTTCATGTGATTTTTGGCCATCTCTACATCTTCCTTGGAAAATGTCTATTCAGGTCCTTTGCCCCTTTTTTAATTGGGTTGTTGGCTTTTTTGCTGTTGAGTTGTACAAGTCGTTTGTATATTTTAGAGATTAGGCTCTTAGTTGCATCATTTGAAACTGATTTTCTACCATTCTATAAGTTGTCTGTTTTCTTTTTGGTTTCCTTTGCTGTGCAAAAGCCTGTAAGTTTGATTAGGTCACATTGGTTTATTTTGGCCTTTATTTCTATTGCTTTGGGAGACTGACCTGAGGAAACATTTGTAAGGTTAATGTCAGAGAATGTTTGCCTATATTCTCTTCCAGGAGTTTGATGGTGTTTTGTCTTACATTTAAGTCTTTCAGCCATTTTGAGTATAATTTGGTACATGGTGTGAGGGTGTGTTCTAGTTTCATTGATTTACATGCAGCTGTCCAGGTTTCCCAGAAATACTTGTTGAAAAGACTTTGTCCCATTTTATATTCTTTCCTCCTTTGTCAATGATTAATTGACGTTAGGTTTCAGGGTTTATTTCTGGGTTCTCTATTCTGTTCCATTGGTCTGTCTGTCTATCTGTTTTGGTACCAGTACCACACTGTCTTGATGACTGTGGCTTTGTCATATTGCTTGATGTCTGGGAGAGTGATGCCTCCTGCTTGGTTTTTGTTCCTCAGGATTACTTTGGCAATTCTGGGTCTTTTGTGGTTGCATATAAATTTTTGGATTGTTTGTTCTAGTTGTGTGCAAAATGTCCTGGGTCATTTGATAGGGATTGCATTGAATCTGTAGATTGCTTTGTGTAGTATGGCCATTTTTACAATATTAATTTTCCCAACCCAGGAGCATGGAATATCTTTCCATTTCTTTATATCTTCTTTAATTTCCTTGATTAAAGTTTTATAATTCTCAGCATATAATCCTTTATCTCCTTGGTCAGGTGTATTCCCAGGTATTTGGTTTTTGGGCAGTGCAATTTTAAAAGGTATTGTATTTCTGTATACCTTTTCTAATATAATGTTATGGTAGGATTCATTTGTTCCCCCAAAGGATTTTGGAAATTGGAAAACAAACTTGTCTTCTTATTTTATAAGAATAAATATATCAGAAATACCTGATGAAAGCTAAATATTGATCATATGCTCACAAAGGGCTTAGAGTGAATTTGATGTAATTTACAACTTGGCTGAAGATATAAAATAAGTAGCTAGTTCTTTATACTTTGCTAAGGAGACTCCATGAAAGCTGTGATAGTAGCATTTTAAACTGTCTACCCAAATGTGTAAATCAGTTGTGACATATATGGAGCTTTTGAAATTTGAACATTTAATGAGGATAAGGATTCTGAGTGTGGAAACAAAAATATAGCATATTATGTTGTCTGCTTCTTTCAGACTATTTTGGACCTAAATTAAAGTGTTATGGTTATTTATATAAAGAAGCAGAGGCTCTTTTGGGCCACACCATGGCATATAGAAATTCCCAGGCTAGGGGTCAAATGGGAGCTGCAACTGCCACCCTTTAATGGATTCTGCTCACCTCACAGGAGGGGCTGTTTCCATTTGACATCTTTAACTCAAGTTCCTCTTTCCTGTATAGCCTGGTGCCTACAAAGGGAGAGTTTCTGAGAAATCACAATGCCTTAATTGTGTTATGTTATTCCATATTGCAAGTAGTAATGATGGACAGGCTCTTGGGTTCTGGGTTAACAGAAGAATTTATTTTCAGGTTTGGTCAGCACAGATGCTAGGGAACAACTTCAGTTTTTAGTCTTTCTAGGGTATAGCTATCTACCTTCTTGTGGTGCTGAAGTTCAGGGTACAGGAAAAGCAGGGCATGTGTGCTTTGCCCTGGTTCCACCCCCTGCAGCTTTCCACTGGCTCAGTTGGCTCCCCTGCCCCATTGCCTGGACATGCTACGTCCTGGCACACCTCACCCCTGGCCACCCCGGAAGTGGGTTGGGGTCTTGCTTGTCATCTGCTCCAGATCCAGATAGGGAGGTGTTAGGTGAGAGGGGTTGATCTACTCTCTCCCTTCTGCAAGTGGACTCCATCAGTCTTGCACAGCAGCCCTCTCCTTCTGCCCTCTCCCACGTCCTGTCCCCTCTCTAGCCTTCATTCCCTCCCAGTGTTACTGGAGATCTCTCTCAGATCCCATGACATTTGCAGCCCTGAAATGTCCTATCCTCCCTCCCTGTTATCCATTGTCCCCTTTTCATTCCCATCCTTTTATCCTGTTCTCTCAGTTACCTTCTTCCAAATCCTTTCCCTCTAGTTAAATTCAAATGTAAGTTAAGTCCTGGCACCATGCTACCCATATTGTAGGCACTCAGTATTAACTTACTTCCCTCAACATAACCTCCTCTCCATTGTTTTGTTCTTCACTTTCCAAAGGAGGTGTGAGAGATAGGTGTTCCCCAGAAGAGGGGAAATGTTGGACAGCAGGGACAGTGACCTATGATCATTCCACCAAAGGTAGGGACTCTGAGAGCTCTGAAAGATTGGAGAAATGAGGACAAATGTGTACACACCTCCAGTTAGGTTTATGGACACTTTTCCAAGTTACACTGGCTTTCTCTCTTCCTCTGTTATCTGTTTTCTCTCTGCCTTACTGATTTTGGAACATAGTTATCACCAACAGGAGGAATGCAAATGTGTTTTTTGTTTTTGTTTTTGTTTGGTTTTTATTTGTTTTATTTTTTTCTTTTTATGGCTGCACCTGCAGTATATAAAAGTTCTCAAGTGAGGGGTGGTATCACAGCTGCAGCCAGGGCAAGACTGGATCTGAGCTACATCTGTTACTTACCACACAACTCGGGACAAGCTGGGATCCTTAACCCACTGTGCAAGACCTAGGGTTGAACCCAAATCCTCACAGAGAAAACCTTGGCTCCTCAACCCGCCGAGCTGCTGTGTTAACTCCCATAATGTGTTTTATTTTTATAGAATTTAATACAGTTATCCCCTGTGTTCATTGAAACATGAATTTTGCTTGCTCCTGCTGTGTTAGATTCTCATTACATAACCATATTGTCGTGTTTTGTTTCAAAGGTTTCACTTACTTGGGCCACTCCTTTTTATTTCAGAACTCCTGAGGCTTAGCATTAACATAATTTGGGGAGTTCCCGTCGTGGCGCAGTGGTTAACGAATCCGACTAGGAACCATGAGGTTGCGGGTTCAGTCCCTGCCCTTGCTCAGTGGGTTAACGATCTGGCATTGCCGTGAGCTGTGGTGTAGGTGAAAGGATGAAAATGCAACCTAACCCTCCCAGAACCCAGGAAGTTAATAAAAAGCTCTAAATGCCCTCGAATTCCAGACCCTGTTCCCTATAGGTGAAAGATCATACTTCTTGCTGTTTTAGGGTTTGCTCTCTGTTCTGTACAAAACTATGTGGAAGGGAAAAACAGGCCCCTGAGTACGTGCCTCCAGGCATGAAACTTCTTGAAACTACTTGAGATAACAGGGAAAAGGGTTCCTAACTGCTTGTTTGGCTTCTGTAAAGCTGCTTGCATAAGATAAAAGGAGGAGAAGTTAATCGCTGAACCGACCCCAGTAAGATTGGTTGCTCCATAAAATGTTGAAAATCCTGATAAATATATCTTGGCGACAATATGTCTCCCCCGCCCAGGAACAAGCACAAACACGTAACTCCAGAACAACTTAAAACTAATTGGTCCACGAAGCGCGGGCTTTCGAAGTTTTAAAATGACTGGTTTGTGATATTTTAAAATGATTGGTTTGTGAAGCGCGGGCTTTGTTGTGAACCCCATAAAAGCTGTCCCGACTCCACACTTGGGGCCGCAGTCCTCTACCCCTGCGTGGCGTATGACTGTGGGCCCAGCGCGCTTGGAATAAAAATCCTCTTGCTGTTTGCATCAAGACCGCTTCTCGTGAGTGATTTGGGGTGTTGCCTCTTCCGAGTCCGGACGAGGGGGATTTTCCTTCTACTGCCTTTCATAGGTTGCAGACGCGGCTTGGATCCAGCGTTGCTGTGGCCCTGGCATAGGCTGGTGGCTGCAGCTCCGATTCGACCCCTAGCCTGGGAACCTCCATATGCCGCAGGAGCAGCCCAAGAAATATCAAAAAAAAAAAAGACCAAAAAAAAAACAAACCATAATTTGGGAACCTCACCAACTTTCTTCTTTTTTTTCGTTTGGCTTGTCTTGTGGCATGTTTAAAGTTTCATGGGCCAGGGATGGAACCCTTGCTACAGCAGCAACCCATGCCAGTGCAGTGACAGTGCTGGATCTGCTGTTCCATAAGGGACCTCCCCAAACCCCCAACTTTACTTATTTATTTATTTGCTTTTTAGGGCTGAACCTGTGGCATGTGGAAGTTCCCCACAGCAGTACATCTGTCATCTGCTCATGGCAGTTCCAGATCCTTAACCCACTGAGGCCAGGGATCAAACCTGCATCCTTATGGATACTAGTCAGATTTGTTACTCCTGAGCCACAAACGGGAAGTCCCTCCCCAACTTTCCTTATATTCTCCACATGGACCTGGAGTTTGTCTCTAGATCAGTATTATGGGTTCAGGATTTGTAGTTTTCATTAGCTTTTCAGAAGTCTATAACCCCAACTGTAATGATAGTATAGCTGAGATTGTTCAGTGCTTACTGAGAGCCTGAGTGCTTTCCATGTATTAACCTGTTTAACTTTTCCAGTTATCCTATAAAGTGTGTATTTTATAATTTTTTAAATTCCATTTCACAGAAAAGGAAACTGGTTAAACACTGCTTGATGTACTGTGACTGTGGTGTTTCATGTATTGATCCATGTATCATCCAGCCATGCAATCATGTATCATTTTCTCCATTGTGTTTGACTTTTTTCTCTCCTTCAGCTAAGTGTGTGGCTGAATAGTACAGCATTTTCAAAGAAAGAATCTCTGGACTAGAGTATGAGAGTTGCTGTCCTTATCCATTAAAGCTCCAGTATCATTTAAAGGAGAAAACTGAGAGGCAAAGACAAATGGTCCAGAGGTGATGATGACAGAGCTGAGTCTTTGGGTCCAGAAAGAGAATAAAGTAAGATTATTGCATAATTCATAAAAAATTCTGACATTTTTTTCCCCCTCTTTGTGAAATTGTTACCAAACCAAACTTGAGTTGCATGCCCAACCTGCAGCAGAGACAATCCATAGATACTGGATTGTGGTAAAGGAAAATACAGCATATAATTACACCAAGGGAGGAGAATAGACAGCCCGTGTTTAAAAGACCCAAACTCCCTGATGGCTTTTGAGCAAGGGGTTTTAAAGGCAACATGAGGGTGAGGGTCATTGGGTGCATAATTAGCTCATGGATGTTCTTATTGGTTGGTAGTAAGATAACAAGGTGATATTTGGAACTCTTTTTTTATACTTAATTAATTTTATTACATTTATATTTGTACAGCATTCATCACTACCAAATTCTACATGTCCATCCCAAACCCTCAGTGCATCCCCCCACCCCCAGCCTCTCACATTTGGAAACGATAAGTTTCACAAAGTCTATGAGTCAGTATCATTCCACAAAGAAGTTAAGTCTGTCCTTTTTTCAGATTCCAAATATCAGTGATAGCATTTGATGTTGGTATCTCATTATCTGACTGACTTCACTTAGCGTGATAATCTCTAGGTCCATCTACGTTGTTACAAATGCCCTTATTTCTTTCCTTTTAATGGCTGAGAAATGTTCCATTGTGTGTATGTACCACATCTTCTTGATCCACTCCTCTGTTGATGGACATTTAGACTGTTTCGGTTGTTGCAGGTAGTGCTGCAATAAACATCGGAGTATGTGTGTCTTGTCAAGTCATGGTTTTCTCTGGATAGATGCCCAGGAGTGGGATTGCTGGATCAAATGGTAGTTCTATTTTTAGTTTGCTGAGGAATCTCCATACTGTTTTCCACAGTGGATGCACCAAATTACATTCCCACCAACAGTGTAATAGGGTCCCTTTTTCTCCACACCCTCTCCAGCACTGCTTGTTTGGAGACTTTTGGATGATAGCCACTCTGGCTGATGTAATGTGGTAGCTCATAGTGGTTTTGATTTGCATTTCTCTAATAATGAGTGATGTTGAACATCTTTTCATGTGTTTTGGGGCCATCCAAATGTCTTCTTAGGAGAATTGTCTGTTTAGATATTCTGCCCATTTTTTGATGGGGTTGTTTGTTTGTTTGTTTGTTTGTTTTTGGTATTGAGCAGTAGGAGGGTTTATAAATTTTGGAGGTTAATCCCTTGTCAGTCAATTCATTTGCAGAGATTTTTCTCCCATTCTGTGTGTTGTCTTTTCATTTTGTTTAGGGTTTGCTTTTCTGTGCAGAAATTAAGTTTAATTAAGTCCCATTTGTTTAATCCTTAACTGGTTCTGACCAGTCTGAGGTCTCCATGCTTGTGGTTAACTGCATGTGTCCTATGGGTTCCTGGTTTCTGTAGCACAGCTCAAGGGTACACATCAGATTGACATCTATAGCCCTTCAGGAGGGACTAGGAATGCAGTGACTCTGTTTTGTTTTGTTTTTTTTCCCTTCTTTTTCTTTTTATGGCTGTACCTGCAAGATGGGGTTCCCAGGCCAGAGACTGAATTGGAGCTGCAGTTGCTGGCTTCTGCAGAATCACAGCAACAGCAACACTGGATCTGAGCCTGTCTGCAACCTACAGCCCAGGTCACAGCAATGATGGATCCTTAACCCACTGAGAGACATTATGTCTGGTCCTTAACCTGCTGAGCCACAATGGGAACTCCCCAGTGACTCTGTTGTTTAAGATTTTAGTTATTTTCTAGCTTGACTATTTTTCCTTGTTTCTGCATTGTCTCACTTCTGTAGTCATTATCAATTTGAGTTTGTTGTGTGGAACTGTGGGAAGGCTTACAAGTTTTTCTACAAATGAGAAGCAGGGACAGGGAGGGCTTTGTGCCTGGGAGGGTTCTTCAGGGTCCTGCTCAATTTCCAAAGAAGCTAATCTTGAACATGTTAGAACCTCTGTCAGGATTGTATGAAATGGGTAGAGGTGGAAAAAAAATAGAATTTATTTGGGAGGTCATTTAATATAATTTTAGAAGTATAAGCTTTTTTTCCCATTTTTTCTGCACTATGGCTTATTGAGTCCCTGGGCCAGGGAATCAGAACTAAGTGGCAGTTTTGACCTATGCCTCTGCTGTGGCAATGCCAGACCCTTTTAATCCACTGTGCCAGGCTGCGGATTGAACCCTTTTCCTGCCACTGCAGAGATGCCACCCATCCAATTTTACCACAGCGGGGACATAGAAGCATAGATTTTTGATGAGAAAGACTCATTCTTTTTCCAATTCCACCATTCAACCTCTTTGAGTCTGTTTCCTCCGGTGTGTAAATGGGAAAAATACTACCCATTTGATAGGGTTGTTCATAAGATTTAATGAGATAGTGTTTCTCTTGGCACAGTCTTGTTATATGGTAAGCATTCCTTAAATATTATTAGCCCTTTTATTCAGACCTCCTGGATTATTGTGAGATTGTTGTGTAAAAAAGCACAATGCCTGGTGCAGAGTATGCACTTACTATGATAACTGTTATTATTTATATGAACACTAGTAAATATTTGTTAAGGATATACCCATAACCTGGAGGTGTGGTCTCTGTTGGGGAGGGGAAACTTTCTACTTTTATTCATCCCTCTTCAGTTCATGTGGCTGGACTAATAAAATTGACCCAAAAATGACTAGCAGGAGAAACAGATATTTAATTCACCCATATAGCGGTCTGATAGAAATAGGACCTTCGAAGTGGCTAAAGCAGGCAGCTTTTATACTTATTATTTATTTTCATATCAACTTTTTCATATCCACACTCTATCAGTGGTATCAATATTGCAAGTGAAATAGGTTTTGTAGTTTTGTGTAATTTTTGCACACAGAAATGTAGTACTCTGCAGAACAATTTTTTTGGTATTAGAAGAATATTCGATTAGAGAGGAATTCATTTAACAAAGAAACTTAGTTTGGGGTACTTATTTAGTAAGGTAGCAAAGTTTGGGCTTGGGTAGTAAATTAGCAAAGAAGTAACAGGGTTTGTTTATCCAGGCTTCTTGGCCCTGAATATCCCCTCTCTGGTGAGAAGGATGTCTTTCTTACTCCCAGTCCAGGTAGGGCAGCTTTCACATGGGAGATTTACTCCCCATTTTCAGGGAGACAAAGAGGATGGTCAGAGAGATAGGAACATGTAGTGAATAAGCCAGAACTAAAACTTGTCTTCTGACTCTGGATTCAGCATTATCCTCATTCTACCACAATCCATTTAGATGGACATTTATGTGTCAGCATTCCTAAACCCTGCCTCATAGCCTGGGTACTTTGTATAGTGTTCTATATACAATTCCAATGTAACCTCCTACAGCTGTAAGAAGGTTTCTAGAATTGTTAGATTTGAGTTCTCTGAAATTTTTCTGTCTTTGACTTTTTAAGGCCGCACCTGCAGCATATGGATATTCCCAGGCTAGGCGTCTTATCGGAGCTACAGCTGCTGGACTATGCCTCAGCCACAAGCAATGCCAAATCCCAGCCAAGTCTGCAACCTACACCACAACTCACAGCAATGCAGGATCCTTAACCCACTGAATGAGGCCAGCGATCCAACATGCAACCTCATGGCTCCTAGTTGGATTCCTTTCCACTGTGCTACCATGGTAACTCTGATTTCTCTTAATTTCTGAGTGGGAATCAGCATAGTGGAGTGCCCTGAAGACCAGCATCAGAAGGGGGAAGGGAAGGGAAAGCTCCTCACTCAGTGAAGCCCCATTGAGTTCTTCCCTTTTCCTTTTGGAGGTCCCTCTGAAACAGGGCAGAAGTCTCATAGATTGGATTCGACTGGCCAAAAGTGGAAAGGATCTAAGAGACCAAAAGGGAGGTTAATTGAAGTAACTGAAGAAGAACTTAAAAAACACAGGCAAAAAGATGATTGTTAGATATGCTGAAGAGGTAGGTAGTGTTTATTCTGTACTGCAGAAGGTTTTGGCTGGGCTTTCCAGTTGTAATGCTTTATAAACCCATGGTCCTGTTATTTGGTGGTATAATTCACAATTAAATAAAAATATAACTTACACTGGGCAATACATTCTGGAATTCTGAATTTGGACAGTATTTCTTGCCTAAGTGCTGTTTATATTGCACCCTTGTACTGTAGTCCCTTTGAAAGAAAACAAGTGTTTGCCAGGCAATTTAATATGAAAGTAATAAAAATATGCAGGAATGCCTAGTTTGTGTAGAATAACGTTCTGCCTTTGTTACAGAATTCTGCAGGATAAAAATGTTTCTGAGAATCTACCATAAATCAGAAAGCATGTATTACAGACAAATCCTTAGTTCTCATTTGAACGATACTTGTTACTTCATCTATGTTTCTTAGCAATAATTGTTACTTGATTTTCCTATCTCATAGCAAATTAGAAGCACCAAAGTGCACTTGGAAAGATTGGAGAGGGTGAGTAGAGAATTAGGACTTACTTGATGAAAGTAGATCTCAGAGTTCCCGTCGTGGTGCAGTGGTTAACGAATCCGACTAGGAACCATGAGGTTGCGGGTTCGGTCCCTGCCCTTGCTCAGTGGGTTAATGATCTGGCGTTGCCGTGGCTCTGGAGTAGGCTGGCGGCTACAGCTCTGATTAGACCCCTAGCCTGGGAACCTCCATATGCTGTGGAAGCGGCCCAAGAAATAGCAAAAAAGACCAAAAAAAAAAAAAAAAAGTAGATCTCATGGTGTCCTACAACCTGGCATCTGAGAGGAGAACAAAAACAATAAAGGGAGTTCCCATTGTGAGTCAGTGGTTAAGAATCCAGGTGTATTGGCTCAGGTCACTGAGGAGGTGCAGGTTGGATCCCCAGCCTGGCACAGTGGGTTAAATTATCTAGCATTGCTGCAGCTATGGCTCAGATTCAGTTCCTGGCCTGGTGCTTCTATATGCTGTGGGTTCCACCATGACACAAACAAACAGAACCGTAAAGGGCTTGCATCGGTCTACTGAGCCTCCCTAGTGATGTCCTTGAGTCATACAGACAGTGGTCAGTATTTCCATTTTCATGTGTTTAAAGCAGAAAAGAAGTGTGTCACAATAGCAGTAAATTTATCATTGTATGAATTTTGTTTGTTGTCAGTTATCCTGATGACACTCTCACCTGTATGAGGTCAAGGACCATGTCAATCACCTGCTCTGTCCTTGGTGCCTGGCACGTAGATGTCGTCAGTATGTATTTGTTGAACAAATCTGATACTTAACATTTTTAAAAATTAGGTCTTGAAGTTGTTACTTGTAGTTTTATCCATTCTGTCACTCTGTGTCTTTTGATTAGTAAGTTTAATGCATTGAAGTTTAAGGTAATTATTGATTGATTCTTGTAGCTATTGCTATTCTTACTACTTTTGCCTTTTAACTTTTCAACTAGTGATTTCTGACCATCATTACAATATTACATTATCCTTCATCTATATATTTCCCTTTACCAGTAAAATTTATACTTTCTTATTTATGCTTTTGTGTTGTTCTTTAGTGTCCTGTGTTTCAACTTGATGAACTCTCTTTAGCAGTTCTTGTTAGGCTGGTCAGGTGGTCACGGTATTTGCTTGTCTTTGGAGGTCACTCTTTCCTTCATTTTTAAAGAACAATTTGCCAGATACATAGCATAATTGGTAGATTTGTTACTCTTTCAGAATTTTGAATATATTACCTCATGCTCACCTGGCCTTCAATTTCTGCTAAACATTTTTCTTATAATCTTAATAGAGTTCCACTCTATGGGATGAGTCATTTTTCTTTTGCAGTTTTCAAAATCCTCTTTTAACAGTGGGCAGTTGAATTTGAATGTGCCTCATTGTAGACATTTTGAGGTGCACCCTATGTGGGGTCTTTTGGGGTTTATGAATGTAGATATCCTTTTCTTTCCCCAGATTTGGAGGCGGTTTGGCCATTGTTTCTTTAAATACTCTTTCTTCTTGCTCTTCTTCTGGAACTCCCATTGTGTTGCATTGTTTTTGTTGACTTTGTGCTGTAAGTCTTGTGTGCTTTATTCACTCCTCTCTTGTTGTTGTTCCTTTTTACTTTTGTCCCCCTGAGTAGAGCATTTCAAAGGGTCCATCCTCAGGCCCACCGACTCTTTCTTCAGCTTGTGCAAAAGTCTGATGTTAAATATTTCTCTCTTGAATTTTTCAGTGCAGACATTGTCTTCTTTGCTCAAAATTTCCGTTTTGTTTGTTCATCAGGATTCCTATGTCTTTGTTGACCATGTTTTTTTCTGTTTCTGATTATTTTCTACTCTCATAGCTCAGTGAACTTCTGGGATGATTATTGTGAATTCTTTGTTGGACAGTTTCTTTCTCCATTTCTTTGGGGTCCCTTACTGGGACTTTATTTTATTCCTTTGGTGATATCATGTTTCCCTCCTTATTTGTGGTCCTTTTAGCCTGTGATGATGTCTGCAACTGTGAGGAAGTAGTCACCCCTTCCACTCTTGAATTACTGGCTTGGGAAGGAAAGACAGTCACTAGACAACCCAGATGGAGATTCTGGGAATCTACAATTTTGTATAGATGTGCCCACTTTAGTCCTCTCATTCCTCCTTAAGGGAGGGGAAATAGGCTTAGAATTGTGTGCATTCTTCTGATCCCTTAGAACTGCGTGTGTTACTAGGATCTGCCTGTTTCTTTTCTCTAGGGCAGTGCCATACTAGGCCAGGGCATTGGGTAGAAGGATCACTAACCTCTCTCCCTTCGTAAAGGTAAGTCTTAGAATTTATGCATTTTTCCTACTGTGCAGAATCACGGTGAGTGCTAAAAATCACTTTCTGCCTTTTACCATGGGGAAGTACACTGAGATGCCAGACCCAGAGCTCAGTACTCTTTCTGAGCTACCCTCATGATGGAGAAATCTCAGGGTTTTGCCTCTTCTCCCAATTCTTCAGTCAGGTTGGGTGCTGAGATCTTCACTGGCTGCTGAGGTCTGTGTGCTGTCTGCAGGAGTGTGTGAGGCACTACCTCTGGGAAATGATGGTGGGATTAGGGGTGTGTATACCCTCAGTTGCTATGAGCCTCCACCCTTTCCTGTTTTTAGGTGCTCCCAGACAATCCAGCCAGCCATGCCAATGTTTTCAGTGTTCTGGGTACCCTTCTCGTGATTCTTAATTCCTTTAGAATGCATTATTTTATTCTCATAAATACTTGTTGTTCTTGCAACAATCTTATCAAAATTAAAATAATATCCTTTACTCCCTAGATTAGTGATGAATGGGTGACACTTCACATGTGATTTCATCATGCTAGAATTATTAAAGTAGAGAATTCCATACTCCACCATCAAGAATGGAAATATCACCTAAAGGAGGAGAGAATTGGTTTGCAAATCCCACCCCTAGCAATGACTGTTATGAATGGTTTGGTGCTTGTGTCTCAGCCTCTGTCTCATTCTTTTCCTTTCTTTGTCTTTCACGCTCCCACATGAGCAGGTTCATTGATATCTATGCTGGTTTTAAATAGGTATGGTTTTTCAAGTGGGATCCAGGATACAGACATTGGTCCCCATGTGTCCCAAACAAGAAAATCCTGAGGTCTTCCCTGTTGACAGGTCAAGATCCTGCACCCACTTTCTTAGCTGCACAGCTTTCATCTGTCCATGTGGACATGAACTCCTGAACCCCACCCCCTGTCCAGGAATGTTCATGTTGTTTCCAGTTCCCTACTGTGTCAACTTGTGCTGTGACAGGTACACTTGAAAAGACATCTTGGAGAATTTGAGCACCAAACTTGGTGGGATCAACTCTAAGGATCAGCACTGCTAGGAAAGTGATGCACCTGAGAGACTTTGATGGGTCCTGCACACTCTTCTCCCAGAGACGGTTGTCCATCCATGATTTCCTCTCAGAGATATTCTGGGGTCTTCTGCTTCCCCATATTGTCACGTGGGCTTGTGCTCAGCCAACTGACAACCTACCAGTGGCCAATACTGTCTCCATAATGTTTCCGTTTGTGTGTGTCCTCATGTGAGTGGTCGAGTATCTCTCACATAGACTGGCCATAGGCATTGCCTCTTGTTGGAATTGCCTGTGTTTGCTCTGTTTCTTGTTAGAACATTGGTTTTTGAGAGGTTTTTGGACCACAGGGATATTCAACTTTCTGTGACCTGGGGTTTTGTGGAATGACTTCCCAGTTTGTGGTTTGCCTTTCCAGCTGCCTTGTTTGTTGTCCTTTGTTTGTGTGTGTTGTGTGTACACAGGTGTGTGCGTGTGTGGTTTGTGTATTTGTGACTGTGTGATGGCTCCATTGGAAGACCTAAGCAATTCCTTTCTGTCTTCTGGCTCTGGTGTCACCTTCCAACAGCAGTGTCTTCCCTGAGATTAGGCACATATTAACTGCCAGAGCTTCATTTTGTATATGTCATCTAGAATTCGTCTGGATTTCCCTTTCAAAAAATAAAAGCCCTTATTTCCAATCAACATGAAGACAAACATTCCTCAAACCTTCTTAAAGTCTGTGGGCAGAGACCAAAATCCACTGTGTATTTGGTTTCATTTCTAGGAAACATCCAGAATAGGTAAAGATGCAGAGAAAAAAGAGGATTAGGGGTTGTCCAGGGCTGGGGGAGGGAGGAATGTGGACTCTGCTTTGGTTTTGTTTGGGGGAATGAAATAGTCTTAAGCTAGACAGTGGTAATGGTTACACACATTGTGAATGCTTCTGGATTACACAATTTAAAATGGACAGTGCCTATATGTTATTATTTTAAGCTTATATGATTATTGTATTATTTTATTTTGAACATAAAACTATAGAACCTAAATCATGTAACAGGAAAAAAAAATAAATGCTTAAACACATTAAAAAGTGACATATAGGAAGTATGATATGGAAAAAGAAGTAAAGAATGGGTTGGAGAGTTAGTTGATGGTGTGTCACTGGAGATGACAGTGTGAGTGGTTGCAGAGCTGGGCTCAGCGAGTGTTGAAGTGGATCCTACAAGGGCAGGAACATGAGCATTAGAAGTTGCAGGTTCAATCAGCAGGTGGATTAATTAGTTCTTGCCCTGTTTCTTGTCCTCCTACATCACCAGGTGCAAGAAGGGATCATAAATCCTCCTTGGGCTCTATATCTACTGCAGGAACAGGGGCAGGTTCCCCCTGCAGGAGTTGTGGATGCTCTCTTGATGCTGGGTCTCCTGTAGGAGCAGGTGCTGGTTCTAGCAGGTGTTGTGGATCCCAAGCCGGCTCTGTGTCTCCTGCAGGAGCAGCTGTGGGTTCATGGGCAAGCTGTCCCTCAGTGGTGGTGTGGCTCACCAGCCCCTCACTCCCCGAGAGAGACTGGGTGGCCCTGTCAAGCAGCCCATCACTGAGCTCCGGTGTGGGGATCTGAAACTACAGGACCAGAAGTCAGCCTGGCCCAGAGGGTATCAGAATCCTACCTGGCCATCCTCACTGCTGCTTCTGCCCACTTGACCTTCTCCCAGATCAGGCCCATACCTGTGTCTGTTCACATATCCACCCAGAAATAAAGAGATCCACCTAGAGGGCTTGGGATAAAACTTAGGTGGAAGGGCATTGGTCTAGCTCTCCATATCCTCAAGTAGCCAGCTTTGATTTGGTGTCTGGACATGACTTGCCAAACAGGCTTCTGTTCCATCACCCACTGATTCCTGCTAGATGCAGAGCCACCCCTCCTAAATGCTCTCTGATCCCACCTCCACACATCCTGGGAGGGCCCAGAGGGCTAGGCTACCTAGCTGGGATCAGGGTGGTGGCCTGGCCTGAACTTGCTTGCCTTTGGCCTCCCCTGTTACCTTTTGTTTCCTCAAGGCAAATAGCCATAGGCATCTCAAGTGAGAACTAACCCAGTGCCTAAAGCATTGAAACTGGCTGTTATTGCTGGCTTCCTCAAGGCCACAACATATTCACTAGAGGGTCTCCAATGAAGTGAGCTGTGTAGGTCTCTTGTTTAGAACATGGGTGCCTGGTTACCCAAGTTCAAAGTTCTGTGGCCTTTCTTGCCAGGCAAAAAAGGTCACATCCCCAGGCATCCTCCTTGCACAAAACTGCCCAAGAGCAGACACCTCTGGCATGCTGACTGCTCAGCCCCTACCTCAGGTCAAGTGCAAGCACAGTGACACCCACACAGCCCATCCCCAATTCCCCTGGGAGGCCTGGGTGCCACCAGTGCCCCAACTCTGAGGATGCAGTTGGCTTCAGACCCAGCCTCTCCTCCTCACCAGTGATGTTGTTATGGCGGCTGCCAGCAGCCCAAGGCCGGAGTGTATCAGCTCCAGCAGCTCTGTGGCCGCAGTGTACCAGCTCCAGCGGCTCTGTGGCCGCAGTGTACCAGCTCCAGCAGCTCTGTGGCCGCAGTGTACCAGCTCCAGCAGCTCTTTCACCCGGCGAGAAACCAAGCGAGCACTCGGAGAGTTGGAGAACTCAGGTTTATTACGCCGGCGGGCTCAGAGGAGATCGCTCTCTGAAGTCTGAGCCCCGAAGAGGGGTTTCACAAGGCTTTTTTGGGCTAGTTCTTCCGGGTCCATGCTTGGCAGACCGGAGTGAGAACTGGCGAAGTAATTGACGTAGGAGTGAGTTTTACAGAAGCAAATATGTAGGGGAGGGGTGGTTAGAGGTAGTTGATTGGTTAGGGGCAGTTTGGCTGGATTTTGCTTAGTCATCACGGCTGGGGCGTCTCCTTTGACCTTTTTGTCGGATCATTTTCCCTTACAATGTGACCGTGGACCAGCCATATGCCTCTCAGGATATCTCTATCCTCCCTCCGGACAATCAATGGCCTCTACTTCCCCAGGGAAGTCATCAGGTATAAAGACCTCTAAGAACTTAGAGTGTCTGTAAAATCCATGGGCTGGTATCCAATGGCACTCATGCACAAACTTGGCAAAGGAAAAGTGACTGAAAGGGTTGGTGCAGCCTAAAATACAACTGAGACAGGTCTGGTTCTGCTGTGGGATCTAAGGAAAGTCATTGCCCTTGCTGCATATATTCTAGTCCCACCATGGGAGGCTTGAAATTCAATAAATCCAGAGATCACACCTCTGGCACACAACCTTCCAGGTCCTCCTGTTATATTTAGGTTCAGGTACAAGTGTCTCATCTCAGCCCCTGTGGCAGGCTATGCCCACAATGGCTCCCAGCATTCTTGCCTCTTGCTCAAACATCCTCATGTAACCCTTACCTTTTTCTAATGGATGGACATTGTGACTGGGTTCTAATATTTAGACCAGTTTAGAAAAATTGCAGGAGTTCTACTCATTCCCCCTTTCCTGTGCTCTTTCTCTCTGACTCTTTGCCTGTGTTTCTTTCTACCTTTCTTTGTGTCTGTTGATATTTCTCTGTCCCTTCTCTGTCCTCCTCCCTCTCTCATAAATAGATTGGCCAATCAGTGGATATTTTAGTGACTTCCGTATATTGGATATTGTCAATGAAGCTGCCATGAGCTTAGGGGTGCCTATCACTTAAAAAAATGTATTCTAGGGAGTTCCCATTGTGGCTCAGTGGTTAACAAATCTGACTAGGAACCATGAAGTTGCAGGTTCAATCCCTGGCCTCACTCAGTGGGTTAAGGATCCAGCATTGCTGTGAGCTGTGGTGTAGGTCACAGACATGGCTCAGATCTCAAGTTGCTGTGACTCTGGCATAGGCCAGTGGCTACAGCTCTGCTTAGACCCTTAGCCTGGGAACATCCACATGCCACAGGTGCAGCCCTAAAAAGACAAAAGACAAAAAAAAATATACTCTAGTTGATTTTCAATGTTGTGTCAATTTCTGCTGTACGGGAAAGTGACCCAGTTTTATATATATATATATATATATATATATATATATATATATATATAAAGTGTATATATATGTATACACTTTTTCTCACATGATCTTTCATCATGTCCCAACCCAAGTGATTGGATATAGTTCCCTGTGCTCTATAACAGGACCTCATTGCTTATCCTCTCCAAAAACAAGAGTTTGCATCTACTAACCTCAAATTTTCTGTCCATCCACCTCCCTCCACCTCCTCCTTGGCAACCACAAGTCTGTTCTCTTTGGCCGTGAGTTTTTTTTTTTTCCAATGTTAAAACATCTGTCACCTTTTTCACAGTGTTTTTTGTTTTGTTTTATCTTTTTTTTGTCTCTCACTATTATTTAATTGGTATTTAGGGAAGGATCAGGTCAAATATTCAGTATACCATGTTTACCAGCATTATATTTATAACTTGTAAAAAATTTTATCTTAGTGAAATAGAAATCTGTGTTTGAAATCAGCTATGCAGATGCATGCTGTGGAATGCAGAATAATTACCATGACCATCCCACCCACTACGCAATACCAAAGATGTCCACATCTTAACCCCTGGCACCCTTTCATGGCAAAGGAGAATTTAGACAGAAAATAGAATTGAGATTGCTAAACAGCTGACCTTAAAATAGAGAGAATATTCCAGATTATAGGAGTAGGACTAATGTAAAAACAAGGATCCTTTGATAGGAAGAGGAAAAGAGAAGGCAGAGTCAGGCTGATGCCTCAGGAGCAACGCTTTGTTGGCCATTGCTGGAGGTAAAAGCCACAAAGCATGGGCAGTCTTTAGCAGATGGAAAGGTTACAAAATAGGTTCTCCCCTAGAGTCCAAAAAGAAACTCAGCCTGCCCATACTTTGATTTTAGCCCAAGTTAGAACTATACAATAAATGGTATTGTTGTCGGCCACTAAGTTTGTGGCAACTTATAAAGACAGTCTCTAGGGAAAAACACTGCATTTCTCCATTACACATACATGCAATATTTATGACATCCGATGTATGAGTGCTTCCCCCACACCAAGCAATTTTCTGTGACACCATCTGGGTGTCCTTCAGTTTGGTTCAATTCTGACACCAGAGTTATCACAGATCTCACAGGTTAAGGGCTCAGTCCCAGTAGACTGTCCCCCACTTCAGATGCCACTCACAAGTCCCAAGTTATCCATAACTTTTGTCCAACTCAGCTACAAATCAGGAGTCCCCATGATGCCCCCCTTGACTTGGTCATTTGCTGGAAGAGCTCACCGAACTCAAGGAAACACTTATGCTTACCAGTTTGTTATGTAATGAAAGGTATAGTAAACAGTATAGATGGACAAATAGATGAATATAGGGGTAAGTCTGGAAATGTCCAGAGTGCAGGAGCACCTGTTCTCTTGGGACTGGGCTGCTGCACACTCCTGGAGTCCTTCCCAGGGTGTGCTCACCAACACACAAGTTCCAAAGCCCACACTAATTGGGATTTATATGGAGGGTTCGCCACGTGGGTATGACCAACTTTTGACTCCATTTCCAGCCCCTCTCTGAAGAACAGGAAATGGGGCTGAAAGTTCCAAGCTTCTGATCAGAGCTTGGTCTTTCTGGCAACCAAGCCCTACTTAGGAACCCATGAAGAGTTTGGCAAATGGTGTTCCTGTCACTGAGAAAACTACAAAGGTCTTAGGATCTGTGTGTCAGGAACCAGAGTCAAAGACTAAATATGAGAACAAAGGTTCTCCTAGAATCCCTATTTACAAAGGTTTTTGGAGCTCTGTTGGCAAATGGGGACAATACCAATATAATTTTTCTATTGTTTCAGAAGTAGCAATAGGAAACTAATACACCCACTAACTTTAACTACCTCTGTTGTCATGGTATTTACATTTTTTTCACAAGCAATTAAGAAGTAGAAACATGATAAGGTGTTAAAACCAACAGCAATACAGTTAAAACGCCCCCCCCCCCCCCCCCCCCCCCCCCCCCCCCCCGTTATTGCCTTGGGTTAAAATGGTATACTGTTGATAAGTGTTATCTAAAATTGTGTGTAAATCCTTCTTTAGATATCTGATGCATTGGAGCAACAAACTAAAATTCCAAGAACAACAAATCCCCAAGTCCCCTGGAGGTTCAGCAGGTTAAGGATTTGGCATTGTCATTGCAGAGGCTCAAGTCACTGCTATTACTCAGGATTGATCCCTGGCCCTGGAAGCTGTGCATGCCACAGGGAAGATAAAAAAAAAAAAGTCATCTATGAAATGAAAAGTTTTTATATCTGAGAAGTTCTTGTCATCTGACCCTTAGCCTTCACACTTAAAGGGATTATTTGAATCCATAAGATACATATCTAACTATTAAAGCAAACTATATGAGATCACAGGGAGATCATAAGTATACCCAGAACTGAAGTAGAAATTGATGGTGCTAGTATTCTAGAGGGGTGTGTCTAACAAAATATTCTCCCAAAGATAAATCTGAATGTGGTTATGATATTAAATAAAATCTACTTAAGTTTCTGTTCTTATTGTCACCTCAGGTAAAAACCCAAGCACTTCTCACCCTACTTAATATTCCCTGATAACTGACATTGTTTTCACTTCTCCACTGTAATCATGTTTATACAGAAGCAAGGGGATGGACGTGGCCATTAATAATACTGAAGCTTTTATTTATTTATTTATTTTATTTTTTGTCTTTTTGCCATTTCCAGGTCTGCTCCTATGGCATATGGAGGTTCCCAGACTCTAGGGGTCTAATCAGAGCTGTAGCCACTGGCCTACACCATAGCCACAGCAGCACAGGATCCAAGCCTCATCTGCAACCTACACTGCAGCTCATGGCAACACTGGATCCTTAACCCACTGAGCAAGGCCAGGGATCAAACCTGCAACCTCATGGTTCCTAGTTGGATTCGTTAACCACTGAGCCACAATGGGAACTCCTAATACTGAAGCTTTTGGATGACCATCTTTAAAATGTTGGATTCACCTTTAGACCCTACTGGCCTGTGGGAGAGTTCCATTCAGCATTATGACATAAAAATGTGTTAAATTTCTTGAAGATTTGAATTTATTTGAGATAAATGCTTGTCTTGCTGTTGAAACCTGGCCTCTGATCAACTGACTGAATTTCAGAGACAGAGTTTTGAGTGAAGGAAGAAAGAATAGCTTTATTGCTTTGTCAGGCAAAGGGGGACACAGCAGGCTAATGCCTACAAAAACTGTGTATTTCCCCTGGGAGGATTTGGTGAAGAGTTTTTTTGGTTTTGTTTTGTAATTTCTATGGCTGTACCTGTGGCATAAATAAAAGGTTCAGTATTATTAATGGCCACCTCCCTCCCCTCTCTTCTGTATAAACATGATTACAGTGGAGAAATGAAAACAATGTCCAAGGCTAGGGTTGAATCAGAGCTGTAGCTGCTGGCCTACACCAGAGCCACAGCAAGGCAGGATCTGAGCCACATCTGCAACCTACACCACAGCTCAGGGCAATGCTGGGTCCTTAACCATCTGAGCAAGGATAGGGATCGGACCTGCAACCTCATCATTCCTAGTTGGATTCATTAACCACTGAGCCATGTCAGGAACTCCAGTTGAAGAGTTTTATAGCAATGTTTCAAGGGTGGGTTTGCTAATAAGGATTGGAGTGTGTGCAAGCCTGGTATTCTTTTAATCTGGCCTTTGCTGGTCTCCCATTTGTTGGGTGTTTTATTTCTGCACATGAGCTCAAAGATATTCTTATGTGTATCCCTTGAGGAGGAACCAGGACCCTGCCCCCAGGCAGCACCATTTGTCTTGACTTGTCCTCCCCTGGCTCTGCATCCCTTCTCTCATTTAGCGTTGTTTGGACCAGCACTTTGGAAGGCCATGGAGACTGAAGCCTGTTCCCTAAAAACTAGAAGTGAGGGAACACACAGAAGGGCTTCTGTTCCCAGGAGCCCCTCAGGGTCCTGCTTAGTTTCATTCTCTACAGAATTAGGCAGTAATACCTTTTACCATTAAATAACTTTTAAAACTCTTGTGATGATACCATTATCACATTTTAAAACTTTAATGATAACTTGAAATAGACATGTCCCATTCATTTCTAACTCCTTTAAAGTGATGCAGACTCTTAAAATTTCATCTTCTCAACCACACTCTCTACTCTTCCCTTCTTTACAACTGTCTATGTGTTTATCTGTTTATCATTTCTCTTTCCTCTATGGACTTTTTGGTCTAGATTCATTCTGAGTTAAGATTCTCATCCAGTATACATGTCTCAAATTCTGGATAAAAATAGCAATAAGATTAAATATCAACATATGTTAAGTTCAATAAAATAGGGCAACTTTCTATGTCACATAAGGGCAGAGAATTGAAAAGGTAGACAAGAAAGTTGAAATTGTGAGGTTCAGGAGGAGCTAAATGCAGAATCTTGAGTTTTAATACTTATGATGTGATAAAGGGAAGGAAAAGAGGCAAAAATGAAGCATATAAAAATAATTTACAGAGAAAAAAGTAAAACCTTAAAGTAGTCAAATTTTTAAAAATGTGTTTTATTCAAGTACAGTTGGTTTACAATATTGAATTTCTGCTATACAGAGAAGTGATTCGTTACATATATAACTGAATATATATAAAACTGCATTATATATATAATTTCATATTCTTTTCCATTATGATTTATCATGGGATATTGAATATAATCTCCTGTGCTGAACCTTATTATTTATCCATTCTGTATATAATAGTTTATATCTACTAATCTCAGAGTCCCAATCCATCTCTCCCTCTCCACTTTGGCAACCACAAGTCTGTTCTCTATGTGAATCTGTTTCTGTTCAGTAGATAAGTTCATTTGTGTCATAGTTTATCTTAATTTTTAATTTTTATTTTGTTTTCTCTTTTTTGGCTACAACTGAAGCATATGGCAGTTCCAGGGCCAGAGATTGAATCTGAGTTGGAGCTGCAACCCACGCCACAGCTGCAGCAATGCCAGATCCTCAACCCACTGCTCCAGGCTAGCAATCAAGCTGGCACCTCCATAGAGACAAGCCAAATCATTAACCCACCATGACCAGCCAGAACTCCCTTTGCTGTTATATTTTAGATTCCATATATAAGTGATATTATATGGCATTTATATTTAGCTATCTGACTTCATGTAGTATAATATCAAGATCCATCCATGTTGCTGCAAATAACATGCTTTTATTATTTTTCAAGGCTGAATAATATTCCCTTGTGTATATGTACCATTTCTTCTCTATCCATTCATCTTCTGATAGATATTTAGATGGCTTCCATGTTTTGGCTATTGTGAACAGTACTGCTGTGAACATAGGGGTGCATGTATCTTTTTTTTTTTCTTTTTAGGGCTGCACCTCTGGCTTCTGGAGGTTCCCAGGCTAGGTGTGGAATAGAAGCTGTAGCTGCTGGCCTATGCAACAGCTACAGCAATGACCAGATCTGAGCAACATCTGTGACCTACGCCACAGCTCACAGCAATCCAGATCATTAATCCACTGTGCGTGGCTGGAGATCAAACCTGTGTCCCAGTGTTCCCAAGATGCCACAGATTGCATTGCACCAGAGTGGGAACTCCTGCTCTTTTATCATCAGTGCCCCCAGGTTTCCTCCCCAGTCAGGACCTCAGTTCTTCAGCTCAGTTTGTTAACAACACACCATGGAGAATCCCAGAGCATATTCCTCCTCTTGGACCATCTGTCTACCTTCCTCTCTCCTAGCTTTATTTATCTCCTCTTGACCCCTAGCCACAGGTACCTTACCTTTTCTTATACTGGCTGCATCCTTTTATACTCAGCTCTCTTTCAATCCTGTAGAGTGGAGAAGGAAGAGGAAAATGGGTCTTCATATAAATTTGCCCTAAGGCTGTGTTATCATAAAGGTAACGAGGCTTTTGACACTGCCCAGTTTTAACAACTCTCTGGTCGTATTTAGTATGATTGTTATTCTAATAGAGTATCTGTATCCTGACTGTAATCTGATTCTTGTTTGACTCTAGAGGAGGAGGAACTAGCAAGCAGAAAAATCCCATCAGTCTCAATATGCTAGTTGGTTAAATTTCACCTACTGGATTGATGAGATTCTTAAAGGCAGGCACTATCTCCTAGTCATCTTTGCATCCCTGGCATCTAGTATGGCAAGGAAAACATTAAGGTTCTTCATGTATGTTTCCCAAAGTTTAGGAATATATTTATTACTTATATTAAATATGTATTTAACTAGTTAAAATACATTGGGTTTATGTTACCCACTAATAATAACATCTGCAGCCCTCATAGTATAAAACTTGATATTATCTATGGGAGTTCCCATCATGGCTCACTGGTAACAAACCTGACTAGTATCCATGAGCAGGATGTGGGTTCGATCCCTGGACTCACTCAGTGGGTTAAGGATCCAGCATTGCCATGAGCTGTGATGTAGGTTGTAGACATGGCTCCAATCCTGTGTTGCTGTCGCTATGGTGTAGGCTGGCAGGTGCAGCTCTGATTCAGCCCCTAGCCTGGGAACTTCCATATACCCTGAGTGCCAGCCTCCCCCAGCTCCGCAAAGAAAAGCCAAAAATTTGAAATTATCCAGTCAGAAGCATTCTTAACTACCCATTGGAATGGGATGGAGTTTGTAAATGAGTGTTTTAGTTTGCAAATTCTTTGCATAGCTGGAATGAAAAGCTTCTTTTCAGAATAATAAACACTTGCCACTGCTTTAATGACTCAAGCAAATAGTATTTTGAGTGCTCAGAGAAAAGTTACAAAATAAAGTTGCTAAAACATAAATTTGCCTTTTTCTCTAAAACACACTTTCCTTCACTATGCCATTTTCAAGTGCTTTTTAAAGGGATCAACCTGATTGTGATGGCATGTTCTAAGGAAAAGTTAATATGCGTTCATATTTTTATAAGAAAATTAATCAAAACATCAAGGCATCTTCCATTTCATAGCAATAATTTCACTACTATTCAGGAGAAAATACAGTTTCATTCTTTGCAATGAAGCCTAATGATCTGGTTTGGTCTTTTTAGGTGTTCAGGTCTCTTTTATTTTTTCTTTCTTTCTTTCTTTCTTTTCTCTTTTTGCCTTTTCTAGGGCCACTCCTGTGGCATATGGAGATTCCCAGGTTAGGGGTCTAATCAGAGCCATAGCCACAGGCCTACACCACAGCCACAGCAATGCAGGATCCGATCCACTTCTGCAACCTACACCACAGCTAACCAGATACTCAATCCACTGAGCAAGGCCAGGGATCAAACCCACAACATCATGGTTCCTAGTCAGATACGTTAACCACTGAGCCACAACCGGAACTCCTCAGGTGGCTTTTAAATGTATATCCAACATCCTGCTAAAAACAATCTAATATAAATCATGCAATGGGGTGTTTGCTCTCGGGTGTGTACATAGATCTACCTACCCATCAATCACTTGCAAACAGCACTGAAAACTTACTGTTAGGCACTAGGATTAATATGGTCTAAATTTGGCTCTATACTGAAGAGTTTGGGCCCCTGTTATAGGTTGGATTTCCTGGGATCTGAGATAGAATTTCCAGAGGATGCATCTGTAAGGATCTCTAGAGTTGGGATGATCTTACAAAGGTGTCCTGAATTAGAGAAAGAAATAAGGCAAGGAATTTCTGCCCCATATGGATGAGTCACTGGATGCAGGCAGCCTTGACAAGGGGGCATGACCTTGAGTGAAGACACTCATTTCAAAAGACACAATTCTGAAACTTGTTGACTATTAAAAGCTATCTGCCAGCAATACTCACATAAGCTAGAAAATGTTGTTAGATGATAGATTGATAGATAGATAGGTAATAGAGAAGATAGAATCTTAGTAAATTACTGTTGAATCTAGCTATCCCTCTATCTTAAGCAATAATATATAAGTTACACAAATTCATTCTTATGGATAAAACAGAAAGACCTAGATTATTCCTTAGTGGGCTATGTTATTCATTTAGTTCATTACATTTTTTTAGATACAGGTAAATTCTGTCTTGGCAGCTTTTATGTGAATGGTTCCATGTAAGTTGGCCAAGTTAATAGCTTTGACCATTCCCACTAAAGGTAATGGTCATAGGTGGAAATGAAAACCTAAATGTCTATGTGAAGTATAGATTTGACTAGCCAGCTGGTGATATCACTCTAACTTAAAATTAGTTTTAATTCCTCAAAATGTATGATTTTGACCTTCTCCAGAGTTCCCTTTTGCAATTCATTTTGTCTTTAATGAAAAAAGAATGTTGGGCAATTTTTTTTTGGTCTTTTTTTTTTTTGCCATTTCTTGGGCTGCTCCTGTGGCATATGGAGGTTCCCAGGCTAGGGGTCTAATCAGAGCTGCAGCTACCAGCCTACACCAGAGCCACAGCAACTCAGGATCCGAGCCGCGTCTGCAACCTACACCACAGCTCACGGCAACGCCGGATCATTAACCCACTGAGCAAGGGCAGGGATCGAACCCGCAACCTCATGGTTCCTAGTCAGATTCATTAACCACTGAGCCATGACGGGAACTCCTGTTGGGCAATTTTTAGTGCTTAAGAACTGTAGATTTCTCTCATCTACCTGTTTTACTTTGTAGCTCATCTGAAACAGGCAAAATGGTTATTAATTATTTCTATAATTCTAAATTGTATAATTATTATCTATGATTTTTAATCAACTATTTATGTGTTTAATCTAATTGAATATTATTTTACTAGTAGCCCTTTGAATTTCCTGAATTTTTTAAGGATCAGTAAATCACTTCAGGAATAAAAAGCCAATGTTATTATGAAACATTAGAATTATTTATATTTTATTCATTTATAATATAATTCCTGAGAGCTGTTTTCATGTGCCACATGTACCATGCAACAAGTTTTTTGAAGTGCAATAATGTAACAGGAAATGTAATTAAGTATATGATTTGAAGACAAAACAATGTTATTCAATAATATTAACTATGAATATTGCTGTGAGCTGCACTGTAGGTCAAAGATGAGGCTTGATTTCCACATTGCTGTGGGTGTGGTGAAGGCTGGCAGCTGCAGCTCTGGAGAACTTCCACTCGCCCAGGGTGTGGCCCTAAAAAGCAAAAGAATAAAAAAATTAAAAAGCTATTGTTATGTATATTCCTTGAAGAGGAACCAGGACCCTGCCCCAAGGCTGCTCTATTGTTTCTTAACTGGTTCCTCCCCTGTCTCTGCATCCCCTCCCTTCCCTGATTAGTAATCCTTTCAACCTGACCTTTGGAGCACAGAGAAAGTTCTGGAGGCTAAAGGAGGCCTATTTCCTAAAAACAAGAAATGTATACACAAAGGCTTTTGTGCCAGGGGCCCCACTGTGCTCAGTTTAACATACAGTTGCAGACGTGCATTATGTGATCAAGGCCTGAGCTGGTCCTGAGCTCCTGCTTCTAGGAGACATGTAATGGTGTGGCTCAGGAGTTCCTTGTCCTGGCAAAGTCTGTTTTTTGTATATTCTGCATTTTAGAAAGAAAGATTTTGAACCTTCATACCTACAACAGATAATAAAAAGGAAAGAAACTGTGTAGAGACAATGCAACTACCTTAATAAAGAATCAAAGAGAATACAGATTGGGAGGATTCAATTTTATGAGACCAATCACATGGCCATAGACAGTATTTGAAATCACAGATTCGAAGGTAGGATTCTAATAAATCAACTGATAAAAATCTACTAATAACATGATGTTTTGAAAAAAATCACAAAGGTATAAAGCACAGCACACAACTAAGGGTTTCAGAACTGGAAAATGGTGGAAAAAAGCAATGTAGGACTGAAGTTAATCCATTCAAGGATACAAACACATTCATTATCACACTGATTAAAAGTCTTTGACCTTCTTTTATCAAAGAACCCGAGTCCTATATCATACCCATTACATACTCTATTTTTTTTAATTTATTTTTTTATTTTTTATAATGATTTTTATTTTTTCCATTATAGCTGGTTTACAGTGTTCTGTCAGTTTCCTTTTTTTTTTAATTATTTATTATTATTTTTTTCCCACTGTACAGCAAGGGGGTCAGGTTATCCTTACATGTATACATTACAATTACATTTTTCCCCCACCCTTTCTTCTGTTACAACATGAGTATCTAGACAAAGTTCTCAATGCTATTCAGCAGGATCTCCTTGTAAATCTATTCTAAGTTGTGTCTGATAAGCCCAAGCTCCCGATCCCTCCCACTCCCTCCCCCACCCCCTCCCCCTCCCATCAGGCAGCCATAAGTCTCTTCTCCAAGTCCATGATTTTCTTTTCTGAGGAGATGTTCATTTGTGCTGGATATTCGATTCCAGTTATAAGTGACATCATATGGTATTTGTCTTTGTCTTTCTGGCTCATTGCACTCAGTATGAGATTCTCTAGCTCCATCCATGTTGCTGCAAATGGCATGATGTCATTCTTTTTTATGGCTGAGTAGTATTCCATTGTGTATATATACCACCTCTTCCGAATCCAGTCATCTGTCGATGGACATTTGGGTTGTTTCCATGTCTTGGCTATTGTGAACAGTGCTGCAGTGAACATGCGGGTGCACGTGTCTCTTTTAAGTAGAGTTTTGTCCGGATAGATGCCCAAGAGGGGGATTGCGGGGTCATATGGAAGTTCTATGTATAGGTTTCTAAGGTATCTCCAGACTCTTCTCCATAGTGGCTGTACCAGTTTCCATTCCCACCAACAGTGCAGGAGGGTTCCCTTTTCTCCACAGCCCCTCCAGCACTTGTTATTTGTGGAGTTATTAATGATGGCCATTCTGACTGGTGTGAGGTGGTATCTCATGGTAGTTTTGATTTGCATTTCTCTTATAACCAGCGATGTTGAGCATTTTTTCATGTGTTTGCTGGCCATCTGTATATCTTCTTTGGAGAAATGTCTATTCAGGTCTTTTGCCCATTTTTCCATTGATTGATTGGCTTTTTTGCTGCTGGGTTGTATAAGTTGTTTATATCTTCTAGAGATTAAGCCCTTGTGGGTTGCATCATTTGAAACTATTTTCTCCCATTCTGTAAGTTGTCTTTTTGTTTTCTTTTGGGTTTCCTTTGCTGTGCAAAAGCTTTTCAGTTTGATGAGGTCCCATGGGTTTATTTTTGCTCTGATTTCTATTGCTTTGGGAGACTGACCTGAGAAAATATTCATGATGTTGATGTCAGAGAGTGTTTTGCCTATGTTTTCTTCTAGGAGTTGGATGGTGTCCTGTCGTATATTTAAGCCTTTCAGCCATTTGGAGTTTATTTTTGTGCATGGTGTGAGGGTGTGTTCTAGTTTCATTGCTTTGCATGCAGCTGTCCAGGTTTCCCAGCAATGCTTGCTGAAGAGACTTTCTTTTTCCCATTTTATGTTCTTGCCTCCCTTGTCAAAGATTAATTGACCATAGGTGTCCGGGTTTATTTCCGGATTCTCTATTCTGTTCCATTGGTCTGTCTGTCTGTTTTGATCCCAGTACCACACTGTTTTGATGACCGTGGCTTTGTAGTATTTCTTGAAGTCTGGGAGAGTTATGCCTCCTGCTTGGTTTTTGTTTCTCAGGATTGCTTTGGCGATTCTGGGTCTTGTGTGGTTCCATGTAAATGTTTGGATTGTTTGCTCTAGTTCTGTGAAAAATGTCATGGGTCATTGGATAGGGATTGCATTGAATGTGTAGATTGCTTTGGGTAGTATGGCCATTTTTACAATATTGATTTTCCCACTCCAGGAACATGGAATATCTTTCCATTTCTTTACATCTTCTTTGATTTCTTTGATGAAAGTTTTATAGTTCTCGGCATATAGGTCCTTTACCTCCTTGGTCAGGTATATTCCGAGGTATTTGATTTTGTGAGGTGCAATTTTAAAAGGTATCGTATTTTTGTATTCCTTTTCTAATATTTCATTGCTGGTGTACAGAAATGCAACTGACTTCTGAATGTTAATCTTATATCCTGCTACTTTGCTGAATTTATGAATCAGTTCAAGGAGTTTTGGGGTTGAGTCCTTTGGGTTTTCTATGTATAGTATCATGTCATCTGCATACAGTGACAGTTTTCTCTCTTCTCTTGCTATATGGATGCCTGTTATTTCTTTTGTTTGTCTAATTGCTGTGGCTAGGACTTCCAAAACTCTGTTGAAGAGCAGTGGTGAGAGTGGGCATCCCTGTCTTGTTCCAGATTTGAGTGAGAAGGCTTTCAGTTTTTCCCCATTAAGGATTATATTTGCTGTGGGTTTGTCATAAATGGCTTTGCTTATGTTCAGGAATGTTCCCTCTATACCCACTTTGGCGAGGGTCTTGATCATGAATGGATGTTGGACTTTGTCAAATGCTTTTTCTGCATCTATTGAGATGATCATATGATTTTTGACTTTTCTTTTGTTAATGTGGTGTATGATGCTGATTGATTTGCGTATGTTGAACCATCCTTGTGAACCTGGGATGAATCCAACCTGGTCATGGTGTATAATTTTTTTGGTATGTTGTTGGATTCAGTTGGCTAAGAGTTTGTTGAGAATTTTTGCATCTATATTCATCAATGATATTGGGCGATAGTTTTCTTTTTTGGTGGTATCTCTGTCTGGTTTTGGAATGAGGGTGATGGTGGCATCATAGAATGTCTTTGGGAGTATTCCTTCTTCTTCAACCTTTTGAAAGAGTTTCAGGAGGATGGGCACCAGTTCCTCTTTATATGTTTGATAGAATTCACCTGTGAAGCCATCTGGTCCTGGACTTTTATTTGTAGAGAGTGATTTTATGACCTCTTCAATTTCATTTCTAGTGATCGGTCTGTTCAGTTGGTCTGTTTCTACTTGATTCAGTTTTGGCAGGCTGTAAGATTCTAGAAAATTGTCCATTTCTTCCAGATTGTCAAACTTGTTGCCATATAGTTGTTCATAGTATTCTCTTATGGTTTTTAGTATTTCTGCTGTATCCGTTGTGATTTCTCCTTTTTCACTTATAATTTTGGTTATTTGGGTTCTTTCTCTCCTCTTTTTAGTGAGTCTGGCCAGGGGTTTGTCAATTTTGTTCACCTTTTCAAAGAACCAGCTCTTGGTTTTATTAATTTTCTCTATTGTTTTTTGAGTCTCTATTTTATTGATTTCTTCTTTTATCTTTATAATTTCCTTCCTTCTGCTGACTTTAGGCCTTTTTTGTTCTTCTTTTTCTAATTCATTTAGGTGGAGGGTTAAGTTGTCCATTTGGGATCTTTCTTCTTTTTGGAGAAAGGCCAGTATTGCTATAAATTTCCCTCTGAGCACTGCTTTCGCAGCATCCCATAGATTTTGAGAGGTTGTGTCTTCATTATCATTTGTTTCAAGGTAGTTTTTAATTTCCTTCTTGATTTCCTCATTGACCCATTGGTTTTATAGTAGCATGTTGTTTAGGCTCCATGCAGTAGGTTTTTTCTCTTTCCTTTTCCCATGGTTGATTTCTAATTTCATGGCATTGTGGTCAGAGAAGATACTTGAGATAATTTCTATGCTCCTAAATTTGAGATTAGCTTTGTGTCCCAATATGTGGTCGATTCTTGAGAATGTTCCATGAGCATTTGAGAAGAATGTGTATTCTGCTTTTTTTGGATGTAGTGTCCTGAAGATCTCAATGAAGTCTAACTTTTCTATTGTTTCCTTTAGGATCTCTGTTGCTTTATTGGTTTTCTGTCTAGAGGATCTGTCCATTGATGTGAGGGGGGTATTAAGGTCTCCTACTATGATTGTATTCTCATCAATATCTCCCTTTATGTCTGTTAATATTTGTTGTATGTATCTGGGTGCTCCTGTATTTGGGGCATATATGTTGACGATGGTAACGTCCTCTCCTTGGATGGATCCCTTAATCATTAAGTAGTGTCCTTCTTTGTCTTTCTTTATGTCTTTTGTTTTAAAGTCTATTTTGTCTGATATGAGCGTTGCGACTCCTGCTTTTCTGTCATGTCTATTGGCGTGAACTATTTTCCCCCACCCTTTCACTTTCAATCTATATGTATCTTCTGTCCTAAGGTGAGTTTCTTGTAGGCAGCATATTGAAGGTTTTTTGCCTTTTTATCCACTCAGCCAGTCTGTGCCTTTTGATTGGGGCATTCAGTCCATTGACATTTAAGGTGATAATTGATAGATGATTATTTATTGCCATTTGAACCTCATGTTCCAGTTGATTCTATGGTTCTCCGTTCTTCCTTTATTTATTTATTTATTTATTTTGTGGTTGGATGGTCTCCTGTTATTATCTGCTTGAGTGTATTTTTTTTCCATTTTTTGCAAATGCAATATTTGGTTTTGGCTTGTGGTTGCCCTGTTTTTTAAGTATGCTAACCCCTTCCCATAATTGTGTGTTTTAGCCTGATGGTCCTGTAAGTTCAATAACTTCATTACTTATTAAAATTAAGACGAGAAACATACAAACAAACAAAAAGGTTTATTTACTTCCTAACATCCCTTGCCCACATTTTATGGTTTTGATGAGTCTTTTTTATTTTTTTCTTTTTAATTTTATTTTGTTTGAGGCCTGTTCATGATTAAATCTGTATGCTGGCTTATTTGAGTGACTGCTCTCTGATTGCGGTTTCCTCAGTCCTAGTTCTTCCTCTTCTTCTTCTTTTTTTTCTTTTCTTTTTTCTTCCCTTTCGTTCCTTTCTTTTTGGTTTAGAGAAGCCCTTTCAATATTTCCTTTAACCTGGGTTTTGTGTTGCAGTATTCTTTAAGTTTTTGTTTGTTGGAAAAAATTTTTATTTCCCCTTCTATTTTAAATGACATTCTTGCTGGATAGAGTATTCAAGGTTGCATATTTTTTCCTTTGAGCACTTGAAATATCTCTTGCCATTCCCTCCTGGCCTGTAGTATTTCTGTAGAGAAGTCAGCTGATATTCTTATGGGGGTTCCCTTGTAGGTAACATTCTGTTTTTCTCTTGCTGCCTTTAGGATCATCTCTTTATCACTAACTTTTGCCATTTTTATTATGATGTGTCTTGGTGTGCGTCTATTTGGGTTCAGTTTGTTTGGGGCCCTCTATGCTTCTTGTATCTTGAACCCAGCATCCTTTAGATTTGGGAAGTTTCCAGCGATAATTTCTTCAAATATATTTTCCTTCCCCTTATCTTTTTCTACTCCTTCTGGAATTCCTATTATATGTAGATTGGTGCGCTTTATATTATCCCATAGGTCTCTTATCTTGCTTTCCAGTTTTTGGATTCAGTTTTCTGTCTGTTGACCGGATTGAGTGATTTCCATGATTCTCTCTTCCATATCACTGATTCGTTCTTCTGCATTATTCATTCTGGTTTTTCCTGCCCTTAGTTCAGTTTGCATCTCTGCAAATGAATGTTCTAGTTTTTCTTGGCTCCTCCTTATATTTTCTCGTTAATTTCTGAGGGTATCTGCATTACTGTTCATATCTTCTCTTAATTTCTTCAGTATTTTCATTATTTCTCTTTTGATCTCCAGGTCTGTCAGACTGCCGAGATCTGTTTCATTGTTGACTGCTTTAGGTGAGTTCTCATGTTGGTTTGACTGGGGGTGGTTTCTCAGCTTCTTCATCTTGCTTGTTGTTTCCTTTCTCCTGAGGGAGTTGTACTCTCCGTTATCGGGCAGTGTTTGCCTTGTCACTGCCGTGGAATATTACCTGAGGGCTGGCGTTGTTGGTCAATCTTTTTTGAGGCAGTGTGGCTTTTCTGGCGTGTTGATGGGGCTAACAGTGTTTCTTTGAAGCAAAGGAGGGCTTCCTGAGGGCAGACAGGCCTGGGAGGTCCACACCACGATCGTAGCAGATTTCACTTGGTCATGCAGAGCTTGCTCTGGTGTTTTTAGGCTGTGGGGTTCTTGCAGAGGGTTGGCGGTGTTGGGCAGCTGTTCCTCAGGAGTGCAGCACCCCCTGGGGGCTGGAGCAGCTCTCTGGGTCACTGAGAACCTAAGAGGCTCTTCCCTAGGGCAGCTCAACTCAGAAGGACGGGCTGAGAATGTAGGTGGATCTTTTCACAGTCTGGCCAAGCTTGTTGCAGCTTTTCTGGGCTGCAGGAGCTCTTCCAGGGGACTGGTGGTGCTGAGCAGCTATTCCACGGGAGTGGGGCACCCCCTAGGGGCTTGGGAGGGTAGCAGGGCCACTGGAAATCCTAGAGGCTCCTCCCCAGGGCAGCCCGACTCAGAAAGACCATCTGAGATCTTTTCCCAGCTTGGCCAGGCTTGTTGCAGCTTTTCTGGGCTGTAGGGGGTCCTGCCTGGAGCTGGCAGTCCCATGCAGCTGATCCACTAGGGCACCCCCTGGGGGTTTGGGCGGGTAGCAGGGCTGCTGGAAACTGAAGAGGCTCCTCCCTGGGGCATCCCAGCTCAGAAAAACCATCCGGGAATTAGGCAGATCTATTCACTGCCTGGGTAGGCTTGTTCTAGCTTTTCTGGGCTGCAGGCCTTTTCTCGGGGGCTGGTGGTGTTTGGTGCTACTCTTCGGAAGTGTAGCCCCTCCAAAGGGCAAGCAGGCCTTGCAGGGACAGCCCCTGCGGTGGTAGGCTTCAGGCAATTGTTGAGGCCAGCCCTCCTGGATGGCAGGCAGCCCCAGGTTCGGCGAGAGCGCAGGGGGTGGTGGGGGTGGGGGGAGGGGATGTACTGGGAAGCACAGCTTTCAGCTAGCTAGCGGGCCTGTAAGCTTGTTGTGGCATGGGGGGTATTCTATGGGGACCCACCCCTTCTTCTCTCCCCTCCCCAGCACGGGCGCAGACCAGGCTCTTTTCCCAGGTTCCCTCTGATGCGGCTTTCCACTTCCCCGCCCCTAGAGTATTGCTCCCTTCCTCTGCGACAGCTTTGTTTTCTAGTCTCCCAGGCAGTCTCTGCCCCGTCAAATGGTTTCGAGACCTCCCAAGCAGTTTCCGCTCTGCCCCGCCCCCCCAGCCCGGGGACTATCCTCTGGAGCCTAGGTCTCGGTGCCCAGCCCCCACCCAGGAGTCTCCAGGCCCTTTCTCGTCGACCAACCCTCGGAGGCGAGGTCTCGGTGTCCAGCCCCCACCCAGGCGTCCCCCGGCCCTTTCCCGGGGACTAACCTCTGGAGCCGAGGACTCGGTGCCCAGCCCCCACCCAGGCGTTTCAATTTTTGGTGACTGTGCCCGTAGTTCAGATGGTCCGTTCGGTTCTTGATCGGCTTTTCCATACTCCAACTTACTGCTACACTCTTCTCTGCATCTGGAGATTCCTCCAGTTCCTTTGATCTTTCCCCCGTGTAGGTGACTTTCCAGGGTGCGGGATCCCTTTCTCCTCTACAGTTCCCTTTCGGGAGCACCCGTCCCGCTCGGATTCACCTTCTCTCACTCTCCTCTTTTCTCCCGTTCTGCCCCGTAATGTCACGAACTTCTTGCCGTTATTGGAGTTTAGGTTCTTCTGTCAGCAATTGGTTGCTGTTCTGTGCGAGTCATTTATTCTGTAGATGTGCTTTTTTTTGCTGTGTTTGTGGGAGAGGGCGAGCGTGTCCCTCTACTCCTCCGCCATCTTGTCATCTCTTCTCTCTATTTTTAATTTTTATTGTATGATGGAATGTAATTGATTCACAATGTTGTGTTAGCTTCAGGTGTACAGCACAGTGATTCAGTTATACATTTACAGATATCCATTCTTTTTTAGTTTCTTTTCCCATAGTGGTTATTACAATATAATGAGTTGAGTTCCGTGTGCTGCACAGTAGGTCCTTGTTGATTATCTGTTTCCTGCCTAATAGTGTGTATTGTCAATCTCAACCTCCTAATTTATCCCTTCCTATTCACCCTTCTTCCCCTTTGGTAACCGTATGTCTGTTTTCAAAGTCAGTGAGTCTGTTTCTGTTTTGTAAAGAAGTTCATTTGTATCACTTGCAAAATTAGATTCCAAATATAAGTGGTATGTGGTATTTGTCTTTCTCTTTCCAGCTTATTTCACTGAGTATGATCGTATCTAGGTCTGTACATGGTCATTCTCCATCCTTCTTAATGTCTGAGTAATATTCCACTGTATACGTGTACTCCATCTTCTTTATCCATTCCTCTGTTGACGGATGTTTAGGTTTCTCCCATGTCTTGGCTTTATAAATAGTGCTTAAGTGAACATTGGTGTCGATGTATCATTTCAAATTATTATTTTCTTTGGATGTATGCCCAGGAGTGGGATTGCAGTATCATATCATAGTTCTATTTTTAGTCTTTCAAGGAACCTCTGTATTGTTCTCTAGTACTAATTTACATTCCCACTAAGACCGTAGGAGGGTTCCCATTTCTCCACATCCTCTCCAGCATTTATTATTTGTAGATTTTTTTGAGTCTTTTGTCTTTTTAGGGCTGTACCCATGGTATATGGAGGGTCCCAGGCTAGGGGGCAGATGGGAGCTGTAGCTACCGGCCTACACCACAACCACAGCAATGCCAGATCCTTAAACCACTGAGCAAGGCCAGGGATTGAACCTGTGTCCTCATGCATACTAGTCGGGTTTATTAACCACTGAGCCACAATGGGAACACCTATTTGTAGACTTTTTGATGATGGCCATTCTGACTGGTTGAGGTGATATTTCATTGTAGTTTTGATTTGTGTTTCTCTTATGATTAGTGATGTTGAGCCTCTTTTCATGTGCCTTTTGGCCATCTGAATGTTTTCTTTGGTGAAATGTCTACTTAGATCTTCTGCCCATGTTTTGATTCTTTACAGTGCTCTACATAAGCATATTTAATAAACTGTATACAACTCATCCAACAAAGGGAAGTTCAATCATTCTTAAGTTATTGTGTGTTTGTGCAGATGTGTTCCTAGGTTTATGCCTTCCTGAAGTCTCTCAATTTAAAAATTCCCTCTTAGAGAAATTCATCCTAGAAATAGCTGTACTGTACAAATTTCTTGATTTTTATACTGATTTCCCATGTTTAAATTTAAATTTTATAAAATATGGCCACCTTTTTGTAACGGTAAACTTAATGCATATGATTGTAGAGATACTTAAAAGTAGTAAAGAAAATCAGTGCAATGGGATAGGTGGTGTCTTGGGAGCTGCGGGAAGTGGGGTTGACCCCTGTCCTGGCGCAGTTGGTGAGGGATTCAACGTTGCCATAGCTGTGGTTTACATCACAACCACAGCTCCAATCCCTGACCCGGGAGCACCATATGCCAAGGGGCAGCCAAAATGACCAAAAAAGAAGTAAAAAAATCCATATCATAAAGGTGCTTACAATATAATTGTTACTATAAAAACAGAAACATTTAACATATAATTGGATTCAATTAAAAATTGCTACTTGTTTTTAGAAAAATTACAAATATCAGGTATATTCAGTGGGGAAAAAAGATGATGGATTTAATAATATGTGATTAAAACCTAGAAAGAAATTGGAGAATTTGATCAACAAAGAGTAAGAAGAGGAGTTCTTATTGTGGTGCAGCAGAAATGAATCCAACTGGTATCCATGAGGATGCACATTCGATCCTTGGCCTTGCTCAGTGGGGTGGGGATCTGGCGTTGCCATGAGCTGTGGCATATGTCACATATGTGGCTCAGATCCTGTGTTGATGTGGCTATTGTCTAAGTCTGCTGCTACAACTCTGACTTGATCCCTAGCCTGGAACTTCCATATGCCTTGGGTGAGACCCTAAAAGGCAAAATAAATAAATAAGTGTAAGGAGAAAAAAATGTTAGATAATGTATTATATTTTTTCCCTTTCATACAGTTCTCTGTTGTAAGTTTCTACCAAAACTAACTGCAGTTTTACCATGGTATAAACCCAAATAATTCTATTATTTGGTAGTAAAATAGAAAATGTGGGAACCAAAATCATTTGCAAGCATGTAAATGATGGGAAGCCCTCAGTTACTGGTCACAGATATTTAGCTAGAGTGTTTTAAACCTGAAAGGGTTTATTCTCCCATGAAAGAAAATACTGGAGTAGGGATTTCCATGACTGGCATGGGGCATGTTGCCATCCCTTATGCCTCTTTTCACCAAGAATAAAAAGATTTTATTCTAGAAATCAAAGAACACCTGCAAGGCATGTGGAAGTGTGTGTCCACTGATGTATTGGGATCTGGCACATATGAAGATAAGGAAAACAGCTTACAGTAAGCCAGTACCAAAGAAAGAAGTTGTGTTCACTATAGGCCTACCAGCAAGAACCCAGTGTCCCTACAAGAGATTTAAGATACTTCCTAAGAGTCACTGGCCTGCCACACTAAAAATGGACAGACCTAAAAGAAAATCATCCCCACCCACATTCAGAGACACTAGTGATTTAGAGAAGTAAAATATGTAAAATTCAACAATTAGCATTAAGGTTGATGAAAGCTAAGGTGGAGGATGGCTTAAGAATGCAATTAAATCAACTTGTGCCTCTCCTGCTGCTTGAGACCTTGATACAAATTTTTGGAGGAAATGTTTTGTTTTGTTTTGTTTTTCCCACAAAGCAGACATGCCTCCTCATGATTTCAGCCCATTTCTGGAAAGGTATATGCTGGAAAAAAATCAATTCAGTCTTTACAGACTTTAAATGAGGTGCATTCCAGTGAAGGAGGTACACAAAGCAATGCAATGTATTTCTGGGTGAACTTTTAGTGTAATGTTTGTATAGAGAAGTGACCAAACCACAATGCATAGCTCAATGTATTATTAAGTAAGCACAACCAGATCTAGAAATAGAAGAAAAGCACTCCATAAATTCTCCACACTATGTCTCCTTTTGATCACTGCCTACTCTCCCATCCTGACTTCTATACTTGGCAATTTTTGCTGATTTTTGTACTTTATAGGAATCAGATCACTCAGTAGGTGCCACTTTGTGTCTGGATGTTTTTACCCAGTGTTTTCATGATATGATTCATGCATCTGGGCAGATGTAATAGTAGTTTGTTTATTGCCATTACTTTATGATGTTCCCATATATGTTCATACCGCTACATTTTGAAATCAATTCTATGATTGTTTTCAACTGATGCTATTGAAATCACACTGCTATGCACATTTTTAAATGTTCATTTATGTATATATGTATGTAGGCATTTATTGGTCCCTATATCTAGGATAAGAATGGACAGATATTTGAGTACACATGAAATCAGCTTTGAACGTGACAATTTTTCAAATTATTGTGCCAATATCTACTCCTAAAACACACGTGTATATAGGCAAACCACACCTATGCTTTTAGTATTTCCCTGACCTTTTCATTGTGCTCTTACAGACTTCGCATTGCCAGTATGTGCATTTTTATGCCTGAGGGCTTTTAAAATGTGAAAATGGGCATGGTTCATTGAAGGACAGGCAGGTGTTATTATCACCCCATCCCCCTTCAACTAGAAGCCCAGGAGAGTTGATCTCTAACTCTGGCTCACAGATCCCTTAGGGAAAGTAATTTTGTGATGTGTGTTGTTGCACTATTTCCCAGAAATTCTCCACTGGATTTAAAGAGGGAAAAACCTCTCTGAAACTGGAAAAAAAATCTCTGGAAGTGACTACTTGCTTCGAACCAGTGAATGCACTAACATCACTTGTTCTGCAACTGCAGTCACTACTTAATTCCTGCTTCTCCCAGTCTTGTTTCAAAAATAGCAGATGATCCTGAATTGGTCTTGCTTCTCTTACATGCTGGTCAGAGTTCTCCTTTGGAACCCAAGCCTTACAAAATATCCTTTACCTCCACTTCTTGAGCAGTTCCTTGGTTCCTCTCAAGTTCCTTCCTGCACTGGATGGAACCAATAAATATTATTTTGTTAGATTACAGTTTATTCTAAGTGCTCTTATTTCCCCCCCATCTTTTTATGGCTTCTCTTATGGCATATGAAATCTAGGGGTTGAGCTGTGGCTGCCAGTCTATACCACAGCCACAGCAACACCAGATTCAAGCTACATCTGCAACCTATACTGCATCTTGCCATAACTGTAGATCCTTAACCCACTGAATGAGGCCGGGGATTGAACCCACATCCTCACAGATACTATGTCATGTTCTTAACCCATTGAACCACAATGGGAACTCCTCTAAGGCTCTTTGATAAGATTTCATCAAAGAAATCTTTATACCAGTTATATATGTATATATATTAATTGACTATTTCCCTAACCTGGGCTATACTTTTGCACCACTCCATCTAGGCTTTAACTTTTAAGCACTTTGTGGGTGCATTTAAGAACCTCTGGGGAGTTCCCACTGTGGCTCAGTGGGTTAAGGACCCGATGTAGTCTCTGTGAGGATGTGGGTATGATTCCTGGCCTTGCTCAGTGGGTTAAGGATCTAGCATTGCTGCAAGCTTCAGCATAGGCCACAGATATGGCTCAGATCTATCTAGTGTTGCCATGGCCATGGCATAGGCCTCAGCCGCAGCTTTGATTTGATCCCTAGCCCAGGAACTTCATGTGCTGCAGGTGCGGCTGTTAATAGGGAAAACAAATCTCTGAATTTCAAAACTTACCTAGAACCCAAGAAGGCAGAATCATTAACTCATCACTTTAGTTCATTGTGTATAGTTTTTGCCTTTAAAAATGTCAGACACAGGAAAGTACTGCTCTTCCCCCTCTAAAATAATTACAAAATCTTTAACCAAGGTATTTGAGTGAGTGATTTATTGTATCCAGAATAAATAAAAGTGAGGATCCATTACTGGTCTGTACCTAGGAATATTTTATTTTTGCTGTTTTTTATAGAAATGTGGTCAGGAAAGGATTGCTTTAAAAGATCTAACCAATAATCTTTATAAATTCCTGAGTCACATAATTTGCACTTTGGGGAGGAGAGAAAAAACAAGCACTTTACTCTAGAGTTAACACTTTAAAATACAAAGGTATGGGGAGTTCTCGTTGTGGCGCAGTGGTTAACGAATCCGACTAGGAACCATGAGGTTGTGGGTTTGGTCCCTGCCCTTGCTCAGTGGGTTAACGATCCGGCGTTGCCGTGAGCTGTGGTGTAGGTTGCAGATGCGGCTCGGATCCCGCGTTGCTGTGGCTCTGGCGCAGGCTGGTGGCTACAGCTCCGATTCGACCCCTAGCCTGGGAACCTCCATATGCTGCGGGAGCGGCCCAAGAAATAGCAACAACAATAACAACAACAGCAACAACAACCAAAAAAAAAAATAAAATAAAATAAAAATAAAGATAAATAAAAAAATTAAAAAAAAATAAAATAAAATACAAAGGCATGAAAACCAACAGTTTCATAATCTCTTGATGTCTCAAACAAAGGAGTCATAATATCAAGATTATTAAGTGTCCCAGGATATATTCTGTGTTCATCAACAGAAGAATATTTGCAGCTACAGATTGTTTTGGAAGCAAATGGTTCAAGTGAGATTCTTGTACTTTGTATGCATTGAAGAAAAGCAGAGTCTGCATCGCTTTAAAAATTCAAAGAAACCTAAGTAACAAGAACTTAAGAAATACACATTCTAAAGTGAAGATAGTTTTTGACCTTATACAACACTGTCAGATTTTCAGCATCAGGAAGAAATCATTATTCGCACCATGACACCACACATTGCAAAGTGTGCATCCAATGGAGTTTTTTGTAGAAAAGCAATTTTGTCATATTATGTGCTTAAAAAATTAGCCCTTTGAGATGGAAAACCTTTGGCTTGTGAGTTAACTCTTGATTTACTTGGATTCTGAACCAACACTGAATATGAAAACAGTGCAAACAATATAACTCTATAAAATTCTGAGACCTTCCAGTGAATTTCTTGAGTACAGAAACTATCGTGAAAAGAACAAAGCACACAAAAAAAGCTTCAGTTGGTGATGATTACTGATAATACTAACGAAAGCATTTTCCTCATGATTTGACTGTTGTAAATCATTGCAAATTTTTAGAAATTTTGGAGTTACAAGATTATTTGAAAATACCAATGTTTAAAATGAGTGTTTCACTTCACACAGCCATCACTTAATGCTCAGGGTCCCATGAATTGGCAATGTGCATTAATAAAGTTTTAGACATCTAAAGGGAACAAGAGATATACCAAATAATATAAAATAACTTTCAAGTTTTTTTTCATATTGCAGTATTATAAGCAATTAAATTTTTAAGAAAAAACTGTATAAATTTACTTAGGAAATAAAATGATTCACAGCAATGTTGTATTTAAACCCAATCATATTAACAATATAACATTCCAATTTATCTAGATTATAGAGGCGTTTAAGAATAAAGGTTTGCCTTCATCCATTATGCTCAATGCCTGGCACATAGAAAGGCTCAATAAATGATATCAATTATTTTGAACATAGAAAATTACTCAAAAAAGCTCAATAGTAAACCTAGCAGATTTTCAATTCTTAAAAACTCAAAATAATTATGCAATTAATTGCATTTAGTAAAATCCTGATTATTATTGATTGATCTCAATGATCAGAATAGAAAGTTATAGATAATATTCTTTTATCAAATATTTTCTGAATGTTTCATATCCATAGGAAATATATCTACTAAGGAAAGATAGTGTGTAAGACACATCACATGGTAAAACTGCTTATTGTCAATATCTACTTTTAGACATTCATCAATTCTACAGTAATTTAGAATTTTTTAAAATGGGCAGGCTTTCTGCCCCTTTTTAATTGGGTTGTTTTTTTTCACATAACAAGCTTTATTTTTTATTTTATCTTTATTAGAGTATAGTTGACTTACACACAGTATTGTGCAACTTCTGCTGTACAGCATAGTGACCCAGTCATATATATACATACATACATATGTACAAATTCTTCATAGTTGACTTGTCCATCTCCATCAATATCTGCTTCTCTGATCATTTCATCTACTTCTTCGTCTGTTAGTTTTTCTCCTAAGTTTGTCATGATGTGACCGTAGTTCTGCAGCACTGATGTAGCCGTTGCCATCCTTGTCAAAGACTCAGAATGACTCGCTGATTTCTTCTTCGCTGTCTGTCTTTCCTTTTTCTAGCCATCATAGCCAAAAATTCTGGGATGTCAATGGTGCCATTACCATCAGCGTCCACCTCATTGATCATCTCCTGCAACTCAGCTTCTGTCGGGTTCTGACCCAATGACCTCATGACAGTTCCAAGACCCTTTGCTGTGATGGTGCCATCGCCGTCTTTGTCAAATAGGGAGAAAGCTCCCTTGAATTCAGCAATCTGTTCTTTGGTCAGCTGATCAGCCATGGTGTGAAGGAAGGGAGGAAGAGCAGAGAGAGTGAAGGTGGCTGCACCAGCACAGGGGCTGTGACCACAGGGGTGCCTCTGCTACCAGCAGTTGCTGCTGCTGCTGCTGCTGCTGCTAGGTGTGCGCTGAGCGCTATGCCGCCGCCGCCGCCGCCGCCAACGCCGCCGCCGCCCAACTACAAGTAATGGCACCGCGTCCGCGAGGCTGTCACCACCGCTGCCCTCTAAAATACTTTTTAATGATACACACAACACTTTTCAGATTTACAATTCTGTAGCCCTGAAGATGTAGTGCAATATAGGTAACATGATCTTTAATAAATCATAATCCTCTTCAAATTAAAGTTCATGCAAGGCAAATTATAAACCCATACCATAATTATACACAGGTTTTGATGACACCTCACTTTTATGATAGATTGTGAAAATTAAATAGACCAGTGACTCTGGTGTCCAAACAATAAAAAGAATTAATACCTACGGATTTTGAATGCTGGCATCTCCGGGTATCAGATTTTCAAACTAAAGTGGTTACTACCAACATTAAGATATCTGAAAGCAGGAGTTTCTGTTGTGGTTCAGTGGGTTAAGGACCTATGAGGACGTGAGTTCAGTCTCTGGCCTCACTCAGTGGGTTAAGGATCTGGCGTTGCTTACAAGCTGTGACACAGGTCACAGAGGTGGCTTGTATCTGGTGTTACCATGGCTGTAATGTAGGCCACAACTGCAGCTCCAATTCTGCTCCCAGCCTGGAAACTTCCATATGCCACATGTGTGGTCATAAAATGAAAAAAAAAAATCTTAAAGCAAAAACTCCAACGGATACATTTGTGCATCTAAATATTGACATTAAACTTAAAATATTTTTGTGTACATTAAAATTCAACAGAAAACCAAAACTCTAGAAAAAATAGCATATTACTTAGGAAATTGTTTTTCAAATTTTAAGCATATTCAAAAACTATTAAATTAATTGGATAATAATAGTGATTAAATTTGGGCTTAGCTCAAAAATGATAAAATTTCTTGAATAATAAACAAAAAAATGGAAGTGTGACATGATCCAGATTTCCAATGTAATCTCTTCACAATTCATTATGTAACATGTACCATCAAGAGTTAGTAAGAATAAGGGGATGTAGTTTGGGGTGTGGTTATACCCACATCTCAGTGAGGCAGGTTTTGATGCAGTTAAGTCCTCAGAAGGATGTAATACACTAGCAGCAAAGGATTCTGGGAAGATGATAGAATGAGAAGCACCGGGAATCTGTCTCCATCTAGATGGCAATGTCGCTGGCTGTCTGCTGTTACTCTTTTGGAACTCTGGAATCTGTTGAGGGCTTGCAACTTTGAGGGGATGGCTTTGTTAATAAATTGTGATGAATTTTGGTCAATTTTGTAACCTAGCAAGTGTACAACAGCATCATGTCTAAAACAATGTATATACTTTTTTTTTGCTTTTTTTTTAGGGCTGCAGCTGCAGCATATGGAAGTCCCCAGGCTAGGGGTCAAATCAGAGCTACAGCTGCCAGACTATGCCACAGCCACAGGAACAGAGTATCTGAGCCGTGTCTGTGACGTACACCACAGCTCACAGCAATGCCAGATCCTTAACCCACTGAGTGAGGCCAGGGATTTAATCCCCATCCTCATGGATACTAGTTGGACTCATTTCCTTGGAGCTATGACAGGAACTCCCTATATACTTTAATTAAAAATACATTATTGAAAAAGTGCTAACCATCATCTGAGCCTTCAGCAAGTCATAGGAACACTAGAGATCACCGTCACAGATGACCATAACAAATATAACACTAAGGAAAAAGTTTGAAATATTGTGAGAATTACCAAAATGTAACACAGAGACATAAAGTGAGAGAATGCTGTTGGAAAAATGGTGCCATTAAACTTCCTCAACACGTCTGCCAAAAAACCTTCAATTTGTAAAAAATGCAACATCTACAAAATGCAGTAAAGCAAAGCATAATAAAATGAGGTATGTCTGTAGAGAAAAACTTATAGGATATAGAAAAAACAGTACTAAAGGGGAAATTTATAACCATAAATGCTTACATTAAAAAGCAATTGAACTTCCCCTGTGGATCACATTGTAAAAAGCAAGTAAGATCTTTAGAGTTCCTGCTTTGGTACAGAGGGTTAAGGGTTAAGTATCAGGCATTTCTGCAGCTGTGGCATAGGTCATAGCTGTGGCTCAGATTCCATCCCTGGCCTGGGAACTTCCATATGCCATGGGCATTCAGGCCAGTGTTCAGGCCAGGGATTGAACCAGCATCCTCATGCATACTAGTCAATTTCATTACCACTGAGCCACAAGGGGAACTCCTATTCAAATAATTTTTGACAAGGATGTGAGACTATTCAATGGGGAGAGGACAGTCTTTAAAATAAATGGTGCTAGAAAAGTTGGATATTCACATGCCAAGGAATATAGTTGGATCTTCACCTGATGCCATGTATAAAAATATTCAAAAAGGATTGAAAATCTAAATATAAAAGCTAAATCTGTAAAACAAAGAATGAAAGCTTCGCAGCATTGGATTTGGCAGTGATTTCTTTTTTCTTTTGTTTTGGCAGTGATTTCTTGAAGAGGATATCAAAAAGCATTAGGCAACAAATTTAAAAATTAGAATTCATAAAAATTATTCTTAATAATTGCATCAGATGACACCATCAACAGAGTAAAAAGAGAACACACAGAATGGCAGAAAATATTTGCAATTCAGCTATCTGATAAGTGATTAGTACACAAAATATACAGACAACACCTAAAATCCAACAACCAACGTACAAACAACCCAGTTTAAGAATGGGCAAAAGACTTGAGTTCCCGTTGTGGCACAGTTGTTAACAAATCCGACTAGGAACCATGAGATTGCGGGTTCAACCCCTGGCCTTGCTCAGTGGGTTAAGCATCTGGTGTTGTCATGAGCTGTGGTGTAGACTGCAGATGTGGCTCGGATCTGACATTGCTGTGGCTCTGGTGTAGGCTGGTGCCTACAGCTCTGATTTGACCCCTAGCTGGGAACCTCCATATGCCATGGGAAGCAGCCCTAGAAAAGGCAAAAAGACAAAAAAAAAAGAAAAAAAAGAATGGGCAAAAACTTAGACAGTTCTCCAAAGAAGATAAGCAAATGCCTATAAGCACATGAAAAGATATTCAACAATCAGTAATCATTAGGGAAATTCAAATCAAAACTACGATGATACCCTATTTCATACTTTTTAGAATGGCTATTGTTTTTATAAAGCATAAATAATGAGTGTTTTTGAGGATGTGCACTGTTGGTGGGAATGTGAAATTATAGAGCCACTTTGGCAAACATCATGGTGACTTCTAAAATAATTTAAAAATGGAATTACTGTATGGTACAGCAATTCCACTTCTGGGAATGTACTCCACATCATTGTAGATAGAGTCTTGAAGGGTTATCTGTGTACCCATATTCATGGCAGCACTATTCACAATAGCCAAAATGTTTTGTTTGTTTGTTTTTGTCTTTTTGCTATTTCTTGGGCCACTCCCGCGGCATATGGAGGTTCCCAGGCTAGGGGTTGAATCGGAGCTGTAGCCACCGGCCTATGCCCCAGCCACAGCAACTCGGGATCCGAACTGCGTCTGCAACCCACACCACAGCTCACGGCAACGCCAGATCATTAACCCACTGAGCAAGGGCAGGGACCGAACCCGCAACCTCATGGTTCCTAGTCGGATTCGTTAACCACTGCGCCACGACGGGAACTCCTAAATTTTCAAACTTTAACTAACTAGTTTTGCAATTCATTACACTTTTGATATACATTATCTCTTTTCCATTTATCCCAACGACAGGTGGGATCAATTCATAGAGCCATGAAAAAATGGAGGAAAAATTAGCCCCAGCCAGTAAGAAAAGCCAAAAAGGCCTCAAACAAAATTCAACATTAACTGAGAGTAGAAGGAAATTTCCCTGACCTAATAATCAAAGAGCATGTTTTGAAAACATCCTCCAGCCTACACATCTGGGAGGGGTGGACGGAGAGAGGGGGAAGAAAAAAAAAAAAAAACAACCCCAAAACAAGCACCTCCCTCGCCTAGGTAGGTGGGGTACCCCGCCTCGCCCCGCCGCGGACCCCTGCGCCTGGCTGGATCCTTCTCACCAGGCAGGGACTTCTGGTCGCTGAGCCTCTGGACCTGGTCGCGGGCGCTGCCTCCAACACCCCGCCAGGCCCGCCCGCTCAGCACGCCTGCACCCTGGCCTGAGGCAGGCTTGGCGGCGACAGCCCACAGGGATGGGGAGGCTGTCCCGGAGGTCGCCTCCAGCGCCAGCTCCAGCAGGAAGGGGCCAGCCGCCCGGCTCAGGGCCTCGGCGAGGCGCAGGCGTGCTGAGCCGCCAGGCCCCAGGCCGACCGAGCGAGGAGGGGAATGGGACCAGGGGCCCTGGGGGCGGCTGCGGCCCCAGAGCGCGCGCAAAGCCTCCAGCGCCCGGGGCGGCGCCGCCGCCGCCGCCGCCAGGGCCTCTGCCGCCTCTGAACCCAGCATCTGGAAACAGGGCTTTGGGCGGGGATGCTGCATCCACCACTGTTGGAGTGCAGCGCCAGAGTCCAGCCAGCCTGCTGGAAGCCTAGAGGAGCCCCGGGCGGGGAGCGCCCCGCTCCTGCAGAGCTGCTGACGCAGCGCCCGCGGCCAGGATCGCGCTTTCACACGGATCCCAGGCCTGCGGCCGGGCCGTGCGCCCTCCGCCCGCCCGTCCACCCGCCCGAGCATACCCCCTCCAGAGCCAGGGGCTGCTCCCCAGCGCCTGCCTCCCCGTGCGGCCTGCGCAGGCTCGCCCGCCTGGGCGCGCCAGCCCGCTGCCACTAAAGGGCAGTGCCTCACCGCCTTTCCTGTATTGTGGTGCTTGCTGTTCTTACCATAACTTCAAGATTTTTATGATCTGTAATCCAATTGCTATTTCTCAGATATTACCCTCTTATCAGGGTCCAGAATCATGCTCATAGATGCACGCAACACAGAAATTCAGTTACGGATCTCCCCAGAATTTCCAGAGTCTTGTGGTGTTTCCTCAGGTGGCCCCTAACTCTGCCAACTGAGTCCCTTTGTTCCTTCCCAAATCTCAATTACCTTTGTAGCTCTAGGCTCTTGTACTTGGTGTCCTCTGGCGACACTCATTGCTTGGTCTCAAATTTCCACCACTTCTGAAAATATGGTCCCTGGGAAAATACACCTTTGATTGGGCTCCTCTCACCCAAACATTACAGCCTTCTGTGACTGTTGATAAATGAAATTGTTGTTCTACATATTTTGTCCAGCTTTTGTATTTATTTCATGTTAGAAAGAGAAGTGGGCTATTAGGTACGGTCTTGTCCATATCTAAAGTAGTCTTGGTTAAAAATACATCAATAAGTCCTAGGCTTAACCTTGTATAAACGCTAAAATGTAGGATTTCAAAACAGATTTTAGTTCCAGTTTACATCTTTTGTTTTAGCTCCACATCCAAAGTCAAGTTACTCTTTGGGTTCTTATTTTGGCATCTTGTACCTTACCACTGTCCCTCATTTGGTTCCTTCTCATATCTAATCAGTATTTCTTTTATTTTTTCTCTTCAATATAATTTGATAAATCTGGTGTCTAGTAGGGCAGTAAACTGAGAATCAAATAACTTAATCTAAGAAAAACCTGCTAATTAGGATATTTGGGGCAACTCTGGCCTATTAGTTTTTAGTTTGTTTGATACTTGTACCAGTTTACAATTATCTTCTTCATATGGATAAAGGGAAGTTCCGCTAGAAATGGAAAATGCCATATATATATGTATGTTTAAAGGCTACTTACAAAGAGAAATAAAGGTAGCCTGGTAAGACCTTTTAACGCCATTATACTTGTTCCCTATTCTTTTCTGACTACTGCCAAATCATTCATTTCACTCTCTTCTCTACAATAAAATGGAAATGATTTCAAACTTAATCACCATATAGATAATAGAATCTATTTAAAAAATATATCTATATGCCCCCTTTCCTAATCTGTTTGTTGTTCATGGATTTACAAAAGATTATCCATGCCACGCCTGTTCCCACAGGCAAATAGCAATTTCATGTAATGGGAAAGATATGTTACATTTGAATTCATAATCCTCTTACTAGATATGTTATGGGCAATTTACTTAGTCCTTTAATTTTCTTTTATTATTTATTACTGTCCTTCTCCTTTATTAACTGGGGACAAAATATTTCTTTGAAAGTTTGCTTTGAAGTGTAGGGAACTCTCTCTCTCTCAGAGTTACCCAAACTAGCCGGCTCCTGTACTAACATGATCATCAGTGTTCTGCATGTAATTCACCTGAGCTTTGCTGTATGTACTAATTTAAATAACCACATGTTTTCTCACTATCTCTTTCCTACTATGCTCTTAATTCTCTGTAATCAACATTTAGTCCCGGAGTTCCCGTCGAGCCGCAGTGGTTAACAAATCCGACTGGGAACCATGAGGTTGCGGATTCGGTCCCTGCCCTTGCTCAGTGGGTTAATGATCCGGTGTTGCCGTGAGCTGTGGTGTAGGTTGCAGACGCGGCTCGGATCCCGAGTTGCTGTGGCTCTGGCGTAGACCGGCGGCTACAGCTCTGATCAGACCCCTAGCCTGGGAACCTCCATATGCCTCGGGAGTGGCCTAAGAAATGACCAAAAAAAAAAAAAAGATTTAGTCCCTTCACAAAGATTGTTCTACTTAGAAATATATAGACTCAGAAAGGAATTTGTGTATTTTTATTTCTCTTAGCCTTACCTATTTTCCCAAAGAAGAGGTTTTGCTCTTTCCAGTTTATTGTCTTGGTCCAAATAAAATGAACACAATCGTTTTGCCTCTTTTAATACTGTTAAAAGTTTCATTTCATACCATGCTCTAACTTTGCCTCCCTACTTACCACTACTGATTGTCTCTGTCCTTCCTGTGGAGTTTGCCTATAATCTTTCCTTACATACTCTTTACAATGCCTCTAGCCTGCTGTGAGGCAGCCTTGGCATCTTTGCAACTTTGTTATCTTTCCACTGGTTTGTATCTAGTTAAAATGTACTAAGAAATTTATTTTTCCCTCCCTCCGTCTTCTTCCTACCCTTTCCCCCATTTCTTTCCTTTTCTTTCCTTTATCTCATTTTAGTTTATGGTTTGTCTTGAGTTATATTTGAAATTTAAAACCTAGTCTAGCTAGCAAGATCCTTTTTTTCTGATTAAACAAAAGAAAACAGAAACTGCTTGTTTCTTTCTCGTGCGCGTGGGCGCACACAGGCACACATGTGCACGCACGTGCGCCTTTTTCGCACATTTGTTTCATTTACTCCTAATGTGTAAACTTTGAAAGAAGGAAACACCCAGACCTCCTCTATTAATTACTATGTTGCTCTGTATGAACACACTCTTCACTAAAATAAAAAAATAAAGGCATCAGACTGCTGTCTGCTAAAAAGTTTTCCATGGAATCTTATGTTGTAACTGAACTGATGTTCTTTCATCAGTAAATTGTGCTCAAGACTCTACTTCCTTCCACTCCTTTCAAGCAGTTCAAACAAACTAATTTAGGAGAAAACAGAATGAAACTAACTGGCCAAGAAAATGTGTGCTTGAAGGATCCAGGGCACAATCTGCGCACACCTGAAAGGGCTGGCTGGGTGAGTCTTGCCTTCAGGGGAGGGAGGGAAGCGCCCATTCTGCCTTGCAGGGGTTGGAACTGCGCATGCTCAGAAGCTGGCAGGCGGGATCTCCCGAGACAGCACTTGGGCGTGAGAGCAGCGCCTCGAGCTCAGCGAGGAGGAGTGGCCTGTGGTAGCCACGGCAGCCGTTAGGGGCAGCCATTACCCGCAGCCATTGCCGGCAGCCATTACCCGCAGCCATTACCCGGCAGAGGAAGAGTTCTTGAGGAGGGAAGCACCCTCCACCCCTCCTGTCTGCTTTGGGGAAAAGAGAATACAAGATAAGGGAGAAGACGGGAGGAAGAAGGGGGACAAGTGAAAGGGGTACAGAGGGAAAAGGACAGCAGTGAAAGGCTAGAGCGTGCAGGGGGCCGGCGGCCATGAGGGCGGCAGTGTGGAGCAGGTGCGTGAGCACTGGGGCAGGGGCAGCTGCCCCTGCTTGGAGGCGGTATGTGCTGCGCCCCTCCGCTGGACACTGTCGGAGTGTGCTCGGAGTACAGAGCCCACACAGCCGGGTAAGCCTGTGCCATCCTGGATCCCCACGCTCCACATCACCAGGTCCACCACAGGTCTTCCAGGAAGACCGCGATGAACAGAAGCAGGGCCCTGGGGCTTGGGTGCACTGGTCCTAGGACACTGGCTTCCTGATTACCGGAGGAGGCGGCCAGCAGAAGGTCAACCCAGAGACCTCCGGAGCAACTAGGATGTACCGATGACTGGCGTGAGAGAGCACGTGGGGTGGAGCGGCCAGGTAAGGATGGCGCCTGCTAACCCAGCACTGAGCTAAGTGGGTGGTGGCAGTGGCTGACCAGTTTCTTGCCTTATTGTTTGTAAAAAGGAGGAAACTATTTTCTGTGGGGGTAGGAAATGTCCTTGCTCTGGGGAGTTTAAAGCTCTGAGGAGGGAGGGGAGAATTGGTTTCTAGGCATGGGGGGTTCTATATATTATTATGAGACCATCATGATGCTTGAAGCATTAATCATGGTTTCCTGCGTTTAAAACAATGGCCTTGTATCTAGTTAAGAGACCCTGCATAAGAACACACACTTCAGAAAGAGGAGAGCTGCCCCTAGAACAAATCCACACATTTCCAGAGGATATGTGGTAGTAGCTTATTTAAAAAAAAAAGCCAAAAAAAAAATCTAAGGTCTTATCTTCCAAATGTGGTGGCATAGATATGGCATTGGGGGCACCTTTTTGTGAGAGCTGGTACAGGGGAGTATACTTGGAACATGCCTGCTTCTCCAGTGTGCATTCAACATGCTACAGATAGGTGGTTTAGATCATACACACCTATCGTGGAATAATCTGTCTTTAGATTTTGTTTACATAGTTTGTCACAATTAACTTAATGTGTGATTAACTCCCGTAGAGCTAGAAACCACATTCATTTTGAAATGGGTTTCCAAATCTGACTAGGAACCTTGCGGTTGTGGATTTGATCCATGGTCTTGCTCAGTGGGTTAAGTATCTGTCATTGCTGTGAGCTGTGGTGTAGGTCACAGATGTGGCTTGGATCTGGCATTGCTGTGGCCCTGGCATAGGCTAGCAGCCCTAGCTCTGATTGGACCCCCTAGCCTGGGAACCTCCATGTGCCATGGGTGCAGCCCTGAAAAGACAAAAGGCAAAAAAAAAAAGAAATGATTTTCTAGTTGGAAATATAACTTGAACTTAAATAATCATTTAAAATAAATTACATTGCAGTTTTGATTTAGACTGTGTAATGCTGTAAGATTGAATTTCGTATGAACATAGCAGTAGTGAAATAATGATTTTTAAAATTACAACCAATGTTTATTCCAATATACTTGATATTTTAAAAAGAATATGAGATTAAAAGCAGATTTTGAAAAGACTCTTTGACAGTGTGTATATTTTGCATGGAGTGAGGAAAGTATAATTTGGGAAAAAGGTAAGCATGTTCATGGAATTGGTTCAGATTTAGAGGAAAATAGAGAATGTTATTATAATGAGTAGTTTTCTATTAAACCCTACTTTACTTATTCAGGAAACTTTCCTTGATAGTTTAGAGAAATGTATGAATGTGTTTTACCTAGTTTTTATTCCTGGGGCAAAAGGTAAAAATACAACTTCAAAAATATTATTTATTTCTGGAGGTTATTTAGGCATACTTAAAAGTTCTGTAGGGTATGCTCTTTCACTTTCTCTTCCTTAGATAATTGATTTGTTTCCTTACAAAAAGCATTTTGCTTGTTATTTTAAGCTACAGTGTGTAAAAACATGGACTTCTGTTAATGCTTTTTTAGCTTTTAATTGCAGGCAACCTGTTGAACATGAGACCAGGGGGAAAAATATGGAATTTGCAGAACTAGAATTTCTTGAATCCATACCAGGAAATTGATTAGACAGCAAATGAAACCATATGATCAAAAGCAAAGCTGCCTTGTGTATTTGAAAATTATAAAGAAACAACTTTATTCATGTTTTTACCTAAAATTTCCTCTATCATTTCCTGGGCCAATGTAGTGTACTTGCCTAAGAAAGATGTTGACATTGGCAAAATCAGTTGCTTACCCCCAAATGGCCTGTACATTCATATATATATTTAGATTATGAATACCTATACATTTATAAACACAATCTAAATGTATACAAACACTGTTTTGATCTATTTTAATCATAATTTAAAGGCATGATTTTGAGGGTAAATGCATCAGATACACCCATTTAAGGTTCATGTGGAATTAATTTGTTTTTACCACATATTAGTTAAATAATGAGTTTATCTAGGTTAAAAAATGAATTGAAATCTGTCAGATTACCAACACTAGAAACTTAAACCTCGGAAGAGTTTGATTGCAGCTATACTTTAGTTTTTAATTTTTGTCAAAGTAATATATGTACAAGATTAAAAGCAAATTTCCAAAAGAGCCTACACTGAGAAGACCAATAGCTTGTGTCTCCTATCCTAAGTTTACACACAAGTATGTACTTTTAATATCTTTTTTTATGTTCTGATGAATTATCTACTCATATTTTTTTTTGTCTTTTTGCCATTTTCTTGGGCCGCTCTCGTGGCATATGGAGGTTCCCAGGCTAGGGGTCGAATCGGAGCTGTAGCCACCAGCCTATGCCAGAGCCACAGCAACGCGGGATCCGAGCCGCATCTGCAACCTACACCACAACTCACGGCAACGCCGGAGGATCCCCAACCCACCGAGCAAGGGCAGGGACGGAACCCGCAACCTCATGGTTCCTAGTCGGATTCGTTAACCACTGCGTCATGACGGGAACTCCTACTCACGTTTTTGATATACATTTTGTGATGATCCTCAACTATTTAAAAATAAACACAAAAGCTAACGCTTACCTTTTTTTTTTTTTGTACAAGTTTCTTTAGTAGTAGTCTTGGGGATAAATAAACAAGGATATCCAAGTCATTCTATCCATCTATCTACCTATCTATTTATCTATTTGTGAGTATAGAAACTATATTATCTATTGTTTTCCTAGAACTTTGACAGTTTCCTCATATTGGGAAAGTCATTGAGTCAGCACATATTGACTTATTTATGAGTTTAATTAATTAAAATACATAGCTTATAAGCTAAAGACTAAAAATTCTAAATAATAATACCATATACAGTCCATATTACTTGCACTGTGTAGTGAGGATAAGAAGGGAAAGGGGAAGAAAAATACACCAAGCTCATGGGGAAAAATGAAACTAGAAAGAAGCATAACAAATAAGTGTTAAATAAAATGAGAACAGTTTCTATAAAATTATTTACATAAGATGAACTCATGAACTCATAAAGACTGGTCCTCAGATTGCTTTCAAACATTAAAGTCATAGCAAAGTTATTTTTAAAAATTGTCAAAAAATACAAAAAACAGAGTTTTAGAGCAGTGAAACTACTCTGTTTTATGCTATAATGGTGGATACATTTCATTATGTGTTTGCCAAAACCCTCAGAATCTACAACACTAAAATGAATCCTGTGCGCTATGGACTCTGGGTGACTACGATGTGTAGGGTGTAGGTCCACCTGTTGTAACAAATGTAGCATTTTGGGGTAGGCTCTACATGTGTGGGGGCAGGGGATAGAAGGGAAATCTCTGTACCTTTCTCTCAATTTTACTCTGAACATAACCCATCTGTAAAAGATACATCTGTTTAAAAAATTTTAAGTTAGAAAATGTAAAAATAAAAATAAAAACTTGGGGAGTTCCCGTCGTGGCGCAGTGGTTAACGAATCCGACTAGGAACCATGAGGTTGCGGGTTCCATCCCTGCCCTTGCTCAGTGGGTTAACGATCCGGCATTGCCGTGAGCTGTGGTGTAAGTTGCAGACGCGGCTCGGATCCCACGTTGCTGTGGCTCTGGTGTAGGCCGGTGGCTACAGCTCTGATCAGACCCCTAGCCTGGGAACCTCCATATGCCGCGGGAGCGGCCCAGGAAAAGGCAAAAAGACAAAAATAAATAAATAAAAAATAAAAAAATAAAAACTTGCATACCATCCAAGTCAATGCAAATAGAAGGGATAAGGACAAGTGATAATAGTACAAAATTTTGTTAGATCTACGAACTAATGAATGATCCCTATGTGAATAAAAATGGTGCAGTTTGCATCACAGCTATAACTGTTAGACACCTCCATGTGCAACTGATATAGAGCCAAAGACATGGAAAACAGAGACCTTCACATAAAACACTACTAGTGGGGTATGTTAAACAAACAAAATGGGAATACTCAGGTACTAAAAAACAATTGTATGTCCATTTAGAAAGACAGAAGACAGAAACCTTAAAATATGCATGTGAAAAATCTCCAAACAGTGGGGGGGGGGGAGCTACTTCTTTATTATAAGCATAAATGGCCTCTTTTCAAATTTATTTTGGGAGTTTCCATTGTGGCTCAGCAGTAATGAACCTGACTAGTATCCAGGAGGATGCGGGTTTGATCCCTAGCCTCAAGGATCCTGCATTGCCCTGAGCTGTGGTGTAGGTCACAGATGTGGCCCAATCCCAGGTTGCTGTGGCAGTAGTGTAGGCCCCCAGCTACAGCATTGATCCAACCCCTAGCCTGGGACCCTCCATATGCAGCAGGTGTGGCCCTAGAAAAAAAACAAAATTGGAACTAGTTAAGTTTGATTTTGAAAGTATCCTTCAAAAAATATATACCAGACAATAGCCAGAAACAAATTATTTAAATTTTGCATAAGAAAAGGGAGAAACTTAGGTGAGAAAAGAATAATTAAAAAAAATAAAAATATTTTAAATTATTTTATAGAACCCTAAAAGAATTTAAAGATAAGGAATAGCAGTTGTATAAATGGACTAATGTATAATATGTAACCTATAATAAAGTTGGAAGCAAAGTGAGTAAATTTGGACTTTCATTTTTAAAAGCTTATTAAATACTACTGTTCATTTGGAAAAAATATAACAGCAGATGCCTAATTTATATATTCATGAATCTGATATTTTTAGCATGTGTTGTGTTCCAGGCAGTATATTAATTACTGAGAATATAGTGGTGAACAAAACAGATAAGATAAAGACAAAAGCATGATATAAGGACAAGTTTCATATGTGCTTATGTTCTTCCTAGGTTGTAAACTACTATGTCAGGAACACCGAATATCCAGCATTTACTAGAATGTGCTAATGTATGGGTTTTAAATTTATATGTACTGTTTGAAAGAATAAGTGGGAAGTGTAATGACAGAATAGCATTTACAAGTGATAGTAGTAAAAGAAAAACGTTACATAGGGTATATCAGAAAAAAAATTGAAATTGGTGAAATATGGTATGTGGGAGAGGTGGGAAGAGTAGGCAGATTTATCCATATAAAAGTTTGGGGTTTATTGAAGATACTATTTCAAATTATCCATACAATTATATAATGCACTTTTTATCCTTTTGCCCTCCTGTTCCCTGACTTCTCAGTCATAAAAAGTATTAAAACTAAATATTTAAGAAGTACTTGAAACCTTGTAAATTTTTTTGGCATCAGTGGATGCTTGCAGAGTGTTAAAATAAGGTGATTTGACTTGAAAATTCTTATCAGCCCTTAAATCAGGACATAATCTCTGGGGAACTTTGGGACAAAGAGTTTAAATAAGCTTTTAAAAAGTTGAGGGAAGAAGAGCACACACACATACAACACATACAAGTCACTTCTCTCAACCTTAGAAAAATCTTTGGAGGTTGCATAATGATGTCTATTATAACATGAACAACAGTTAAAAGGTCACTTTTGATCCCAGGTGGCTTCTTTTGTAAAGGGGATTCCATTATTTCTCTCTCTTTTTTTTTTTTTTCATTTTATTATGCTTCACTTCATTGCAGGCACTGTGTTTTTGCTTTTGTTTTGTTTTTACAGAATAAAATACATATATTTAAACAATTACATTCATACTATTATATCATGGATATTAAGAAAGAGATTAAGTGACTCCCTCTAGAGAAGTGGAATGGAAAATATGCTGAGACAAATAGGAAATTTATTCTACACTTTATCCCATTTTGTATGGCTTTCATCTTTACTATTTAGTATTATCTATTACATTTCAATTTTTCTTTAAAAATTAGCATTATATTAAAATTGTGTATATTATGCAACTAAAATTTATAAAGAAAGCCTTATATACCATTAAATATCTTATATAGCATAATAAAAAGAATAACTGGTTAGAATAACAAAAATAATACACCCTCTGAAAAGAAGTAAAATATAAAATGCATAAATTGGTTAAAAAACAGTGTAACTATATAATTATGTCCTCACAATTTGTTACATCTTATTGATTCTTCAGTATAGGCATTACACCATTCTAGGTGATGTGATAAACAAGACATCATAGACCTTACATTGTACCATGGAGAGAAATGGTTATTAATGATATTGTAGAACTGTATTATTTAATTGTACAGTTGCATTATTTAATATAATTATCATAAATTATTTGATGGAGAGGAAATCAGAATCAGATCTAAGAAGACTTCAGCTTTCCGAGAATGATGTCAAATGACCCCCTTCATGGTGGATTATGCACTTATTTACTGTGAGACATATTTCTTCTCCAGAGATTCCTTGTTTGTGTATCCATTGTATATTTTTGCTTTGCAGTTATTCTGAAGTTTTGATACCAAGTCTATATGAGATTGTTTTCAGTTGTTGTTCTCTTAATTGCAAGTTCATCTCCAGTGTCCTGCATTTTTACTCACCTCTTCTCATGATGTCTGATTTTGGTGGTATAATTGTGCATGGATGATTTTGTATCTTTACTGTATATATACCTTTACTGGTGAGCCTTGTCATTTGTGGAATTTTTGTTTCCTGTTTCTGTGTTTTCTTTTCTGCCTAGAGAAGTTCCTTTAGTATTTGTTGTAAGGCTCCATTGTCTCTTCTGTATTAATTATGCTTTGATTTGCTTGCTACTTAGAAGATGTGCTTTTTATTCTGTAGAACTTCTGTGCTTGAAATTGAACTTAAAAAAAAATCTGGTCTTCAAATATGTTTGAATTGAAATAAAACTGTTTAAAATGAGAAACATTACATAAAGAATGCTGATGTTCAACACTATAGGTACGTGACTACAATATTTGATTAGTGTAGTTAAATGTATTTGATATTTGATCAAATATTTGATATTCGATTAGTGGGTTAAATGTATGTCTTTGTTTCCCAGACTGCTACTTACTGGATTTATACTAAATAGGATCTCATTTTCTGTGCTTGCTTATGAAACTGCCTATAATCTGTTAATATTGCTTGGTTCTATGGGAATGTCTTTGGGTTCGTTGTAAGATAGAGCTTGAAGCAAAACTTAGTGTTGATGTTTTCTTTATTGTGTGATGTAATTCCAACACAGGAGAAAGGGAAAAAGGAAGTAGAGAATGCTGGAAAGCAAATAGAAAGTTTCCTGAGCTTTTAGTTATTGAGGCAGGCTGGTTCTGAGTCTGTAATTGAAAATTTTCATCTAGTTTCTCTACCACCTATCATAGAATTCCCTTGTTTTTAACCAGTAACTTGGCTCCTTTGCGTTGCCTGAGTGGTTTTGCCTTGGTGGATTATGGTTACTGTAGTTGTTATTGACAGTTATTACTGAACATGGCCTGCAAAGTGATGGCCCCAGGAATCTCCTAGATTCCAGACATATTACCTTTGCAACATTTTGTATTGAAAACCCTCAAACCATATTACAATTCAGGATGAATGCCCCAGCTAATAAGATAATTCCATTTACCTATTGATAATTGGAGCTCCAAGCAGCCAGATGGTACTTAAAACTTCCAAGCAGTGTCCTCTGTCTCTTGTCAGAAATATTCACTTCTAGGAAACTGGACTCCTAAACCAGCACAACCTAATATTGTTGAAATGAGAATCCCAAATGGAGCAATGACTGTGTGAAGGATGGGATCTTTTCTTTTGTTACTTAAATAGTCTCTCCACGCATAGGCTGTTGGCAGCTCTGTGCATATTTTGCATTCTTGATGGCAGTGCCCCAGCCCTGCATAGTGCCATTTCAAGGGTGCTACCCTAGCTCAGTCTTCAGTAGGTTGTTCTGTTAATCTGTCAGGGAGGCTGCTTCCAGAAAAGATAAGTGAATCCTGTGTCATGAAGTGACTCCTATACTTTAATTAGTCTATTTTGGTCATGGCCCATTTACTTTATACTTGCCTCACTACATTTTTTTAATGTGAAACTAATTCTCAGAATGGGTTTGTTACTTGTTCTCCTCCCTCTTCTAGTCCTTTCATTCCAACAAAAGAATAATCTTTCAAAGCTCTCAGAACTTTTTTTACCAGTTTACCCCCCCCCCCCAAAAAAAAAGGCACTGTTCCATTTTGTAAGAGTTTGGAGTTTGCTATGAATCAATGATATTCATAGTTTGGAAACTAGATTTTAAAATTCAACAAATAATTATTTTTGTCTACCCTAGAAATAAATTAGGTGTTTTGTTTTAGTTCTTGTTCCTGCTATTCCAAAAATGATTAATATGATTTCTGTTTCTTCTACTTACCCTCACTCACATATTTTATCACATCTGCTTGGACTAGCTAGGAAATTGAGTTAAATGCTCTGGTTAAAAATATTACCCTTCCCTGGAGTTCCCATCATGGCTCAGTGGTTAACAAATCCGACTAGGAACCATGAGGTTGCAGGTTCAATCCCTGGCCTTGGCTCAGTGTGTTAAGGATCCAGCATTGCTGTGAGCTGTGGTGTAAGTTGCAGACTTGGCTCGGATCTGGCATTGCTGTGGCTCTGGCATAGGCCGGCGGCTACAGCTCCAATTCGACCCCTAGCCTGGGAACCTCCATATGCTGTGGGAGTGGCCCAAGAAATGGCAAAAAGACCAAAAAAAAAATATTGCCCTTCCCAATATTCTGTTTTAATTAGAAGCAAAGACTTAAATTAGAAGTGATGAGGTAATGAGAATGAACTAATTGGGGGACTTAATATTTGTCTTTCTTAGCACATTTAAATAAATCATCACTTGACTTAGTTTTCTTCTAGTGCATACAAGTGACCAATCTTTATGTTTCAAAACATTTTACAGAGTCAGTCTAAATTAAAGTAGCTGATATTGTTTGTATCATAAATAATAATAGATTTCTAAAACATATAAGAAAATAGTATGTGCCTTAAAATGCATTTTTTATCATGCAAAGTGGTTATGAACTTAGTTTTATAAATGTTAAGGAATACTAATTGCCTATTAGTAGCCATAGGGAATATTGTGTTTCTTTTTCAGTAGCTTATATTCTAAATAAAGCAATGCCAGAAATCATTCCACTTTTATTTAATTACTTTAAACTTTTCTCCTAAGATGTGTGAAGTTTGAGAATTTAATCAAAAGAAGTATTTGGAAAAGTTCTGGGAAAAATATATTTATAAGAAATGAATTTAGAAATCTGTTCATAATATAAGACAATAACTCTTCATTTAAGAGAAACGTCTTTGAAGCAACCAGTTGAAATCAGCATTGTTTCTAGAGATGTCATTAAAGTGTTTATAACTTGCATACATTATGGTGAAATAATAAATGATTTTTCTGTATTATTTAAGTAGGTGCATACACTTTAATGATATTGGATAAACATAGGATGCATATTTCCTAGTTATATGTTATTTTTATTGTATTTTCAACCAAATTTTCCTATATTTTATACTTAACTATGTATAACTATGTGTGATAAATCAATGGTGTTGATTGCAATTACATATGATTTCTGCCTTGAGATTAGCAACTTAGAGATCAGGCTCTTGTCAACCATTAAATATGATTTCATGGTCCCTTGCTCGCCCCATTTCTCATGATTCCCATTGAAGAATCATGATTCCACTGATGCCTTAGCAAATTGTATTAGCTTAGTTATTACTATTGAAGATAGAAAACAAATACCTCAAGGACATACTGGACTTATGTAAAGGAGGCTTACATGGACTAAGCAGAGTCATGGATCTGCTTACATGGATCAAGCTACATGCTTGATCACATCTGCCTTCTCTATATATTTCTAAAATACATAATTCAGGAAGCTTTGGACAAGTGAATGTTCCTTATATGATTCAAGGTTGTTCTGGTGTAAACTCGTTTGCTACATAATGGAATTAGCCTGTATTTAGAGTTACAGTTCTCCTCAATCACTTTCAGATACTAATGAATGAAAGTTAAAAAACCAAATCCTGCCACCAGGCTGATATTGTTAAGCACACATTATTTTTTAGCAAGCTGGTATAAAACACTACGTGTATTGTATTCCAGAAGCTTGGTTTTAAAATGTGTTCTTTCAAGTGCTCTGATCTAAAACTTACTAAATAATGATTTATTCTAAGAAGAGAAAAAGTATTCTAGAGGCAGAATTCTCTTATTCTTAGGATCAATATCAGGCCACCAATACTTAGATCCGTTGGTTGGTCATAGAAGTAAGTAGTCATCAAGCCTTGTGTTTAATGCCTAATGTTACATGCTACATGGTGGACAAGATGCTTCAGGTCTGGTCATTCAGGGATATGGAAGATTTCTAAATATTGTAAACAATTCACCTGTACTCCTAATTTCAACAAAGATGTCTTTTTATAATCCCTGCAAGCCACTAATTTCAGCCTTGGATATGTACTCATAATGCTAACCATATTAGCAAACCTTCTAAAAACAATTAAATAAAACACAGCCATAGCACATCAAGTAGTCACATCTGAAGTGTTCCTGGAAAGTTGGTAGACTCTCCAGGAACAGACACTGACCTAATATATACATGGTGGCATCATGGTGGTACATCCTCCAATAAGATATATTCTGTTACTGCATATTTATTCACTTGTGATTCACTCAAAATGAAGCACAAATGGAAAACTGTTTATCTTCCTTTTACTTGACCTTCGTGAGGCAAAACAGTCATGAGGAATGAACATTGAGTTCACAAAGAGATTTCAAATACAGGATGGAATGTATTTGGAGAAAGTGTCTATTCTAGGTATGCGGAGTTTGGAAAATAGCTGCTTCCATTTCTTATTTCAGAAAGAGGTAACTATAAAGCTGGGCAGTTAAAATTGTGTATGACTTAGCTAGAACTGGACCTAAGTAGTAGAGGCCTCTGAAGTAAAGAGAAGTTTTGTAAGGGAGCCACATATAGTTTCTTCTTGGAAAGAGTGTTTTTCTCTGTATTTCTATTAAAGGCCAAGGCAAAAGCCACATTGAAGGCAGCAGAGAAATTGACATTTTTGAGAGATCGGCATATACTGATTTTCTTTGTATGTGATTAGTCTGACTTAGCAGTTAAATGAAACAGTCAAGCATTTAGATTCCAAGAGCTTTTAATGCATCCAAAATGCTTGACTATAAGGGCCAATGTTTGGAATCCTCACAGAAATGAAGGATGCCTTTTGTTATCTCCAGGAATTATAGCAGGAGTAGAAAAAGAAAAACAGCTTCACTAAGACAATGATATTGATTGATTTTTTCATACTTATAAATTAATATAAGTTTATATGTATTTATAATGCATTGTATGTGTAATCATGTACTTAAGTACTATTACAAATGGGCTCTGGAGGCCTGATGACCTGACCTTGCTAATGACTAGACTATATTTTACCTCAAGCACAATATGTAGACGCTGTGAGCTCCATTTCCACTTAAGTAAGGGTCAGGAGACAAAGGCACAGGCTATAACGTCACCCAGGTTCTAATACTCTGATTTTTTCTTTAGCTTTAAGACTAAATTTAATTTTCAAACTTTGTCCTTTTTGTAGATGATCCTTAATTGCTGACACTCAGCAAAATAAAGCTTGGAAGGCTGGGAATCTTTGATAGCTTTGAAAGCACTTGCTTCTTCAAGAGCTCTGTTTCCAGAACTTACAGCAGGAAATGGTTGCATTTTGGGGTCCTGCCGTAAAGCAGAATAAGACTTGGCTACTCAGAGAAGGTAGGAAAACAAAATGTGGAGGTATGTGACTTTTCTTATTAAACACTGACCATATCCTCAATGACAAATGTAATTTTTGTATGATAATACTTTAAAGTGACTTTCTTTTTATTGTATGTCTTGTTTGTATGGGTATGCATTTGCAATTTATGAGATTATATATATATATTAAAATTCTAATTAATATTCTGGATCATTAAGGTGTGAAAACAAGGGAAAAATTCACTAAATAAGTAACATCTTAAGGGAGGTCCGGGGATATCTTGGTAGTTGTCTGCAGAGAGTCTCAGGTTTTATGAAATGGTGAATTCAGTGGACTAGGCTGTGAAAGATCTAATAGTGTCACTTATTCCTTTGCCCCCATAACTAATGTAATGCCTTCCTTTACTGCCATGCCCATGTGAATTAGGAATGAGGCTGAATTAGGGAGTTCCCGTCATGGTGCAGTGGTTAATGAATCCGACTAGGAACCATGAGGTTGCGGGTTCGATCCCTGCCCTTGCTCAATGGGTTAACGATCTGGTGTTGCCGTGAGCTGTGGTGTAGGTTGCAGACGTGGCTCAGATCCCGCGTTGCTGTGGCTCTGATGTAGGCTGGTGGCTACGGCTCCTATTGGACCCCTAGCAAAAAGACAAAAAAAAAAAATGAGGCTGAATTAATTGGAGAGTTTGTGCTATAGTATTCTTGATTGCAGTATGATATGTTATAGATGTAGATGCTTGGCACATGGAAATTACCCTCTTGTCTGCAGAGTATATTTCTACAATCTCAGCAGGATATAATAATTTCATAAGAAATTAAATGGACATTTAGAGTATCAAGAAGCAGTGATTCAGAACACAATCATACATTTATATTCCATTTAAAATTATGTGTAATTTAATCATCCATGATTTAGAAATACATATTTTAATAATTTATAGTATTAAAAAGGACATGGAGCTTTTTAAACTTTGTAATTAAGCATATGCATATAAACTTTAAAGTCTTAATTTGCTATGACATCATTCTGATATAATCCTGACATGATTATCACAACTATTAGTTTTTTTAGCTATATAAGAAGATTCTTTCTTCCCCTTTTATCCCAAATTATTTTATTGGTTCCGAAATCACTTTACAATTGACATTTTGGAGGTAAATATATAGTTTGTTATGTCAGGGAAAAATTTATCCACTTGAAGATATGTCATTTGCAGTTTTAACTATGTTGCTAAAATATTTGATGGATTTCAGTCTATAAATCCAACCATTAACACAGTGAAATAAGTTTTCATTTTTATTGTTAACAGGAAAGGGAAAGTTACAAATTACTGTGCATATTGTTATTGAGTTTTGTTATAAATATTTTATGCACATACATATGCACAAACCAAGAAACAATTACAGTAATATTTCTGCTTATGATTTAATTAAAACTTATTTGCATTCTAGTTTTCATTTATTATATGACACATATTTTAAAAAGGATAATTATTAAAATCACGAAGTCAGATATTAAAGTTAAAATGTTATATTTAAACACTAGAAGAGAACGAACTAGTGAATTGCATTTTAAATCTTAAATCTCATGTTTGTATCTCCAAATCTTCATATTATAGTTTGCCTCTTGTCAGAATATGTCTCAGTTAATCAATACTTTATGAATATTTACTGTTGGATAAAAATAAACATTTTATAGGTGCAAAGTAGGTTTTTTGTTTTTTTTTTTTTGTCTTTTTAGCTATTTCTAGGGCCGCTCCTGCGGCATATGGAGGTTCCCAGGCTAGGGGTCGAATCGGAGCTGTAGCCACCGGCCTACGCCAGAGCCACAGCAACATGGAATCCGAGCCGCGTCTGCAACCTACACCACAGATCACGGCAACGCCAGATTGTTAACCCACTGAGCAAGGGCAGGGATGGAACCCGCAACCTCATGGTTCCTAGTCGGATTCGTTAAGCACTGCGCCACGACAGGAACTCCAGGTGCAAAGTAGTTTTATAAATAATTATATTAATATATTTTATATTAGTTTGAAAGTAGGTTATTATAGCATCACATACTTTAAACAATATTGAAGTTGAGATATTTGTTGAGATGGATTCTAACAAGTATATGTTAAATGAGAAATTAGTTTCAAAAGACAAAAAACAGGTTATATTTGTAATACTTGAAATAGACATCTTTCTTATAAGCCAATAAGAAAACTCAGAAAGCTAAAAATAAAAAGACACAAAGAACATGAAAAGGCAATTCACAAGTGAAAATTCAGTGAATAATATACAACTGAAACATGAATTTAAATAGGATGTTTTGATTCTAAAAATCAAATACTGTTTTTAAACTTATAATGTTGCCCAATATTGAAACCATGTTTGTAATACAGGTCATTTACATTCTGAAAATCAATTGCTATTTTTAATACATAATATTGCCAAATATTGAAAATGTATATTTTACAGTATGGGAAACATTCACAGAATGTTTATAGTGCTGAACCAATGCGATTTGTGATAAGTTCACTTAAGGGAAAAAAAATAAACTGACTGAGGGAGGGCCCTGAGATGACACAGCCAGAAAGCTGGAGTTGAAAGGTGCAAAGAAACCTGTGTAGGGGAGGGAGAATTCTCCACCCCTCAGAGTTTCTTGTGGCTGTTCCAAGAATCAAATTGACATAAGACAGATGACAGGAGAAAAAACAAATGTATAAGAACCCCACACACATGAGAGCTTCAAAGATGGAAAGATATGCATGGCATCCTGAGCTGAGGGACAGACCAAATAGCCTGGGGATTCCAAGAACAGGAGGGAAATTCACATGACTATAAGAAGAACAGATGTTGGGTGATGAGATGTTTGCCACTCAGATAAAAATTATCCCTGGTAATGACTCTTACCTGGGGAAGACCCCCAGTATAAACATATCTAGGTAGCTTAGAGAGAGACAGGGGTTTATCTTCAACCTGCAGGGTCTTGATTGCCATGAGCCCCAAGTAATCCTCAAGCAAAAGTGGTACATTGTGGGGAGACACCTTCTGAGCCTCTTCACCTGTCATAGGCAAATAGGGTGACAATGCAAGCAGCGTGTGTTGGGGGAGAGCTTGGGCTTCTTCTTAGAATTACTAGAAGCATCACCCTGTATTAAAAAAAATATGCAGGAGTTCCCGTCGTGGCGCAGTAGTTAACGAATCCGACTGGGAACCATGAGGTTGCAGGTTCAATCCCTGCCCTTGCTCAGTGGGTTAACGATCCGGCGTTGCTGTGAGCTGTGGTGTAGGTTGCAGACGCGGCTCGGATCCCGCGTTGCTGTGGCTCTGGCATAGGCTGGTGGCTCCAGCTCCGATTCGACCCCTAGCCTGGGAACCTCCATATGCCACGAGAGTGGCCCAAGAAAATGGCAAAAAAAAGACAAAAAAAAAATGCAGTTTTCAGTAGCTCTCATTCTGACTGTCCACACTACCTGAAATGGTCAAAAGACCGAGATGAAGGCAAAATCTTTTTGATACTTTTGGCACAACATTTGTGTTGAAATGCTTCAAAGAGCTCAACACATTGAACCTGCCCTGTTTTCTGGGATATGCTATACCAGTGATTGATTGTGTAGGATATACAGATAACAAACTTGATGCAGTTATTTTATTTTGTGAGATAACCAGGTAATCCATCTATGCAGCCTTTTTGTGTCTGTGTGCGTGTGTGTGTGTGTGTCTTTTTGCTATTTGGGCTGCTCCCACGGCATATGGAGGTTCCCAGGCTAGGGGTCAAATCAAAGCTGTAGCCACTGGCCTATGACAGAGCCCTAGCAATACGGGATCTGAGCTGCATGTGCAACGTACACCACAGCTCACGGCTATGCTGGATCCTTAACCCACGGAGCAAGGCCAGGGATCTAACCTACAACCTCATGGTTCCTAGTCGGATTCGTTAACCACTGCGCCACGATGGGAACTCCCTATGCAGCCTTTTTTAAAAAGTGTAAGGATTTAAAAGGAAGAAGAAATTGGGGTCAGTCATGACATGTTATTGTGATGGTTTACAGAGTTTTTTCTCAGTGAGATTTGACTTTCCATCCATTCATTTGGTCTATGACTAGATCAGATTAGAAAATGATTCTCCAGTGAAGTGATTCAAGTTACTTACCATCTGACCTAGGGACTTTTACCTATGCAATTGCAGTAAGATTTTTTTTAGGTACCCCATCTGTTTCAGGCTTTAGTTCATTATGATCAATTAGCCCATGACAATGTTTGGAGGTGAAAACACTTGGTTTACTGAGCGAGTCCTATTTTCCATTACAGTAAACAGGCCTACCTTGACTCCAAACCTTAAGACTTGTTTCTTGTGGTCTGCCACTTCAGGAACTTAATATGTTGAAATCAGGGAAGGCATTCAAATAGTAGCATCTCTCATAATTACTCCCTGCTTCCAGTGGGCAGATACCACCAAACTTTTCAAAGATATTTTCTCCACACACAACTCAAACCACAATGCATTCTTTCCAGTGCCTTTTTTGGGGAGAGTGTTTTCTGTGAAATCCAAGGGAAAATGCTCTTTTTTTTTTTGGATGTTGAGCAATTTGCACACACATCAGGTGTCCTATCCCCATAAACTCTGTGATTCTTTCCTATCTATCACATGGAGTTAGGCTCTTTCAACCTCATATAATATAAGCCATATTTGAATTCATGCTCCAGTTACAAATCAGATTGTTAGAACTATTTCCCACAATGAAGCTAACACCATGAATCTAGAATACCCTATCTGTGTATGCAAGTAAGCCCACCTGGACAGGTTCAGCCTGATTCAGTGTTGTGTTCTTTCTTCCCTGATCTGGCATCCAGTATTGGGTTACACCATAACTTTTTAAAATCATACCAGATATTTGATGTGTATGATATACTCCAATGCAGACTTTGTACTTGGCATTGATCCCCCAATGAGATCTATTTGGATTGGAACCTAATTATAGGTTTTATAGCAATGATACATGCTAGAGGTAGGTTCTAAGGAAAGATGTTTATGAGGCAACTACCTAAATGAAATTGTTGAAGGGCCATTAACTTCAGAATGGGAAGGAGAGATTGCTTATCCAGGAAAAGAGTTTCAGGGCAACTAGGATTCAAGGAGCATAGATTCATCAGAATCCCCCATAATGTCTCACTGCTATCCAAACTCTACTTTGCTAATTATAGGACTAGAAAGGATGTGAATTGTCATTCAGCAAATGGCAGCCTCATAATCTGCGTCTAACTTTCTGAAATATTTGTAGTGTGTCTAAAAAGAGCTTTTTTTTTTGTCTTGTTGTTGTTGTTGTTGTTGTTGTTGCTATTTCTTGGGCCGCTCCTGCGGCATATGGAGGTTCCCAGGCTAGGGGTTGAATCGGAGCTGTAGCCACCGGCCTACGCCAGAGCAACAGCAACGCGGGATCCGAGCCGCGTCTGCAACCTACACCACAGCTCACGGCAACGCCGGATCCTTAACCCACTGAGCAAAGGCAGGGACCGAACCCACAACCTCATGGTTTCTAGTCGGATTCGTTAACCACTGCGCCATGACGGGAACTCCCTAAAAAGAGCTTTAAAAGAGAATTTAGGGGAAATCATAGAAGCCCTCTCACTCTCTGATCATTACTTGAAATGGAAATTTGAATTCCTGACATTGTCCTTTGCTTTCTGTAATCACTCAAAAAGAACTAACTCAAAACAGTATTCTAATCATTATTTATGCCATATTATCTTATTGCACAAGTCACATGTCTCTTACTGCATGGATTTCAATAGCAATCTTATTTCATTCACCTTCAGATAGGCATTTGTAAAAGACACTTATTGATGCTGCACGCTATGTTCCTCAAAGGTGCCATTTTTCACTGCTGATTTTACTCTTGCCTTCAGATCTCTTCATGTTGGATAACCAACTCCATATTACTAAATCTGTGGTTCTATTTTTCTATAACTATTTTCATTCCTAAAAAATGTGCTCAGTAAAACAGAAGACCCTCTATTTTAAGTGGCAGAGCCTACACACTGGGGAAGTCTTCCTATTGATTCTGAAAGTGTCGAGTTGGTTTTGTACTAACAGCTGCAGTTTGTTCAGCACTACAGTGCAAGCATGCTGATCCTCAGATTTCTTTACAGGTATGAGAACAAGCAGACTTGCTACTTTTATTTTATTTATTTATTTATTTTTTTGGTCTTTTTGCTATTTCTTTGGGCCACTCCCACGGCATATGGAGGTTCCCAGGCTAGGGGTCCAATTGGAGCTGTAGCCACTGGCCTACTCCAGAGCCACAGCTACGCGGGATCCGAGCCGCGTCTGCAACCTACACCACAGCTCACGGCAACGCCGGATCGTTAACCCACTGAGCAAGGGCAGGGACCGAACCCACAACCTCATGGTTCCTAGTCAGATTCGTTAACCACGACGGGAACTCCAGACTTGCTACTTTTAAACAATTGCAAACAGGGTGAAGTTTAGGTCTTGTCTTATTTCAAAATGAGTGTGTACTTTCAAAGTGTACTTTTCCCCTGATGAAACAGAGGTTCCCTATGATGTAATGTAGTTCAGCATCTTTTCATGTCCCCCTTTCCTACATATTGTAATTCTATGATGCATTAAGATCTTTAAAATTACTTTTAATGGTTGGAGCAACATGCAAAAGGAATGAAGACAAATGCAAGAAATAACCATCAGATCTGTCAAAACATACACGCTAGAGACAAAACTATATTCAGGAGATCAGAAACTGAGTCAAGAACTGAGCCTTGAGTCAGAATTCTTAAAGGATTGGGGCTAAAATGAGGTTGATTTTTTTTTTTTATTTTCCCACTGTACAGCAAGGGGGTCAGGTTATCCTTACTTGTATACATTACAATTACATTTTTCCCCCAGCCTTTCTTCTGCTGCAACATGAGTATCTAGACAAAGTTCTCAATGCTATTCAGCAGGATCTCCTTGTAAATCTATTCTAAGTTGTGTCTGATAAGCCCAAGCTCCGGATCCCTCCCACTCCCTCCCCTCCCCATCCCATCAGGCAGCCACAAGTCTCTTCTCCAAGTCCATGATTTACTTTTCTGAGGAGATGTTCATTTGTGCTGGATATTCGATTCCAGTTATAAGTGATATCATATGGTATTTGTCTTTGTCTTTCTGGCTCATTTCACTCAGTATGAGATTCTCTAGCTCCATCCAAGTTGCTGCAGATGGCATTATGTCATTCTTATTTATGGCTGAGTAGTATTCCATTGTGTATATATACCACCTCTTCCGAATCCAGTCATCTGTCGATGGACATTTGGGTTGTTTCCATGTCCTGGCTATTGTGAATAGTGCTGCAATGAACATGTGGGTGCATGTGTCTCTTTTAAGTAGAGTTTTGTCCGGATAGATGCCCAAGAGTGGGATTGTGGGGTCATATGGAAGTTCTATGTATAGATTTCTAAGGTATCTCCAGACTGTTCTCCATAGTGGCTGTACCAGTTTCCATTCCCACCAACAGTGCAGGAGGGTTCCCTTTTCTCCACAGCCCCTCCAGCACTTGTTATTTGTGGATTTATGAATGATGGCCATTCTGACTGGTGTGAGGTGATATGTCATGGTAGTTTTGATTTGCATTTCTCTTATAACCAGCGATGTTGAGCATTTTTTCATGTGTTTGCTGGCCATCTGTATATCTTCTTTGGAGAAATGTCTATTCAGGTCTTTTGCCCATTTTTCCATTGATTGATTGGCTTTTTTGCTGTTGGGTTGTATAAGTTTATATATTCTAGAGATTAAGCCCTTGTCGGTTGCATCATTTGAAACTATTTTCTCCCATTCTGTAAGTTGTCTTTTTGTTTTCTTTTGGGTTTCCTTTGCTGTGCAAAAGCTTTTCAGTTTGATGAGGTCCCATGGGTTTATTTTTGCTCTGATTTCTATTGCTTTGGGAGACTGACCTGAGAAAATATTCATGATGTTGATGTCAGAGAGTGTTTTGCCTATGTTTTCTTCTAGGAGTTGGATGGTGTCCTGTCGTATATTTAAGTCTTTCAGCCATTTTGAGTTTATTTCTGTGCATGGTGTGAGGGTGTGTTCTAGTGTGGTTGATTTTATATTCTGTAGCTATCTACTTATCCTGCAGCTAGAGAAAGAAATTTTCTGATTATAAAATTACACACCTCAACTCTTGAATATTTGGAAATTACAAAATTCACATAAAAGTAAAATCATATACAATCAAATAATGAAGAATGGGAAGAACACAGAGTGGACCTATTTTTCTTGTTCCCTGGCTTAAATTATATTTGTAAGCATTTTCCCTTAATGTAACAATCATTATAAATTTTAACATATACATATGTTTGCATAAGAATGTTGTAGAATACCTCTTACCTGTTTAATATCTATATGGAGTTCGTGGAATTATGCACCATTACTTTTTTTTTTATAGGAGAGATTTATTTGAAGAAATATGCACCATTACTTGTTAACCCATATCACTACTTCAAATGTTTAGGTTCTTGCTGACTTAACCATGTTCAGTTGTGATCAATTTTGATGTAAAAATAGACTTCAATTACCATTCCAATTGCTAATTATTATCAAAGACCTCTTCCACCCAGAAAAAGTTACATGGAGTTCCCTTGTGGTGCAGTGGGTAAAGGATCTGGCATTGTCACTGCAGTGCCTTGGGTTGCTGCTGTGGCATGGGTTTGACCTCTGGCCTGGAAACTTTCATGTGGTGCAGGCAATGGCCAAAAAAGTTATAATTATTTACACTTTCATGCTCCGACTACAACCTATGATAGAATAATTCCACTGCAAATTTTATATCCAAGAGGAACTCATAAATGTATACCATAAAACGTCAAGAAAATTCATAGAAGTGTTTTGTTTAAGAACAAAAAATGAGAACAATCAAATGTTCTTTAATTTGTGAGTGTATAATAAATCCTTACAAAGGAATATTATAAATCAGGAAAATGAAGAAACCTTATTTACAGACACAAAGCAATATTCAGTTCTGAGTGGAAAAAATAGATATAGTCTTTTGAGTCAGGCTACCGATGAGAAATAGCACACTCAAAGCTGAATAAGTCCAGGCAGATGTACTTAATGAGGGTGGGGGGTGGAGGAGTGGGTAAACTAATGAGAGAAAATGGTACCTGGGATGTACCAGGCACTAGCGGCTACTTTCTTCCTGGGCACAGCTTCTGGCACTAGTGTTTGATACCCACTGGAAGCTTCTATCTCAAAATCTAGTGATAAATTTCAGCTTTCTTTATAATTACATAAAATGGTAACTTAGAATAACTAGCCCTAAGTCCTTTTACTTTGATTTAAAGAAACATGTTTTAGGAAGTACACAACAAAAATTGTAGAGACAGCTTTGGAAAGAAGTAACAATTTCCATGCAGAATATTGTGTTTTGAAAATTTTTTATATTTTTTATATTTTTTCTGTGAAAGTAAGAATTATTTTTCAGATACAGAATATGAAGTTTTGAGAAAAATAACTGAGCTTCTTATGTTACATACAGTAAGCAGAGAGATTTGAATTCAGGTGTCTTTTCATTATGACATCAGTATTCACATTTATGTCAATACCAGCAAAATTAAAATAATCTCACAGTATTATAATGGACTTCTGATATTCTTAAAATATTTTAGTATACTATTTTGATAAATGCACTCAGATTCAGAGGTGATCAAATTCATTTATTTTCATGCTGTAAGGATGTCTTAGTCATTCATGTGTAAAAAATAATTCATTGCTTTTGTAAACCTAACAAAAATTAAGAAATTCAAAGAGAGGCAATGAAATGAAGCCCATTATTATATGTTTCCATGTAACTGTACTACCTGTGTAGTTAAATAGCTTAAAGTCTTGTGAGAGAATTGGATTTGTATAATAAATATAGCATGTGCTTGCTCAAGATAGTATCCTTTATACTTCATCATTCCATGAAAAAAATCTTTGAGGACATGTCAAACTGAAGACCACTGGAGGAAACAGGAAATGCATCGGTCACTATATGGCAGTTAAATTAAGTTGCTAATATTTACCCACTCTTAATTTCAGCCTATAGATTTCTGTTTTCTGGATATACACATAACTTACAATTCAGTATCTGTGATATTACTTCTCAGACTGCTCTCCCAGGTTTATTGTGCACAGTACACCAGTTTCTGGGATAATGATGCAAATTACTTTCAATCAGCCAATGAGCTCTTAGAATATTTTACCACCAAGAATCTGCTTCTTTGGATTTAATTAGATTCTTCTTTGTTTAATTAACTACATGAACTAAAAGACATTTTCTCTACTTTCCTACAAAAAAGTACTCAATTTAAACAAGTCACCACTACAAAAGATTAATAAAATATCACTGCATTGTTCGCTTGAAAATTTTATTTTATTTTTATTAGCATATAGTTGATTTACCATCTTGTGTCAATTTGTGCTGTGCAGTGTAGTGACCAGTCATACATTTTTTTCTCATACTGTCTTCCATCATGTTCTACCCCAGAGATTGGTTGTAGTTTTCTGTGCTGTAGGGCAGGACCTCATTGCTTATGCATTCTAAATATAATAGTTTACATCTACTAACCCCGAACTCCCAGTCCATCCCACTTGCTATACCTTCCCCCAGACAACTACAGGTCTGTTCTTCATGTCCATGAGTCTGTTTCTGTTTTGTAGATAGGATGACTTGTGCCATAATTTATTTAATTCTTTTTTTTTTTTTTGGCTTTTTACCCCCACACCTGCAGCATATGGAGGTTCCCAGGCTAGGGGTCAAATCGGAGCTGTAGCTGCTGGCCTATACCACAGCCACAGCAACACAGGATCTGAGCTGCGTCTGCAACTATACTACAGCTCATGGCAATGCCAGATCCTTAACCCACTGAGCAATGCTAGGGATGGAACCTGCATCCTCATGGATACTGGTCAGATTCGTTACCCACTGAGCCCCTATGTGAACCCCTGTGCCATAGTTTAAATTCCACATATAAATGATATCTACGGTATTTGTCTTTCTCTTTCTGACTTAACTTCACTTAGTATGAGATTCTCTAGTTGCATCCATGTTGCTGCAGATGGCATTATTTTGTTCTTTTTATGGTTGAGTAGTATTCCACTGTGTGTCTGTGCCTGTGTGTATATATATATATCAACTTCTTAATCAATTCATCTGTCATCTATGGTCCATGATAATAATGCGCTAGTACAATTAAAAATCTCTTTCAGTGCATAACTCTGAAGTAGGATAATGTTATCCTATTTTTCTGAGTAAACATTGAGTATAGTCAAGTTCAGAAACTATCCCAAAGTCATGTTGCTGCCACTGGGTGAAATAAAAACTCGAGTCTAAGTCTTCTAGACCAATATTCAATGTTATTTTTTAAAATAATGTGTCTTTTATTTCCTCTACCTGTGAAAAAAGCAAACATTTGTCTTCTGTCTAGATGACCCATCAAAAAAATAAATAAATTTTAGATAATTATCACAGAAAAAAGTACTCAGGAAGTATTACTTTGTTGTATTAAAGATGTTTTAATTCATAGTCCTGCTGATAATTAAGTCTTTTCCTTGATGATAACTCCCAAAGAGAAATACCTAGAATTGGTCTCTACTTCAAAATTGATAGAAGCAAAACACAGTTTATTTATGTAACCATTTTAAATTTTACACATACATGTAGATATTTATTACTTGATCTGTTCATTTGATCACTTCTCAGTCCTCCTGAATGCACAGTCCTAACTCATGCTTGTTTAGTTATATGTTTAGTCACTCATTACTCAGAAGTTTTCTTAAGCACTTATTATGTATGTGTTTATATATATTTAGAATGTACAATGTCATAAATGGGCTATTAAAGATACTAAGGTGAATAAAATATTGTCTTTGTACATAATCAGACAGATAAGTAGACATTCACAAAGCTCATGTTGTAATTGAGTATTGTAATGGATTCACAGAGAAGGTAAAATGGATGGGGAGAGAAAAAAATCATAGTTCTTTTCAGTAGATTTTTGTGTACTAGAAGTTATGCCTACGATTTTAGGTTTTTGTTATGTAATAATATAAAGCAACACCCATTTATTATGCCCACTTTCTGCAGGGCAGAAATCTGGGTATAGCGTTGATAAATTCTCTGCTTGGAACATCACTAGACTGAAATCATGGTGTTGCCGTAACTGCACTTGCACCTGTAGATAAATGTTTTCTTTTAAGGTGGTTGTTCTTCTCAGGTTGTTAGATCCCTCCTTGTGGTGGTAGGTCTGAGGTCCCCATTTTCTTACTGGTTTTTGGCCAAGAGTTGCTCCCACTTGCTGGTGGCCCCACTCAGGTCCTAGTCCTGTGGTCCTATCACAAAATCCGGTTTATTTCAAGGACAACAGGAGACTTTTCCTCCAGCTGGCTGGAAGAGAATGTTATATAACACACCTAATCAGATGAGAGATTTTCCCATCATGTTTACCATGTAACAAAATAAAGGGAAGGACAATTCCATCCTCTTCCTGGGCCCATCAAAGCTCAAGGGAAGAGAAGGATCCATGTGATGAACTGAGTCAGTATTTTCCCTTATGGAGTTCCCATTGTGGTGCAGTGGAAACAAATCTAACTAGTATCTATGAGGATGCAGTTTCAATCCCTGGCCGCACTCACTGGATTGAACATCTGGTGTTGCCTTGATCTGTGGTGTTGGTTGCAGACATGGCTTGGATCCTGAGTTGCTGTTGCTGTGGTGTAGGTATACAGCTGCAGCTCCTGTCCACCTCCTAGCCTGGGAACTTCCATAGGCTGTGGGTGCAGCCCCAAAAAGCACACACACACACACACACACACACACACACACACACACACACACACACACAAATTTCCCTTATGACTTGAATTGTCTCTTAAATTCTTCTTTCCATCCATATCTGCTTAATATTTTGGCAAATCTTCTAATATGTTTCAAATTTTACTTTCACATTTAAGGTAAAATTCAGTTTACTCTGCATATGGTGTGTGAAAGAGGTTAATTTTTTCCTATGTAGAAAATCAGTTTCCCCTCCATTGTTACTGAATAATTCATCTTTTCTCTGTTTATATGTAACTTAACCTTATTCACATATAATGTATTTATGAGCTCTCTATTCTGTGCTGTGTTATATTTGTAATTCTTAACCAATAATATTTCTTTCTGGCCACAGCCTTATTAAAATGTGTGGATATGTAATAGCTTGTTCACAATCATATTTTTATTCATCAGAGCGTTTTTTTTGTTTGTTTTTGTTTTTGTCTTTTTAGGGCCACACCCATGGCATATGGAGGTTCCCAGGTTAGGGGTCGAATCGGAGCTACAGCTGCTGGCCTATGCCAGAGCCACAGCATTGCCAAATCCAAGCCATTATCTGTGACCTACACCACAGCTCACTACAACGCCGGATCCTTAACCCACTGAGTGAGGCCAGGGATTGAACCTGCAACCTCATGGTTCCTAGCCAGATTCGTTTCTGCTGCGCCACAATGGGAACTCCCATCACAGGGTTTTGTATACCCTTGGATTTTTACCAGATACATCTTAGAAATAAATTTTGATTGCTCTACCAAGAAGATGCTATAACTTTGATTGAAGTCACTTTGAATTGATGATCTAGCTACAAAAGATTTGACATCTTAGTATTATTACCTGCTAAACTGTAACATTGTTTCTGTTTTCCATTTATTGAGCCTCTTTTAATGTACTTTAAAATGTAATTTGTAATTTTTGTATAAAGTCTTTGTATATATTTTATGATTATTCCTGCTAGATTTTCTTTCTTCAGTACTCTCCCAAAGTTTGTTTGGAAGTTAGATTAATGTGTTCTACAATGGAAGCAATTTAACCACTTAGTTAAAGATGATGACAGTTGGAGTTCCCATCGTGGTGCAGTGGTTAATGAATCCGACTAGGAACCATGAGGTTGCGGGTTCGGTCCCTGCCCTTGCTCAGTGGGTTAACGATCCGGCATTGCCGTGAGCTGTGGTGTGGGTGGCAGACGCGGCTCGGATCCCGAGTTGCTGTGGCTCTGGCATAGGCCGGTGGCTACAGCTCCGATTGGACCCCTAGCCTGGGAACCTCCATATGCCGTGGGAGCGGCCCACGAAATAGCAAAAAGACAAAAAAAAAAAGATGATGATGACAGTTATCCAGTAATGACAGTGATGGCCTTATTTAGAGATAAACCCATTTTCTTTTTCACAATTTACTTCCATATCCCAATATTATTTGTCTCAGAATTGTCTTCACAAACCTTGACCACTACATTTTTCATGTTTATTAACAACATATGGAAAGATGACATAAGAGAATGTCAAAATATTTGTGTATGTGTGTATAATTCATATATAATTAGTAGAAAATATATTTGAAATATAAAATTTAGTTAAATATCCATGTGACATTAATAATTCAAAAAATATATGAAGAGAGCAATGTGCGTAACACTGGAAAACTTACCGTAGACCATAAACTAGTGCTGAAAACTACTGGTTTTATAAAGACTTTAGATTTTTATAATGATAAGCCTCATTATTTCTTTTAGTTAGTGAAGCTCCCAGAAGAAAATACTTCAATAATTTTCAGTTATGGTGCTGCAGTCAAACAGACTGAAGGTATCAAGAGCTTCATGGTGATCTGTGAACATATTCTGAAATATCTTAACTCTAAAAGATTTGCTCCCACCATAGTTTTAAAAAATTTTAAAACAGTGCATATTATATAAAACATAGCATATGACTAAATACAAGTTTACATATACATTTTAAAAGACAGTGTGTTATGCTAGGAGTAGAAGAAGATCCAGAAAAGTTTTAACAGTAATGATAATAATACAATTGTGTCTGTCCTCTTGATTACTTAGTACATCTACTGTTCAATGAGTTTTACATAATGAACAGCTATATACAATGCGCAAATGGCTAATATAATAACAGCTTGTATCAGAATGTGCATACAATACAGATTGTGTATTTTGCATATATATTATGTATTGTTATAACCATAGCAATGTAATTATGAATATATTATGATAGAAACATGGGGATATATGTCATATACATGTTATAGCTTTGGTATATTTTCTAACATTTGTTATTAATTACCATCAATATTATTAACCAGATTTGAAATGTAGTTAATCTTTGTTTTGTTTTGGGGGTGGTTTTTTTTTTTTTTTTTTTGCATTTTTACGGCCATACCTGTGGCATATGGAAGATCTCAAGCTAGGTGTCACATATGAGCTGCAGTTGCTGGCTTACACCATAGCCATACCAACATAGGAACTGAACTTCATCTGTGACCTACACCACAGCTCACAGCTAAGTCAAGTAGCCCACTGAGGGAGGCCAGGGATTGAACAGGCCAGGGATCAAACCCTCATCCTCATGGATACTAGTCAGGTTTGCTACCACTGAGCCACAAGGGGAACTCCAAAATGTAATCTTTGTAACTCTAATAACATTTACTTTTTTCTTAAAGACATTATAACTCTCAAGAAATCTAACACAAATCAAAATTTATTTTATTTTTTCTTTTAACATGAGAGAGATGAATCATAATTCATATAATTGATATATCAACATTAATGCTACATTGTGCTGTACAATTTGATTGTAATTTTTGTTCACAATATATCATGTTCATGTTTTGTCCTTACATTCAAGACTTTTTAAGTATCCCACTTACTTTCATGTAATTTTTTAAATGCAAGTTATTTAAATAACTTTTCTAAAAATTAATTTTCTGATATAAACCTTGATTGATACATTACACATTGACACTATTCTCTGGAAAAAATGTGAAAAATTGACATGGCTGTTCAGAAATAACTATTTTCAATATTTATAATTTTATATAACTTGAAGGAATATATTATACATCTGGCATTTTATGTTGAGACTTTTGGTCATACTGTATAGTTTTGAGTCAATGAAATATGAATTTCCAGTTCACTTGTGGATTATTAAGACTAACATTTTAACCTCTAAAATTTGCTAAGGAATTATGTTCCATGATCAGAAAGATATTTTATGTTTCAAAGGTTTAATCATCTGTCCTGAACTTATTTTTATTCAAAGCAACTAGGCAAAGTCTAAATGTTCTTTCCATGAGCTGTCCATCATTTGCATTACATGAATAGATAAATAAATGTAAATCTGGAAGAATGTACAAAATCACTTAACCAAACAAATCATGTGTAGAATTCAAAAGATGTAAATTCCAACTGCTAAAAATGCATTCAACCAAAAATTGTGGCAGTTTGCCTACATAATAATTGCTTTATTTTTATTTAATATAGATTATTTTATTGTGACTGTGTATTCATTTACTTATTTATTTATTGTCTTTTTGCTATTTCTAGGGCCGCTCCCACGGCATATGGAGGTTCTCAGGCTAGGGGTCTAATTGGACCTGTAGCCCCTGGCCTATGCCAGAGCCACAGCAATGCAGGATCTGAGCTGCATCTGCAACCTACACCACAGCTCATGGCAATGCTGGATCCTTAACGCACTGAGCAAGGCTAGGGATCAAACCTGCAACCTCATGGTTCCTAGTCGGATTCATTAACCACTGCGCCACAACGGGAACTCCTATTGTGGCCTTTTAGTATGAGTCAATCTGAGTGTCAGCAGAGCTAAACAGAAGATTTTTGTTCTTAATACTTCATTTCTTAAAAGGGGAAAGTATAAGGTTTTCTTAGGCTAGGACTTTCAATATTTTATGGAATAAAAGTAGTGAGAATGGACATTCTTGTCTTATTCCTGATTTTAGTGGAAATACTTTCCACTAAATTGTTTATACCAATGAATAGCTCATACTTCTCAAATATTATAAGAAAAATCACTTTAAAATAAGTAAGAATATATGAAATATTGTGTTTTATTATTCTTAACTACAACAATTAAAAATAAACTTCATGGAGTTCCCTTTGTGGTTCACTGGGTTAAGAACCTGACGTAGTGCCCATGAGGAGAGGCGTTCAATACCTGACCTCACTCAGTGGGTTTAGATCAGATGTTGCCATGAGCGGTGGTGTAAGTCACAGATGTGACTTGGATCTGGCATTGCTGTGGCTATGGTGTGGGCTGGCAGCTGCAGCTCTGATTCAACTCTTAATGCTAGGAACTTCCATATGCCACAGGCACAGCCCTAAAAAAGAGAAAGAAAACAAGAAATGAATAAACTTTATTAAACGCTATAAATTTTAAGTTATATAATACTAATAGAATGGATACTAAAAAAAAAAAAAGAAATTTGGCTATTTGAATTTGTATTAGTGAAATTAATTTTTAGCCATATATGAAAAACCAGGAGTTTCTGTCATGGCTCAGTGGTTAAGGAATCCAACTAGGAACCATGAGGTTGCAGATTTGATCCCTGGCCTTGCTCACTGGGTTAAGGATTCAGCCTTGCCATGAGCTGTGGTGTAGGTTGCAGATGTGGCTTGGATCCTGTGTTGCTGTAGCTCTGGCATAGGCTTGGCAGCTACAGCTCTGATTAGACCCCTAGCCTAGGAACCTCCATATGCCATGGGTGTGGCCCTAGAAAAAAAAAAGAAAAAGAAAAACCAATGGCTAACATCATTCTCACTGGTGAAAATCAGGAATAAGACAAGAATGTCCATTCTCACTACTTTTATTCCATAAAATATTGAAAGTCCTGGGATTGTAAATTGGTGCAACCACTGTGGAAAGCAGTATGGAGATGCCTCAGAAAACTAAACATAGAACTACCATTTGACCGAGCAATCCCACTCTGGGCATCTATCCAGAGAAAACCATGAACTCGCCAAGACACATGTACTCCAATGTTCATTGCAGCACTATTTACAATAGCCAAAACATGGAAACAACCTAAATGTCCATCGACAGAGGGGTGGATCCAGAAGATGTGGTACATATACACAATGGAATATTACTCAGCCATCAAAAAGAACGAAATAACAGCATTTTTAGCAACATGGATGGACCTAGAAACTATCATGCTAAGTGAAGTCAGCCATACAATGAGACACCAACATCCAATGCTTTCAGTGACATGTGGAATCTGAAAAATGGACAGACGGAACTTCTTTGCAGAACAGATGCTGACTCACAGACACTGAAAAACTTATGGTCTCCAGAGGAGACAGTTTGGGGGTGGGGGGATGTACTTGGGCTGTGGGATGGAAATCCTGTGAAATAAGATTGTTATGATCATTATACAACTACAGATGTGATAAATTCATTTGAGTAATAAAAAAAAAATGAAAAAAAAGAAAGTCTTAGCCACAGCAGTCAGAAAAAAAGAAATAAAAGGATCAAAATTGGAAAAGAAGTGAAACACTGTTTGCAGATGACATGATACTATACATAGAAAATCCTGATGATGCTACCAGAAAACTACTAGAGCTCATTGATGAATTCAGTAAAGTTGCAGGATACCAAATTAATACACAGAAATTTCTTGCATTCATATATAGTAACAAAACATCAGAAAGAGAAATTAAGGACACAATCCCATTAATTATCATATCAAAAGTATTAAAATAACTAGGAATAAACCTACCTAAAGAGGCAAAAGATCTGTCCTGAAAAGTGTGAAGTGTGGATAAAAGAAATTGAAGATGACACACACATATCAACGTGTACCCCATGCTCTTGGATTGAAAGTGTCCATATTGTCAAAATGACTGTACTACCCAAGGTCATCTACAAATTCAGTGAAATCTCCTATCAAATTACCAATGGCATTTTTCATAGAAGTAAAACCAAAAATTTTTGAGTTGGTGTGAAAACACAAAGGATCCTGAGTAGCCAAGTCAATCTTGAAAAAGAAAAACAGAAATTGAGGAATCAGGCTCCCTGGCTCCAGACTGTATTACAAAGCCACGATTATCAATACAGTATGGAACTGACACAAAACCAAACATAGATCAGTGGAACAGGCTCTAAAGCCCAATCATGAACCCACTCACCTATGGTCAACTAACCTATAACAAAATAAGGCAAGAATCTACAGTGGAGAAGACAATCTCTTCAGTAAGTCATGCTGGGAAACTAGACAGCTACATGTAAAAGAATGTTTCTCTAACACCATACACAAAAATAAACTGATGAAAGTGGTGAGAGTGGGCATCCTTGTCTTGTTCCATATTTTAGTGGGAAGGCTTTCAGCTTTTCTCCGTTGAGTGTTATATTGGCTGTGGTTTTGACATCAATGGCTTTGATTATGTTAAGATGTGTTCCCTCTATACCTACTTGAGTAAGAGTTTTTATCATGAATGGATGTTAGATTTTGTCAAATGCTTTTTCTGCTTCTACTGAGATGATCATGTGGTTTTTGACTTTTTGTTCATTAATGTGGTGTATGACATTGATTGATTTGCATATGTTGAACCATCCTTGTGAACCTGTGATGAACCCCTCTTGGTCATGGTGTATGAGCTTTTTAATATGTTGCTGGATTTAGTTGGCTAAAATTTTGTGGAGAATTTTTGTGTCTATATTCATTAAAGATACTGGCCTGGATCTTTCTTTTTTAGTAGTATCTTTGGTTTTGGTGCGAGGGTGATGGTGGCTTCATGGAATGTGTTTGGGAGTATTCCTTCTTCAACCTTTTGGAAAATTTTAAGAAGGATGGGTATAAGTTCTTCTGGGTATGTTTGGTAGAATTCACCTTTGAAGCTATCTGGTCCTGTACTTTTGTTTGTAGGGAGTGTTTTTATTACATATTCAATTTCATTTCTATTGATTGGTCTGTTGACTTGATCTAGTCTTGATTCCATTTTGGCAGGCTGTAAGTCTCTAGAAAGTTGTCCTTTTCTTCTAGGTTATCAAATTTTTTGGCATATAAAATTGTTCATAGTATTCTCTTATTTTTTTTTGTATTTCTGCAGTATCCATATATATTTCTCCTTTTTCACTTTTCATTTTGTTTATTTGAGTTTCTTCTCTCCTCCTCTTGGTGAGTCTGGGCAGAGATTTATCAATTATTTACCCTTTCAAGGAAAGAGCTCATTGTTTTATTGATTTTTTTTCTATTTTTTTGATAGTAATATCCTCTTCTTGAATGGATCATTTTATCATTCAATATTGTCCTTCTTGATCTTTTCTTATGGCCTTCATTTTAAAGTCTGTTTTGTCTGGCAAATAACAAATGCTAGAGAGAGTGTGGAGAAAATGGTACCCTCCTTCACTGTTGGTGGGAATGTAAATTGGTACAACCACTCTGGAAGACAGTATGGAGGTACCTCAAAAAACTAAATATAGAGCTACCATATGGCCCAGCAGTCCTACTCCTGGGCATATATCTTGAACAAAACTTTCCTTGAAAAATACACATGCACCCGTATGTTCATTGAAGCACTATTCACAATAGCCAAGACATGGAAACAAAATGTCCATCTACAGATGAATGGATTAAGAAGTGTGGTATATATACACAAAGGAATACTCCTCAGCCATAGGAAAAAAAAAACAAAATAATGCCATTTGCAGCAACATGATATGGAACTAGAGACTCTCATACTAAGTAAATTAGATCAGAAACAGAAAGACAAATACCATATGATGTCACTTGTATCTGTAATCTAATATACAGCACAAATGAACCTATCCACAGAAAGAAAGAAACTCATGGGCTTGGAGAACAGACTTGTGGTTGCCAAGGGGGAAGGGGAGAGAGTGGAATGGGCTGGTAGTTTGGGGTTAGTAGATGCCAGCTATTGCCTTTGGAATGGATAAGCAATGAGATCATGCTGTATAGCACAGGTTACTATACCTAGTCACATGTGATGCAACATGATGAAGGTTAATGTCAGAGAAAGAATGTGTATCTATCTATTTATCTATATATATATATGTGACTGTGTCACTTTGCTGTACAGCAGAAATTGATAGAACATTGTGAATTAAGTACAGTAGAAAAAATAAAAATCTTAAAGTCAACATGGATTAAAGACCTAAGTGTTAGAACAAATACCATAAAAACATAGGCAGAACATTCTTTGTCATAAATCTCAGCAATATCTTTTTTTTGGGGGGGTGGGGCTGCACTCATGGCATATGGAGGAGGTTCCCATGCTAGGGGTCAAATTGGAGCTATGGCTGCCAGCCTACACCACAGCTACAGCAACACAGGATCTGAGCCACATCGGCAACCAACACCACTGCTCATGACAGTGAAGGATCCTTAACCTTCTGAGCTAGGCCAGTGATCGTACCTCATGGACACTAGTCAGATTTGTTTCTGCTGAGCCACGATGGGAACTCTAGCAATATCTTTTTGGATCCACCTCCTAGAGTAATTAAAATAAAAATGAGACCTAATTAAACTTAAAAGCTTTTGCACAACAAAGGAAACTATAAAAAATGAAAAGGCAACCCAGAAAATAGGAGAAAATCTTTGCAGATGTAGATGACAAGGGATTAATCTCCAAAATATACAAACATCTCATGCAGCTTTATATTAAACAGGAGTTTATTTATTGATATACATTTTTTGAGCAATTCAAAATTTTTAATATTTATTTCAAGGGGAAATGTTGGCAGAAGGATAAATTAGGAGTTAAGGATTAATCTTACATAGTACTATACATAAAATAGATAAATATCAAGGGCCTATTGTATAGCAGAGGGAAATCTCAATATTCTGTAACAAACTATTGGGAAAAGAATCTGAAAAAGAATGGATATATGTATAACTGTTTCACTTTGCTGTACACTTGGAAGGAACACAACATTGTAAGTCAACTATACTATAATACAATTTTTTGTTGTTTTTGTTTTTTTTTAGGGCCGCACCTGTGGAAGTTTCCAGTCTAGGGGTTGAATTGGAGCTGCAACTGCTGGCCTACACCACAGCCACAGCAACACAGGATCTGAGCCACATCTGCGACCCACAGCACAGCCCATAACAATGGCATATCCTCAAGCCACTGAATGGGACCAGGGATCAAACCCGCATTCTCATGCATCCTAGTTGGGGTCATTAACTGCTGAGCTACAACAAGAATGCCCCAGTTTTCTTTAAATGAATTCTGAACCATTATCCTTTGTAGAGGTTGGTATTTTTAAAATTAAAAATTTTGAATTGCTCAAAAAATGTGTATCAATATATTTTTAAGGTAAATAGGCCTTTGCCTTTATACTGTACTATTCTCTCAAACTTCTGGCTATTAAACTTTATAAATGAATAAATTAAGGAAAATCACATCTCAACTCTGACCTCAAAACAGCTGTTTTCCCACCTAGCAATCTAACTATAGCTCAGTCTGTAGAGAAGGTGATTTGAATATGTAAGACTCTCTTGAGCCTTGACTTTTCAGTTTTCTTGGCCTGATTATCTCCACCATGAGTGTGAGTTCACTCTCATACACTGTATGAATCAGGGCCTTAAAGAAGTACTTTTTTATCTTAACTCTCCTCAAAGGTACTTTCTCAGCACTTAACTGAGAAAGAGGCTTCTGCATCCAGCTGACTTACAGAGGTTGTTAAGTGACTATGAATCTAGTTAGTTGCCAGCAAAATTCCCCCAATACACTCTTGAGAATTTACTTCTCCACTGAACCAGTGGATTTTTTTTCTCACAGTTCAATAAATTATTAATACAGACATTTTATTAATAAAAAAGAATATTTTATATTTGAAACCTCATTTTAAAAAATGAGGGATGTTTCCATGCTTATGTTTCTGTATTATTTCATTTGACCTTTGCAATGTTTGATGGAACAGACTGGATAAGAATGACCATTTAGCCTTAATTTTCCTTTAATATAGTGATTAAACCAACCCAATTCCGATGGCTGAAACTAATTTCTTTACATTATGTTTCTGTCCCTTTCTTTATTATTTTTCTTGGTGTTTATGGGTTTATTTCACTCCCCATCAGACAATAGTGTTTATTTTTTTCTGTCATTTATGTTCAGGGTTCACTGAAACATAACCTGAGAGATTAATCCCACTGAGAACTCTAAGCTGAGTCCTAAAGTGGAGGTAACTTTTCCAGAGCCAAGAAAAATGAAGAGACTGCTGAACCTCATTTATTTGCCTGAATATTTTGAATTTTGTGGCTTACATGCTACTGCTATTAGTTATCCTGTATTATAACCGTTGTGCATGTGTGTTTGTTTTATGAACTCTCTGCCATATACAGTTGTTATTTAATACATTTGTTTTTCATAAACTCTGCCTTAACCTTGACATTATCCTGTTTTTCTTGTTGCCCATCTCAATTCATCACAGCCCACAGTTCTCTTTGATATTAATATATCATGATTCATGGTGTGCAATAAATTTTCAGTTGCTTACACCAGCAACTGCCAATGTATGTGATTTCAGATGCCTTTGATATGTTTTTGATCTATTTACTTAGCAATTAAATTATGCCAAATTCTAGGAGAACTGCTGGCCCAAATTTTACCAAATGCCAGGCTGCAACCCATTGTTTTTTATATACATGTTTCTGCGGTCTGGGACCTTCTTTGATGTTCTGTCCAGCCTTAGTGGAAGTGTGGTTCTTTTATTATATTTATCGTATATTATTTTAAATAAAAATAGAAATATAATGCTTACTTTCCCATACTCAAAAGGAGAGGAAATTAAGCTCTAAATCCTGGTGATAGCATATTTTTTTTTTTTTTTGCCTGTTCTAGGGCCACTCCCATGGCACATGGAGGTTCCCAGGCTAGGGGTCAAATTGGAGCTGTGGCCGCTGGCCCACACCAGAGCCACAGCAACATGGGATCCAAGCCACACCTGTGACCCACATCACAGCTCACAGCAACACTGGATCCCCAACCCACTGAGCAAGGCCAGGGATCGAACCTGCAACCCCATGGTTCCTAGTCAGATTCGTTAACTGAGCCACGACAGGAACTCCAAAATCCTGGTAATAGAATAATTAAATATTTTGATGTGTTAAAATTCACCACTGAAGTTAATATATCTATTGGGAGAGATACTTTGAGGCTATGCAGATATACTGTTTATCCTTAAATATTTGTTCACACATTTTATCATTCATCATTGGCCTTGCCTACAGTGATTACTGTGGTATTCTCATGGTGATTTTCTATTTTCACATTTCTTCTTCATTTGTTATTTTAAATTGTTTCCTAAGAAAGATCTATTCTTTATTTAAATGAGATGGATTCATGGTTATTATATTAGCTTTCTATTGCATCTTTAAAGATATTGCATTTAGTGACTCAACAACAACATGCATTTATCGTCTCACATTTCTCATGTGTCAGAGTCTGGGCAGGCTGTAGCTCAGCCACTTGCCCTGCTCTAAGACCCACAAGGCAGAAACCAGGTATACACAGGGCTGAATAATTTTCTAGAGTCACTTCCAAGTTCACTCAGGTTGTTGGTAGGATTCATTTACCTGCAGTCATGGGCCTAAAGTGTACTTGCTGGATTTCAGCCAGGCGTCCTTCTCTGCTTCTAGAAACCACCAGCATTTGCAGATTCACAGTCCCTTTCCAAGCCAGAAAGGATGGGCAGGCCATCTCATGCTTTGAATCTCTTCTCTGACTCTCTCTGTGCTGCATCTCTCTCACCGAGCCCTGCTGGATAGAAATCTCTCTGCTGTTAAGGGCTCAAGTGATTAGATTGGGCCTATCTGGAGAACTGAGGATAATCTCCTTATTTAAAGTTTCATAACCTTAATTATATCTGCAAAGTTCTTTTTGCCAGGTAACATAAAGTGTTCCAGGCAACAGAGATTAAAGGAGCCACAATTCTCCTACCACAGTTACTTATTTTATTCTTTGGTATATAAACAAATGATTTTGTGCTATGTTTTGGTACTCACATCCTTCTAGCTTTGCTCATTAGAAGCTTATTTCAGGTTGGTTCCTAGGTCCTTTATCATACCTCTCCTCCTTTTTAGCACTTTTTTACTTTGTGACACTACTGAATGCCCCCAAGCTCATCTGTTATTTTCCCTGCCCTAGCCCCTATGGTGAGAAATTTCTATAAGGAGCCTATTCAGTATCTTGTAATAATTTATAATGGAAAAGAATCTGTAAGGTGTATGTGTGTGTGTGTGTACATGTGTGTGTATAAGCTGCATCACTCTGCCATGTACTTGATATGCTATAAATCAATTTTATTTCAATAAAAAATAAAAGTTATAGAAAAACAGATCAAACACAAGATGAGAGGAAAAAAATCCAATTATCTATAGATGTCAGACAACTAGCAGACAGAGAACACTACAATTCACATTACATGTAAACAGGTAAATATGCACGAATCCTTTAGAGTCTGCTCTGGAGTCTGCATCTGATTTATGACTCAAAAAGAGACTGTGATTCAGATCTAGATGCCAGTGTTATCCTATTACTACCTCATGACTTCCTTAAAATCAGGATCATTCTTTGACATTATGCCCTTTAATATGGCCTATCTCCTTTTCTCTCTCTTTTTTTTTAATTTTAAATAAATTTTATTTGAATATAGGTGACTTAAAATGTTATGTTAGTTTCAGGTGTACAGCAAAGTGAATCAGCCATTCATATACATATATATCCATTCTCTTTTGGATTCTTTCTCCATATGGGCTATCAGAGAGCATTGAATACATTTCCCCAGGCTGTAGGTCCCTGTTACTCATCTATTTTGTATATATAATAGTATGTCTATGCCAATCCCAACCTCCCAATCCATTCTTCCATTTCTCCCCCCAACAGTGTCTCCCCTTTAGTAAGTATAAGTTTGGTTTTGAAATCTTTGAGCCTGTTGTTTTGTGAATATGTTTTGTATCATTTTTATTAGATTCAACATATAAGTTATAGCATATGTTATTTGTCTTTCTCATTCTGACTTCACTTGTAATGATAATCTCTGGATCCATCCATGGTGCTACAAATGGCATTATTTCATTCTTTTTTAATGGGTGAGTAACATTACATTGTATATATGTACCACATCTTCTTCATTCCTCTGTTGATGGACATTTGGGTTGCTTCCATGCCTTGGCCACTAAATAGTGTTGCAGTGAACATTGAGGTGCATGATTACTCTGGTTTCTCTTCAGATCTTATAAATCTTTTCATTTTCTCTTGATTTTGTCTTTCTGGAACTTCTTTGAGCATCATGTCTCCTCTCTTTCATACTTACATTTTTAAAAATTTCTATATTTTTTCTAAGTCATTGATTTTTTTATGACCTACAGATTCAATTAACTTTATCTGGCACTAAATACATCCACTATTTTTTTAATGTTTATATTTTATTGTTATTTATAAATCAGTATGGACAAAGAAATAACAGCTTATGTGCTGAAAAACTTAATAAAATCATTTTTACCATGGTCACTATTTCTATTGTATACATATGTATAAATTCTGTTACTGCTGTTTTAGCAGTGGAGTCCTTTAAATGATAATTTACTTTAATTTTTTCCAACATTCCTAATTTTAAATTGTACCTTATAAGCTATATTCTGTGAGAAAACTCCATATCAAAAGTTTGACATTTGAACTTTAATACAGACTAATCTGGCTACTGGTTTAAACCTTACCAAATCCTGATTCCCATCTAGTTAAATGTTTGATAACTCACATTTTATACACAAGAATCCTGAGAATGGAGATGTTGACTTTCCATAGGTTAAAGAATAAGTAAAGTGGTAAAATTAGAATTCAAGTCCCCTGGTAATCTCTTCTCCTTACTACCACCTTTGCAGTGAATAAATCCTGAGGGTTTCTGCTAGATCTTTTATGGTGTAAAAAAAGCTATTTTGGTCCAAAGAGGAAGGTAAAGTACATGATATCTGCCTTCACAGGATTTGCATCCTTTTTAGAATATTTCTGGAAAGTCTAATCACCATGTTGACTCAAGTACTGTTGTAGAGGAGTAAATGCAATGTAAGATTCCTGCACTCTACCTTGTGGACCACATAGAGATGGAATTGATGGTCGGTACCATCCAGAAGTTAATAGTGGGCAGTCTATGGATTGAACCTAAAAATCAAACACGTGGCATAATGGAATGATAGTTTAGAAAAGAGGTGTAGAATGCTCCTTTATTTTTTTCAGTCACCAATCTGATACGCTTTCTTCCATAGCATTCATGAATATGTACACTTCAATCAGTTTGTAATCTTGCAGCACATATCAACACCTCAGACTGTTTATCAAAGTTACATTAATTGTGGTAAGGCCTGAAATATATCAATTCTTCCAACTACACCATAAGCTCCATGAAAGCTGGAGAAAAATGTGCAGTAATGTTTAGTCTTACATCTTTTCTCATGACATTTAGATATCAACAAAATCATTACTAAAAAAACCTAACATAATTTAGCCAATTTCACATGAGAAAAAATGAATGTATCTTAAAATCATGTTTTTCCCCACTTTCTGCATGATATTTTTTCTTTCATACAATTTGTAATTCTTTTGTCATTCCATGTAGAATAACAATCTCTTATACACCCAGAATATCAGTTTAATCAATATTAATGATTCTGTAATTTAGAGTGGTCATCATCTTCCTTAACCAAAGTATGATTATTTAAGGGTAAATTCCACTCCTATTAATATAAATGAAATGGACATATATTGAAGTGCATAAAGCTTTTCTTATATTTAAGACTTTTTTCTTGGGCTGGATTCCCAGCATTGTAATTACAAAAGCTGAGAGGGCATATTGCGTATTGAAATAGAATAATTTTCAGATTATGTAAAATGCTTCCTGAATGCACCTCATGTGTGATAGAAATAAGGCATCTAGGGTTTATAATTACAGTATTTTGTCATAGGAAACATGGAAATACTTTATCAGAGAAATTATATTTTTAAAAAATTATATTTTGTTGCTGTACTTTCTTGTGTCTGAATGTAGTGTACAGAAAGAATTTTTGATTGTAGTATTTACAACAGCAGTTCATTCAAAGGAGAACCATTCATGCTTATCGTTATATGCAATCATGAAATGAATAGCCATTTAGCTTCCTGACATGGTGTCTTATGTATTGTTTCTTCTTATACTACATCAAAGTTTAGATGGGAAGGAATTTGCTAAATTTGGGGACCCAATACTTGCTTACTTGAAATTTACATTTTTGTCTCCAGTTAATTTCTGTTCTTTGAGCTCATCCTTAGTGTATCACTATAAATGAGTGGTGGGAAAAAAGAAATATTCCAGGTGTAAAGAGCAGAAATAGAGTTAATATAGGGAAGTTTAAGAATTAAAAAATCAACAGATGGCCTGTAGGAGTGAGAATCAAGTTCCAGCACTAGAATTAATGAGTTCAGGCATAAATGGTCACAAAACTTTGGCAACAATAAAGAGATGGAGCATGATAATGTGAGAAAAAAAGAATGTATACATGTATGTGTAATTGGGTCACCATGCTGTACAGTAGGGAAAAAAATGTATTGGGGAAATAATAAATAAAAAATAAACAGAAGTTTTTAAAAAAGAGAGATCAGTGGTTGCCAGGGTTGGGGGAGATGAATAGACAGACCACAGAGGAATTTTAGGACCTTGAAAATAACTCTGTACAGCAGAAATTGACACAGCATTGTAAATCAACTATAACTAAAGGAAGAAAATAACTATGACATAATAATGTTGGATATATGTCATTTCATCAAAACTCACTGTATAACATCAAGAGTGAAACTGAAGGTAAAGGATGAACCTTGGGTGATGATGATGTGTTCACTGTAGGTTCATCCTCCATGAAATGGTACTAGTGATGTGACATTGACAATAGGGAAGACTGTGTGGGGGGGAGGGGGGGGAAGGAAGTGTAAGAGAGAAATCTTTGTACCTTCCTGTAAATATTGTGGTTAACCTCAAACTGCTCCAAAAATAAAGTCTTTAAATGAAAAAGAACCAATAGTCACTGCTGTGATCCAGGGTCACTGCAGATGACCTAGAAATTGGCCAGCCAAATACTGGTTTGCTCGCTGGAAGAAATAATCAGCATTGGTTGGCTCCCCTTCTTAAATATTCCTTCTACATATCAAACAAATGCTTCTTAGCCTGGATTGTATCTCTTCTCCAAATGAAGCCACAAGGAAATAGAAAAAAAAATAGTTTTGACTTTTTCGTCTCTAAGTTCAGAAAGGCACACACTAGAAGAAGATAAGAATGGATGTGGAGAATTAACAAGCCATATTCTACCCTGGCTTCCTACTGAAGATCTATACAACTTATAAAGACATGTAAAATCTACTAATAAACAACCATGCACACCTAATGTACTGTACTTATTCCTGGCATGTCCACAGATACATGCATGCACTTAACATTTTACCAAGGAATATCTGAGTGTCCTTTTATTTACTTCATTTATCTGTGTGATTATTATTTCTGTAATTCAAACATCGGCAAACAACCTCTAGCACACAATATCTTTATAAGGCAGGGTGAGAAGGATGGACAGCTTCTGCTACAGTCCTCACTTAGGCAACTGCCCAAAGTTCATATTTTGAAAAACTTTTTTCCCCCACATTTCCTATGTTCCATTAACTTTTTGGATGGCCAGGGTTGTTTATTTGGGGATAGAGGAGGCCAGAATCTCTCTTATTGAGGAGTCATAACTGTCTGGATCTTATGACTCCTTGGGTTCTGTAATAAGTCATTTTCTTTCACCACCAGACTTAGCAGTTATTAGGAAATGCTTTGATTATTTCAGGAACATTGTAGAGGAAATTTGAAATAAAGTGTTTTTGCAGAAATTGGGAACAAAATGTGTGTCATTTAATTTGACATCAAAACTTCATAATTAAAACCATTCCAAGTTGTATAGTTTCTGAAGTGCTGTAATTATTGACATTTTAAAATAAAATTCCTGCTTTTTCTTAGGATATAGTCACAAGAGAATGTTCTTACACCCTAGCAACATGATCAAAATATCTGAGAACTTAGTTGCAAAGAATCTAACTCAAATCCAAAAAATGACAGGTCTGTTGGGGAAGGAGGGACCGACAGCCACTGTCATTCTTGGCAGAGCAGCAGGAAACAAAGGGAACTGCCATAGATGCAAGAGCACTGGTGAAGTTGATAAAACTAGTAAAACCTTGAGGGCATTCTGGCATGAGAGTCCAGAATCCCTGGGAAGCCCAGACACAACAGAAATCTCCATGCAATTTCCACTTTTTACACAGCCTTCCACAGACAGCTCCTGAGAGTGACTGGAAGCTGAAAGCCCTCCCCTGAGGAAAGAGTGCTAACTTCTGAGAGTTGTCAAGGAGGAGAGACGTCCACCAGGCACATCAAGTCTACTCTGAGGAGGCAGCAATTGCCTTCAGTTTGAGAGGAGGTCAGAAGGAATGCTGAGCCTCCCACAGGTGAATACCCAAGGATCCTTTGAAAATCAAATCTTAGAGACACAACTGGGAGAAACCCATGAACATTCTAAGCCATTTGCTCATAATGGATGGCTAAGGACTTTGAAAAAATTCTGCCTGCTAAAGATTAAGCACAGAGTGTTTGTTGAAGTCCAAGGATTGGTGGAGGAGTGGCAAAGAGAGAAACCACACAGGTATTCTGGGCCCCAAGTGGTACCAAGAAGTGGCACCATTCATTGGGGTGGGAAGATGCCTGAAGAAATGTCTCCTGGGATGCAGGTGCAAGTGCCTGCTGAGTCTGAAAGTCAGGCAGGAGAGCTGCAAGTCAAGCCACAGTTCCACTCAAGGAAACTTCTGCTCCCAAACTACACAACCCAGACTGGCTTAGTCTCAAATAAATTGACTTCATGACACATGTGAGTAGAGGGGAAACATGACATTTTATGGACGCAAATATATATGATACATTACTTGCTTCAGTTCCCGTTATTGTTTTATTTATGAAATCTTACATTCAAACCAAATATTAGAAAAATCTATGAAAAAGTCATGAAATATGACAGACTATCAAGAGAGGAAAAAGTCAGTGGAACCCAATTCAGGGATGGAACAGGGTTTGAAATTATCAGAGTTATCAAAAGGATATAAATATATTTAATGATATGTCACAAAAGTACAATAAGCATGCACAGATGAAGTTTATCAGGGAGATAGAAGAATAAAATAATTCAGATTAACATGCTGACTTTGAAAAAAAAAGTTATCAGTGAGGAAGAATATTTTTTGTTGGGCTAATCCACTGAACAAATAGAGGGAAAATCAGTACAACCAAAAAATAATTATCCCAACTAAAATACAAAATACAAAACTAAAATACAAAAAAAAAAAGTTTTTTTTTTGTTTTTTTCTGCTATTTCTTGGGCCACTCCCGCAGCATATGGAGATTCCCAGGCTAGGGGTCGAATCGGAGCTGTAGCTGCCAGCCTACACCAGAGCCACAGCAATGCAGGATCCAAGCCGCATCCGCAACCTACACCACAGCTCACAGCAACTCCGGATCATTAACCCACTGAGTAAGGCCAGGGACCGAACCCGCAACCTCATGGTTCCTAGTCGGATTTGTTAACCACTGTGCCACGACGGGAACTCCAAAAAAAAGTAGGTTAATGAAGATAATTTTTAGAGTTCCCTTTGTGGCTCAGCGGAAATGAATTTGACTAGCATCCATGAGGATGCAGGTTCCATCTCTGGCCTTGCTCAGTGGGTTAAGGATCTGGCATTGCCCTAAACTGTGGTATGTAGGTTGCACAGCTCCTATCCCATGTTGCTGTGGCAACATGTAGGCCAGCAGCTATAGGTCAAATTCAGCCTCTAGCCTGGGAACCTCCATATGCCACAGGTGCAGCCCTTTTAAAAAAAAAATTCCTAAAGCAACCAAATAAAAAGATACATTCAGGAAGACACCAAGAAAAAGGGTGAAAAGTTCTTATCAGAAACAGTAGAGGAGTTCCCGTCGTGGCGCAGTGGTTAACGAATCTGACTAGGAACCATGAGGTTGCGGGTTCGGTCCCTGCCCTTGCTCAGTGGGTTAACGATCCGGCATTGCCGTGAGCTGTGGGGTAGGTTGCAGACACGGCTCGGATCCCGCGTTGCTGTGGCTCTGGCGTAGGCCGGTGGCTACAGCTCCGATTCAACCCCTAGCCTGGGAACCTCCATATGCCCCGGGAGCGGCCCAAGAAATAGCAACAGCAACAACAACAAAAAAGACAAAAGACAAAAAAAAAAAAAAAGAAACAGTAGAGATCAGGAGTTCCCCCTTGTGGTGAAGTTGGTTAAGGACCCTGTGTTGTCACTGCAGCAGCTTAGGTTGCTGCTGTGGCAAGAGTTTGAACCCTGGCCCAGGGACTTTCACATGCCCAGGTGCATGGGCATAGCCAAAAAAAAAAAAAAAAAAAATGGAGATCAGAAGGCAATAGGAAAACATTTTTTTAAGTACTAAGAAAAATTTTAAACTATCAGTCTAGAAAACTAAGGACAGTGAAAATATCATTCAAAAATAACATCTAAATGAAAATACTCTACACAGGCAATATTGAAAAAATTCACCTCCAGCCAAACTGTACTACAAAAGATACTAATAGCAGTTATTTGTAATAAAGGGATAAGTTACTAGATAATGTTTCAAAATTGAATATTTTCAGATAGAATATTTCTCTCTCTTTCTGTCTCTTTAATATACCTGTAAGTACTCCGGGTATATTAAATTCATGTGAGTAAATTGCTTTAAAGGCTGTGTTGCTTGCTTGATAGAAAAATAAACAGCTGTATATTTATTTGTAGGTTACTACTTATGGACACATTTCCTAATTCTGTCCTGTGAGGAGGTTTAAAATAAGCAAAACATCACTAACAATGAAACTACTTTATGCTCAGATCTTTGATTTTAATTACCATTCTCCAATAAAGGGAATGAGGGCTACTTGAAGAAATAGCAAAATCCAGGGCTGGATCAGGGGAAATACAAGATAAGCCTGAAGCATCTTGCATTGGTAGAAGATAGGGAATTTCTCAAAAGTGAAAAATGGGTGAGGCACGTCTGAAAGGAAGTCAATGTGCAAATCCTCCAATTGTGAAAGTTTGAATAATTTGAACAACAAAATAAAGATTTACAATATTGGATTATTCAATACACAATGAGATAGTTCCACTCTTATAAGTGTCTAAAATATTGACTACATATATGGAGAATATCAGGTAGTGTTGTATTTTTTTTTATTTAGCCATCAAAAGTAATTTGAAAAGACTCAGGAGGAAAAAGGAAGTCTATTGTTTAACACATTTAAATTTTTGTTGATCATCAGTTATTTACAGATATATTACTTTCCACCTACTTGTGAAGTTCCCACATTCCTCCGTTATTCTTTTTTAAAATTCCAGGTTGAGAGATAATTGACACATAACATTGTATAAGTTTAAGATGACCAGTGTGTTGACTTATTTATAAATGGCAAAATGATTACCATGTAGCACTAATTAGCTAATGCCTTCCTCCCATCATATAATTACCAGGGGTATATGTGTATTAAGAACATTTACAATCTGCTCTCTTATAAACGTTCATGTATATAACACAGTATTGTTACCTATGATCACTATGCTGTATATGTAGATCCCCAGAACTTAGTCTTATAACTGGAAGTATGGACCCTTTGACTAATGTCTCTGCATTTCCTCCACCTGCTGTGGGATGTTTCCCAAGGGCTGGCAGTGTTGGCTGGTCTTCTTTGAGGCAGCATGGCTTTTCCTGAGGGTGGGTTGGGCTAGCAGGGTCTTTCTGAAGCAAAGGAGGACTTCCTGAGGTTGGGTGGGACTGGGAGGTCCGCACTGTGTTGGAAGCAAATTTTATGCAGCCAGGCAGAGCTTGCTCTTGTGTTTCTGAGCTGTGGGGCTCTTCCAGGGGGCTGGCGGTGCTGGGTGCTGCTGCTCAGGAGTGCAGCACCTCCCATGGGTGGGAGTGGCTAGCTGGGCCACTGGTTGAGAAAGGGGCACTTCCCCAAGGCTGCCAGGACTGGCAGGACCACCCTGCATTGGAAGCAGATTTCATGCAGCTGGGTGGAGCTTTCTCTAGTTTTTCTGGGCTGTAGGACTTTTCCAGGGGGCTGGCAGTGCTGAGCAGCTGCTCAACAGGAGTGTAGCACCTCCTCAGGGCAGGAGCAGCTAACTGGGCTGCTGGGAGTCAAAGAGACACTTCCCCAGGGCAGCTGGAACTGGCAAGACTGTCCCGCAAGGGAAGCAGATTTCCCATGGCCTGCTGGAGCTTGCTCTAAGCTTTTCTGGGCTGTGGGCCTCTTCCAGGGTGCTGGCCATCCTGGGCAGTGGTTCCATGGGAGTGAAGCACCCCCTGAAGGCCTGAGTGGCTAGCTGGGCCACTGGGAAACAAAGGGACACTTCCCCAGGGCAGCCAGAACTGGCAGGACCACCCCGCAATGGCAGCAGATTTTGGATGGCCAGGCAGAGCTTGCTCTATCATTTCTGGGCTGCAGGACATTTCCAGGGGGCTGGTGGTGCTGGGTGCTACTCCATTGGGGTGTAGAGCAGGGAGACCAGGGCAGGGAAAGCCCCTGAGGTGGTTGGCTTCATGCAAGTGGTGAGGCCAGCCCTCTGGGATGGCAGGCAGCCTCGGGTCAGGCCTGTGCATGGGGTAGGGGGAGGGGGGGTGCACTGGGAAGCACTGCTTTCTGTTAGCTGGTGGGCAAGTGTGCTCGCTGTGGTGCAAGGAGTATTCTATGGTGGCCCACCCCTCCTTCTCTGCCCTCCCCAACACTGGTGCCTTGTCTCTCCTCTGGTTCCACCTCTTCTCTCAGCTTCCCTCTGTTGTGGCTTTCCACTCCCCAGCCCTTAGTGTATTGCTCCCTCCACCCATGATTCTCCACTTCCTAATCCCTCAGGCTGTCTCTGTACTGCCAACCCAACAGACTGCTTCCTAGTCCCCCAGGCAGTCTCTGCACTGCCCACCCTAGCCCTCTCTGGGGACTAACCTCTGGAGCCAAGGTCTCGGTGCCCAGCCACCACCCAAGCCTCTCAGTTTTTGGGTTTTTGGAGACTGTGCCAGTAGTTCAGATGATCTGTTCAGCTCTCACTCTGCTTTTCAGATCTCAGACCTACTGCTGTGCTCTTCTTGGTGTCTGGACATCCCTCTGACTCGGTTGATCTTTCTGTCGATTAGGTGACTTTCCAGGGTGTGGAATCCCTTTCTCCTCCACAGTTCCCTTTTAGGAGCACCCATCCAGCCCTGATTCTCCTTCTCTCAAGTCTCTTATTTTACCCTGTTACATCATGAGATTCTTGCTGTTATTGGATTTTATGTTCTTCTGCCAGTTACTAATTGCTGTTCTATGTGAGTTGTTTAACCTGTAGATGTGTTTGTGTGTGTGTGTGTGTTCGTGGGAGAGGGCAAGCGAGTTTCCCTACTCTTCTGCCATCTTGCCTTCCCCCCCTCTCATGTTTTGCTACTAGTCTCATTAATGTTATTTTCAAACTAATTTATCTCTATTAATTCCATACGGATTTACTGAGCACCTTTTTTTATTACATTTTTGTGCTAAGAACAACAGCATGAGATTTCCCATTTTAACACATTTTTAAGTGCACTGTAAAGTACTGGTAGCTATAAACAGACAGCTAATCTCTAGAATGTATTCATTGAAACTTTATGTCCTTTGATGAGCAAATCCTCACTTCCCTCCTTCCTCCAGCCCCTGGCAACTACCATTCTGCTCTTTGTTTTCATGAGTTTGACTATTTTAAGTGCCCTCATTTAAATGGAATCATGTAGTATTTGCCCTTCTATGACTGGCTTATTTTACTTAGCACATATCTTCAAGTTTTACTCATGTCATGGCATGTTACAGTATTTCCTTTTTAAAGATTGAATAATATTCTATTGTGTATAGTACAGCATTTTCTTTATCCATTTATCCACCAGTAGACTTTTAGGTTGTTTCAACCTCTTGGCCATTGTGAATAGTGCTGCAGTGAACATGAGAGTACTAATATATTTTTATTATCCTGATTTAAATTCTCAATAAGTACCTAGAAGTGGAATAACTAGGTTATTGGGTAGGTTTTTTAAAGTTTTTTCTGAGGAACCTCTATATTACATTCTATTGCTGCTGCACCATTTCACATTCCCAATAGTGTTCAAATATTCTAATTTCTCCACATTCTCATTAATATTTATCTTTTGCAGGTTTTTTGAGGATAGCCAGAATAACAGGTGTGAGGTGATGTCTCATAGTGGTTTTGATTTATATTTCTCTGATGATTAGTGATAGGCCAATTTATATTACAGAAAAACAGTATAGTACTGACCTAAAGAAAGACACAAAAAGTTAAGGAGGCCTTCATTAGGTTGATATATGTTCCCTCTATGGCTTCTTTGCAGAGAGTTTTTATCAGAAATATGTATTGAACTTTATCAAAAGCTCTTTCTGCATATATTGAGATGATCATATTCTTTTTATTCTTCAGTTTTTTTTTTTTGGTCTTTTTTCTATTTCTTTGGGCTGCTCCCATGGCATATGGAGGTTCCCAGGCTAGGGGTTGAATCAGAGCTGTAGCTGCTGGCCTACACCAGAGCTACAGCAACACGGGATCTGAGCCGTGTCTGTGACCTACACCACAGCTCACGGCAATGCCGGATTGTTAACCCACTGAGCAAGGGCAGGGACCGAACCCGCAACCTCATGGTTCCTAGTCGGATTCGTTAACCACTGCACCACGACGGGAACTCCTCTTCAGTTTTTTGATGTAGTGTATCACACTGATTGATTTGTGGAAATTGAAAAAAATACTGGTGTCCCTGGGATAAATCCCACTTGATCATGGTATAGGATCTATTTAATGTATTGTTGGATTCAGTTTGCTAATATTTTGTTGAGGATTTTTGCACCTGTGTTCACAAGTGATATCAACCTGTAATTTTCTCTTTATTTGTGGTATCTTTGTCTGGTTTGAAGGATGTGTAGAAGTTCTTCTTTGTCCTTATGGTATAATTCACCTGTGAAGCCATCTGGTCCTGGAGCTACTTTTGTTTGTAGGGAGTGTTTTTAGTGATTTGTCTATTCAGTTGATCTATTTCTTCTTGATTCAGTTTTGGTGGGCTGTAAGTCTCTAGAAAGTTGTCCATTTCTTCTAGGTTTTCACATTTGTTGGCATATAATTGTTCATAGTCCTCTCTTTGTTTTATATTTCTGCATTATCTGTTGATATTTCTCCTTTTTCATTTCTTGTGTTTATTATTTTTTTTCTTCTTTCCCCTTCTTGGTGGGTTTGGCCAAAAGCTTCTCAATTTTGTTTACCTTGTCAAAGAACCAGCTCTTGGTTTTATTGATTTTTTTCTACTGTTTTTTTGAATCTCTATTTTATTGATTTCCTGTCTGATTTTAATGATTTCCTTCCTTCTGCTGACTTTTGGGGTTTTTTGAGTAGCATGTTGTTTAGTATCCATATAATCAGTTTTTTTCTCATTTCTTTTCCTGTGGTTGATTTCTAGTTTCATACCATTGTAGTCAGAGAACATACTTGAAGTAATTTCTATGCTCTTAAATTTGTTGAGGTTAGTTTTGTGCACCAGTGTGTGGTCAATCCTTGAGAATGCTCCATGTACACTTGAAAAGAATGTGTATTCTGCTTTTTTTGGATGGAATGTCCTAAAAATGTCAGTGAAAGTCTAACTTTTCTATTGTGTCATTTAGGATCTCTGTTGCCTTACTGATTTTCTGTCTAGAGGATCTGTCCATTAATGTGAGTGGAATATTAATGTCTCCTACTATTACTGTATCCCCATCAATTTCTCCTTTTATGTCTGTTAGTATTTGTTGTAGGTATCTGGGTGCTCCTATATTAGGGGCATATATATTGATGATTGTAATACCCACTTCTCGAATGGATCATTTTATCATTAAATAGTGTCCTTCTTTGTCTTTCTTGATGGCCTTCATTTTAAAGTCTATTTTGTCTGATAGGAGTCTTGCAACTCCTGCTTTCCTGTCTTGTTCATTGGCATGAAATATCTTTTCCCATTCCCTCAATTTCAATCTATGTGTGTCCTTTGTCCTAAGGTGAGTCTCTTGTACACAGCATATTATAGGCTTTTGCACTTTTATCCAAACTACCACTCTATGTCTTTTGATTGGATCATTCAGTCCATTATCTTTTATGGTAATTATTGATAAATATGTATTTATTTCCATTTTAAACCTTGTTTTTCAGTTGATTCTATGTTTATCCTTTGTTGCTTGCTTTTTTTGGTTGTATGATTTCCTTTTATTTTATGCTTGTGTCCCTTTCTTTTTAGTTTTTGTGAATGTAATGTTTGGTTTTGATTTGTGGTTGACCTGTTTCATATCAATAAAACATATATAAATAATTACCTTAATGTTAATGGACTAAACACCCCAACCAAAAGACACAGACTGGTTGAATGGATACAAAAACAAGACCCATATACATGCTGTCTTCAAGAGGCCCACTTCACTTCTAGGGACACATACAAATTGAATGGGAGAGGGTGGAAGAAAATATTTCATGCAAACGGGAATCAAAAGAAAGCTAGAGTAGCAATACTCATATCAGACAAAATAGACTTTAAAATGAAGACTATTTTAAGGGACAAAGAAGGACATTACATAATGATCAAAGGATCAATCCAAGAAGAAGATATAACAATTTTAAATATCTACACACCCAACATAGGTTCACCACAATATATAAGTCAACTGCTAACAACCTTAAAAGGAGAAATCGACAATAACACAATCATAGTGGGGGACTTTAACACCCCACTTACAGCAATGGACAGATCAAACATAAAATCAATAAGGAAACACAGGCCCTGAATGATGCATTAAACCAGATGGACTTAATAGATATTTATAGGACATTCCATCCAAAAGCAACAGAATACACATTCTTCACAAGTGCACATGGAACATTCTCTAAAATGGATCACATCTTGGGCTACAAATCCAACCTCAGTAACTCTGAGAAAATTGAAATCATACCAAGCATCTTTTCTGACCACAATGTTATATGACTGGAAATCAACAACAAGAAAAAAATCTGCAAAAAACACAAGCACGTGGAGACTCAACAACATGCTACTAAACACCAATGGATCACTGAAGAAATCAAAGAGGAAATTAAAAAATACCTAGCAGCAAATGACAACGAAGATACAACACTCCAAAACCTATGGGATGCAGCAAAAGCCATTCAAGAGGAAAGTTTATAACAATACAAGCCCACCTCAGGAAATAAGACAAAGCTCAAAGAAACAAGCTAACTTTACCTCTAAAGCAGCTCAAGAGAGAAGAACCAACAGGACCTAAATTTAGCAGAAGGAAGGAAATCCTAAATATCAGAACAGAAATCAATGAAATAGAAACAAAACCATAGAAAAGATCAATGAAATGAAAAGCTGGTTCTTTCAAAAGATCAACAAAATTGATAAACGCTTAGCCAGACTTACTGAGCAAAATATAGAGAGGACTCAATAAAATTAGAAATGAAAAAGGAGAAGTAACAACGGACATCACAGAAATACAAAGGATCATAAGAGATTACTATATGCAACTATATGCCAATAAAATGGAAAACTTAGAAGAAATGGACAAATTCTTAGAAAGTTACAATCTTCCAAGACTAAACCAAGAGGAAATAGAAAAGATGAATGGACCAATCACAAGAACTGAACTTGAAACTGTGATTAAAAAACTTCCAACAAACAAAAGTCCAGGACCACATAACTTCACAGGTGAATTCTATCAAACATTTAGAGAAGAGCTAACACCTCTCCTTCTGAAACTATTCCAAAAAACTACAGAGGAAGGGATACTCCCAAACTCATTCTATGAGGCCACCATCACCCTGGTACCAAAACCAAAGATACCACAAAAAAGAAAACTACAGGCCAATTTCACTGATGAACATCGATGCCAAAATCCTCAACAAAATACTAGCAAACTATATCCAACAATACATTAAAAGGATTATACATCATGATCAAGTGGGAAGCAAGGGTTCTTCAATATCTGCAAATCCATCAGATATAATATAATGTGATATACCACATTTAACAAACTGAAGAATAAAAACCATATGATCCTCTCAGTAGACACGGAAAAAGCCTTTGACAAAATCCAACACCCATTTCTGATAAAAACCCTTCAGAAAGTGGGCATAATGGGAACTTACCTCAACATGATAAAGGCCATATATGACAAACCCACAGCTAACATCATTCTCAATGGTGAAAAGCTGAAAGAATTCCCGCTGAGATCAGAAACAAGACAAGGATGTCCACTCTCACCACTGCACTTCAACATCGTTTTGGAAGTCCTAGCCACAGCAATCAGAGAAGTAAAAGAAATAAAAGGAATCCAAATTGGAAAGGAAGAAGTAAAACTATCACTCTTTGCAGATGACATGATACTATACCTAGAGAATCCTAAAAACTCTACCAGAAAACTGTTAGAGCTCATTCATGAATATGACAAAGTTGCAGGATACAAAATTAACACAAATCAATGGCATTTCTATACACTAACAATGAAAGATCAGAAAGAGAAATTAGGGAAGCAATCTCGTTTACCATCACATCCAAAAGAATAAAATACCTAGGAGTAAACCTGCCTAAAGAGACAAAAATCCTGTACTCTGAAAACTATAAGCCACCATAGATTTAAAGAAATCAAAGATGACACACAAATAGATGGAAAGACATACCATGCTCTTGGATTGAAAGAATCGATATTGTCAAAATGATTGTACTACCTAAGGCAATCTACAGATTCAATGCAATCCCTATCAAATTACCAAGGACATTTTTCACAGAACTTGAACAAAATAGTTTAAAGTTTGGAAGCACAAAAGACCCAGAATAGCCAAAGATATCCTGAAAAAGAAATATGGAGCTGAAGGAATCAGTCTCCCAGACTTCCGACTATACTACAAAGCAACAATCATCAAAACCACATGGTACTGGCACAAAGACATAAATGTAGATCAGTGGAATAGGATAGAAAGCCCAGAATTAAACCCACGCACCTACAGCCAACTCATCTATGACAAAGGAGGCAAGAACATATGATAGAGAACAGACAGCTTGTTCAATAAGTGTTGCTGGGAAAACTGGACAGCCACATAGAAAAGAATGAAATTAGAACACTCCCTAACACCATACACAAAAATAAACTCCAAATGGATTAAAAGACCTAGATATAAGACCAGACACTATAAAACTCTTAGAGGAAAACCTAGGTCAAACAGTCTCTGACATAAATGACAGCAGGATCTTTGCAGATCCACCTCTTTAAGTAATGACAGTAAAAACAAAAATAAACAAATGGGATCTAATCAAACTTCAAAGTTTCTGCACAGCAAAGGAAACCCTAAATGAAATGAAAAGACAACCCACAGAATGGGAGAAAATCTTTGCAAGTGAATCGACTGACAAGGGATTCATCTCCAAAATTTACAAACACCTTCTGCAGCTCCATACAAAAAAAAAAAAAATCAAAAAATGGGCAGAAGATCTAAACAGACAATTCTCCAAAAAAAGACAGAGAGATGGCCGGAAAACACATGAAAAGATGTTTGTCACTCATTCTTAGAGAAATACAAATCAAAACCACGATGAGGTACCAACTTAAACCAGCCAGAATGGCCATCATCCAAAAGTCTACAAACAATAATTGCTAGAGAGGGTGTGGAGAAAAAGGAACACCAGTACACTGTTGGTGGGATTGTACATTGTGCAACCACTATGGAAAGCAATATGGAAATTCCTCAGAAAACTAAACATAGAACTCCCATTTGATCCAGCAATCCCACTCCTGGGCATCTATCCAGAGAAAACCATGACTCTCAAAGACAAATGTACTCTGATCATTTCAGCACTACTTTCAATAGCCAAGAGATGGAAACAACCTAAATGTCCATCAACAGAGGAGTGAATCAAGAAGATGGGGTACAATGGAATAGTACTCAGCCATTAAAAAGAATGAAATACCAGCATTTTTAGCAACATGGATGGACCTAGAAATTATCATGCTAAGTGAAGTCAGCCATATAATGAGACACCAACATAAAATGCTTTCAGTGACATGTGGAATCTGAAGAAATGACAGACTGAACTTCTTTGCAGAACAGATGCTAACTCAGACTTTGAAAAACTTATCGTCTCTGGAGGAGATGGTTTGGGGGTGGGGGGATGTGCTTGGGTTGTGGGATAGTAATCCTGTATCATTGGATTGATATCATTATACAACTAAAGATGTGATTAAGAAAAAAAAGACTCACTCTCACAATGAGCGGGGCAGCCATCCCTTGTCTGTGCAAAGGAACGAGGATTTTCCTGGAAAGAGGGCTTCAGAGCTAGCAGAGAATGTGCAGTCTTTGCATTCAAAGGGGGTGAGTGGATCACACTCATTCATAGCTTGTCCCTGCACTCAGTGGCAGTAAGAGGAGGAAAATGATCAAATGAATAGTGGAGTATGTGAGTAAAAGCCAGGAAGTGTGAAGAGAGCAAACAGGGAGTAGGTGTGGTAGCCGGTGTGGAACATGGGAGAACACTTTGTCTTAGTGGCTTGTTGAGGGTTTAGGGTGAAGAGTTAATGGTTCACCTCTTGAGAGGCTTGTAAGTCAATGAAACAAGGCACATGTTGGTTATAAGTGGGGTGAGAACAGGAGAGCTGATGAAATATGCATGTGAAATGATTGAACCCTCCCCTTCTCCCTCTCTGCTGCATATATGCAGAGAGTCCATCCCTAAAGAAAGCAAATGTGATTGTGTCAAAATTATAAGGACATCATGGAATTCCCATCATGGATCAGTGGTTAATGAATCTGACGAGCATCCATGAGGATGCACGTTTGATCCCTGGCCTTGCTCAGTGGGTTAAGGATCCAGTGTCACTGTGGGCTGTGGTGTGGGCCACAGACAAGGCTCAGATTCTACATTGCTGTGGCTGTGGCTGTGGCTGGCAGCTACAGCTCTGATTCGACCCCTAGCCTGGGAGTGTCCATGTGCCACAGGTGCAGCCCTAAAAAAGCAAAAAAAAAAAAAAATTATAAGGATGCCATATCCATTAAGTACATTGTAAATGTATCAATTAACATACATGCTGGGAATGTGTATTTGCAACAGATACCAATGGCTCAAGATTTGTATTTATAATCAACACAGAATTGCTACACATTAATATAAACGACACACAACCCGGCCACAGAGTGGTGAGAAGGTGTAGATTTGTGGAAAGGAATCAGCCTGATGAGTGCTTGTGAAAACTGAAATTAAAGTAATACTGCCTCAACAAAAATAAATAAAGAAATAAATAAAACCCTCTTCAGTTTTTCAAATTCTCTTTAATGGTATATCTGCTGGGATAGAATATCCATCTTTGGAGTTCCCGTCGTGGCTCACTGGTTGGCAAATCTGACTAGGAACCATGAGGTTGCAGGTTCGATCCACGGCCTTGCTCAGTGGGTTAATGATCTGGCATTGCCGTGAGCTGTGGTGTAGGTCTCAAACACAGCTCAGATCCCGAGTTGCTGTGGCTCTGGTGTAGGCCAGTGGCTACAGCTCCGATTCGACCCCTAGCCTGGGAACCTCCATATGCTGTGGGAGTGGCCCAAGAAATGGCAAAAAAAGACAAAAAAAATAAAACAATATCCATCTTCATTAATTTAAATAATAAAGATGAATGTTAAGACCCCAGCAGAATCACTAGAACATGACAACATTGTAAGTTGTCCCACCCTTGCTTAAAGTTATCCAGTGGCAGTCACATAGCAATTTTTTAAAATCTATCAAAACTATTTCATAAATATTTTGAATTTGTCCTACTTACCACTTTCAGATTCATCTTCCTGAATGCTAGATGTAGCTGTAAATCATCTTAATTATTATTTGGGATGAACTAATATAATTTCTTCAATTTAAAGAAAGTTGAGAATCAGAGTTTAGAACTCTAAGGTGTGTGTATAACTCATGCATGAAAGAGGTGGAAATAAAATGAATGCCCTTTAAATTAAATGATCTGATCTTTCAAGTATATCAAATGCTTGCATGTAATGATCTTGAGAGAGAAATAAATAAATAAATAAATAAGTAGAAATTTATTCATATTCTAAATACCCACTCTGGATATAACAAGGTAATATTTCCATGATCTTTCTGATATAACATATTGCTAACCCAGTTTGACATTTAATTATGTACTATCACAATATTTTCACACTGAATTATTTGTAATATTATTTTTTAATTTCCATGTATCTTGTCTGTTAAACCAATTATAAATTTCTTTAGAACAAAATCTTGTGTTTTTGGTTGCTCCTAATTCATGAATGTATGCAAGACAGTCTCTGAAATTAAAAAGTGACTGACCTAGGAAAGTTTTAGATGGAATGACACATTGAGAGTGGGAAAGATGTTATGGAGAGAGAAAATTTCCTGGATTTTTCATTGTTCCTGTTGAAGGCCTTAGTTGTCTGGGACATGGGGATATATGTGATATAAAGCCGGGGACTGTTTGACTTCACTTCCCCTAGAAATTTCTTGATACAGTATAAGAATTAGATCTGTAGTCAATATCTGATTAATTGATCTGATCCCAAAGGATCACATAAGACTTTCTCTCTTCCTGAAAGGGCCAAATGCTTACAGCCTGTCTGGACAAGGTTCCTAGGTGCTGGGGAGACTGGAAGATTATTTAAGTATTTATCTTTCAAAAGAAAAAAAGCCCAGAATTTAGAGACAATACTTGGTTGTACTATATAGAAAAGCCTGAGGTTATCTGGCTCCCAGAAATATTTTGTTCATATACCAAAGATTGGAGATAGGATTCAGGCCCATTAGTTTCCATGGAGGTTCTCTTAGGAAGGGAAGGAAACACCTCCTCTTTCCTCTTTATAAGCAGAGAAGAATCATTTATCTTTGTTGTTTGCCTTTGGGGGTATTCAGCTACTTTTTCAGGAAAGATGGCTTGGCTCTCATCCTGTCCCTAAGACTAGGACCAGACAAAGGGAAACCAACACATGTAGCATTTCCTGTAAAGTGTTCTAGAACACTGCATGTGTATGTTCAGGATAAAATTAATAAAGGTGAATATTAAAAACTCAACAAACGTCAGTAAAAAATGTTCAAGGGCATCATGTAGAACTTAAAATGTGGGAACTCAATTTCGAAAAAAAAAAACTATACATACAGTCACTGTGTATGGGTGAATATCTGTAATTTAATTTATCATTGGTCTATATATATATATTTCTGTGTACTTTTATCTTTGTTGATTTCCTACAATTTCATTAGGTCACATTCTTAGGGCAACATTGAAGAGTATAGAAACTTAAGATGATACAATAAGTAAATAATGCCTTCATTTATTACTTAAGAACACTAAACTATCTTCTAAAATGCACAAGAAAACTGAACACAATTCAATTAAGGAAAAAGTGGCAAATAAAAATCAAATATCTATTAGAAAAAAACATTTACCTCTAAACTAAAGCTGTAATATCTTGCACTGTCATTTGCTCACAACTTAGTTCTATGTTCCTAAGTAATACCAGTAAGGTAAAAAGAAAGTCAATTAAGATTTATATTATTGAGAATTTTAAGGAAGGAAACCATATAGAAAAAAAATACGGCATTTCTTTCTTCTCTATATTTAAAATATGAGTGTCTTTAATGCCATGTCAGACCTAGAATTGAAAGTTGAATATGCACAAAAACCAAACACAAATCAATACATAAGAGGATTTTAGTTTTGAATACATTGTCTGAAGAACATAAAATTGAGTAATGGAATAGAGAACGACCATGGAGATGTGTATTGACAAGCAATTGAAGCTGCCTCTCATTTAGACACAAAATTGGTATATATAATGTTGAAGAAGTCAGAGAATTCCTGAGAAGCCTGCAGAACTTGGGCTCAGAAAAATGGCACAGGAATGAGGGATACTAGGCAGGCAGATCCACAGGTGGAGGCAAGCCTTTGCACCAGTATCCTGCCCAGGTGGTGCTCAGGACACAATGTGCTCTCTGGCCCTGCTGGTGCTGCAGTCCTAGGAAACCCTGTGTTGCTGCTGCTACACCTCTCAGAATGCATTTTCCCTTGTCCTGGTTGTTGCCAGAGCACTTGATTCAAAGTGTGAATCTAATTAGCTCAGATTGGATCAGGAAACTGAGGAAATGAATATCTGGGGTTTTCTTTATTAGGAAACAGGTTCTGCCTCTCAGAAATCACTAAGCAACAAAAGATTTTGGTCAGATGGAAATGAGGGGTGGGGGGCATGGAAGAGGGGAAAAGGGGGGGAAGGTGAGGTGGGAAGGAGAGAGGGAGGAAGGAAGGGAGAGAAATGCATGCCTCAGGGTGTATAGGAACTCCTGAGTAGAACTGAGACCCCACTGACATACAGGGACCACCCACTAATAGACTCAAGATAACTGCTTTGTAGCCATCATGAACAGAAAATACAGCCTACCTGAGATGGAAATAAGATTGAAGTGTTTAAATAATAGAAAAACAGCATGGCCTTTGTGAGTGGAGCAAAAGGGTTGGCTCCCCTTTTGTGGCTGATGTGGATGGTGAGGCAGTTAGGACCCTCAGACTCTTGAGTCGTGAAATCCACAATAAGACTTTGGATTTTTGTCTATGGGAAGATACTAATATGTACTGTTGCTTTGGGTTTTTGTTTGTTTGTTTTTGTTTTTGTATTTTGATTTGTCCTTTAATTATTATTTTATTTTATTGTAGAAGAATGGCTTAAATGACTTAGTTTGAAAGTTTTACTCTGTAAGCTTGGTGGAAATTGACTATTGAGACACAGGAGTGGAAAAAGGTTAATTAATTAGGAGCCTTTTGAATTATTTAAAGGAAAGTACACATATAGCAGCTGGGACTGGAGTAGTCATATGGGAAAACTGTTGAAATAATAAAATGCAGTCTCACAGTCAAAAGTCTGGCTGGTAGGGAGCCTGAGAGAGTGAATGAGAGATAGAATACTTTTTTTTTTTTTTTGCTATTTCTTTGGGCCGCTTTACTGTTCACAGGATATTTATTTATTTTGTCTTTTTGCTATTTCTTTGGGCCGCTTCCACGGCATATGGAGATTCCCAGGCTAGGGGTTTAATCGGAGCTATAGCCACTGGCCTACGCCAGAGCCACAGCAATGCGGGATCCGAGCCGCGTCTGCAACCTACACCACAGCTCACGGCAACGCCGGATCGTTAACCCACTGAGCAAGGGCAGGGATCGAACCCGCAACCTCATGGTTCCTAGTCGGATTCGTTAACCACTGCGCCACGACGGGAACTCCTAGAATACTTTTGAAATGTATGTCTTCAATAAATGTGTAGATAACATGTATTCTAAATTGAGGTTGGGGCTTGAATTAGAGCATTTGAAGGGGATGGGTAAACAAATGGTGTGTCATGGGAACTTTTTTAATTTATAAAAATGATTTTATTGTAGTTGATTTATAATGGTCTGACAGTTTCTTCTGTACTGCAAAGTGACCTAGTTTTATATATATATATATTCTTTTTTTCGCATTATCCTCTGTCATGTTCTATCACAAGTGATTGAGCATAGTTCCCTGTGCTGTACAGCAGGATGTCATAGCTTATCCATTCCAAATGCAATAGTTTGTATCTATTGACCCCAAACTTCCAGTCCATCCCACTTCATCCTCCTGCCCCTCCCCCTCCCTTAGCAACCACAAGCCTGTTCTCCATGTCCATGAGTTTGTTTATTTTCTGTAGACAAGTTCATTTGTGCCATATATTAGATTCCAAATATGTGATATCATGTGGTATTTGTCTTTCTCTTTTTGACTTGACTCACTTCACTTAGCATGAGAGTCTCCAGCTCCATATATGTTGCCAAAAATGACATTATTTTTTTATGGCTGAGTAGTATTCCATTGTTTATATGTACCATGTCTTGTTAATGCATTCATCTCTCCTTGTTGGACATTTAGATTGGTTCCATGTCTTGGCTGTTTTGAGTAGTGCTGCAGCGAACATAGGCGTGCATGTCTCTTTTTCAGTGCAACATTTGACATGGATATACAAACACCTAAGTGAGTATGTAGGGTCAGTAGTTGGAGATAAAAATCTAGAGGTCAAATAACAAATCAGGATTGAAGTCCTATAGTTCAATGGTAGACATAAATAGCTTTATTTAGAGCTATTTCAGAAAGAGCTTGAGAAGAGATGTACTTCCTCAGATATTTAAAGACATATCCAGTATTTGAGGCTTATCAAAAACTGCAGGTGAAGTTAATGACAAACAAAGAAGAAGACAGAAAGAGAATGGGTTTTGACAAAAAAAATAGTAGAAATGGGGCAAAGATTTTTGACAAGCAGAAAACTATGAGGGCTTTGGATATCCAGTGGGTTTTGAAAATACAGTGTATTTGGTTGTTTTGTAATAATGCTAAGGGATGATATGAAAATTAAAGTATTCTAGGAGTTCTCCAGTGCCACAGATGGTTAAGGGTCTAGCGTTGTTACTGGAGCCACTTGAGTCACTGCTGTGGTGTGGGATCGATCTCTGGCCTGTGAACTTCCACATGCCTCAAATGTGGCCAAAAAATTAAAATATTCTATTCAGATGAGCTGAAGATGGAGCATGTAACTTTGCTAAGAAATTTGTTGCTCATCTATGTAGTCTAGAGATATATGAGCCTGGTTAATTGAAACCATATCTGGCTTTATTAATTATAATTACTGAAGTTCCCATAGCATGACCAGGAAGTACAATTTCATTTTTATCCTCAGTCTTGTGAGGCAGATGATATAAGAACAAAACAATTTGTATACAAACATGTGGAATGATTAATCCAGAATTTAATGTGGTTTAACCTGTTTTCCAGACCCAGTAAATGGCTGAACCAGAATTCTTTTTTTTTTTTTAATATATTTTTATGTATTTGAACCAGATTTCTAACCTATCTTTTTCTTTCTAGGTCTAATGTTCTTTCTATAACACAATGCCTGTTGTTCTTAACAAATGCATATTTTTATTATTCTTCTTATTATTGTAAGTTAATGCCACTGTTTTCAAGAGACTGAAAAAACTGCCTGATTAAGAGCTTGCATATTGACATTAGGTTGCCCATATATGATTTCTAGATTAGCCATTAAATCCATCTGTGTGACCTTGGAAATTGACCTTTCTAAGGGTCAATTTCCTCACCTGTAAAAGTGTATTAACAATGTTTCCTTCATGGTATCACTTTAATGTTAAAGTGAAATAAAAGTGTCAGATTTATGCCATGCTAAACTTCTCTGATCAAAAAAAAATTTTAAATAATGAAATGATAATTATTTAAATAATGAATTGGGTCCCTTTTTATGTCTTTTTTTTGGGGGGCTGCACTCACAGCATATGGTAATTGCCAGGCTAAGGGTCGAATTGGAGCTACAGCTGCTGGCTGACACCATAGCCACAGCATCATGGGATCCGAGCCCCATCTGCAGCTTACACAGCAGCTCACAGCAATGCTGCATCCTTACCCAACAGAGTGAGAAGGGATCTAATCCATGTTCTCATGGATACTAGTCAGGTTCATTTCCACTGAGCCCTCATAGGAACTCCAGAACTGGATCCCTTTTAAACGGCACTTAACATCTTCCTTTTTTTTCTCTAAAGTATTTAACAAAGCAGAATTTTAAGATTATTTCCAAATTCAAAGACTAATTACAGGTTTTGGTTATTTTAATACTGAGATTAAGAATATTATTACAATCATAACATCTTCAGAAATGCAAACTTTATTTTGTCTTTTTGACATTTTCTTGGGCCGCTTCTGCAGCATATGGAGGTTCCCAAGCTAGGGGTCCAGTCAGAGCTGTAGCCACTGGCCTATGCCAGAGCCACAGCAATGCAGGATCTGAGCCGCAAATGCAACCTACACCACAGCTCACGGCAATGCCGGATCCTTAACCCACTAAGCAAGGCCAGGGATGGAACCCCACAACCTCATAGTTCCTGGTCAGATTTGTTAACCACTGTGCCACTATGGGAATTCTCAGAAAATGCAAACTTTTAAAAGAATGAATTCCAGGATTTTTTACTGAAATGTCTTCATAGGCTGTTATTGAATAAGTTTGAAGTAACTATAATTTTTCAGATGTCTACTTACTTATGAACCCAGAAACATTTGTTTTATGCCATAATTAAGCAATAAAAGCTGTGCTTTAATTATTTAAGTTCAAAGGTTGTACTTTTTGTGGTAATTACACTGATTCAAAATTCTGAACATAATTATAGCAACTAATGAGACTGTTTCTCTGCTCTGTATAACAGGTACCATTTATAACCAGTTATTTAGAGAATTCCTAGGACTTATTTTCAGTTAGGATATTTGAGATAATTAAAAGTTTATCTGGGAGTTCCCGTTGTGGTGCAGTGGTTAACAAATCCGACTAGGAACCATGAGGTTGCGGGTTCGGTCCCTGCCCTTGCTCAGTGGGTTAACGATCCGGCGTTGGCGTGAGCTGTGGTGTAGGTTGCAGACGCAGCTCGGATCCCGCGTTGCTGTGGCTCTGGCGTAGGCCGGCGGCTGTAGCTCCGATTTGACCCCTAGCCTGGGAATCTCCATATGCCGCGGGAGCGGCCCAAAGAAATAGCAAAAAGACCAAAAAAAAAGTTTATCTGCACTCTAGAATAAAAGTAATTGATAGCAGATGTGAATGAAGAAAGTTTTTCTCTGAAAATAGTGCAATAGTTGTTTCAGTGGGAAAATACAATATCAACTGATTGCAGGATTAATATAATATCTGCCAAGCACCATAATACATAATGAATCCAAAACAAAAGCAACTCTTTTAGAAATGCTATCTGGAATAAATGTTCCAGGATCATCTAAGTAGGTAATGTGGCCAGATGTGTGAGGCACTTAGGTCCCATTGATCTCTATGACTTCTCTGTTTCTTAAGTCACTATACAGCACACAGTCAACACTGAGTGACAGTATGAAGTAAAGCACATCACAGCCTTTTGCTCGCACACATTCAAAGGATTTTCTCATAAGATCCATAGTGTAACCACAAAACATCCTGATGTATTCACCCTTTGGACCTGATATCACAAAGTCAACACCACCCATCACCACTGCCTAGTCATGAGATTCCTATTCAGTCATTGCTCCACAATGCTGCTAATCCTCACCTTCTTACAATGTGGAATTGCTTTGGTCAAAGGAAGAAAATTCATAGGCTTACATTTTTTTTCAATGCTTTTACCAGGCATGTATCTTGATCTTCTCTAAATTACAGACACTCTCCACCACATTACTTTCATCTGTGCATTAGATGAATCCAGTGGTAGAGTAAATAGGAACATTTGAACATAGCCTAAGGAAGGCCAAGAAAAACCCAAGATAATGTACTAGAAACAACATGGTTCTCAACATCAAATATACTTGCCCTTTTGCAAGTCATTTAGTGTTTCCAAATATCATTTGGTATATCTGTGAGATAGACGTGATTTTTGTTTTTTTTTTTGTAAAATCTATTATAGGAGATCTACTAGGCCAAAGCTACTGCACAGTAACTCTTTGACAAATGTTAATTCTCTGGCTTCTTTCCTCTCTACTCCACTGCCACTGCTGTGTCCTGCCAGGTGCTGAGTATAAAAGGAAGACTACTGGAGGATGTTGGGGGAAGTTAAGGCAAATAGGCATTTGGGTTTTGGAGGGTTTTTGGTTTTAGTTTTTGTAAAATCCTTAAAGCCTTTCTAATTATATACAGAGTTGAAGATATGAATCTGCAAGTTATTAGTAACCTCTGGGAAAATTTACTTCTTTCCTGAATATAAAAACACTAAAAATTGGTGGTGGGGAGATAAACTTTACTGTATTTTAAAAGTTTGGTGCTTAAATAGTTTGAGATTTTATAAACTTTGTCTTCAGTGTCTATGACATATTTTTCACTTGAGAAAAATGATCATGACCCATTACTTAGATAAACAAAGGAAAATAATGAGAGGACTATGCTTCCAAATACGGATAACATTTTAGAGAAGCTTCTTAACTAACAGAGAAAATTCTGTAAATCACTCCTTATTATGCTGAAACAAGAGATGTAGGATGAAAGGATAGGAACAATTTAGATTAGTGGGATTAATATCACTTAATTTCTATCAGCATGAGCTATCATTTTTTCATTTAGAATTAGAGTTTGACCCAAGATTGTTTGCTTCACCATGTATAATAACACCCTTTATTTAAAGGAATACATTCCAGCATTTAAAGTTTAGAAATTTTACATCTTTATTAATTCTGAAAAATTAATGTTTATATCATAAAATTCATAATTGTTATATTTTCTTTTTCAAACTAATCTTGTAAAATTATTTCATAGAACTCTAATATATGTTATTAATAGATCATATATATGTAAATGCATTGAGAAACTCATTTAATCGGATGAGCATTTTACTAAAATGACAGTAAAATGTATTTTGAGCTACCTAATCACTTTCAGGAAGTGAACATTGTGTTTGGTAAATCAATACAACAATTTATTGGGCAAAGGATACAAACCGCCAGTCACAAGGTGAATTAATTTTTGAGAATCTAATGTATGGTATGATGTCTACACAGTTGACCTTGAACAACACAGGTTTGAACTGTGCAGATCCACTTACTTATACATGGATATTTTTCAGTAGCGAACACCACAGTGCTGCATGGCCATGAGTGTTCAAGTCTCAGGATGTGAGAGAATCCTGGACACAGAGAGCTAAATGTAAGTTCCACTTCATTTTTCAAAGGTCACCTGTAGGTAGCACCACCATATTGTCTACTTGAAAGCTGCCAAGAGAGTATGTCTTACAAGTCCTCACTATGGCAGGGGAAGAAAAGGTAACCTTGTGTAGTGATCAGCGCAGTAACTAACCTTATCATGGTAATCATTTTGCAGTGCGCACATATGTCAAATCACCACAGTGTACATCTTAAACTTACACAATGTTATGTGACAATTAAGTCTCGATAAATGTGGGGAACAATGAAGAGAATTTGACACATGGAAAAATGTGTGTAGACAATTGTGCAAACATTCTAAAAGAGATTGGGCAAAAATGTTGAATGATGATGTGATTCCACTCACCATTTGATAACAGTTAGCAGACTGTGTGGAAGAAATTGTACTTGGAGCAAGATAGAAAGGGTCGTTTTGACTATAAGTGGAAAACAAAGAGTAATAGCCAAAAGGGCAGTTAAGAACTCACTGCACTCTCACCATAGAACAATTGATTTTCTACTTTTATGGATCAGATGGGCTTGTTCAATATTAAAGAATATATTTGGTGAGATACAGAGTACAAAGAATGAAGAAATTCAGAGTTCCTATCATGACACAGGGAGGTCACATCATGGTGCAGCAGAAACTAATCCACCTGGGAACCATGAGGTTGCAGGTTTGATCCCTGGCATCACTCAGTGGGTTAAAGATCCAGCATTGCTGTGAGCTTGTGGTGTAGGTTGCAGACACGGCTCAGTTCTGGCATGGCTGTGGCTGTGGTGTAGGCCAGTGGCTACAGCTCCAATTTGACCTCTAGTCTGGGAACCTCCATATGCTGTGGGTATGGCCCTGAAAAAAAAAGCAATAAATAAATAAATAAATAAATAAATAGATAAATAAATAGATAAATAAATAAATTCTACATATTGATGAAAAATATAAAAGTAACTGGTAAAACTCATGAATAGTCAATTTATCAAAGTAGGGCTCATCTCATGAAGATATATTGTCAAGGAAATGCAAACTAAGTTATATATAAAATAATGTCTTTGAGCCAATTCAGCAAACATTGATATCTGATCATATCAAAAATGTTGATGTGTGATCTTTTCCCCTAAGTTCTTAAAGCAAAGGGAATGTGTTAACTGACAAGAATAACAACTTAATAATGAATTTGAAGTCCTTTATTAAGGGAAAAGTAATCCATGGATTGGGAAGGGGGTTGGGGGAGGAGTACCATGCCTCACAAGCGGGGGATGGAACTTTCTTCCTGGGGATTTTAGGTGAGAGTGAGTTTCCTAGAGCCTTACAAAAGGCAATGTGGAAACAGGGCATGATTGGCTAGGAGGTGGGGATTTCCTGATAGGCTGGAAGGTCCTATTTTCTCAGGTGAGGGAAGCTAGCTGATGCTGAATTGGAGGGTTGTGACAAGTATTAGATTTCCTTGACAGTGAAGTTTTCTATAAGCATAGGTTGACTTAAGTTTAGATTTGTAATGCGGGCTGGGCCTCAGGGTGGCCTTCGCTGTGTGGGCCTCGATATGTGAATTAACTTTATCATGGGTGTTCTTGTTAAAGGTGAATGGGGGATTTTTTGGCAGGTTGGGGGTGCAATTAGAATCACTTTAAAGTCCTACTAAATCCTAATTTAATATCTTTGGAGCAAAATATTCTTAAAGAATTTATCAAAATCTTAATGTGACATATCATTGAATATCTTCTTATGTTCAAGTATAATCAAAGTGACCTTGTTCTAACTATACAGGCATAATCTAGTCTCATGAAGTCATAGTACTAAGACTTTTCAGTGCCTGTGATATGAAAGAATGGGTTATGCTGTAGTACTCACAAAAATATATAATGCCAGATAAAATGTAACAAAAATGTCTGTTAAAAAGATGCCTGGGGTTACAAAAGAAAAGGAAATTCCCATATTTCAGAAGACAATAAATTGCTGAAAACTGTAGCTTTGACTCATGAGCTAGCATTTCTGCAGCTGTGCTGGGGATTATTGGATCCACTTAGTCCTTGGGCTTCACGTCCACACAGGACTGGGACAGAGGCTTGGAGACTCAGTGGAGAATTGAATACAGTGCCCAAACATCATTCCAGAATGAGGGAAAATAAAATCCTGCAGTTCATAATAACCATAGTTAGCATCGACAAAGGTATTGAAGGATATTCTTCATAAAAAAATGTAGGAGTGGAAGGCAATTAGTAATGATGAGGGGGGAAAGGGGCACTTAATGGTGACAAAAGTCAATAATGAGTTCCCATTGTGGCTCAGTGGAAACGAACCTGACTAGTATCCAGGAGGATGTGGGCTCAATCCCTGGCCTCCCTCAGTGGCTAAGAATCCAGCTTTGCTGTGAGCTGTGGTGTAGGTCACAGACACAGCTTGGATGCAAGTTCAATCCCTGGCCTTGCTCAGTGAGTTAAGGATCTGGCATTGCCATGAGCTGTGGTATAGGTTGCAGATGTAGCTCTGATCTTGCATTGCTGTGGCATAGGCTGGCAGCTACAGCTCTGATTAGACCCCTGGCCTGGGAACTTCCATATGCCACAGGTGTGTCCCTAAAAAGACAAAAAGACCAAAAACAAACAAACACTTGATGATGAGGGTGACAGCACTAAAAGAGAAAATTTCCAGGCACAAGAACCTCCTCTGTCTACATCACATTGGACCTGTAGGTCACTGAAACATGCAGTGGCAGTGAGCAAAAGCCTCTGATCCCCAAATTACCCTGAATGCCCCTTACTGGCAAAAATAGATAAAATTTGCCCTCACAGAGCTTACATGGCATAGAAAAGAGAAAGAAAATGAATTATATGCATAAAAAATAAGTATATAATATTGTTATAAGGCTATAAGAATTATAACATTAGGCCAGGGTCAGGTACACTGAGAGTGGTAAGAGTAAGGCTTGAAATTCCAAGTGAGGTTTTCAAGACATTACTCTAGGTGAAGTTAGCATTGAGGAAAATCTTAAAGTCACTGAAGGAGTTAAACATTGCATGTCTGGGGAAAAAAATTGTTCCATGAAGAAGAAAAATAAGTAAAAATGCACTAAGGTTAGAGTGTATCTAGCTTGGTCAAGGAAGAGCAAAGAGGCCAATGAGCCTGGAGCAAAGTTAGCAAAAGAGAGAAAAAAGACATATAGGGTCAGAGAGTTAATGGAATCAGGCAAGTGGGGCCAGACCTTGGTCATGATTTTGGTTTTGACTTAGCATAGAAAAGAGAACTCTCTGGAGGGTTCTAAGAAGGAAAAGTGACTTATCTTGTACTTTAAAGGGATCAGTCCAGCTTCTGTGTAATAATAGATAAGGCATGTTTGAGGATGAGGGTGGTCTGGGAGAGTTCAAGTTAGGATTTTATCACAGGAAACCAGGTGAGACATGATGATAGCTTAGGCCTGCTGATAAAAGATGATAAGGATGATAAAAAGACAAATAATTTATCCTTCTTGTATATTTTCTCATGAGCAAAAAAAAAAAATTATGAAGTGATGATAATGGAACAATGACCTCTAAATACTTAAATATAACTACCATTCTAGAATTCTCTACTAAGATAAATTATCTTTCAAAATTAAGGTCAAATTATAATGGGTTTATAATATAAGCAAGAGCTTATACGCAAGAGCTGAGAAATTTTATTAATAGTAGACTTTCACTAAAGGAATTTCTAAAGAATGGACTTCGCATGGAAAGAAACTTACCCTAAAGGTTTCAGTGGCAAATCTTTTAAAAAGAAATAACAGACCCAAAATGGAGCTAGTTGTGATGAGCCCCACATCAGCATACCAAGACTTAATACCTATGAGTTCCAGCCTCTCCCAGGAATGTCATCTTTTACCAGTTATTCTGGAATTACCTGGTTAGCTCTACTGAGGTAATCTGCCCAGTAGAACCACCATCCCCAAAAGAAGGTGATCCTGTCTGAAACAATCTGCTCTTTGTTAGAAACTTTTCTCATGTGGTGTAGGCTGGTAGCTATAGCTCTGATTCAACAGCTAGCCGGGGGACTTCCATATGCCCTTTTTAGGTGTGGCTTCTGCCTGTAAAATCCTTCCATTTTGTACAGCTCCTCAGACCTCCTTTCTGCTTGCCAGACAGAATGCTACTCAATTCATGAATCACTGAATGCAGCCAGTTAGATCTTTCAGTCAGTTGGATTAGGTTTTGTTTTGTTTTTATTTTTTCTTTTTACAGCTACACCTGCAGCATATGGAAGCTCCTGGGCTAGGGGTCATATTGGAGCTGCAGCTCTGGCCTGTGTCACAGCCACAACAACACCAGATCCAAGCCACATTTGCAACCTACACCACAGTAACACTGGATCCTTTACCCACTGGAGGAGGCCAGGGATCATACCTGTATCCTTACAAACAATGTCGGGTTCTTAACCTGCCAAGCTCGAACAGGAACTCCTGAATTATCTTTTTTGTTGTTGTTGTCTTTTTGCCTTTTCTAGGGTCACTCCCGCAGCATATGAAGGAGGTTCCCATGCTAGGGGTTGAATTGGAACTGTAGCCACTGGCCTACACCACAGCCACAGCAATGCAGGATCTGAGCCAAGTCTTTGATCTACATCACAGCTCATAGCAACACTGGACCCTTAACCCACTGAGCAAGGCCAGGGATGGAACCCACAACCTCATGGTACCTAGTTGGATTCATTAACCACTGAGCCATGTCAGGAACTCCCTGAATTATCTTTTTTAACACAATAATTAATGTTGAAGGAATTCACATCATGGCTCAGTGGTGAATGAATCCAACTAGGAACCATGAGATTGTGGGTTCCATCCCTGGCCTTGCTCAGTGGGTTAAGGATCCAGCATTGCCATGAGCTGTGGTGTATGTTTCAGACATGGCTTGGGTCCCATATTGCTGTGGCTGTGGTGAAGGCCAGCAGCCTGGGAACCTCCATATGCCATGGGTGTGGCCCTAGAAAAAGACAAAAAGACAAAAAAAGAATTAATGTTGAAAAAATGTAATCATGTTGATAAGCCAGAGCTATTTTGTGTAAATGAAAAGATAACATTTTTATACCTAATGCTGAAATTTATCAATTACTGAAGAACTAAAGTTAAAAAAAATCAGGATAGTATGAAATTAAAGAATTCTGGATTTATTGTATAATTAGGAAGATAATACTTAACATTTTAACATGTAGATAAAAATACAATATACATAATATCTACAGTAGTATTGCAGAATGGGATTATAGTAGTATATAAGTGAAATCAATCCAAAATTAGCATGACACAGTAAAACACACACAAAAATACGCATGTCTAAGTACATGAACATACATGCTGACCAACAAAAGAAATGTTGAAAATTAGATGAATGGAATCTAAACATGAAATAAATATGATTGTAGGAATGAATAAATGCATATGAAATCATATGTGCAAAAGGAATAAATTATCCAAGGTAAAAGTATTCTTAATTTAAAAATAACATTATATACTTTTTTGCAAGGAGATAAGTTTTAGGATATATGTGTGTGTGTATATATGTATACACACACATATCTATATATGTACATATATATATATTTGGAACTTGAAATTGAAAAAGGATAAAATTATAAGACAGCAAGATATATTATTGATGTATTAGTGTTCATACCAAACAATAATAATAGAATTAAATCCATCAATCACATTGGTAAGAATGGCTATCATCAAAATGTTTATAAATAATATATGTTGGGGAGAGTGAGGATAAAAGCGAACTCTCCTACACTGTTGGTGGGGATGTAAATTGGTGTAGCCACGACAGAGGATAATGTGTAGGTTCCTCAAAAAACTAAAACTAGGAGTTCTTGTCATGGTGCAGCAGAAACAAATCTGACTAGGAACCTCTGAGGTGGAGGATTTGATCCCTAGCCTTGCTCAGTGGGTTAAGGAACTGGCATTGCTGTGATCTGTGGCATAGGTCTCAGACACGGCTCGAATCTGCCATTTCAATGGCTGTGGCATAGGCCAGCAGCTACAGCTCTGATTCGATCCCTAGCCTGGGAATCTCCATATACTGCAGGTGCAGCCCTAAAGATAACCCAAAAGGACAAAAAATTAAAAAATAACCTGAAATAGAATTACTGTCTGACTCAACAGTCTCATTCCTGGGCATGTATCTGGAGAAAACTTAAATTTGGAAAGATACATGCACGGCAATGTTCACAGCAGCACTGCTTACAACATGGAAGCAATTTAAATGTCCATCAGCAGAGGAATGAATAAAGTGGAGTACACATATACAATGGAATATTACTCAGCCATAAACAAAGAATGGAATAATGCCATCTGCAGCAACATTGGTGGACCTAGAGATTATTACACTAAGTGAAGGTAGACAAAGACAAACATCATATGATATAGATTGTATGTGGTATCTAAAAAATGATACAAATGAACTTATTTACAAAACAGACCCACAGGCATAAAAAACAAATTTATGGTTACCAAAGGGGAAAGGGTAGGGAGAGATAAGTTAGGAATTTGGGATTAGCAGATACACACTACTGTATATAAAATAGATAACTATCAAGGTCCTACTGTACAAGGTCCTCTCTCTCTTTATATATGTAGAGGACCTAGTACAGTATGTGTGTGTGTGTGTGCATTAATATGTACATTAAACTGAATTATTTTGCTTATACTAGAAACTTATACTAATTGTACATCATCTACATTTCCATTAAAAGAAAGTCATCAGGATGATAAAAATTATAAATATGCATGCAACTAATAATAGCATCACATATATATAAATGTGACACTGTAGAAATGCTAAGAAAAAAATCATAATTCCAAGCCAGGGACATTAAGAAGATGTTAAAAATTTAATAAAGATATATAAGATTTACACTAAACAAAAACTTGATATAATGAATATAAATACAACCTGACACCAAACACATGTAGAAAGTATAACATTTTCAAGCAAACATACCATAGTCATAAAAATTAATCAGCTACAAGGCAATAAATTAAGTCTTACTGTATTCTCAGAATCAGTACCCTAAGAGCACCTTCTTGACCAGAATGCAATTTTGATATTCAGTATAAAAAATATAAAGTTGATATTCAATAGAAAGACATTACTCAGGAACAACCACAACACAAAATTAGCGGGAGTAAATTCACTCTTTTAAGTGACCTTTACATAAAAGAAGAAATAGTAATTAAAATTGAAAATAATATGACTGAATGGTAATGAATATACTGCAGAGTTAAAATTTTCGTTAAAGCTAAAGTAGTACTATGTGTAAATATATATGTATATATTTTTAATTTAAAGAAAGATAAAAAAATCAGTTTGGCACTTAAATAAGTTAGAATAACAGAAAACACTAAATAAAATCAATGTAAGAAAAATATTAACTATAAAAGCAGAAAATAGTAAATACAACATAAAAAATCAGTAAGCAAAATTTCATTCTTTAGAAAGCCTAATCAGATGTACAAGCAATTAGAAAGTGTAAAAAAAATTAGAAAGTGTAAAGAGCAATAAGCTATGTTAGGAATGAAAAAGAAAACACCATGGCCTAATTGTTGCAGAGATAATATAATGTTGCAAACAGCATTATGCAATGATTAGAATAATAACTGAATTTCTTGATAATAACAATAATAATAATAATACCTATACAGGGCAGAATAGAAAATCTAAATAGTCTATAACAAATAAATTGAAATAATAGTTTTCTTTTGCCTCTTTTTTTTTTTTTTCAGAGCCACTCCTGCAGTGTATGGAAGTTTCCAGGCTCGGGGTGGAATTAGAACTATGGCTCTAGGCCGATGCCACAGCCACAGCAACGTGGGATCTGAGTCATATCTGCAACTTATACCACAGCTCGTGGTAATGCTGAATCCTTAGCCCATTAAGCAAGGTCAGGAATCAAACCCACATCTTCATGGATACTAGTTGGGTTCATAACCTATTGAGCCACAATGGGAACTCCAGAAATAATAGTATTTTATATATAAAGAAAACACAAACCACCTAATTTTATTAGGAAAACCACCTAGTTTTATTAGGAAATTATAGTATTTATTCAAGGAACACATATTGCTAAGATTATTCAGACATTTATGCTCAGTATTATTCCAATGAAATATTAATAGCAGATAAATATATGAAAAATAAAGGTTAATCATCAATATAACAAATTTTTAAACAAAGTATTATTAGCAAATTGAATGCAATAGTGTCCAAGAGTTTGTTATGCATATGTCTCTATACTAAAAATGCAAATTAGTTCAACTTTAGAAAATAAGATTATCTATTTATAAATACAATACAGTAAAGGAAGAAAACTATTATGTGATGAGTAGGATGAGGAAGAACAAACTCTCCTTTAGTGCTGATGGGAATGTGGATTGATACAGATACTTTACAAAACAGTTTGATGTTACACAGTGTACTGCATATTCCTTATGTTACAACCATTCTACTTCCATGAATACACCCTTACACACATGTACAAGGAAGAATTTTTATACTGGCAATGTTTGTAAAAATCAAAAATTTGGAAGTTAACCAAATACCATCACAAAAAATGAATACATTGTGGGATATGACAAAGTAATGAAATCAGATGAACTATAGTAATTTAAAACAGTACATGATTTCCCACTGTGGTGCAGAGAGTTAAGAATCCAATGGCAGGATTGGCAGGTGACATGTTCCGGGCACCAGAGACCGAGGGTGGCCAGGCTGGTTCCAGGGCCATGAAGCCCCCGGGAGAAGACTCAAGCAGTCTGTTTGGAATTCCAGAAGAAGCTGTCCCTTCAAGCATCTAACATTTTTGGACCAACTGATAGGATGGCATCTAACATTTTTGGACCAACTGAAGAGCCTCAGAATGTACCTAAAAGGATCAATCCCCTGGGGGCAAAGGAAGTGGTATCTTTGACAAATCAATGCCTGTGCAGACTGGACAGCATCTGAACCCCCCTGGCGGGAAGACCAGTGACATTTTGGGTCCCCATCACTGCTGCCTCGCCCCTGGCACACCCAAACAAGGCCAAGGACCACGTGCTCCTGCGTGAGGGGGAGGAGCCCGCCCCTGACCTCAAAGCCTCAGCGAGTGCCTCACCCAGACCGCCCAGACAGGAGCCGGCAAGCAAGGTGGCCCAAGGGAGGTGGCCCAAGGGAGGTGGCCTGGTGGACAGCCATGAGCCCAGGCTGGGCCCACGGTTGCACTCTCAGAACAAAGTCCTGAACCTGCCCAGGGGCAAGTCCAGTATCTCCTTGTACTGAGGCACTGCCACATCCCTCACTGCCAGACAAGCCTGGGAGATAGGATTTTAGATAGTTTCTTTCAGCCCAAAGGAGCGGGGTGGGGAGAGGGTCTGTGGGGGGCCTGCAGCCTGGCTCCACAGTTGTCCTGAGGCCTTGGGCTTCCAGACACCCGGGGACACAGTGCCCATGGGAGAGGCCCCTCTGGTGGCCCAGGGAGTGGGGTCTTCTCATCTTTGGTGTGTAGTCTCATTGGGCATCCAGGAGTCACTGACACGGTTGCAGTTAGAATCTTTGGGAGGAAAAGGCAACCCCTGGTCGGTTCATGTGGGACGGAGGGGCCAGCGTGGACACCCTCAGTCTGGGGGGGTCTCTGTGGAGACCCTCGAATCCCTGGGCTGTGACCTCTGGGCTCACGGCCTCCACGCCCAGGACCTCAGTTTCTCTCTTGAGTTCCACACATTTTCTTGAAATACCTTGATTGCTTTTCCTCCGTGCCGGTGAGCAGAACACCAGAACACTGTTCTCAGTCTTAGGCTTGATGGAAAGATTCTGTAGCTGGGTCTTCCGAGGGGCCCCACATTGCCATGTCAAACCCTGGCCACATCTTACCTGAGAATCGCCACCTGTCATCCATCAGAGACTGGTTTCGGACTCTTGCCAGGTGGTTTTGCTTGTGAATTGTCCCCTTCTTTCTCATCGACCTTGGGCCTACGCCTTGCTCCCCACCAGTGCTGTGGATGCTCTCCCACCAGCTCCACTGCTTGTCTGCAAGGCCACTCAGCTCAGCAGGCCTTTAAGTCACTGACATACATCCAGGTAATGGGGTTATTTACGTCCTTGCTCTGTCTTCTTTATAGTCCCGTTGACAGAGATCCTCAAGAACCTTGGGTTCTTGGTTTTCAATTTGATCCTTGAGAACCTTGGGTTCTTTGGTTCAAATTCTTGACTCACGTCTAAAAAGCTGTTCTAAAGCAGCAGCTTTACATAAGTGACTATTGACGCCAGTCTGTGTGCGATGCCTTTCTAGACATGAGCCCACCACTCACATCCAGCACAGAGGAAAGAAGGCAACTTAGGCACCCGTGATATGACTTTGCAGAACCTCTGGCTGTATAGTTTCTGATGAGGCCTGGAGGTTTGGTAGTTGGGCAGCAAGGTGGTCACGAGCCCCTCTCATGATGCTTGCCCGCAGAGATAACCTTTGATCTGTCAGGTGACATTTCTCCCCCTGTGCCTCTCACAGGCTACAGCATCGAGTCCTCTGATTCCCTCCTGAGGGGCCAGCAGGCAACCGGGGGGGGGGGTCTGGGTGGTGGGGCTCTTGGTGCCTACAGAGCTAATAGGTGCCAGAACAATCATCATAATCAAGATTCGGTTCCACTTCTAGTGGCCTGGACACTCAGGTGCCTGCAGGAGCCACCTGCCATGCTCCACTTCTTCCACCAGCACCCCAGGGGTCTACATGGCACTCTGCCAACTAAAGACAGACTCACTTCCAGTTGCCCTGCTGACTTAAGAGCCAAGAAACACTCTGTGTGACTCAAATACCTCCTGTCTCCATCCTTAAAATGCTTATTTGTAAAGAAGTCTGGATTCAGAATGGTTTCTCCCCATTAAAAAAAATGTCATTAAAAAAAAAGAATCCAATGGCAGCAGCTCAGGTCACTGCTGAGGTATAGGTTTGATCCTGGGCCTGGGGCAGTGCATTAAAGGATCCAGAGTTGCTGCACCTGAAGCTCAGATTCAGTCCCTGAACTGGGAACTTCCATATATCATAGGTGTAACCATTAAAAATGATAATAAAATAAATATAAAACAGCATGATCACATCTCCAAGACAAAACATTAAGAAATAATAGCCACAAATGAATCCACACACTATATTTGGGATATAGTACTTAAGTAAATACAACTGCATGACAAAAGGTATAAAGAAAAGTAGAATGGGTAATAAAATATTGAGGAAAATAGATTAAATCCTGTCAGAAAAATGCAATGACTTAAAGATGAAAATGGGCTTCAAAGACACTGCTAATATTCTTTCATCAATTAATTGAGGAGCAAGGGTAAATGATGTTTGCATTATGTATATTTTTGTATATCTTTATTTATAGTTGATTTACAATATTAATTTCACATGTATAACAGTAATCCAATATTTGTATAGATTATACTCCATTTAATGTTATTCTAAAATATTGGCTATATTCCCTGTGCTGTATGCTGCATCACTGTATTTTATTTACTTTATACATAGTAGTTTGTTATGTGTGTGTGTATATATATATTTAATGTCCATATTGTGTATATGTGAATGTGCTTAATGTTTAATATATTCAGTTATATAGTTTAGTAAGCAAATGACTTTTAGCAGATTGAACTTTTGCTGTTTATCTTCTGAGGGAATGTAATATCTTGGGTCTGTTAGCTTTTACCTGTAGGCATTGGAGGGGGGCAGCATTGCTGGACTAGTTTGGGCAGAGGACAGTTTCACTGTTAATGGAGTGCACTACAGTCCCTCCCCTTAATTACCCTTATTTTTTAAGAATAGGATGCTCCTCACACCTATCACTCTCTTAAAAGATAACATACATTGAAAATCTACACATACATATTATAGCTCTACCATACCCAAATTAAAAATGAAAATGGCACATCACTTTATAAAATTAGAATCTCAAGGCCAGCCCCCACTCTGCTAGGGAGAACAGCCAGTAAAGTTAAAATATGTTCATTTTTAGTTAAGAAAATCAATAACAGATGCCAAGATAAATGGAGCATATCAATAGTATGTAAATTTGGACATACATAGTAAACACAGCGCTTCCAAAATATGGCCTCTTGGCAACGTTTTACCTTAAGAAATTTAATTTGTAGTTCCAAATCTAGGCTATTTTTAAAGGATTCAAATGAACTTACATTCAAAAGTAAAGGAATGGGGAAGTTTGCTGGGTAAACATGATTAATGTAGAAAATCTATTCCTGGTGAATAATAGGTAGTAGCAGAAAATGCCACAAAAAGAAGAGTGTTAGAGCTGTCAAGTCTGCAACTGCAGAGGGGAAAATAAAAACTTCTTTACTGTCTAACCATCAGTGAGTGTGTGGAAGCCAGGAGAAATCTGGCTCCTCTTCCAGCTGGAATATATATGAAATTAAAGGAATTAGAAGGCACAGGTTACTGCTCACCAATAGACTTGCATGCAGTACCAATCACGTAAGAAAATGTATAATTGCTCCTACTGGGACACAAAATCATTCCAACCAATATGTTCCTGCTCTCAGATATGTGAATTATGAAGAAATATTGGAGAAGTTAGGCTAGCTCTCATGGGAAATAGAACGGTAGTCACTTAATTGAAGTTTTAAACCCAGCAGGAATCAATAAAATTTTTCCAGATGAACTCCTTATATTTGTAAAATGGAAAACCAGAGGAAATGCTACCAAGATGTTCATTCAAGATTAACCAGTTTATAAATCAAAGGAAGCACATCATATTATTGCCACAGGACCCTTTCTTTTACTAAATCTATTTCTTAATTTTTATTATGCCTCTTTCCTAACAGATTTTAAATCATTTGCTAAGTTACCATATAATATAATTAGGGAATCACCTGAGACAGTTTGAAGTGAATGCATTGCAGTGGATGTTACAAGTCACCGAGAATGAGCTGTTACAGTTGGGCTCTAAATTCAATGTGTAGCTTCATGGCACTAGATTGTGGGCACCTTGATTGCAGAACTAAGGTAACATTCTTTTTTGCATCCCCACTGCCACATGACCTGAACTGAAAATATCTGAGTTAATGAATGAAATTAAATAAAAAATAAGGTATGATAAATTTTATTTATTTTTAAAAATCTTTTTGGCAGCACCTGTGTCAGGTGGGAGTTCCCAGGCCAGGGATCTAACCTGTACCATAGCAGTGACCTGAGCCACAGCAGTGAGAATGCCAGATCCTTAACACTCTGTACCACCTGGAAACTCTGATAAATTTTATTTTAGAATTTTAAAGTAATGCTTGTTCAATAGATATTGAGCATATATTTGTGTGAGACATTCAGTATTGAGCAAGGCAAGATTCCTTTCCTCAGTGAGCTCATGGCTTGGTGAGTCAGAGTTAAGATAATCTCCATACATTGTAAGGAGTTCTAAGAGAGAGCAGTTTCCAATGCTACATACACACATAAAACAGAACCTAACCAAGAGTGGAGACCTAGCAAAAAAGCTTCTTGATGCATTTTGTGTGACAGATAAGTAAAAATTACCAAATTGCAAATAACATCCTGATTAGACAGATGAATACATTCATTTACAAAAGCATTTCTTTACAGAAGCTTATTTTATGAGTGTTTCTACATTTAAAAAATGACAAAATGTTTTCCTAGTTTTTAAATTATGTAAAATAAATAATTTTAATTCACCTTTCTCTATTGAATTCATAACAGTAAAAAGATTTGGGACCATAGTAAAGTTAGCTCTAATTCAAGACATAGATAGGAGTTCTGCTATAGCACAGCAGGTTAAGGATCTGGCATTGTCTCTGCAGCAGCTCAGGTTGCTGCTGAGGCATGGGTTCCATCCCTGGCTTGGTGCAGAGGGTTAAGGATCCAGTTTTGCTACAGCTATGGCATAGATTACTGTTGAAGTTTGGATTCAATCTCTGGCCCAAGAAATTCCATGTGCCATGAGCAGGGCCAAAATAAAAATAAAAAAGACATAGATATACACTGAATTTGTAAAGCAATAAGTACGTGTAAATAAAATTATCTTGAGAGTGTGTTAAATCACCTGAACTGAATGCATGGCCATACTCCTGCCTTTCTTAATTAACATTGTGGGTTTCTTAAGAAATCCAACCCAGTCCTGTTTTCCTCCCATGTGTAAACAGATACATTTGTCTGAGTTTGAACATGAGATGATGCTACTGACTTGGGTTTACAATCATATTTAATAGAAAATAGCTTTTCCTAACTTTTCCTTAATCAAAAGAAGTGCCTTGGTAATGTGCAAAACTCATTCTGTGAAAGTTATAGAGATACTAAAACATCTGGAGGCAGAGCAGTGGTATCTTCTACCACAGGCTCACTCTAAGCTAGAATCTCCTTGAGTAGAAACAGAAGGAATTGCAATTCTTTCCCTACTATTTAAATCTTTCTCTCTCCCTCCTTATCTCCTCCTCCCTCCCCCCACCCCTTCCCTCTGTTGCTGTACCTCTATATGTGTGTGATACAGTAGCTTTTATTGCTGAGGAACAAATTTCCACACACTTTGTGATTTATAACAGCTCCCATTTGTTATTTCATGGCTGTGTAGATCAGAAGCTCAGACAGCTCATTGCTGAATTCTCTGCTCAGGGTCCCATAAACCCAAAATCAGAGTGTGGCAGGGGCAGCATGTTCACTTGGAACTTGGAGTCTTCTTCCAGGCACATGTGGTTTGGCAGAATTCAACTGCTTGCAGAAATTTTTAAATACATTAGTCTAACGAGTTACATTAAAATGCTGTGCAAATAGAAAAAAATTTAAAGTGAATTTCTGTGTTTTACTTCTTCCCTCTAGCCTATTTCCTTGATGAAGTGCAACATTCTTACCTGTTTATACAAGACAAATATAAAGAGTGACTTAATGACTTGTAAAAGTCAGAAATAGAGTTATCTTTGAAAGTCTGTGGAGGGGGAGGGGGTGGGCAGAAAGTTGCAAATGTCAAGAAACCACAGTGTCCCCTAATAGGTATCTAAAGACATTGTGTGGTAGCCACCCATATATGAAATTGGAGCTTCCATATGAAATTGGGGTTCAATATTTTGTTGATAAGTTCATAAGGGAATACTTTGTTAATCACAGAGGAATCTAAAGGAAAGAACAGTTGTTGTTTAAGGTGAAGATACAGAATAAAAACCATGAACATGAGGGACGGGGTTTGTCTTAAAAGGGCAAGAGAAGGGTTGAAATGTGTTGAAAATGGGGAGCTCCCATTGTGGCTGAGCAGATTAAGAAACCGACACAATGTCCATGGGGATGTGGGTTCGATCCTTTGCCTCAGTCAGTGGATTAAGGATCTGGCTTGCTGCAAGCTGCAGCATAGGCCCTAGCTCAGATCCAGTGTTGCCATGCATGGCTGGGACATAGGCTATATCTGCAGCTCCAATTCAGCCCCTAGACTGGGAACTTACATATGTCATGGATGCAGCTGTAAAAAGAAAAGAAAAATGTGGAAAATAGATAAAGGATCCTCCTGCGAGGAAGAAAGAGCTAGGGATGGGTTATAATGGTTCGGCTTAGAATGTTTACTGACATAGACCAGACCATCACCAGTAAATACTGGAAGACCATTGACTTGAGCCATAGGCAAAACATAGAGCCAGCATAATTGTGAGTTCTTGATCCTATGAAATCTCAAGGGGCAACAGAATCAGGCATCCTCAAGGGATAAGAGCAGAAGAATTTCACTTCTCAGGAAGCAAATGTATTTCTGTCATATAAATGATAGAAAATTGTTTTTTTCTAATAAAAATGTAAAGAAGTTAATGACAGGAATCCAATGAATGGAGTTTTCAGTTGAAGCCAGAGAATTAATACTTGTAAAAGTAATATCACAAGCTGCATGAGGAGGTTGAAATTCCAGACACTGACTGAAGTACACAACGTGCATTTGCATGCTTCATCCCCTAAAATGGGTACATTTACACCTCACCCCATGGGATGCAAGTGTTGATCGAGAGAGCTTCCAAATGCAGGGCAAATTCTTCTCCTGGTATTGTTGACTGCTACATTTTTTCTGTATAAAGTTCTTTATTTTCAACCAATTCAATACTCTTTAATGACAACAGGTAACCTAAAGGCATTTATCATATTTGTATAATTTGAGGGTCTATTAGATAATAGCTTACCACTAGAATATTTAAAAAACACTTGGTAACTGTATGTAGGGGGTAGGGGGGTATTATTTTTGAGCATATTTAAAGTTATTTCTATGTATTAATGCACAGATTTATAAGAAAAGAATTAGGTTCCTCTTTGTATTCCTGAAAATTTTCAAGTTTAGCGATTCATTAAGAACATTACAACTAATTCTAATTAAAGCAGTATTAAGGAATGAAATTTGTTTAAATATGCATATCAGTGTATTCTTGCAGTAAAGCTTAACAAAAACATGTCTTTAATGTCGGAATCTGCAAAACACAATTTAATTTTTCCCTAACCTATTTCACTGTGTTGGAATATGAATAATTGAAGCCTAAAAACTTTTTTTTCTGTCTTAGCAAAATATTTCCTTGATGACTTAATTTGCAATAATTAGGAAAGGAAATTATATATATATATATATATATGTATATATATATATATACACACACACATATATATATGTATATATATTTTGTTGTTGAAAGAGTCAATAAGATAGTAATATTTTAATTTGAGGATAAGACAGCATGGCATTTAAAAAGTAAGCCCTCACTTGAATCAAATTAAGCTTGGCAGTGCTATAAGACTTTTTAAGAAATCATAAAGCCCATTGCAACTTTGGAGCACATGATCTTGAAAGACTGGTGGATAAGAAATCTCCCCCAGAGAACAATTTCTGTTGAGTGTTTTAACAAGCTGTGTTATATAGGAGATGACAGAAAAATACCCTATTCAAAATGAATAAAACAGCACATTGAGGTCAGCTGATATTCAAGGTGATAAAACATCACAATATTCATGATAGTTTGGTTTTTTAGCTAAAAGAAAATATTTTCCACATGCACTGATAAAAATCAAATGATTGTTAAGGCATATAACTTGTGACATAAGCTCTGACCATAAACAGTGATTAAGGCAAGAAAGAAAAGAGGCAGTTTCCTTGGAAAATATAAAATAAAATATCTGTTCTTCATTTAGTAAAGAGTCTCAAGAATTTGAAAACCCATATTTTGGTATGGCTGTACTTGTCTCCTAATACTTCCAAAGCATAAATATGAATTATCTCTGAAACAGCAATGTTAAGGATAAAAATAAAGGTCCATAAGAGGGTAGGAATAAGAAAGAGAGCTAAGTATGATAGCCAGCTACCTTTGACACTTGAGGGAGGCATTCCTGAAAAAGTGCTGGATTTAAAAAAAGCTTATCAAAAGTGATTTTATGTAAGAAATAATGGCAAAGGACTTCATTCAGATAACTTTCAAGATGCCAGGCACTACAGCTGACTATGTGCTAGCCTGTGGGCTGTGATGAAGGGTTGCTGGGGTCATCCTTGCATCTGCCTTCTGTCCAAGGAACAACTGGTACTCTGAGCAGAGAGGACCTACTCACAAAACTGCCCCCAGATTCCTTCCATACTCACCTTCTACCTGGAGAATGCTAGTGATTAATAGCAACTTCAGTGGATGGCTTGCACAGACTTTGGCCATCAGAATTTCTCATGAACTAGAATGAGGCTGTGTTGACAAGAGGTAAGAAAATCCTGGGTCTGCTGCTGATGACTGTAAAGAGCTCTTCTAGGCATGAGGTGAAGTGAAGCCATGTAGGTTGTGAAGCTGTATTTTATCATCACTGGTGATGACTAGTTACCATCCCTCAGTGTCGCTTAATACATGTCTTTTGAGATGCAGCCTGTGATTATGGCATTTAAAACACCATTATTCTAAGCAATGTGTGGCAGTGCTATTCTAGCTGGGACCCATCAGTAAGCAACATGGTTAAATCTTACTTTCAAAAGAATACAGAAAATAGTGACAAAGAGATAATCAAATAAACATGCAGTATACAATAAATTCTTTGTAAGGCTATAAAGAAAAATAAAGAAAATTTGATGATAATTACTACATTAGATAAAGCAGTTATGGAAGCCTCATAAGTAACTATTTTATGGGTGATGTAAAAGAAATTCCAAATGCAGAAGTCAGAGTGAGGGGAGGATATAGTAAGTGTGGCTAGAGTCTGTGTTGCCTGGAGAAGAAATCATTTCCCACTAAATCTCTCTCAAATCGGAGTTCCCATCGTGGCGCAGTGGTTAATGAATCCGACTAGGAACCATGAGGTTGCGGGTTCGGTCCCTGCCCTTGCTCAGTGGGTTAACGATCTGGCGTTGCTGTGAGCTGTGGTGTAGGTTGCAGACGCGGCTCGGATCCCGCGTTGCTGTGCCTCTGGTGTAGGCCAGGGGCTACAGCTCCGTTTCGACCCCTAGCCTGGGAACCTCCATATGCCACGGAAGCGGCCCAAAGAAATAGCAAAAAGACAAAATAAATAAATAAATAAATAAATAAAAATAAATCTCTTAAATCCATCTATATTTCTCCAGACTGGTGATGTAATGCCCCAGCACTTCTCAGAGTATATTTTAATCTTGACTCCTCTCCTTTCAATAATGCACACCAATGCTTTTTACAAAATTTTGACTTGTAACTTTGTGCCTTAGCTTATAAAGTTCACTCTGCCTGAACTGTTTTATCCTTCTGTCTTTCCCTTTACATTTGAAAGATTAACTGATGTGTATCTCTTCGCATTTCAATCAGCTGAGCATTTTCACACTTTATTTTTATTTTTATTCTATTTTTTATCACATTTCTCTTACTGTTTTTTCCTCACTACAATTTTTTTTCCTACTGTACAGCATAGCGACCCAGTTGCAATATATTCTTACATTCTTTTTTATCTCATTATCATGCTCTGTCATAAGTGACTACACATAGTTCTCAGTGCTTAACAGCAGGCTCTCTTTACTTTTCTCATCATATTTTTTTTTCTTTTTATCTTTTCTAGGGCCGTACATGGGCATATGGAGATTCCCAGGCTGTAGCTGCCAATTGGAGCTGTAGCTGCCAGCCTACACCACAGCCACAGCAACATGGGATCCAGGCTGCATCTGCGACCCACGTACATCTCACGGCAAGGTCAGATCCTTAACCCACTGTGCAAGGCCAGGGATCAAACCCACAACCTCATGGTTCCTATTTGGATTTGTTAACCACTGAGCCATGACAAGAACTCCCAGATTTGCAGACTTATTGACAATGAACTGTATTGTCATCTTGTTACCCAAGCTGATATGGACCTTATGTTTTCAAAGAAAAAATGCAAAATATACGCAAAATGTTCATAGGTAAAAAAAATTATGAACAATTTTTGGACTGTATTTAGTAAAGCCTTCAAACTTTACTCTGAGAGATTGACTGAAACTACTGTTAAAGCTGTATATGATTTTAGTACTGACTGAGATGACTACCTCATTAATGTAAGGTCACAGTAAGTTCTTTTGGGGAGGGGAGGATGTGTCTGTGTGAGTGTAAAGACCCTCTACCTATCTGGAAATGGGTTATAACCACGAATGCAGAGACATTCTTTAAGGGTGTTTTTGGCCTGTGATCTAATGCCTTTTTGAGAAAGGTATCCATAGATATATTAAAAGTCATAGCTCTGTTGATGTATGTCTTTGCCGCCAATGTTCAGCACCTTGGAGGCACTTCTCCACTTCTCAGTGGGCATCAGGGGTGAGCAGCCTGCTTTGCCTGGATCTTGCTCTCATCAGTTGCAGCAGGACCTCATTTCTGTCTCTCATGGTTGGTTATACTTCACTCTGCCCTGTGATTCCCACAGTCCTCAATGTCCTCACTACTGTCATACTTGGCATATGACTTCTAACCTTCCCCTCTACTCCTCTGGCAAAAAGGCATTAGGTCATGGGCCACTTGTCCTCAGGACTGAGTTTTAACATCTGTCCTGAAGGACTATATTGAGAGAAAACAAGGAGCACTTGGTCCACAAGGGTTTTCTCTTGCTTTCTTCTGAGTCCTAGTAAATACGATAACCGTCATCACAAGCTCCATTTTCGCTTTCTATCATGAAACTTTCCAAGGACTAAAAAATATTAAATGGTTGCATATTAAATAAATAAAACCCTTCTTACTTAAGGTTAATAAACCTTACAATAGAAACGTATTTTTACGATTACTGTCCTTTCATCAAATCTTGAATATCACTAAATCAT